>NC_090436.1:37322893-37956030 GCF_031143425.1 Pleurodeles waltl
CTCTGCTAACCAGAACCTCAGTGGTTATGCTCTCTCTGCCTTCTAAATTGTCACTAACAGGCTAGTGACCAATTTCACCAATTCACATTGGCATACTGGAACACCCTTATAATTCCCTAGTATAAGGTACTGAGGTACCCAGGGTATTGGGGTTCCAGGAGATCCCTATAGGCTGCAGCATTTAATTTGCCACCCATAGGGAGCTCTGACAATTCTTACACGGGCCTGCCACTGCAGCCTGAGTGAAATAATGCCCACATTATTTCACAGCCATTTTACACTGCACATAAGTAACTTATAAGTCACCTATATGTCTAACCTTCACCTGGTGAAGGCTGGGTGCAAAGTTACTTAGTGTGTGGGCACCCTGGCACTAGCCAAGGTGCCCCCACATCGTTCAGGGCAAATTCCCCAGACTTTGTGAGTGCGGGGACACCATTTCACGTGTGCACTATACATAGGTCACTACCTATGTATAGCGTCACAATGGTAACTCCGAACATGGCTATGTAACATGTCTAAGATCATGGAATTGTCCATGATCCCCGAGTCTCTAGCACAGACTCGGGTACTGCCAAACTACCTTTCCCGGGGTTTCACTGCAGCTGCTGCTGCTGCCAACCCCTCAGACAGGTTTCTGCCCTCCTGGGGTCCAGACAGGCTTGGCCTAGGAAGGCAGAACAAAGGACTTCCTCAGAGAGAGGGTGTTACAGCCTCTCCCTTTCGAAAAAGGTGTCAGGGCTGGGGAGGAGTAGCCTCCCCCAGCCTCTGGAAATGCTTTGATGGGCACAGATGGTGCCCATCTCTGCATAAGCCAGTCTACACCGGTTCAGGAATCCCCCAGCCCTGCTCTGGTGCGAAACTGGACAAAGGAAAGGGGAGTGACCACTCCCCTGACCTGCACCTTCCCGGGGAGGTGCCCAGAGCTCCTCCAGCATGCCCCAGACCTCTGCCATCTTGGATTCAGAGGTGTGCTGGCACACTGGACTGCTCTGACTGGCCAGGGCCAGCAGGTGACGTCAGAGACTCCTTTTGATAGCCTCTTACCTGTGTTAATAGCCTATCCTCCTTCCTAAGTAGCCAAACCTCCTTTTCTGGTTATTTAGGGTCTCTGCTTTGGGGAATTCTTCAGATACCGAATAGGAGAGCTCACCAGAGTTCCTCTGCATCTCTCTCTTCACCTTCCGCCAAATGATCGACCGCTGACTGCTCAGGACGCCTGCAAAACCTCAACAAAGTAGCAAAGACGACTACTGCAACCTTGTATCACTGATCCTGCCACTTTCACGCCTGTTTGCTGGTGGTGCATGCTTTGGGGGTAGTCTGCCTCCTCTCTGCACCAGGAGCTCTGAAGAAATCTCCCGTGGGACGACGGAATCTTCCCCCGGCAACCGCAGGCAACAAAAGACTGCATCACCCGTCCTCTGGGTCCCCTCTCAGCACGACGAGCATGGTCCCAGGAACTCAGCAATCTGTACAAGTGACTCCCACAGTCCAGTGACTCTTCAGTCCAAGTTTGGTGAGGTAAGTCCTTGCCTCCCCACGCTAGACTGCATTGCTGGGTACCGCGTGATTTGCAGCTACTCCGGCTCCTATGCACTCTACCAGGATTTCCTTCGTGCACAGCCAAGCCTTGGTCCCCGACACTCTAACCTGCAGTGCACAACCTTCTGAGTTTTCCTCCGGCGTCGTAGGACTCCCTTTTCTGACTTCGGGTGGACTCCAGTTCACTCCTCTTCTAAGTGCCTGTACCGGTACGTTTGCGGGTGCTGTCTGCTTTTGTGAGGGCTCCCTGACTTGCTGGGTGCCCCCTCTGTCTCCTCATCCAAGTGGCGACATCCTGGCCCCTCCTGGGCCACAGCAGCATCCAAAAACCCTAACCGCGACCCTTGCAGCTAGCAAGGCTTGGTTGCGGTCCTTCTGCGTGGGAACACCTCTGCAAGTTTCTTCACGACGTGGGACATCCATCCTCCAAAGGGGAAGTTCCTAGTCCTCTTCGTTCTTGCAGAAACCAAAGCTTCTCCCATCCGGTGGCAGCTTCTTTGCACCCTCAGCTGGCATTTCCTGGGCATCTGCCCACTCTCGACATTGTCGCAACTCTTGGACTTGGTCCCCTTGTTCCACAGGTACTCAGGTCTGGAAATCCACTTTGGTCGCTTTGCTGGTGTTGGTCTTCCTTGCAGAAACCCCCTATCACGACTTTTGTGCTCTCTGGGGGTAGTAGGTGCACTTTACACCTACTTTTCAGGGTCTTGGAGTGGGCTATTTTTCTAACCCTCACTGTTTTTCTTACAGTCCCAGTGACCCTCTACAAGCTCACATAGGTTTGGGGTCCATTCGTGGTTTGCATTCCACTTTTGGAGTATATGGTTTGTGTTGCCCCTATACCTATGTGCTCCTATTGAACTCTATTGTAATTCTGCACTGTTTGCATTACTTTTCTTGCTATTACTTACCTAAGTTTGGTTTTTGTACATATATCTGGTGTATATAACTTATCCTCACACTGAGGGTACTCACTGAGATACTTTTGGCATATTGTTATGAAAATAAAGTACCTTTATTTTTAGTACTTCTGTTTATTGTGTTTTCTTATGATATTGTGCATATGACACCAGTGGTATAGTAGGAGCTTTACATGTCTCCTAGTTCAGCCTAAGCTGCTTTGCCATAGCTACCTTCTAGTAGCGTAAGCTGCTAGAAACACCTCTTGTACACTAATAAGGGATAACTGGACCTGGCACAAGGTGTAAGTACCTCTCGCACCCAGTACAAGACAGGCCAGCCTCCTGCAAGTACCTCTCAGGGGAGGTGCCCAGAGCTCCTCCAGTGTGTCCCAGACCTCTGCCATCTTGGAAACAGAGGTGATGTGGGCACACTGGACTGCCCTGAGTGGCAGATGACGTCAGAGACCCCCTCTGATAGGCTCTTACCTTTCTTGGTAGCCAATCCTCCTTTCTTGGTAGCCAAACCTCCTTTTCTGGCTATTTAGGGTCTCTGCTTTGGGGAATTCTTCAGATAACGAATGCAAGAGCTCACCAGGGTTCCTCTGCATCTCCCTCTCCGACTTCTACCAAGGATCGACCACTGATGCTCCAGGACGCCTGCAAAACCGCAACAAAGTAGCAAGACGACTACCAGAAACATTGTAGTGCCTCATCCTGCCGGCTTTCTCAACTTTTTCCTGGTGGTGCATGCTCTGTGGGTCGCCTGCCTTCACCCTGCACCAGAAGCTCAGAACAAATCTACTGTGGGTCGACGGAATCGTCCCCCTGCTAACACAGGCATCAAAAGACTGTATCACCGGTCCTCTGGGTCCCCTCTCATCCTGACAAGCATGGTCCCTGGAACACAGGAACTCTATCCAAGTGACTCCCACAGTCCAGTGATCCTTCAGTCCAAGTTTGGTGGAGGTAAGTCCTTGCCTCCCCACGCTAGACTGCAAACCTGTGTACTGCGTGATTTGTAGCTGCTCCGGTTTCTGTGCACTCTCCCAGGATTCCCTTTGTGCACAGCCTAGCCTGTGTCCCCAGCACTCCATCCTGCAGTGCACAACCCGCTGAGTTGGCCTCCGACGTCGTGGGACCCTCTTTTGTAACTCTGCATGTACTCCGGTTCACAAATCTTCCAAGTGCCTGTTCATGTACTTCTGCGGGTGCTGCCTGCTTCTGTGAGGGCTCTCTGAGTAGCTGAGTGCCCCCTCTGTCTCCTCCTCCAAGGGGCGACACCCTGGTCCTTCCTGGTCCTCAGCAGCACCCAAAAACCTCTACCGCGACCCTTGCAGCTAGGAAGGCCACTCAGAGCTGTCCATTGTGCCCTCACACCTCTGCATCCACGATGGCAGAGGCCTGAGGCACACTGGAGGAGCTCTGGGCACCTCCCCTGGGAGGTCCTGGTCAGGGGAGTGGTCACTCCCCTTTCCTTTGTCCAGTTTCACGCCAGAGCAGGGCTGGGGGAATCCCTGAACCGGTGTAGACTGGCTTATGCAAGGAGGGCACCATCTGTGCCCTTCAAAGCATTTCCAGAGGCCAGGAGAGGCTACACCTCCGAGGCACTTCACACCTATTTCCAAAGGGAGATGGTGTATCACCCTCTCTCAGAGGAAAGCCTTTGTTCTGCCTTCCTGGGACCAGGCTGCCCAGGCCCCAGGTTGGCAGAAACCTGTCTGAGGGGTTGGCAGCAGCAGTAGCTGCAAAGGAGACCCCAGAAAGTTAGTTTGGCAGTACCCGGGTTCTATGCTGGAGACCCGGGGATGCATGGAATTGACCCCCCAATACCACAATGGTATTGGGGTGACAATTCCATGATCCTAGACATGTTACATGGCCATGTTCGGAGTTACCATTGTGACGCTACATATAGGTAGTGACCTATATGTAGTGCACACGTGTAATGGTGTCCTGCACTCACAAAGTCTGGGGAATTTGCCCTGAACAATGTGGGGGCACCTTGGATAGTGCCAGGGTGCCCACACACTAAGTAACTTGCACCTAACCTTCACCAAGTGAGGGTTAGACATATAGGTGACTTATAAGTTACTTATGTGCAGTGAAAATTGCTGTGAAATAACGTGGACGTTATTTCACTCAGGCTGCAGTGGCAGTCCTGTGTAAGAATTGTCTGAGCTCCCTATGGGTGGCAAAAGAAATGCTGCAGCCCATAGGGATCTCCTGGAAGCCCAATACCCTGGGTAGCTAGGTACCATATACAAGGGAATTATAAGGATGTTCCAGTGTGCCAATGAGAATGGGTAAAATTAGTCACTAGCCTGCAGTGACAATTGTAAAAAGCAGAGAGAGCATAAACACTGAGGTTCTGGTTAGCAGAGCCTCAGTGATACAGTTGGGCACCACACAGGGAACACATACAGGGCATACATTATGAGCACTGGGGTCCTGCCTAGCAGGATCCCAGTGACACATGGGCAAAAACAAACATACATACAGTGAAAATGGCGGTGACATGCCAGGCAAGATGGTACTTTACTACAGTCTCCACATGAACCTGGTGCCAGAAGCTCATTGGGGGGCGGGTCTGTGGAAGCACTTTGAGGTAGAGGGGAGGGATACACTGACAGCCTTAGGGGATGCTCAGAATCTTACCTACTCTAACATGAAGCATGCCTTGCTTACAAGGTATGGTCTTACCCCTGAGCAGTACAAGGATAAGTTTAGATCCTACAAGAAGAAGGAATCCCAAACATGGTTGGAATGTGTTGATTCTTATTGCAGATCACAGGATGGTTGGGTGAAGGGCAGTAAGGTAACTACGTATGAGGGGCTTTACAATCTGATTGCTTGGGAGCACTTACACAGTTTATGTTTTCAGAGCTGCGCCAGCACCTGATTGATAGCAAGCTGACTGACCCCAGGAAGCTTGCGCAGGAAGCGGACCGCTGGGAGAGCACCAGGGTCAAGAATAGGTATGGGGGAGACCATGCCTAGGTTGGGCAGGCTTCCTCTTAGAAGAAAGGGGTGGTAAGGGTAAACAGGGGAAGTTAACTAAAGGGCCCCAAACTGATTCCCAGTGTAAGGATTCCCAACCCCCCAGTGAAAGGAAGCCATGGTTTTCCAAAGGGAAGCCAGTGACAGGTGGTTCCCCACGTAAGTGCTATGTTTGTGACAAGTTGGGTCATCCGAAGGGGGACCCCAAATGCCCCAAAAGTACACTGGCACCCACTGGTGCGCCGTCCCATGGTTTGGCCAGCGTAGCGCTTGGGGAGGAGTTGTTTTCAGGTGGATGAGAACCAGCTGAGATAACCCTTGTCTCACTAGGGGACAGTGAGATGGTCCAGAGGACCCTTGTGCCTGAAAACACTAAGAAGTACAGGCAGTGGGTGACCATTAATGGACAGAGGGTGGAGGCTTTGAGAGACAAAGGAGCCAGCATGACTACAGTGAGGAGTCAACTGGTGTCTAAAGAGCAGATTGATCCCTGGGTACTTAACCAAGTCGTTGCAGAGGACAACTCAGTGCGCCTGTGCAGAGTGGCGCAGGTTCCCTTTGAATGGGGGGGGTCTCAGGCTCCTGGAAGGTAGCTGTGAGTCCAACCATGCCTGTTGATTGTTTGCTAGGCAATGACCTGGAGGATTCTCCTTGGAAGGAGGTGGAACACAGGTCTCACATGGAGATGTTGGGTCTGCCTGGGTAGGTATGCGTATCCACCCAGTCAATGGCAGCCAGTCAGGGTAATCAAGAGCCCCTGGAGCATGAAACAGTGGCCCAGGGGACTGCCAAGAAGAGGTAGGGCAGGGGGCGTGGGAAACCGGCCCCCAATGCTCCCATGGTCTGGGAGGAGGCAGAGCCTGAGGGCGACGCCCCAGAGCCTACAGGGGAAAAGGTGGCTGAACTGGGGGAGGTCCCTGAGCTGTCGCAGTGGCAGCAGGAAGGGGGGCCCACCAGGAAAGCATTCTGTGCAGCACAGAAGACATACCCTAGTTTGGAGGGTTTGCGGCAGCAGGCTGTGGACCAGGAGGCTGGCAAGGAGCCAGGATTACACCTGAACTATTGGGAGGATGACCTCCTGTATAGCGAGCCTAAGGTTCCAAAGCCTTGGTCAACCCATGCGCTGGTGGTACCCCAGTGCTTCAGGGCCTTCCTACTGGGGTTGGCTCATGATGTGCCTTTAGCTGGACATTTGGGGCAGGACAAGACCTTTGAGAGGCTTGTCACCAACTTTTACTGGCCCCTAATGCGCAGGCACTCGTTTGCACATTGCAGGTCTTATCAGACTTGCCAGGCAGGTGGCAAGAGTGGGAGGAAATGTAAGGCTCCCCTACAACCTTTGCCTGTTGTCAGTACTCCCTTTGAGAGGGTAGGCATTGACATTGTGGGGCCTCTGGATCCCAAGACAGCCATGGGCAACAGGTTCATCCTGGTCTTGGTGGACCATGGCACCCGGTACCCAGAAGCCATTCCTTTGAGATCAATCACTTCCCCTGTGGTGGGTCGTGCTTTGATGGGGGTTTTTACCCGCAAGGAAGTGGTATCTGATAGGGGTACCAACTTCATATCCACATATCTGAAGTCTCTGTGGAAGGAGTGTGGGGTAACCTACAAGTTCACCACCCCCAAAGTAATGGTCTGGTTGAGAGATTCAACTGCACCTTAAAGGGCATGATCATGGGCCTGTCAGAGCCCTTGAGGCGGAAGTGGGACGTCCTCTTGCCATGCCTTTTGTTCGCCTAAAGGGAGGTGCCTCAAAGGGACTTGGGTTTAGTCCCTTTGAGCTGATTTATGGCCACCCTGTGAGGGGACCTTTGAGTCTGGTTAAGGAAGCTTTGAAGAAAGCTCCTAGTAAAAACCCCAGGATGTATTCAGTTACATGCTGGCTTTGAGAAACCAGACTGCCTGCTTCAGTAGTCTCGTTCAGGAGAACCTGGAAGCAAACCAGGAGGACATGAAACGCTGGTATGACCAGAATGCCACTCTGGTCGAGTTTCAACCTAGACAAAAAGTGTGGGTGATGGCACCAGTCGAGCCTAGGGCTCTCCAGTATAACTGGATTGGGCCATTTGAGGTGGTAAAGCGCAAGAGTGAAGTCACCTACCTGGTGGACTTGCGGTCTCCAAAGAACCCTTTAAGAGTCCTGCATGTCAACCGGCTCAAACCTCACTTTGAGCGGACTGAACTGTCCATGCTTTTTGCAACAGATGATGGGGTAGAGGAGGAGAGTGAGCCTCTTCCTGACCTCCTGTCTGCAGGAGAAAAAGATGGGTCAGTGGAGGGAGTGATCCTCTCCCCCTCTGTGACTGAGGCGCAGCAAGGTGACTGTCACTACATGTTGGGACAGTTTTCCTCACTGTTTTCCTTGATCCCAGGAGTCACACACTTGTGCACACATGATGTGGACACTGGGGACAGTACACCTATTAAACAGAAGGTTTACAGGGTGGCTGACAGGGTCAGGGCATGCATTAAGGATGAGGTATCCAAAATGCTTACCCTAGGGGTTATTGACTACTCCAGCAGTCCTTGGGCCAGCCCAGTGGTATTAGTCCCAAAGGCTGCTGCACCTGGTGCCACTCCGGTTCTGCGTAAACTACCGGGGACTCAATGTGGTCAGAAAGACTGACGCACACCCCATCCCCCGAGCTGATGAGCTGATTGACAGGTTGGGAGCTGCCAAGTACCTCAGTACGCTTGATTTAACATCTGGGTACTGGCAGATTGCCTTAACTGAGGGGGCCAAGGAGAGGTCAGCATTCTCTACTTCAGATGGACACTTTCAATTTAAAGTGATGCCATTTGGGATGAAGAATGCCCCTGCTACCTTTCAGAGGTTGGTCAACCAGGTGTTGGCTGGACTGGATGAGTTCAGTGCCGCCTACCTAGATGACATTGCTGTTTAGATCTACATGGGAGGTACACCTGCAACACCTCTGGAGAGTGTTAGAGGCCCTGCAGAAAGGAGACCTCACTATTAAGGTGAGCAAGTGCCAAATAGGGCAGGTGTGCTTAGGACACCAGGTGGGGAGTGGCCAGTTGGCACCGCTACAGCCTAAAATTGATACCGTTCTGGCTTGGGAGCCTCCCAAGACCCAGACTGAAGTGAGAGCCTTTTTAGGTCTCACTGGATATTACAGGAGGTTTGTTAAGTGATATGGTACGATTGTTACCCCCTTAACTGAGTTGACTTCTAAGAAGCAATCCAGGAAAGTGATCTGGACAGAAGCTTGTCAGAACGCTTTTGATGCCCTGAAGGCTGCCATGTGCACAGCACCTGTGCTGAAGGCACCTGACTACTCCAAGGAGTTTGTTGAGCAAACAGACACCTCAGATCATGGTACGGGAGCAGTACTCTCACAGCTTAATGAAGAGGGCCTAGATCAACCCATAGCCTTCATCAGCAGGCAGTTACTACCCAGGGAACGTATGTGGAGTGCCATAGAATGTGAAGCGTTTGCTGTGGTCTGGGCACTGAAGAAGCTAAGACCCTACTTGTTTGGGACTCACTTCTGAGTTCAGACTGACCACAGGCCCCTCAGATGGTTAATGCAGATGAGGGGTGAGAATTCAAAACTGTTGAGGTGGTCCATTTCCCTACAGGGTCTGCAGTGTCTGTGTGTGCAGTTTTAACTGTAAATTCAACTTGGCAAGTGTACTCACTTGCCAGGCCTAAACCTTCCCTTTTCTTACATGTAAGACACCCATAAGGTAGGCCCTAGGTAGCCCCAAGGGCAGGGTGCAGTGTATGGTTAAGGTAGGACATATAGTAATGTGGTGTATGTGTCCTGACAGTGAAATATTGCCAAATTTGTTTTTCACTGTTGCAAGGCCTATCCCTCTCATAGGTTAACATGGGGGCTACCTGTAAATATTATTAAAGTATAGATTCCCTTTGGGAGCGGATAGACATGTGGAGTTTGGCGTCTCTGACCTCACAATTTAAAAAAACATCTTTTAGTAAGACAGTAGATTGTGTGTTTGAAAATACCACTTTTAGAAAGTGAGCATTTTCATGCTTATACCATTTCTGTGACTCTGCCTGTTTGTGGATTCCCTGTCTGGATTAGGTTGACAGTTGGGCTGGTTGCACCTCACACTAGACAGTGACACAAAGGGAGCTGGGGTGTAGTTTGCATTTCCTGATGAGCCATCTGTGCTAGGAGGGAGGGGAAGAGTGGTCACTCACACCTGAAAGGGCTGTGCCTGCCCTCACACAATGCAGTCTCTAACCCCCTGGTGAGTATCTGGGGCCTGGCCTGGGCAAGGCAGGATTTCACATTCCAGAGAGACTTTGCTTTGAAGTAGGCCTACTTCAAAGGAGAAAATGGGTATAAAAAGGGCACCCAAAAACACAGACTTAAGAACACTTCTGGAAACCAAGAGGAACCTCTGCCTGGAGAAGAGCTGAGGAAGAAGAGCCTGTGACTGTGCTTTGTGGAGCTATCCTGCAGTTGCTGCTTTTGCCTGGGCAAGGTGACAAAGACTGGACTTTGTGGCATATTCCTGCTTGAAGAAGATCTCCAAGGGCTTGATTTAGAGCTTGCCTCCTGTTGTTTGAAGTCTCAGGGACAGCAAAGACTTCTCTCTGCCAGCACCTGGAGTCTCTGGAGAGACCCCTACTCTGCCCTGTAGTGCCCATCCAGTTCCTGGGACCCTGAAAGGAGAAGCTGGCAGCCTAAGAGGAAGAAATCCACATACAGGAAGCCGTGCGGGGAAAAGATTGACGCAACTTCAATCTGTGGCTGGAAAAACGCCGCTCCGCCGGCTTCGCAGCTGAGAATCGACACTCGCCTGCAACGCGACCAAAGAAACCACACACGGAGCTGGAGAAACGACACGCAGCATCGCAGACGGAGGCTGGAAGATCGCTAGCCACGCCGTGTGGTTCTAGGATCATCGTGCGGCTGAATTTCTGACTCAAACCATCGCTGGGCGTGTAAAAACAACGCAAGGCCTGCCCGGACCTGTGTGCGGACCGCATCGATGCATCGCTCTCCTGCAGAGAGAAGAACCAACGCCCGCCGACTCGACAGAAGGGGGAAACGACGCAAGGTCTCGCTCGTGAGTGATATCGACGCATCGCAAGCCTTTTTTGACGCACACCCGCCAGTGCAGGGTTATTTTTGACACGCATCAGGTACATTTTCACGCTAGCAGCGCTAGCATTGTGTTTAAAATGACATGAAGACTCTTTTTAGTTTTTAAGTGGTAACTTGACTTGTGTATTGTGGATTTTGTTGTTTAGATAAATATTTTCTATTTTTCTAAACCTGTGTTGTGCCATTTTTGTTAGTGTTTTCACTGAGTTACTGTGTGTGTTGGTACAAATACTTTACACCTAGCACTCTAAGGTTAAGCCTACTGCTCTGCCAAGCTACCAAGGGGGTAAGCAGGGGTTAGCTGAGGGTGATTATCTTTTACCATGACCAGAGTGAGAGTCCTTGCTTGAACAGTGGGTAACCTGACTGTCAACCAAAGACCCCATTTCTAACAGGAGGCATACTTGAGTAACATGGATTTGGACATGCAGTCTGCTCCTGCTTGTGCTTCATACTCATTCACTTCATGCCCTGGTCATTTTCTTATGTAAACAAAAAAAAACTTCTATCAGACAACTCTACATACAAGGTCTGTGTTTTATTCATTCATTTGTTTGCTTCATTAAACTAAATATTTTACATGTGAGGAAGTGCCCCTTCCCAATGGCACATAATGTGCATGCACCTCATCACTTAAAGTGCAATAACTGCAAACAACGTATTGAAAGGCTCATATTATCCAATCTAAATCACATTTTATATACTGTTGCCAATGTGGAATTATGATTCACCTTGTAGTTTACTGGTCATTCCTCATTTTCATTAGAATAGTTATTGCACTTTCATTCTGTCTTAACACACTTCATACATGTGCATACACCATTGTTTAAATTGCATTTGTTTGTATTTATTTGGTCGCATCTTCACTCACTTCTGGAAGTTGTCATCAATGCCATTGTCATGTGTTTTTTTTTTCTTTTTGTGCTATTTTTAACTTATATTCTGCAGGTAGTCCATTCTGGAATCTCCTCAAAACCCACCAATTCCATGGAAACTGTGGTTTGATGCCTTTGAGTCTTATTTTGGGGTGATTGGTGCTTTTAGGTTCAGAGTAGAAAAAATAAATATCTCCCTCATCATTACCTGGTGTTTGAAGGAAAATCTACATACACACATTTGTTAGACCTGGTTCTCATTGAGGGTGAAGAATTTGATGAATATCAGGAGGTGGCATAGATACTTAAATTAAGGTTTGATGTTCAACCGAGCCTTGTTGTTTTAGGACACACATTTTTCCAGAGTACAGAAAATAGGAGAAGATGTTGACACATATTATTGCACTATGCAAACTGACAGCTGAATGACACTTTGAGAATTTTAGTGACCAACTTGTCTGAGATCAGATTGCCAGCCATTTCAACAATAAGAGCTTTTGTTAAAACTGCCTTTCTAGTGGTGAACCTTCTTTGTAAGAGACCATTAGATTAGCAAAGAGCATAAACGTCACAGGCTTATGCTAAAGAACTAGAAGAAAAAAACTGTTGAAACTAATAGTGCTGTCTGCACAAGTGTAGACCATTAGAGGAAAAAGAATTGATGGCCTGAAACCTAATAATAAGAATTTTGTCAAGCAAGCAAGTATTTGCTCTAGGTGTGGTAACACATCTCGTAGGAAAGGTGGAAAACTCTGCCATGGCAAAAATGTTCCCTGTAGAGTTTGAAAAAGGTTAGGTACTTTGCGTAAACCTCTGATTGTAGGAAACGGGAAGTTGTTGAAGATCGTGAGCAAGAAGTGTAAGATAAGGTAGTTTTGGTTGTTTATGGTGACCAAATAAAAAGGGATGACCCTTCTGAGTGTGAAAACCTACTTGTTGATATAAAGGTAGATGACATGTACTTACACCTGTTGGTTGATTCTAGTGCCAGATTTACCATGATTGTTGAAGAATTGTTTCACCGCTCATGGATGATAGACATTTATTTCCACTAGATCATGCCCCAGTGTCAAACGACGGGTGTAGGATCAAACTCGAAGAGAATATTGAAGATACTTTTCAATTTAAGGGTGTTAGAAATTGGGTCTCTGGTTGTCAGTCAGTTTGCACTTTCATCAGGGTGGGGGAAATACATACCTATGATAACCCTGCTCACCCCCTTGGGAGCTGGGCTCAAGCAGTCAGGCTTGCCTCAGAGGCAGCGTGTAAAGTATTTGCACAAACACACAGTAACAGAGTGAAAACACCACAAAGCACTCACCACCAGTTTAGAAAAATAGCCAATGTTTATCTGAGTAACACAAGATCAAGATGACAAAAATCCAACATAAACAAGCAAAGATGTGAATTTGTAAAGAATAAACCTCAATCCAGAGCTTAGAAACACAAAAGCTTCAATTTGGTGCTATCACAGTGTTGTGACAGAGTCATTTCCAACAATCCGACGCCAATGACACCAGTCACAGAGTCGCACGGACCCACAGGTACAGTACCTTTGTTAACAAGAAAACAAGCCGGTGCACGGAGTCCAGGAGGTGAGGAGTCTCTGAATCTGTTGCGGCATCTGTTCCTTACTGCAGAGCAGGGGAGATGATGCGGTGTTGGTGCAACAGTCCGGTCCGGCAGAGTCGATAAATCTGGTGGGTCAAGATACAGTGGGGAGACCTCTCGGGGTCATGCTACAGAGTTGCAGGTGCTGTGGCGGAGTCTGGTGTCAGGTATGTCGGTGACACAGCACTTGGGATGTCAGCAGGGCTACGGTGTCATCGTGCCTGGGGAGTCAGTCACAGTCGTTGAGCTCCAGTAGGGACCACGGCATCGGGTGTGGGTGGCTGTAGGAGGGTGGCCTGGCTTATAGTGGGTACCTGATGGTACTTACACCTTGTGCCAGGTACAGTTATCCCTTATTAGTAGATTAGTAGTGTTCTAGCAGCTTAGGCTGATAGAGATAGCTATAGCAGAGCAGCTTAGGCTGAACTAGGAGACATGCAAGTAAACAGTTAGAAAAGTAGTGCAAACACTGTAGAATACAATAGGATGCAATAGGCTTAGGGGCAACATAAACCATATACTAAGAAAGTGGAATGCGAACCACTTAGGGATCCCTGGCCTAGTGTAGTGTGTAGAGGGTCACTGGGAAAGTAAGAAAACACTAAGGGGGTCCAAGATACCTTACCCCAAGATCATGAAAAGTAGGAGTAAAGTGACCCTACTTCCCCAGAAACACCCTAAAGTTGTGATAGGAGATTCTGTAAAGACCACAACAGACTGCAAATTACTTAATACGGATTCCTGGACCTGAGGACTGGTAAAGGAAGGGGACCAAGTCCAAGAGTCACGAAAGTGTCCAGGGGGGCAGTAGCCCACTTAACCCCGGATGAAGGTGCAAAATGGCTGCCTCTGGGTGGAAGAAGCTGAAGATTCTGCAACAACAGAAGATGCCAAGAACTTCTCCTTTGCACGGAAGGGGTCCCACGGAGTGCTGGAGGATGCAGAGTTGTTTCTTTGGAGAAAGACCACAAACAAGCCTTGCTAGCTGTAAAGGTCGCGCTTGAAGAAAATGGGTGCTTCCAGGCCCAGGAAGGACCAGGAGGTTGCCACGTGGAAGAGGAGACAGAGGGGTCCTCAGCACCACAGAGAGCCCACACAGAAGAAGGCAGCACCCGCAGAAGTACTTGAACATGGGTTTAAGGAAACTGAGCAAAGCAGTTGTCTCAACGCTACAAAAGAGGGTCCCATGAAGCCAGTGGTCAACTCAGTAAGTTGAGCAATGCAGGACAGAGTGCTGGGGGACCTGGGCTATGCTGTGCACAAAGGATTCCTTCCAAAAGTGCACAGAAGCCTTAGCAGCTGCAGTTCACGCAGTAAACAGGATTATTGTCTGGAGAGGGAGGCAAGGACTTACCTCCTCCAAATTTGGACAGTTGGACCACTGGACAGTCAGGGTCACTTGGGTCCACCACCTGTGCTCCAGGGGCCATGCTCGTCAGGATGAGAGGGGTCCCAGAGTACTGGTGACGCTGAAGTTTGGTGCCTGCTGGAGCAGGGGGAAGATTCCGTCGACCCACAGGAGATTTCTTCTTGGCTTCCAGTGTAGGGTTAAGGCAGATAGCCCCCAGAGCATGCACCACCAGGAAACAGTCGAGAAAGCTGGCAGGATGAGGCGTTACAATGTCGCTGGTAGTCTTCTTGCTACTTTGTTGTAGTTTTGCAGGCGTCCTGGAGCAGTCAGCGGTCGATCCTTGGCAGAAGTCGAAGAGAGAGATGCAGAGGAACTCTGGTGAATTCTTGCACGTCGTTATCTGAGGAAAAGCCCACTGGGAGACCCTAAATAGCCCTCAGAGTAGGATTGGCCCCCTAGTCAGGTACGCACCTATCAGGAGGCGTCTCTGACATCACCTGCTGGCACTGGCCACTCAGATGTCTCCATTGTGCCCTCACACATCTGGATTCAAGATGGCAGAGGTCTGGGACACACTGGAGGAGCTCTGGGCACCACCCCTGGGGTGGTGATCTACAGGGGAGTGGTCACTCCCCTTTCCTTTTTCCAGTTTCGCACCAGAGCAGGGACTGGGGATTCCCTGAACCGGTGTAGACTGACTTATACAAGGAGGGCACCATCTGTGCCCTTCAAAGCATTTCCAGAGGCTGGGGGAGGCTACTCCTCCCCAGCCCTTAACACCTATTTCCAAAGGGAGAGGGTATAACACCCTCTCTCAGAGGAAATTCTTTGTTTTGCCTTCCTGGGACTGGGCTGCCCAGGCCCCAGGAGGGCAGAAGCCTGTCTGTGGTTTGGCATCAGCAGTAGCTGCAGAGAAAACCCTAGAGAGCTGGTTTGGCTGGACACTGGGTCGATGGTGGAGCCCCATGGATGCATGGGATTGGCACCCCAATACCAGATTTGGCATGGGGGTAGAATTACATGATCTTAGACATATTACATGGCCATATTCGGAGTTACCATTGTGAGGCTACATATAGGTATGGACCTAGATGCAGTGCACGCTTGTAATGGTGTCCCTGCACTCACAAAGTACAGGGAAAATGCCCTGAACTATGTGGGGGCACCTTGGCTAGTGCCAGGGTGCCCTCACACTTAGTAACTTTGCAGCTAACCTTCACTAAGTGAAATCTAGACATATAGGTGACTTATAAGTTACTTACGTGCAGTGTAAAATGGCTGTGAAATAACGTGTGCGTTATTTCACTCAGGCTGCAGTGGTAGTCCTGTGTAAGAATTGTCTGAGCTCCCTATGGGTGGCAAAAGAAATGCTGCAGCCCCTAGGGATCTCCTGGAACCCCAGTACCTTGGCTACCTAGGTGCCATATACTAGGGAATTATAAGGGTGTTCCAGTGTGCCAATTAGAATTGGTGAAAATGGTCACTAGCCTATAGTGACAATTTTAAAGGCAGAGAGAGCATAAGCACTGAGGTTCTGGTTAGCAGAGCCTCAGTGACACAGTTAGTCACTACACAGATACACACATGCAGGCCACAAACTATGAGCACTGCGGTCCTGGCTAGCAGGATCCCAGTGAGACAGGCAAAAAAAACCTGACATACATGTGAAAAATGTGGGTAACATGCCAGACAAGATCGTACTTTCCTACAGGCTCCAGTGGCAGTCCTGTGTAACAATTGTCTGAGCTCCCTATCGGTTGTAAAAGAAATGCTGCAGCCCATAGGGATCTCCTGTAACCCCAATACCCTGGGTACCTGGTACAATATACTAGGGAATTATAACGGTGTTCCAGTGTGCCAATTAGAATTGGTAAAAATTCTCACTTGCCTATAGTGACAATTTTAAAGACAGAGAGAGCATAAGCACTGAGGTTCTGGTTAGCAGAGCCTCAGTGACACAGTTAGTCACTACACAGGTACACACATTCAGGCCACAAACTATGAGCACTGGGGTCCTGGCTAGCAGGATCCCAATGAGACAGGCAAAAACAAAATTACATACATGTGAAAATGGGGGTAACATGCCAGGCAAGATGGTACTTTCCTACACACATCTTGTCTATCAGACATCCCACAACATTCTCAAGACCCAAGTCTACACAAATCTGCCTACCAAGCGTCTACCATATTTTGTTCATGTCACAGTGATACCGGCAATCCAAAGTTGAACATTAGGGCCCAGATTTAAGAGGGCCTAGTGCCTCCTTGTGCCACATTTGCATCATTAATATTTTGATGCTAATGTGGCCCAAGAAGGCCAAATTCCCTGCACCATATTTACAAATTGGCGCTTGTAACCAATTGCGCCATATTATGCCTGCCCTAGCCACAATGTATGCAAGGCGGGCGTTTCCCCAGTAGGAGGCCCGCAAAAAGGGTGCATGGAAATTTAAGAGATTCCACTGCGCCATTTATTTTAGCTACTTTTAACGCCTGCTTATATCTGTGTTAACTATGTTTCCCAATGTCGGAACATTTTTACAGGTCATATATACGTTTGTAAGTAATCATGTGACACATCCACATTTTGATATGTAAATTGTTCCATTTTGCCCATATGCAAATAGAGCTCACCAAGCCTGGTCCACCTAGGTGGGATATGTGTGCTGAGATTTTGGTATTATGTGTAATCAACATACACTTTGAATGTACAATGACTCAAACTTTTCTTTTTTGCCAGATTTACATTTGCATACAATCTGTATGACAGGGCTGCTCTCAGGCAGTGATGACACCCTGGTCATCAATACTACAGAATCTCTTTGTATGCCAACACAGGTCCTTTGTTGCATGTGTGGTCACAGGTTGACTGTGGTCACCTCAGCTCAGTTCACTGTGCCCAAGCAGCAGGCCTCTAACTGTGTTGAGTCAATCTAGCCTCCTCTGAGGATTGAGGGGGCGTTGGGTGGGGTTTGTAGGAGGCTAGCCTGGTTTGTAGTGGGTACCAAAGGTACTTACAACTTATACCAGGTCCAGTTATCCCTTATTAGTGAAATGTATACAATGTCTAGAAGCCAGGATGCCTAGGGGTAGCTGTAGCTGAGCAGCCAAGGCTGCACTAGGAGACATGCAAAACTCTTGCAATACCACTGTAGTCACATAGGGCCAAATGTATCATGAAATGCGCTTGCGAATCACAAATAGCGATTTTTAAGAAATCGCTATTTTCGAGTCGCAATAGGCCATGTATCATAATTGCGAATCGGAATTAGCAATTTCTTAAAAATCACTATTTGTGGTTTGCGAGGCCCAAATACCGAATCGCAATTTGCATTTTTGCAAATTGCGATTCGGTAATTGAAAATCGCAAATTCGGAGAACGCTCACCTGGAGGAGCATAATGACATCACAAGCAGGAAGTGAGTCATCCCAGGCAGTTTGCAGGTGCCACACCCAAACCAGCACTCAGAGAGAGTCAGCCCAGCCACACTGAGCAAGTCTCTGAAGAAGGCAGCACAGCAGAACAAACATGGACACCTCTGCCCAGGTAAAGAAGGGAGAAAGGAAGCGCCAGCTGAAGTTTTGTGAGCAAGAGCTGGAGGTGCTCACAGAGGACGTGGTCAGGAGCCATGACCGGTTGTTTGGCAAAAGCTCACTCCAGGTGCCTGAGAGTGAAAAACGCAGACTCTGGGCATATATCCAGACAAAGAACTGTGCTGTTGGAGTGGCACAGAGCTCTATTGAAGAAATCAAGAAGAGGTGGAACGACCTGCGGTCCCGTGCCAAGGAGAGGGTGGCAAGACGACTGCAGGAGGCCAGGAGCACAGGAGGCGGACCACCCACAGAGACACCCTCCACCCCGATAGAAGACCTAGTGGAGTCCACACTCCTCCTGGAAGCAGTCAGTGGGGTCACTGACATTGACACATCAGGCACACCAAGTCCAATTAAAGGTAAGTGCAATATGGAAATGTAACCCCATATGTGTATGCACAAAAGCCCTGTAGGAATTAGCAAGTAATCTCAAACATTGTGAGAAGTAGTCCATTCCACATCTTAGAAGCAGCACAACAATGCCTTATGGGAGTGGTAGTCCACAACCCAGAGCTGAAAGTAGCACAAACAATTAATAGGCAGAGCGACACACAGAAGAACACAAAACCCACAACATAGTGATGAGAAGTAACTGTACATTTATTACCAATGTGTGACCTTTATTGTAACAAACATAACTGACATGCTGCATATTGTTGTTGCAGGTGGGCCAGGCCTAGCAGCCACAGCATGTGCCAGTGCAGGGGATACAGACACCCATCTTGCTTCAGACTCCAATACAAGTGAGTCTCAGAACATTGTGCCACTCCGACGCAGGCCTAGGGCACTGCCACTGCCAGAACTGAGTCAGGACTCTGATGAGCAGCAGGAAGACTCACAAACACCATCCCCAACTGGCAGATGCACCCGGATGCAGGAGCCCCGTTAGCAGCAGAGCACAGCACCCCGCAGGATGCCTACATATGCAGGCACACAGTCTTTTGAGGCAGGTGAGGGAACATCGATATTTGGTGGCCTGGAATTGGCTATGTTACAGCAGCAGCGCCTACAAAATAAAAAAATCACAGCATTACAAAGGCAGATGCAGCAACAAAATGCAAACATGGGGGGCCTGCATCGCCAGCTAGAGGGCCTCAATGCCAACATTGAACAGCTGCATGAGGGACAGGTCCAGGCATCGCAGGATACGAGGGAGCTGACTACTGCTGTGAGGGAACTATGTCAGGAGCTGCGCCATGGCAGGGTAAGCCACCGCAGGCAGAAACGACGCTTCATGAGCATGTTTGGAGGTTTTTGTCGCTCAGTGACTAGGCTGACTAATTCTACACCCCTAATTTCACGTCATGCTGTGGCTGCACAGGTTGAGGCAGCACACAGGAGCAGGGATGTTGCCCAAGGACTTGTATAGATCACTAATGTGATAGACAATATAATGGGTAACCGGTCAGCCACGCCTAGTGAACTTGGACTGGGGGACACGGAGGACACATCAAGCCTCAGCAGCCCAGCTGTGCCCGCAATGGACACCAGCCGTCACAGTGCCAGGCACAGCACTGCCACAGAGGCAGACACTCGAGGTGCCAGTGAGGCAACTGCGCACTCGAGTGGCGTGCGTTGCCAAAAGAAGTGAGTGTAGTGGCCACAGGGGACTATATATATTTCATGAATGAGGACACTATGAAGGAATAGTGCTTTACTGTGAACTGCTATTGTTTTTTTTTTCACACAATAACTTTTGTTGGTACTCGTGGAACTTATATTACCTGACATTAAGATAATAAATGTACTCATTACAGGTACATTTGTCAGTGGATTTCTGTTTTCATATTTAAATCTGAAATGTTTGTGTGTGATGTCAGCACGCTTTTGCCTTCCCTCTGCTGCACTGGTCCTGTCTGCTGGCTCTAGGGGTGGTATGGGATCATCATCCTCATCTGATTCAGAATCAGATATTTCCACAGGTATGCCCCTGGTGGTAGCTATATTGTGCAAGATTGCACAAGTAGCCACTATTCTACATGTTGTCTCCGGGCTGTACAGTAGTGCCCCTCCACTTTTGT
The DNA here is from genome assembly GCF_031143425.1 of Pleurodeles waltl. Taxonomy (NCBI): domain Eukaryota; kingdom Metazoa; phylum Chordata; class Amphibia; order Caudata; family Salamandridae; genus Pleurodeles; species Pleurodeles waltl. The sequence continues at coordinate 37,342,892 of NC_090436.1, forward strand.
GGAGGCACCGGAAGCTACTCTTCAGCAGGCCAAAGGTGCGCTCCAGCACGTTGTGGGTCGCCCTGTTTTCTGCATTGTAGCTCCGTTCTGCTGGTGTTGCAGGATTTAGGTAGGGCGTCATCATGTAGGTGCGCACTGCGTAGGCACTGTCTCCTGGAATGGACAGAGGTTATAATGAGTAACTGAGCCATCTGACGTCACACTGCCATCAATGCGCCAGTGTACAGAGCGACAATACCTAGTAGATATCCTTCACCAAACTCCCCAGCTAGCAGTCTTGTGTGAATGCCACTGTGGCGAAAGATGTATGAATCATGGGTGCTCCCTGGGTACCTGACCACGAGATCAGTTATGATGTATGAGGCATTGCATATCACCTGTATATTCATTGAATGTTGGTATTTACAGTTGCGATACTCATACTCTGTGGCTGATGGTGGACAGATTGTAACATGTGTCCCATCTATGGCACCTAGGACGTGGGGGAAATGTGCTATCTGGTAGAAATCTATTTTAGTCTGCTGTATTTCCTGTGGGGTGTGGGGGAATTGGATGTACTGGTGTATTCTGCTCAGCATGGCGTTAATAAATGCATTGAAAAATCAAGAGAGGGTACTCTGTGATACCCCTCCAGCTGCTGCTATGACCCCTTGATAGCTCCCTGAGCCTGGTCAAAAAGTGTAATGCGCACTCTGAAAATACGCTCCTGTCTCCTCCTCCCTCTCCTCAAACCTGCCAAGATCCTCATCCTCCTCGCCATGACTTAGAGTGCAGCCATTGTGGAAAAGAGTCTGAGGCATTCTGGGCCTCTTTATATAGGTTGCACCTGGTTACCACCTGGTTTCACTTAGTGGTATTTTGCATGTGAAAAATGGCATTCTGCAAAAAATCGCAATTTGCGATTTTTGGATGCATCGAATTGCGACTTGGTTTTGTGATTCGCATTTTGCGGCTCACAATTTCCTACTTGAAATACCGAATCGCAAAATGCGACTCGCAAAACCAGATCGCAACGCAAAAAATTGCAATTTTTGCCATTTGTTATTTTTGGTCTGCGAATGCCATTCATGCATCGCAGACCACGTTTTTGCATTCGCAATCAGGCAAATTTTGCACATCGCACCGTTTGCGAATGCAAAAATTTTGATACATCTGGCCCATAGTACTCACACACATGAAAGAAAATACTCAGTGTTACAAAAATAAAGGTACTTTATTTTTAGTGACACAGTGCCAAACATACCTTAGAGACTATACTCCCTTAGGAGGTAAGTAATATACACAGTATATACACTAGAATGCAGAAATAGCTGTAAAAACAGTCAGAAAAAAAGTGCAAATAGTGAAAATCACAATAGGTTGCAATGGGCCTGCGGGAACACAAACCATGTACAAAAATAGTGGAATGTGAAAGTCGGTCTCCCACCTAGGCAAGTGTAGTGTGTAGAGGGACGCTGGGAGTGTAAGAAAACACCAAAGGTAAGTAATAGAACCCACCTCAGAGCCCAGGAAAACAGGAGTAAATCACAGTAAGTTTCCTGAAACACATTAGAAGTTGTGATAGAAGATTATGCAAGAACCAGAAGAGAATACAAGACCCCAACTATGGATTACTGGACCTGAAGACCTGTGGAAGAAGGAGACCAAGTCCAAGAAGCACTGAAGAGTCCAGGCAGAACAGAAGCCCCTGCTAACCGGGATGATGGCGAAAAAGAAGAACCTCTGGTGAGAATACAAAGGCCCTCATTACAACCCTGGGGCTAAATCCCGCTTACCGCCATGCAGAAGACTGCCAACATACCGCTGCGGCAGCGTAATTCCTCTACAGGTATTACTACCCACAGCTCGGAATCTGCCACAATACAGACACCCACACAAGTCCGCCACACCAAAGGTCAGTGATAAACTGGCGATAACAAAACCGACACTATCAAACCAACAAGAATACACCCACACTATCACGACCCACGAATCAACGCAGCGGTCTTTCAACCGCGGTAATCCCTTGGCGGTACTCACCGCCGCGCTCAAAATACACACACATATACAAAACACAACAACATTGGACAAATCAAAATTCACACACCTGATTCACATACACACACCACACCCACACACCCAGTCCAAAATAAAGCACACACCCACATCACCCACAAACCCTTACTACCAGAAAATTGAAAGCAGGCCAGAGAGAGACACTACCTAAAACAACAACAGCATCCACAGACACACAACACCATCACTTATACAACATCCACGCACCTCAACTTCACACAACAACACATCCCCTCAAACATCACAACACACACACCATCTCAGACATCACCCACACCACATCATTGCACCTCAACGACACCCCAGGTTCTCTGACAAGGAGCTCAGGGTCATGGTGGAGGAAATTGTCAAGGTAGAACCACAGCTATTCGGATCACAGGTGCAGCAGACATCCATTGCAAGGAAGATGGGGCTATGCCGCAGAATTGTCGACAGGGTCAACTCAGTGGGACAGCATCCAAGAACACGGGATGACATTAGGAAGAGGTGGAACGACCTACGGTGGAAGGTGTGTTCCGTGGTCTCCAGACACCAGATTGCTGTATAGAGGACTGGTGGTGGACCCCCACCTCCTCCCCCAACAACATGGTAAGGTAAATCTTTACTACTTTATCCCCCACCCAACCTGCATGCCATCACATACCCCACCCTTACCCTTACACCCATCACCCCACAACCCACAGATACCCCACCAACACAACCCACACATCTCATTAACAAGCCCTGCATGTAACACAAACGCATGGACACCCATCACCAAAGCAAGTCCACTACAGATACCCACACAGACCCCAAACCAACTACCACACAAGGACCAAGCAAAGAATGCAAGTACTGGAGTACAGGGTCACTCACCCATTGCACACAATGGCACACACAGATGCAATAATCATGCATTTACACCCCTACAGGACCCCCTACCCAACATCACCAGACAGGAGGTGCCAGACATATCCAGTCCCCCCACAGAAGAGACCCACAGTGATGACAGCAGCTCTGCACAACTGGATCAAGATGACCAGCCCGGCCCATCAGAGACCTCGAGACAGTTGGTTCCCCTGACACAGTCACAAGCCACCACAGAGCCTCCCCCCTCAGGAAATACCACCACAGCACCCACCCAGCTGACCCATCCCTCTGTCCCCAGGACACGTCAATCAGCAGTGTGTCCACCACTACAGGGAACCCAGGCAACCCCACTAACACAGGACGATCAGGGACCTGGGGGCAGTGGCAGTGGGCACATGGTTCAGGGGACAGAGGCACAGGACAACAGGGAAGCTGGGAGGACTGGTGTGCGACAGGGGGAGAACAGGCCCAGGGAACCCACTCTCCACAAGGCACTCTCCAACATCATGGGAGCTTACCATCATTCCCAGGAGACAATGGCAACGGTACTGGCTAAGTTTCAGGAGACCCAGCGGCTGCAGGAGGAACACTACCTTGGGATCAGGGAGGAATTGAAGTCCATTAGCAACAGCCTGGTCACCGTTGTGGGGGTGCTACAAGACCTTGTGAACACCAGGAGGGACACAGTGGCACAACAAGGGGCCCCTGACACTCGCCTGGACGATGAACAGCCCTCCACCTCCGCCGGCACTAGTGGACAGGAGGCACCGCCACAGGAACACGACACCAGCACCCCACCCCCTGCAGATGGAGAACCACCCCGCAAACGGTCCCTGAGATCCAGAAACAAGACAGAGAACATTGCCAAGACCTCAGCCAGGAAATGAGACCCCCCTGAATGTCACCCTTCTGTCCCACTTTGTCACCCTGTCCATCCTTCAACTGCCATTCCACCACTTCCTATGCCCCTTTGGACAATGCACCTGTGAAACAAATAGACTGGACTCTGCCATGGACATTCCTCCACCATCCCCCCAGCCCATTTGACAACCCCCTCCACTTATTAGCACAGGAATAAACACACTTCAATCACAAAACAATCTGGAGTCAGTCTGTGCTTTCACAAATGTGTAATTGCAATAACCATGGAATATAGGAATGTCAATTTACTTGTGCACATACCGATGTAACACAGCTGTAGGGCAGTAGGAAATGTAGCAGAGGGCTCAAAGTGGGACCCACATCTGTGAAATGGAAAGTCAAAGTGACAAGTCAGGGTCCATACACTGTGTGAAAATGACAGACTTATGCTAGCTTCAAAAATTGTATGAGATGTGGGAGGCAGTGACATCTTCTTCCCTGTGTCTCACTGGAAGTATTGCATGATTATGTTGTTTCGGTTGTCGATATCCTTTTCTTCCGCCTCCTCTTCTTCACTGTACACAGGCTCCACAGCTGCCACAAGACCACCAGCTGGCCCATCCTCCTGCAGAAAAGGCACCTGGCGTCCCAAAGCCAGGTTGTGCAACATACAGCAGACCACGATGATCTGGCACACCATCTTTGGTGAGTAGTAGAGGGAACCACCTTGTAGGAGGCTGGACTGGCTTGTAGTGAGTACCAAGGGGTACTTGCACCTTGCACCAGGCCCAGTTATCCCTTATTAGTGTATAGGGTGTCTAGCAGCTTAGGCTGATAGATAATGGTAGCTTAGCAGAGCATCTTAGGCTGAACTAGGAGACGTGTGAAGCTACTACAGTACCACTTAGTGTCATATGCACAATATCATAAGAAAACACAATACACAGTTATACTAAAAATAAAGGTACTTTATTTTTATGACAATATGCCAAAGTATCTCAGAGTGTACCCTCAGTGAGAGGATAGGAAATATACACAAGATATATATACACAATAGCAAAAATATGCAGTATAGTCTTAGAAAACAGTGCAAACAATGTATAGTTACAATAGGATGCAATGGGGAAACATAGGGATAGGGGCAACACAAACCATATACTCCAAAAGTGGAATGCGAACCACGAATGGACCCCAAACCTATGTGACCTTGTAGAGGGTCGCTGGGACTATTAGAAAATAGTGAGAGTTAGAAAAATAACCCTCCCCAAGACCCTGAAAAGTGAGTGCAAAGTGCACTAAAGTTCCCCTAAGGACAAAGAAGTTGTGTTAGAGGAATAATGCAGGAAAGACACAAACCAACAATGCAACAACTGTGGATTTCCAATCTAGGGTACGTGCGGAACAAGGGGACCAAGTCCAAAAGTCACAAGCAAGTCGGAGATGGGCAGATGCCCAGGAAATGCCAGCTGCGGGTGCAAAGAAGCTTCTACTGGACAGAAGAAGCTGAGGTTTCTGCAGGAACGAAAAGGGCTAGAGACTTCCCCTTTGGTGGACAAATCCCTCTTGCCGTGGAGAGTCGTGCAGAAGTGTTTTCCCGCCGAATGAACGCTAACAAGCCTTGCTAGCTGCAAATCATGCAGTTAGCGTATTTGGACACTGCTGTGGCCCTCGAGGGACCAGGAGGTCGCAAATTGGACCAGGAGAGAGAGGGGACGTCGAGCAAGACAAAAAGCCCTCTCAGCAGCAGGTAGCACCCGGAAAAGTGCCAGAAACAGGCACTACGAGGATGCGTGAAATGGTGCTCACCCGAAGTCGCACAAAGAAGTCCCACGTCGCCGGAGAACAACTTAGGAGGTCGTGCAATGCAGGTTAGAGTGCCGTGGACCCAGGGTGGACTGTGCACAAAAGGATTTCCGCCGGAAGTGCACGGAGGCCGGAGTAGCTGCAAAAGTCGCGGTTCCCAGCAATGCAGTCTAGCGAGGTGAGGCAAGGACTTACCTCCACCAAACTTGGACTGAAGAGTCACTGGACTGTGGGGGCCAATTGGACAGAGTTGCTGGATTCGAGGGACCTCGCTCGTCGTGCTGAGAGGAGACCCAAGGGACTGGTAATGCAGCTTTTTGGTGCCTGCGGTTGCAGGGGGAAGATTCCGTCGACCCACGGGAGATTTCTTCAGAGCTTCTGGTGCAGAGAGGAGGCAGACTATCCCCACAGCATGCACAAGCAGGAAAACAGTTGAGAAGGCGGCAGGATCAGCGTTACAGAGTTGCAGTAGTCGTCTTTGCTACTATGTTGCAGGTTTGCAGGCTTCCAGCGCGGTCAGCAGTCGATTCCTTATCAGAAGGTGAAGAGAGAGATGCAGAGGAACTCGGATGAGCTCTTGCATTCGTTATCTGAAGTTTCCCCAGAGACAGAGACTCTAAATAGCCAGAAAAGAGGGTTTGGCTACCTAGGAGAGAGGATAGGCTAGCAACACCCGAAGGGGCTTATCACAAGGAGTCTCTGACGTCACCTGGTGGCACTGGCCACTCAGAGCAGTCCAGTGTGCCAGCAGCACCTCTGTTTCCAAGATGGCAGAGGTCTGGAGCACACTGGAGGAGCTCTGGACACCTCCCAGGGGAGGTGCAGGTCAGGGGAGTGGTCACTCCCCTTTCCTTTGTCCAGTTTCGCGCCAGAGCAGGGCTAAGGGGTCCCCTGAACCGGTGTAGACTGGCTTATGCAGAATTGGGCACCTCTGTGCCCAACAAAGCATTTCCAGAGGCTGGGGGAGGCTACTCCTCCCCTGCCTTCACACCATTTTCCAAAGGGAGAGGGTGTCACACCCTCTCTCAGAGGAAGTTCTTTGTTCTGCCATCCTGGGCCAGGCCTGGCTGGACCCCAGGAGGGCAGCTGCCTGTCTGAGGGGTTGGCAGCAGCAGCAGCTGCAGTGAAACCCCAGGAAGGGCAGTTTGGCAGTACCAGGGTCTGTGCTACAGACCACTGGGATCATGGGATTGTGCCAACTATGCCAGGATGGCATAGAGGGGGCAATTCCATGATCATAGACATGTTACATGGCCATATTCGGAGTTACCATTGTGAAGCTACATATAGGTAGTGACCTATATGTAGTGCACGCGTGTAATGGTGTCCCTGCACTCACAAAGTTCAGGGAACTGGCTCTGAACAATGTGGGGACACCTTGGCTAGTGCCAGGGTGCCCTCACACTAAGTAACTTTGCACCTAACCTTTACCAGGTAAAGGTTAGACATATAGGTGACTTATAAGTTACTTAAGTGCAGTGTAAAATGGCTGTGAAATAACGTGGACGTTATTTCACTCAGGCTGCAGTGGCAGGCCTGTGTAAGAATTGTCAGAGCTCCCTATGGGTGGCAAAAGAAATGCTGCAGCCCATAGGGATCTCCTGGAACCCCAATACCCTGGGTACCTCAGTACCATATACTAGGGAATTATAAGGGTGTTCCAGTAAGCCAATGTAAATTGGTAAAATGGTCACTAGCCTGTTAGTGACAATTTGGAAAGAAATGAGAGAGCATAACCACTGAGGTTCTGATTAGCAGAGCCTCAGTGAGACAGTTAGTCACTACACAGGTAACACATTCAGGCACACTTATGAGCACTGGGGCCCTGGGTTACCAGGGTCCCAGTGACACATACAACTAAAACAACATATATACAGTGAAAAATGGGGGTAACATGCCAGGCAAGATGGTACTTTCCTACACACCTGTCACATGGAGGCACCGGAATATGGCCTTCAGGAGGCCGAAGGTGCGTTCGATGACCCTCCTAGTTCGCCCATGTGCCTCATTGTAGTGTTCCTCTGCCCTTGTCCTGGGACTCCTCACTGGGGTCAGTAGCCATGAGAGGTTTGGGTAACCAGAGTCACCTGCAAATACCGAGGGACAACTGTTAGACACACACTAACCCTTAGGGACAACCCCATACCCAGACACCTACTCACACTGTATTGGGTCCTTGGCCTCACCTATTAGCCACACACTGTGCCTTTGGAGTTGCCCCATCACTGGAAACTTGGCATTCACATGGGAAATGTACTGGTCTGCACACCACCTGCACATTCATCAAATGGTAGCTCTTCTGGTTTCTGTACACCTGTTCACTCCTGCGTGGGGGTACTAATGCCACATGTGTCCCATCAACGGCATCAATGATGTTGGGGATATGTCCCAGGGCATAGAAGTCACCTTTCACTGTGGGCAAATCCTCCACCTGAGGGAACACGATGTAGCTGCGCATGTCTTTCAGCAGGGCAGACAACACTCTGGACAACACGTTAGAGAACATTGGCTGGGACATCCCTGATGCAATGGAAACTGTTGTTTGAAAGGAACCACTTGCCAGGAAATGGAGTACTGGCAGGACCTGCACTAGAGGGGATATCCCTGTGGGCTCCAACTGGGCACACAGTTCCAGGATTGTTGCACGATCAAGTCTGTATGTGACTATGATGTGTCTCTCTTCCATTGTCAACAGGTCCACCAGCGGTCTGTACAGCGGAGGATGCCGCCATCTCATCACCTGCCCCAGCAGACGTGCCATCCCTATGGAGAACAGCGAGCATAGTCACCCAACACTGAGGTATCCCAAAATGTAATTTACACAAATGTATTAATCCATCTGTAACTGCGTGTACTCCAGGCCTACATAGGTGTGACACAGTTATTGATAATGCCATGTGGCCCCCTGAAATGGCGGCTGCCTGACCTGTAAGGTGGGACAAGGGGATATGAGGTAACTGCGCTGGCGTTGTACACCGTCACGGTGGGCGGTCGAAGACTGTGGCGCAATTCTGCATTGGTTAACATTGGGCCCTATGGGTCCGAGGAGCCAATGACGATGTATGCCGGCGGTGACGGTACGCACCTCCGCGGACGTGACCGCCATTTTCTGTCTGTTTACTCACTTGATACCTGACCTTCAACAGGAGAGGACCTACACTGCAAGTGCTGCAGTGACCTGTGTCTGGAAGTGACTTTTTGTGGTCTCCCTGTTCTTGTGTGCAATATCATCATCAGGTGGAGGAGCATTGGCACCGGAGCAGGAGGGAGCTGCATCCCACTTGGCCCTGGAGGGTGAAGCAACGGAGTCTGAAGCCACCAGTGGGAAGGAGTGCGAGGTGAGCTCCACGGCGGGGACAGGAGCAGAGACCAACGATAGCGACTCGTCCTCTGATGGCAGCTCCCTTGCAGTGGCGGGCCCCTCTGTCCTCACTGCATCAACAGGTACAGCCGCCATCTCCCTACCAGCACCGCCCTCCCAGCAGCCCCTCAGCATCTGTCCAGTGCCCGCTCATCCAGGAGGGTGGGCATCTCCTTCGTCCCAGGCACCTCAGGCCCTGCCCCAGTCAGCCCTGCTGCCCTCAGTCAGAAGGCTATCAACCTCCTGAGAACCTTCACTGTTGGGCAGTCTACCATTCTGAATGCCATCCAGGGTGTTGAGAGGCATTTGCAAGAAACAAATGAATACCTGGAGGGCATTCATTCTGGCCAGGCAGACCAACAGAGAGCATTTCAGGCTCTGGCCTCAGCACTGATGGCAGCCATTGTCCCTGTGTCCAGCCTCCCCCCCAACCTTCTCCACCCAGACCAAATCCTCTGTACCTCAGCCTATCCCAAGCACACCATCAGACCAGCATGCATACACATCAACACACAAGAGTGGGTCAGGCAAACATAAGCACCACACATCCCACAGGCACTCACACAAGCAGCATACCCATGCACATATACCAACATCTACTTCCTCCACTGTGTCCCCCTCTTCCACGTCCCCCTCCTCCCTCCCAGTTTCATGTCCACTCACACCTGCATGCACTACATCCTCAGCCACTACCTCCATCACCAGCACACCCATCACTACACACCGATCATGTGCACTCACCACCCCCACTACCATTCACACATCCCCAGTGTCCTCTACCAGTGTGTCTGTGAGCCCTCCTCCCAAAGTACACAGACACAGGCACACACCCACCCAACAGCCATCCACCTCACAACAGCCTCCAGCCCATGCACCTTCACCCAAATTCAGCAGACGTACACTTCCTACAACCACTACCTCTTCCTCCACTCCCAAACCCCCTCCATCTACACGTCCCAGTGTGTCTAAAAAACATTTCCTGGCAACCCTTGACCTCTTCCTTTCACCTCCCCCCCGTCCTTCCCCTAGGGCCAGGCTTTCCAGGTCCCAGCCCAGCACCTCAGCCACCACATCCCCAGGAACAGTGGTGCCAATAACTGCGGGGTCATGGAGTGCGGCAACCATCAGGGCTGCCAGTGTGCCACATAGCGAGGGAAAGGACATTCCGCCACCTGCCAAGGTGAAAAAGGTGCCCACATCCCGGAGGGAGAAGCTGAAAAGACCAGCCACCAAGGGGTCAGCGAAAACGAAAGGGGATTGTGACAAGACAACTGCGCCACCATCAAAGGTGGGGAAGGGCCAAAAACAGAAGGGCAGGTCAGGAGAGGGCATGGTGGCACAGACTGAGGGACCAGTGTCACACCTTCTGTTCACGTCCATGCCAACCTGTACGGCGGCGAACACCGCCACCTGCACCCCCACCTGCACTGCCTCTGGCATGTCTACAACCTCTGCAACAGTCCCAGCCTCTTCCACGGTAGGCAGCCATCCGAGGCTGCAGGAGACATGCTGCTTTCTCCCTCAACAGGTGCTGACACATGCCCCGCCGCCACAGACCCTGCCGCCCGCACCGCAGCAACAGACCCCGCAGCCAGCACCGCCGCCATAGACACCGCAACCTGCACTGCCGCCACAGACCCCGCTGCCACCACCGCCGCCACAGACCCCACCGCCAGCGCCACCGCCACAGACCCCGCCGCCAGCACCGCCACGACAGACACCGCCGCCAGCACCGCCACGACAGACACCGCTGCAAGCACTGGCAGCGGCCCCGTGACTTCCTCGGACAGTGGCAACACCGCTGACATGCCTACCATCCCCAGTGGTCAGTCGTGCGAGGCTGGTGGTGAGTTCCAGGACCCTGGGCAGCTTCCATGAAGCATTACTGTCACCACTGTTGGCACCTGCAGGTGGAATGCAAAGCCGCAGCAGTGTGGGGTATGTCGATTCCTCCATGGCGTATTATGCTACCTGTACCTCGCCAATGTTGTGCACACCCAGGTGAGTGAATTGTACTGGCCACACTGCACGTGGAGCACTCTGGGCACCAGGCCCCCTCCATAACCAGTGGAGAGATACATCCACTACCTCAGTCCTTGACAGGATGAAGCACTCTGGGCACCAAGCCCCCTCTAGAACCAGTGGAGATTGACATCCACTACCTCAGTCCTTTTCAGGATGAAGCACTCTGGGCACCAGGCCCCCTCCAGAGCCAGTGGAGACTGTTATCCACTTGAGAGACTGTGGCTTAGCACTCCCCAGGATAAAGCAGTGGGCAAACCACCCATTGGAGAGACTTGATGGACTGTGGCTTTGCACTCCCCAGGATAAAGCAGTGGACAAACCACCCACTGGAGAGACTTGAGAGACTGTGGCTTTGTACTCCCCAGGATAAAGCAGTGGGCATGGAGCCCCCTTGTGCAGAAGTTGTGTTGTGCGTTCATCTGGCTGAGGTGCCCCCCTCCCCCTCCCCCTGAGGTGCCTGTTTCATTTCGATCTGATGCCCCTCTAGTGTTCTCTCTGTTTCCAGTCAGGTATCATGTGTGGGTTTCGCCCATGCATTTTGGGTCCAATGGTCCACTGACAATGATTGGTGCACTATCCGGACTTGTGTAGTTGGTGTACATAATTGTGTTTACTGGATTTTGAACTTTGATAATGAGATTTCACATGATTATATTCAAATCAATTCCTTTTGTCCTTGCATTCTTCCAGGGGGTGGGGGGATGTATGTGTACTGTTGCTGCATGTATTTGTCTGTATGGTGTTGTGGGTGTGGGTGGGGGTGTTGCATGTTGCGTGTGTGTGTCACTCTGTTTTCCCTCCCCCCTCCCCTGTGTTGTAGATGCAGTACTCACCGTGGTCGTCGCCGCCGTCGTTGGTGCTCCTGATAGAAGAGAAGGAAGACCAGCATCGGCAGTATCTGCAATTCGGGCTCCATGGCGTCCTGGTTCCTCATGGGGGGTAGAAAGGTGGGTGTTTTCAATTCTGTGTGCTGTTTCCGCCGTGCTTTTGTTAGCGTTGGTTCCGCCCCGGAAAAGGTGGCAGATTGGCATCTTGTGATAGGGTGGGCAGTACATTGTCTTCCACCTGTCAGTTGGTGGTTACCGCTGCGCTGTTTGTTCGTACCGCCGTGGCGGTCGGAGTGTTAAAGTGGCTGTCTATGTTGGCGGGTTCCGCCATGGTCATGATTCAATTTTTTTTTCCACCGGCCTGTTTGCAGTATTACCGCCGCTTTAACACCTACCGCCAGGGTTGTAATGAGGGCCAAAGTCAGTTATGCAACCAAGAAGACAGATGCAGGTTTCTGGTTGGTGCAGAAGATGTCCCACGCCGGATGGATGATTGCAGTATGGTTTGCTTCATTGGATTCCACCAACAAGCCTTGGCACACGCAAAACTCAGGCTTAGCAGAAGATGGCACTGCCCAGGACCAGGACGAACCTGGTGGCCTCTACCCAGGAAGGGGAGACAGAGGGGGCTATCAGCAACTCAGAGAGCCCTCAGAAGACCAGGCAGCGAGCACAGGAGTCCCACAGCACGGGTACGAAGAGGGTGCAAATGGAGGCCCACAAAGCACGACACAAAGGGATAACATGTCACTGGAGAACTACTCAGGAATCTGTACATCACAGGATGGAGTGCTGGGAGCCTAAGCTATGCTGTGCATGAAGAACTTCTTGGAAGGTCGCACACAAGTCTTGGCAACTGCAAGTCACGTGGTGCAAGGGGCTACTCTTGCATGGGAGGCAAGCTCTTACCTCCATTAAAGTTGGACAGCTGGACCATGGAACTGTCGGGGTCAATTTAGTTCACCACCTGTGTTGCTGGATAACAGTATGTCATCTGTAGAGGGGACCCACGCCACGGGTGGCCGCTGCAGGGAGGTGCCTGCTGAAGCAGGGAAGTGACTCTGTCAATCCACAGGAGAGTCCTTCGGTTCTTTGGCTGAAGGCAGGCAGTGCTCAGAGGATGCATAAACCTGGAAACAGTTGCAGTTGCTGGCAGGATCTGAAGATACAATGTTGCAAAAGCCATCTTTGCTTCTTTGTTGCAGTTTGTAGAGGGTTCAGAGCGGTTCCATCAGTAGAAGTTGAAGTAAAGGATGCAGAGGATTCCTGCTGGAGTCTTGTAATCCGAATCTGAAGAACCACCCAAGAGAGAGACCCCATATAGCCCATAAAGGGGGATTGGTCACCTAACCAGGTAAGCACCTGTCAGGGGAGGGCTCTGACATCACCTGCTGGCACTGGCCACTCAGATGCTCCCAGAGTGCCCCACCACCTTGGAATCAAAGATTGCAAAAACCCAGAGATACTCTGAAGGAGCTCTGGGCACCACCCCTGGAGTGGTGATAGACAGGAGAATGGTCACTCTCCTTTCCTTGTCTAGTTTCGCGCCAGAGCATGGGCTCGGGGTCCCTGAACAGGTGTAGACTGGATTATGCAAGGAGTGCACCATCTGTGCCCTTCAAAGCATTTCTAGAAGCTCTGGGAGGCAACCCCTCCCATGCCTGTAACACCTTTTCCCAAAGGGAGAGGGTGTAACACACCTCTCCAAAAGGAAATCCTTTGTTCTGCCTTCCTGGACTTGAGCTGCTCAAGCAACAGGAGGGCAGAAACCTGTCTTTGAGGTGGCAGCAGCTGGGGCTGCTTTGAAAACCTCAGAAGGCTGGAATGGAAGTACAGGGGGTCCACTATGGAGCCCCCAGAGTGTATGGGATTGTACAACCAATACTAGAATCTGTATTGGGGTACAATTTCTACTTGTCAGACACCTTACATGGTAATATTCAGGGTTACCATTGTGAAACTGGACATAGGTATTGACCTCTGTCCAGTGTCTGTGTAAAATGGCGTCCCCAGCACTCACGAAGTCCTGGAAAATGGTCCTGGATGATGTAAGGGGCACCTCTGCTAGTGCAGGGGTGCCCTCACACACAGGTACTTTGCACCAAGCCTTCAGGGTTGGAAGGTCTTACATATAGGTGACTTATAAGTGACCTGGTGCAGTGAAAATGGCTGTGAAAGGGTGCATGCACCATTTCACACAGACTGCAATGGCAGTCCTGCAGAAGCCTTTACATGGACTCCCTGTGGGTGGCAAAAGTAATACTGCAGCTCATGGGGATCTCCTGGAATCCCAATGCCCTGGTTACCTAAGTACCATATACTAGGGACTTATAAGGGGGCACCAGTATGCCAATTTGGAGTGAAGCACTGGGTTACCAGTATGTAGTGAAATATTTGGGAACAGAGAGAGCATAAGCACTGGGGTCCTGGTTAGCAGGCTCCCAGTGACACAGTCAAGCATACTGACAAAAACAGTGAAACATACTGACAAGTAGGCCACAAACCATAAGCCCTCGGGTCCTGACTAGCAGGATCCCAGTGACACAGTCAAACACACTGACAGACAGGCCAAAACTGGGGGTAAACATGCTAGAAAGAGGCTACTTTCCACCAGGGATCTGCCATCCTCATGATCCATCATCAGCACTGCGATGCACATTCACCTGCAGACATATACCATCACATTTGTGATCCCATGGCCAAGTATGTTTTGCTACCTTTGGTGTTCTTGATATCAGGCTTGCCCTACCATGTACTAGGGACTGGCAGCTTGTTTGTGTTGGACATGTCTTATCATTTCCTCTGGTTTTACCTGACTTGGCATACATAGGTGAGATTATTCTGGTGCGAAACTAGACCCTTCCCACCCCAAAATTCCCTTTCCACCCAAAAACCAATACCTACCCTAAACCCTAAAAATTCCCTTACCGTCCAAAGAAACATACCCACCCTAAGCCCTAAACATGTCCATGCAGCCCAAAAATCCATACCCAACCTAAACATTAAAAATGTCCTTACCACCCAAAAACGCATACCCACCCTAAATCCTAAAATTTCCCTTACCACCCAAAAACCCATACCCACTCTAGACCCTAAAGATTCCCTTACCACCCAAAACCCCATGCCCACACTAAACCCTAAAATGTCCCTTACCACCCAAAACCCATACCCATACTTAGTCTACTTCAATGAGGCCCATGGAAGAACACAGCGTGTAGTGGATCGGGCTTCTGGGGTCCTGAAGGCCAGATTTAGGTGTCTGGACAGGACTGTTGGAGCTCTTCTCTACTCATGGAAAGTATGTCAGATCACTGTGGCATGATGCATACTCCACAACATTGACCTGCGGAGGAATATCCCGTACATCCCAGAGGAGGGGGCACCTGAAGTGCCACCGGGTGGGAATCCTGTAATGCCAAGTAAGGATTATAGTGGTGAAGAGGAAGGAGCTGACTTGCGGAAAAGTCTCATTAACAGCTACTTTTCATGAGTGTAAGTATGCCATGTGATGTCATGTCTGTGACTGTCCAATGAACTGTAGTTGTGAGAATGTGTAGACTTTAGTGTTTTAAAAACAAATAGAGAGCTGATACGCTGCAAAATTCAGCCAAAGGCTGCTTGATGAGTTAGCTTTTGACATATGCCCACCTTGATTATGTTACTTTGTTTGTGTCAGTTTCCTTGCAATGCAATTTCATTTCCAGATGCTTGCTATGTGATTTGTGTAATAGATATGTTTTTCAGCCTGTACTCCTTGTTTTGTCTTTGTACAGGTACCTTCACCATAACATCTTCATGTGGGCATTTCAGAGTTGGCAAGTGTCTGATGTTGTTCTGACATGCAAAGTGGACATGGATTGTTCCAAGTAGTGTAGGTCACAGAATTGGGGTGTACCAGACCTGTGCCAAGACAGCTTGCACAGTGTTTGGTTGGAAACACTAAACACTATTCTTGTATGACCAGTACGTGTTTCCTCATTGCCACAACACTAACATATGTTTGTGTCATACCACCAGATGCATGGTCATTGGATTATGATGGGCATATGATCAGGGAGTGTTGCATTTCCATTGGTCTATATCTTTAAATATGTGATGTTGGATTACTTTGGTGAGGTATGTGATAAGGGTCAAGCTGGTGACATCATCCACTTTAATGTTTGCCTATTCTACAAGACAGTGTCTGACAAATCTCTTCCTTCTGTGGTGTGGGGACTGTACCTTGGAATATGTACTTTGACTCAATATCAGTCACAAATTCTTGTTTCAAAATGGCCACACATATGGACAGCCTATGTGCTGTACATTGGAATAAAATATTTGATGTTACCAGTCACTTGTATGTATGTTTCTGTGTGTAATGGTTGTAATCCTGAGCAGGGTACTGTGTACCTGTAGCACACACCCCCTTGCACAAGTAGCTTGTTTCTTCATCATATGGTTCACATGGTCTTACATCTCTGGATAGCAAAAGGTGGAAATTAAGCAAGCAGACAATGAGTTTGTGATTAGTACATTTATTACAATGCTGATGTAGAAAATATCATTTGGACAGAAACGAACAGAAAGTAAAGTGAAGGTGTCAGTCATGTTGCATGAAATAATTGAAGTAGAAGCCACACCATTGGGAGTCCAAAGTCCAGAGTACTCCTCTCATTGGAACTGGTAGGTCAGGGGTTCCCAATCTGTGTAACCTGGTGCACCACCAAAACTAGCCAGGAGCTCCACTCACCAGCACACAGTTTTGGAACCACTGTGAGCTGATGGAGCTCAATGCAAATAAACAAAAGGCTTAGCTGTGGATAAATGTTTTGGTCAAAAAGGAAATTACTTTGAACAAATAACAGGCAGCTTCAACATCACTTAAGACACATGCTGAACTAGGAAGCTTCTTATGAAATGTCTGCTTTTACTTTTTCATCTTGTTTCTTTTCCAGTGAAGGCAGGTCAAACCACACGTTAATCTGTGTATACATGCTATACATACCAATATTTCAGAAGAGTTAAGAGGAATGTTTGTACACAAATAGGAAAAGTGTTTTCTCTGTTGGGCTTGTATTGAAGAGGGGAATATTTGTAGCCCTTTTTAGGTTGCTGACGTTAATGCCAGAATTCCACAGAAAATACATGTTTATATTGGCTACATACACTGAGTGGGTGAGTCATATTTGTTGTTAAAAATTGGCAGGGATTTGCATTTGATTTCATACAGTGATATGAAGAGTATGATGCAACCTGCTGCCATTGAACGAGATGGTTTCATGATGAAAGTGCGTGGGTTAAGGCTTTATCGCCTGGAGTTAAACCTAGAGGAGGTAAAATGAGTATGAAGTGCTTTATTGTCACATAAGGCAAAGGGGATATTTGGCATTTACATGTTTTGAGGTCAGCCTTCATACATATCATAGTAATAAGTAGCATGTTAAAATGCATTGTCTTCAAAATAATTAATTAGCTGTTGTACTGGAATTTAATGTGAAGAAAGTAACAGTGACTCTGGGTGGTTGGGTTTTCTGAGGATAATGCACAGTGACAGGCTAAGCCACATGAAGGGCTTGGGGAGTAGTGAAAACAAAACCTTTGAACAGTGAGCAGCTCTAAATCCACCACTCTGTAAAGGCATTCTTGCTAATCTCACTCAACAATATGCGCGTAAACCTCCTCCAGTTATTCCAGCATCTGCCACGCAAATCAGTTTACCAGCAGCCACAACACGGATCACCCATGCATAGAACATTTAAAATAAAGTATTTTTAGGGGTGTGACCTTGCCTTAAGCAGTTTACTTCCCCGATAACCACATGTCCCTTCAATGAGTCATTGACCCTTCATGGGGCTCCGCAGTGGATAGGACAGGACTACGTTTAGGATTATAATACCTTCATCAGCTTCATCCGAACTATTTTCAGGGTGAAAAATGGAAGGACTCCCAAGATTGGACTGACATCCCCCAACCCGCCAAAAGAAATAACATTATGGGGATGGGGAGTCCCAGCCAATGGCCAATAGGTCAATTAGCCAGAGGTTGAAAAAATTTGGGAACCACTGTGGTAGGTGGTTGACGATCAGTCAACAGAGTGAATATGTGGCACACAAAGGATGTCCTGCCACCCACACCTCCTGGATTCTTTGCTGGACACTCCTGCATGTGTGGGGGAGAGGATCTGCTGCTACAGAGGCAGAGGTGTCTCGGGCAGGTTATTCCTCTGGCGGCGCCTCCCTTCCAGTGGCTGACGCCGATGTAGATGTTCCTGGTGTTGATGTACCAAAGAAACATTTGATAGAACAAGGCGTGGCTGATGGTGTCCGGCCAGGGGCCTTACCCTGCTAGCCCTCAGCATCCCTCCCACACAACTTACCCCCCCCAGTGCTGTGTTCCCTTGCCCTTGCAAGCACCATCTAACTCAAGGACACCCACGGACCTTTCTCCTGCAGGAAGTGCAACTTCAGCATCAGCCTCAACAAGCTGAAGGCACTCTTTGCACACAAAGATACCAACAACCTCCACAACCCCATTTAACTGCCTATTCCTGAACATTCGCTTCCTTCACAAACACGCCACCAAACTCTGGGACTTGATTGACACCTGAACTGGGAGACATGCAAAGCTCCTGCAATAACACTATGATTACACAGTACTTACACACAATCAAAGACAGGTAGTTTATTTGGGTGACACAAGACCAAAAATATCTTAGAGGCAATACTCCTTCTGGAGGCAAATATTATACACAATATATACGCTAGACACCAAAATTAGGTAAGTAATTAGATATAGGATAGTGCAAACCATATGAAACGCTAAAGAATGCAATGGGATAAAATAGGTCTAGGGGCAACACAAACCATATACTAAGAAAGTGGAATGCGAACCACAAATTCTTCCCTAGACAAGTGTAGTGTGTAGAGAATCGCTGGGAGAGTAAGAAAACCACAAAGGTGAGTAAAATACCCCACCTCAGAGCCCAGGAAAGTAGGAGTAAAGTACTGCAAGTTTCCTTAAAACACACTAAAAGTCGTGATTAGAGTTATTACAAGAACCAAGCTAGACTGCAAACAACAAATGGCAGATTCCTGGACCTGAAGACCTGCAAAGAGAGGAGACCAAGTCCAGAAGTCGGAGAAGGTTCCAGGAAGGACAGGAGCCCCTGCCAACCTAGAAGAGTGTGCACAAGAAGAGTCTCCAGTTGGAAGAAGCCTGCAGAAATGCACCAAGGGAAGACGGCTGCGGGTTCCTGCATGATGCAATGGATGTCCCACGTGGAGATGCTGGATGCAGGTGAGTTTTGGTACTGGATTCGTCCAGCATGCCTTGGTTCAAGCAATGTCGCGGATTCAGACTGAGGAGGCAGAGGGGTCTCCCAACACTAGAGGGAATCCACAGATGACCAGGCAGCACCCATGGAGATCCCAGGAAACGGGGACAAAGAAGGTGCAAATTGCAGATGTTGCAGCACTACAAAAGAGGGTCCCACACCACCGGAGAACAACTCAGCGAGTTGAGCGTCGCAGGATAGAGTGCTGGGGACCTGGGCCAGGCTGTGCATGAAGGATGCTTGCAAATAGTGCACAGAGGCCTCAGGAGGTGAAGGTGATGCACAGGGGTACTGTCGCAAACGGGGAAGGCAGGCTCTTACCTCCTCCAAATTTGGACAGCAGGACCTTAGGACAGTCTCTGTTGAAGGGGTCCACCACCTGTGTTCAAAGGAGCATGCTCGTCACCAGGAGAGGAGTCCAAGAGAACCAGTCGTCGTCTTAGAAGGTGCCTGCTGGAGCAGGGAAGTGACTCCGTCACTTCATGGGAGATTTCTTCGGTCCTTCTGGTGCAGGGTGAAGACAGGGAGTCTCCAGAGTGTGCACACCATGGAAACTGTTGCAGTTGCTGGCTGGAGCTGAAGTTGCAGAGGAAAAGTAGCCCTTCTGGATACTTTGTTGCTGTTACAGCGGTTTCTGGAGCAGTCTGCAGTCGATCCAATGTCAGAGGATGAAGTAGTAGTTGTAGAGGATTCCTGAAGGAAACTTGCAAGCAGAATTTGAAGAGAAACCCACAGGACAGAACCTAAATGCTACTGGCCACTCAGAGGACTCCAGAGTGTCCCCACACCTTGGAAAACAAGATGACTGAACCTCAGTGTTTATGCTCTCTCTGCTTTTAAAATTGTCACTGCAGGCTAGTGACTAATTTTACCAATTCTTATTGGCATACTGGAACACCCTTATAATTCCCTAGTATATGGTTCCTAGGTACCCAGGGTATTGGGGTTCCAGGAGATCCCTTTGGGCTGCAGTATTTCTTTTGCCACCTATAGGGAGCTCTGACAATTCTTACACAGGCCTGCCACTGAAGCCTGAGTGAAATAACATCCATGTTATTTCACAGCCATTTACCACTGCACTGAAGTAACTTATAAGTCACCTATATGTCTAACCTTCACCTGGTGAAGGTTGGGTGCTAAGTCACTTAGGGGGTCATTCTGACCCTGGCGGTCCAAAGACCGCGGAAGCACCACCAACAGGCTGGCGGTGCTTCTGGGGCCATTCTGACCGCGGCGGTAAAGCTGCGGTCAGAAAAGGGAAACCGGCGGTTTCCCGCTGCCCCAGGGAATCCTCCACGGCGGCGCTGCAAGCAGCGCCGCCATGGGGATTCCGACCCCCTTCCCGCCATCCTGTTTCTGGCGGTTTTCACCGCCAGAAACAGGATGGCGGGAACGGGTGTCGTGGGGCCCCCTAACAGGGCCCCATTAAGATTTTCAGTGTCTGCTTGGCAGACACTGAAAATCGCGACGGGTGCAACTGCACCCGTCGCACACCAGCAACTCCGCCGGCTCCATTCGGAGCCGGCTTCATCGTTGCTGGGGCTTTCCCGCTGGGCGGGCGGGCGGCCTTTTGGCGGTCGCCCGCCAGCCCAGCGGGAAAGTCAAAATGACCGCCGCGGTCTTTTGACTTCGGTACGGTCTTCTGGCGGTTCCCGCCAGGCGGGCAGCTTCCGCCGCCCGCGGAGGTCAGAATGGCCCCCTTAGTGTGTGAGCGTCCAGGCACTAGCCAAGGTGCCCACACATCGTTCAGGGCAAATTCCCCGGACTTTGTGAGTGCGGGGAAACCATTACACGTGTGCACTATACATGGGTCACTACCTATGTATAGCGTCACAATGGTAACTCCGAACATGGCCATGTAACATGTCTATGATCATGGAATTGTCACCCCAATGCCATTCTGGCATTGGGGAGACAATTCCATGTTCCCCCGAGTCTCTAGCACAGACCCTGGTACTGCCAAACTGTCTTTCCCGGGGTTTCACTGCAGCTGCTGCTGCTGCCAAACCCTCAGACAGGTTTCTGCCCTCCTGGGGTCCAGCCAGGCCTGGCCCAGGAATGCAGAACAAAGGACTTCCTCAGAGAGAGGGTGTTACACCCTCTCCCTTTGGAAAAAGGTGTCAGGGCTGGGGAGGAGTAGCCTCCCCCAGCCTCTGGAAATGCTTTGATGGGCACAGATGGTTCCCATCTCTGCATAAGCCAGTCTACACCGGTTCAGGGACCCCCAGCCCTGCTCTGGCTCGAAACTGGACAAAGGAAAGGGGATTGACCACTCCCCTGACCTGCACCTCCCAGGGGAGGTGCCCAGAGCTCCTCCAGTGTGCTCCAGACCTCTGCCATCTTGGAAACAGAGGTGTTGCTGGCACACTGGACTGCTCTGAGTGGCCAGCACCATCAGGTGACATCAGAGACTCCTTCTGATAGGCTCTTACTTGTGTTACTAGTCTATCCTCCTTCCTAGGTAGCCAAACCTACTTTTCTGGCTATTTAGGGTCTCTGCTTTGGGGAATTCTTCAGATACGGAATGCAAGAGCTCACCAGAGTTCCTCTGCATCTCTCTCTTCACCTTCTGCCAAAGGATCGACCGCTGACTGCTCAGGACGCCTGCAAAACCGCAACAAAGTAGCAAAGACGACTAATGCAACCTTGTATTGCTCATCCTGCCGCCTTCTCGACTGTTTCCTGGTGGTGCATGCTCTGGGGGTAGCCTGCCTCCGTTCTGCACCAGGAGCTCTGAAGAAATCTCCTGTGGGTCGACGGAATCTTCCCCCTGCAACCGCAGGCAACAAAAGACTGCATCACCGGTCCTCTGGGTCCCCTCTCAGCACGACGAGCGTGGTCCCTGGAACTCAGCAACCTGTCCAAGTGACTACCACAGTCCAGTGACTCTTCAGTCCAAGTTTGGTGGAGGTAAGTCCTTGCCTCCCCACGCTAGACTGCATTTCTGGGTACCACGTGATTTGCAGCTGCTCCGGCTCCTGTGCACTCTTCCAGGATTTCCGTCGTGCACAGCCAAGCCTGGGTCCCTGACACTCTAACCTGCAGTGCACAACCTTCTGAGTTGTCCTCCAGCATCGTGGGACTCCCTTTAGTGACTTCGGGTGGACTCTGGTTCACTCCTCTTCTAAGTGCCTGTTCCGATATTTCTGCGAGTGCTGCTTGCTTCTGTGAGGGCTCACTGTCTTGCTGGGCGCCCCCTCTGTCTCCTCATCCAAGTGGCGACATCCTGGTCCCTCCTGGGCCTCAGCAGCATCCAAAAACCCTAACTGCGACCCTTGCAACTAGCAAGGCTTGTTTGCGGTCTTTCTGCGTGGGAACACCTCTGCAAGCATTTTCACGTCGTAGGACATCCATCCTCCAAAGGGGAAGTTCCTAGTACTCTTCGTTCTTGCAGAAACCAAAGCTTCTTCCATCCGGTGGCAGCTTCTTTGCACCCTCAGATAGCATTTCCTGGGCATCTGCCCACTCTCGACATTGTCGCGACTCTTGGACTTGGTCCCCTTGTCTCACAGGTACTCAGCTCCGGAAATCCACTGTTGTTGCTTTGCTGGTGTGCTGGTGTTGGTCTTCCTTGCAGAAACCCCCTATCACGACTTCTGTGCTCTCTGGGGGTTATAGGTGCACTTTACACCTACTTTTCAGGGTCTTGGGGTTGGCTATTTTTCTAACCCTCACTGTTTTCTTACAGTCCCAGCGACCCTCTACAAGCTCACATAGGTTTGGGGTCCATTCGTGGTTCGCATTCCACTTTTGGAGTATATGGCTTGTGTTGCCCCTATACCTATGTGCTCCTATTGCAATCTACTGTAACTTTACATTGCTTGCATTACTTCCTTTTGCTATTACTGCATATTTTTGGTATTGTGTACATATATCTTGTGTATATTTGGCATCCTCATACTGAGGGTACTCACTGAGATACTTTTGGCATATTGTCATAAAAATAAAGTACCTTTATTTTTAGTATATCTGTGTATTGTGTTTTCTTATGATATTGTGCATATGACACCAGTGGTATAGTAGAAGCTTTGCATGTCTCCTAGTTCAGCCTAAGCTGCTCTGCTATAGCTACCTTCTATCAGCCTAAGCTCCTAGAAACACCTCTTCTACACTAATAAGGGATGACTGGACCTGGTACAGTACCCACTACAAGCCAAGCCAACCTCCTACAATGCCTCTTACCTTGCCTCTTTTTTGCTTACAGGGAGGTACCCCAAAAAGGAGTGGGCTTTCGCCCCTTTGAACTCCTCTTTGGACACCCTGTGAGAGGTCCCCTTGCAATTGTTAAGGAGGGTTGGGAACAACCTTTAAAAGCTCCTAAACAGGACATTGTGGACTATGTACTTGGCCTAAGATCAAGAATGGCTGAGTACATGAAAAAGGCCAGTAAAAACCTTCAGGCCAGCCAGGAGCGGCAAAAGCAATAGAATGACCAGAAGGCTGTCCTGACTCAGTACCACCCAGGACAAAAGGTGAGGGTATTGGAGCCTGTGGCCCCAAAAGCACTCCAGGACAAATGGAGTGGACTCCATCAAATTGTTGACAAAAAGGGTGAGGTTACCTATTTGGTAGACCTTGGCACTGCCAGGAGTCCCCTTAGGGTGCTCCATGTCAACCGCCTGAAACCCTACTATGACAGGGCTGATCTCACCGTGCTCATGGCAACTGATGAGGGACAGGAAGAAGAGAGTGACCCTCTCCCTGATCTCGTCTCCACCACTGAAGCTGATGGCTTAGTGAAGGGAGTAGTATTTGCAGATTGTCTTTCTGCTGAGCAGAACGATAACTGTATAAATCTTTTAAGTCAGTTTTCTGAACTCTTCTCACTGATACCAGCTACCACTACTTGGTGTGAACATACAATCGATACTGGAGACAGTTTACCTGTCAAAAGTAAGATTTATAGGCTGCCTCACCATGTCAGGGACTGCATTAAACAAGAGGTTCAGAAAATCTTAGACTTAGGAGTGATTGAGCCTTCAGAAAGCCCATGGGCTAGCCCAGTGGTGCTTGTACCTAAACCTCACAGTAAGGATGGTAAAAGAAAAATGAGGTTTTGTGTTGACTATAGAGGGCTTAACCAAGTAACCAAGGCAGATGCTCACCCTATACCCATGGCAGATGAGATAATAGATACACTGGCTTCTGCCAAGTATCTAAGCACTTTTGATCTAACTGCAGGGTATTGGCAGATTAGGTAATCAAAAGATGCAAAACCAAAGACTGCATTTTCAACCATTGGAGGGCACTATCAATTTACTGTAAAGCCCTTTGGTCTGAAAAATGCACCTGCTACTTTTTAAATGTTGGTGAACACATTCCTGCAAGGATTGGAAGCTTTTAGTGCAGCATATCTAGATGATATAGCTGTATTTAGCTCCACATGGGATGATCACCTGGTCCATCTGTGGAAAGTTTTGGAGGCCCTGCAAAAGGCAGGCCTCACTATCAAGGCTTCAAAGTGCCAGATAGGGCAGGGGAAAGTGGTTTATCTGGGCCATCTGGAAGGTGGAGAACAGATTGCACCACTACAGGGGAAAATCCAAACTATCATGGATTGGGTTCCCCCTAGAACTCAAACCCAGGTGAGAGCCTTTTTAGGCCTCACAGGGTACTACAGGAGGTTTATTAAGAATTATGGCTCCAATGCAGCTCCTCTTAATGACCTCACTAGTAAGAACATGCCTAAAAAAGTATTGTGGACAGCTGGCTGTCAAAAAGCTTTTGATGAGCTCAAACAGGCCTTGTGCTCGGCAACTGTCCTAAAAGCCCTTGCTACTCCAAAAAGTTCATAGTCCAGACTGATGCTTCTGAATTGGGGGTTGGGGCAGTGCTATCACAGCTTAATACTGAGGGCCAGGTTCACCCTGTTGCTTTTATCAGCAGGAGGTTGACCCCTAGAGAAAAGCGTTGGTCTGCCATAGAGAGGGAGGCCTTTGCTGGGGTCTGGGCACTGAAAAAGTTGAGACCATACCTGTTTGGTACTCGGTTTATTGTTCAGACAGACTGCAAACCTCTACTTTGGCTAAAACAAATGAAAGGTGAAAACCCTAAATTGTTCAGGTGGTCCATATCTCCAAAGGGAATGGACTATACAGTGGAACATAGACCTGGGAGTACCCACTCCAATACAGATGGACCCGCCAGATATTTCCACTTAGACAATGAAGACTCATCTGGGCAAGGTTAGCCTTTTCGTCCCTTGTTTGGGGGGGGGGGGTTGTATAGGAAAGTACCATCTTGCCTGGCATGTTACCCCCATTTTTACTGTATGTATGTTTGTTTTTGCCTGTGTCACTGGGATCCTGCTAGCCAGGACCCCAGTGCTCATAAAGTATGTCCTGTATGTGTTCCCTGTGTGGTGCCTAATTGTATCATTGAGGCTCTGCTAACCAGAACCACAGTGTTTATGCTCTCTCTGCTTTTAAAATGTTCACTGTAGGCTAGTGACTAATTTTACCAATTCTGATTGGCACACTGGAACACCCTTATAATTCCCTTGTATATGGTACGTAGGTACCCAGGGTATTGGGGTTCCAGGAGATCCCTATGGGCTGCAGCATTTCTTTTGCCACCCATAGGGAACTCAGACAATTCTTACACAGGACTGCCACTGCAGCCTGAGTGAAATAACGTCCACGTTATTTCACAGCCATTTTACACTGCACTTAAGCAACTTATAAGTCACCTATATGTCTAACCCTCACTCGGTCAAGGTTAGGTGCAAAGTTACTTAGTGTGTGGGTACCCTGGCACTAGCCAAGGTGTCCCCACATTGTTCAGGGCAAATTCCCCACACTTTGTGAGAGCGGAAACACCATTACACGCGTGCACTACATATAGGTCAACACCTATAAGTAGCGTCATAATGGTAACTCCGAACATGGCCATGTAAGGATCATGGAATTGTCACCCCAGTACCATTCTGGTATTGGGGGGACAATTCCATGCAACCCGGGTCTCCAGCATAGAGCCCGGGTACTACCAAACTAACTTTACGGGGTCTCTTCTGCAGCTACCGCTGCTGCTAACCCCTCAGACAGGTTTCTGCCCTCCTGGGGCCTGGGCAGCCCAGTCCCAGGAAGGCAGAACAAAGGATTTCCTCTGAGAGAGGGTGTTACACCCTCTCCCTTTGGAAATAGGTGTGAAGGGCCTGGGAGGAGTAGCCTTTCCTGGCCTCTGGAAATGCTTTGAAGGGCACAGATGGTGCCCTCCTTGCATCAGCCAGTCTACACCGGTTCAGGGATCCCCCCAGCCCTGCTCTGGTGCGAAACTGGACAAAGGAAAGGGGAGTGACCACTCCCCTGACCAGCACCTCCCAGGGCAGGTGCCCAGAGCTCCTCCAGTGTGTTCCAGACCTCTGCCATATTGGATGCAAAGGTGTGAGGGCACAATGGACAGCTCTGAGTGGCCAGTGCCAGCAGGTGACGTCAGAGACCCCTCCTGATAGGTGCTTACCTTTCTCTGTAGCCAATCCTCCTCTGTGGGCTATTTAGGGTCTCTCCTGTGGGCATCGCACCAGATAACGAGTGCAAGAGCTCACCAGAGTTCCTCTGCACTTCCCTCTTCGACTTCTGCAAAGGATCGACCGCTGACTGCTCCAGGATGCCTGCATAACCGCAACAAAGTAGCAAGAAGACTACCAGCAACATTGTAGCGCCTCATCCTGCTGACTTTCTCGACTGTTTCCTGGTGGGACATGCTCTTAGGGCTGTCTGCCTTCACCCTGCTCTGGAAGCCAAGAAGAAATCTCCCGTGGGTCGACTGAATCTTCCCCCTGCCAACGCAGGCATCAAACTTCTGCATCACTGGTCCTCTGGGTCCCCTCTCATCTTGACGAGCGTGGTCCCTGGAACACAGGAGCTGGGTCCTAGTGTCTTCGAGAGTCCAGTGGCCCTTCTGTCCAAATTTGGTGAAAGTAAGTCCTTGCCTCCCCACGCCAGACAGTAATCCTGTGTACTGTGTGAACTGCTGCTGCTTGGGCTTCTGTGCACTTTTGCAAGACTTCCTTTGTGCACAGCCTAGCCCAGGTCCCCAGCACTCCGTCCTGCATTGCCCAACTTGCTGAGTTGGACTCCGACGTCGTGGGACCCTCTTTTGTTGTTCAGAGTCAACCTTCGTCCTCAGATCTTCTAAGTGCCTGTTCAGGTACTTCTACGGGTGCTGCCTGCTTCTGCATGGGCTCTTCGTGTTGCTGAGCGCCCCATCTGTCTACTCCTCTAAGGGGCGACCTCCTGGTCCTTCCTGGGCCCTGGCAGCGCCCAAAATCCTCAAACGCGACTCTTGCAGCTAGCAAGGCTTTTTTGCAGTCTTTCTGCATGGAAACAACTCTGTATCCTCCAGCACGCTGTGGGACATCTTCTGACTAAAGGAGAAGTTCCTGGCACCTTCCGTTGTTGCAGAATCTTCGGCTTCTTCCACCTGGAGGCAGCCCTTTTGCACCTTCATCCGGGGTTTAATGGGCTCCCTCACCCCTGGACACTTGGGTGACTCTTGGACTTGGTCCCCTTCCTTTACAGGTCCTCAGGTGCAGGAATCCGTCTTCAGTGTTTTGCAGTCAGTTGTTGTCCTTGCAGAATCCCCTATCTCGACTTTACTGTCTTTCTGGGGTAGTAGGGTAACTTTACTCCCACTTTTCAGGGTCTTAGGTTGGGGTATCTTGGACACCCTTAGTGTGTTCTTACATTCCCAGCAACCCTCTACATACTACACTAGGCCTGGGGTCCAATCGTGGTTCGCATTCCACTTTTGGAGTATATGGTTTGTGTTGCCCCTAGGCCTATTTCTCCCTATTGCATTCTACTGTGTTCTACAGTGTTTGCACTACTTTCCTAACTGTTTACTTACCAGATTTGATTTGTGTGTGTATATATTGTGTATATTACTTTCCTCCTAAGGGAGTATATCCTCCGAAATACTTTTGGCATATTGTCACTAAAATAAAGTACCTTTATTTTTAGTAACTCTGAGTATTGTGTTTTCTTATGATATAATGCTAAGTGATATAGGTGGTATAGTGGGAGCTTTGTATGTCTTCTAGTTCAGCCTAAGCTGCTCTGCTATAGCTACCTCTATCAGCCTAAGCTGCTAGAACACCTCTAATATACTAATAAGGGATAACTGGACCTGGCACAAGGTGTAAGTACCACAAGGTACCCACTATAAGCCAGGCCAGCCTCCTACAGCGGGTGCTGCCTGCTTCTGCGTGGGCTCTCTGTGTGGCTGAGTGCCCCCTCTGTCTCCTCGTCCAAATGGTGACCTCCTGGTCCTTCCTGGACCCGGGCAGCAACCTTTTTCTTCAACCACAACCCTTGCAGCTAGCAAGGCTTGTTTGCAGTCTTTCTGCATGGAAACAACTCAGCACCCTCCAGCACGCCATGGGACATCTTCTGAAAAAAGGAGAAGTTCCTGGCACCTTCCGTTGTTGCACAATCTTCGGCTTCTTCCACCCAGTGGCAGCCCTTTTACACCTTCATCCAGGGTTTAGTGGGCTCCTGCACCCCCTGGACACTTGGTGACTCTTGGACTTGGTCCCCTTCCTTTGCAGGTCCTCAGGTCCAGGAATCCGTCTTCAGTGCTTTGCAGTCAGTTGTTGTCCCTGCAGAATCCCCTATCTCGACTTTACGGTCTTTCTGGGGTAGTAGGGTAACTTTACTCCTACTTTTCTGGGTCTTGGGGTTGGGGTATCTTGGATACACTTAGTGTTTTATTACACTCCCAGCGACCCACTACACACTGCACTAGGTCTGGGGTCTATTCATGGTTCGCATTCTACTTTTAGAGTATATGGTTTGTGCTGCCCCTAGGCCTATTGCATCCTATTGTATTCTACAGTATTTGCACTACTTTTCTAAATGTTTACTTACCTGATTTTGGTTTGTGTGTATATTTTTTGTATTTTACTTACCTCCTAAGGGAGTATATCCTCTGAGATACTTTTGGCATATTGTCACTAAAATAAAGTACCTTTATTTTTCTTAACTCTGAGTATTGTGTTTCTTGTGATATAGTGCTACATGATATAAGTGGTATAGTAGAAGCTTTCCATTTCTCCTAGTTCAGCCTAAGCTGCTCTGCTACAGCTACCTCTATCAGCCTAAGCTGCTAGTACACTACTAATCTACTAATAAGGGATAACTGGACCTGGCACTAGGTGTAAGTACCATCAGGGACCCACTATAAGCCAGGACAGCCTCCTACACGTGTTCATGGCCTCTCTCACTGCCATTGTCAGAAGCCACGGTATGAACATCATGTCATATGCCGATGATACACAACTCATCATTTCCTTCACCGAATACCCGGATACGGCCAAAATGAACTTCCACTCTGGAATGGAAGCCGTCGCCACCTGGATGAGAGAAAGCTGCCTCAAGCTCACCTCCGACAATACTGAGCTTTTCATCTTAGGAAACGCCACATAAGCTTGGGATGACTCCTGGTGGCCCGCATCCCTCAGTGCCCCCCTGCACCCACTGAGCACACCAGCAACTTAGAAATCATCCTCGACTCCGCCCAATCCATGAAACGCCAGGTAAACTCTGTTGCGTCCTCCTACGCCTTAGTCACTTGCAAGCTTGACTACGGCAACGCCCTTTACGCCAGAACCTTAACTAGGAACATCAGAAAACTACATCTCATCCAAAATGCCACCACCGAACACCTAAGGACCCTCCACTGGCTACCAGTTAAGAAGCGAATCACCTTGAAGCTTCTCACCCACACGTACAAGACCATACATAACACAGGAACAGCCAGATCCCTCCCCCTGCCAGATCCCTCCGCTCCGCGCAGATGGCCCTGGCCACCATCTATTGCATCCGCAAAACCACCACCGGAGGACGATCCATCACCTACACTGCAGCCAAGAGCTGGAACAACCTCCTCCTGCACCTCAGACAAAGCCCTTCGCTCACAATCTTCAGGAAGAACCTCAAGACGTGGCTCTTCAGATGAAGCTCCTCCCCCCAGCGCCTTGAGACCCTAATGGGTGAGTAGCTGCGCTTTAGAAATAATACTTGATTGATTGATTGAGGGTGCTCTCCCCCACTGGTTCCTGGAACCTTATTGTCTGAAGTGTTGAGCTACAACTCAGTATCCAGGACTGGGGGGCACAAGATGGTAGACACTGTGCTCGGTACACAGCTTCAGGGGTGAATGGTTGTCAGTGATGTTGAGGCAACCGGGCTAGGACGTGTTGATGTGGCCACACTGATACTCACTGTTGGTGTCTGACCAGGTTGCCTAGATGGGCCAGAACCATCCTACACGTTCAGAAGTCCAGGAGTCTCTTCTTCACTGACTGCTTCATACTGGGGAGTAGTGGCAATATCTTGTATGGCCTCTGTGTGCCCAGTGGCAGTTCGACCTGTTGATGTGAAAGATACAATGTTACTGGTTGTATTGTGACATCTACCTCCACCAGTTTAGTGTTACAGTAACCAGAGACCTAGTACAATGTTAAATTGTAGTTAATCCTATTGTGGCAAGTACCCATGGTATTGGTTGTATTGACATGCTATTTATGAAGCATGCCAAATCTTTTTGACTGAAGCAGCTGCTGAAATGTGCTGAACTGTGGAGATCATTAGCACTTGGGAGGATGGCCTGAGAATGCCATTTTGCCACAGTGCAGGCAAAGCAGTGGCTAGGCAAGGTATGTCTTTCGTCACTTTGAGGCCTAGTTGATTGTGATGCAGTCAGACCAAGGAGTTTGTGGTAGATGTGACTGGAGTGATCATGTGGCCAGTGCGGCATGAATGTGTCTGCTGCCAATGGTCATGCATCTTGAGGCCTTTGGAATCATTGTTTTGCACCTTGGATAAGCTGCCCTTCCTGTCCTCAACAGTTTCATCTTAGGTTAGCAGGTCAAGATCGAGCTAGGTAGCCAGAAACATCTCAGAGTTGAGCATGATCTGTATCTTGGTGTAGGAGGCTGGCCTGGTTTGTAGTGGTACCAAGGGGTACTTACACTCTGCACCAGGTCCAGTTATCCCTTATTAGTGTAGAAGAGGTGTCTAGCAGTTTAGGCTGAAAGAAAAGGTAGCTTAGCAGAGCAGCTTAGGCTGAACTAGGAGACGTGTGAAGCTCCTACAGTACCACTAGTGTCACATGCACAATATCATATGAAAACACAATACACAGATATACTAAAAATAAAGGTACTTTATTTTTATGACAATATGCCAAAGTATCTCAGTGAGTACCCTCAGTATGAGGATAGCAAATATACACAAGATATATGTACACAATACCAAAATTATCCAGTAATAGCAATAGAAAACAGTGCAAGCAATGTACAGTCACAATAGATTGCAATGGGAGCACATAGGTATAGAGGCAACACAAACAATATACTCTAGAAGTGGAATGCGAACCACGAATGGACCCCAAACCTATGTGAGCTTGTAGAGGGTCACTGGGACTGTAAGAAAACAGAGAGGGTTAGAAAAATAGCCCACCCCAAGACCCTGAAAAGTGGGTGCAAAGTGCACCTAAGTTCCCCAGAGAGCACAGAAGTCGTGATAGGGGAATTCTGCAAGGAAGACCAACACCAGCAATGCAACAACAATGGATTTCCAGACGAGAGTACCTGTGGAACAAGGGGACCGAGTCCAAGAGTCACGATCAAGTCGGGAGTGGGCAGATGCCCAGGAAATGCCAGCTGTGGGTGCAGAAAAGCTGCCACCGGATGGTAGAAGCTGTGGATTCTGCAAGAACGAAGAGGGCTAGAAACTTCCCCTTTGGAGGATGGATGTCCCACATCGTGAAGAAGCTTGCAGAGGTGTTTCCGTGCAGAAAGACTGCAAACAAGCCTTGCTAGCTGCAAGGGTCATGGTTAGGGTTTTTGGATGCTGCTGTGGCCCAGGAGGGACCAGAATGTCGCCAATTGCGTGAGGAGACAGAGGGGGCGTCCAGCAAGACAAAGAGCCCACTCAGAAGCAAGCAGCAACCGCTGAAGTGCCAGAACAGGCACTATGAAGAACAGTGAACCGGAGCTCACCCGAAGTCACAAAAGAAGGTCCCACGACGCCGGAGGACAACTCATAAGGTCGTGCACTGCAGGTTCGAGTGTCAGGGACCCAGGCTTGGCTGTGCACAAAGGAAATCCTGGAAGAGTGCACAGGAGCCGGAGCAGCTGCAAATCACGCTGTTCCCAGCAATGCAGTCTAGCGTGGTGAGGCAAGGACTTACCTCCACCAAACTTGGACTGAAGAGTCACTGGACTGTGGGAGTCACTTGGACAGAGTTGCTGAGTTCCAGGGACCATGCTCGTTGTGCTGAGAGGGGACCCAGAGGACCGGTGATGCAGTCTTTTGGTGCCTGCGGTTGCAGGGGGAAGATTCCGTCGACCCACAGGAGATTTCTTCGGAGCTTCTAGTGCAGAGAGGAGGCAGACTACCCCCACAGCATGCACCACCAGGAAAACAGTCGAGAAGGCTGCTGGATCAGCGATACAAGGTTGCAGTAGTCGTCTTTGCTACTTTGTTGCGGTTTTGCAGGCGTCCAGAGCAGTCAGCGGTCGATTCCTTGGCAGAAGGTGAAGAGAGAGATGCAGAGGAACTCTGATGAGCTCTTGCATTCGTTATCTAAAGAATTCCCCAAAGCAGAGACCCTAAATAGCCAGAAAAGGAGGTTTGGCTACTTAGGAAGGAGGATAGGCTAGCAACACAGGTAAGAGCCTATCAAAAGGAGTCTCTGACGTCCCTGCTGGCCCTGGCCACTCAGAGCAGTCCAGTGTGCCAGCAGCACCTCTGTTTCCAAGATGGCAGAGGTCTGGAGCACACTGGAGGAGCTCTGGGCACCTCTCAGGGGAGGTGCAGGTCAGGGCAGTGGTCACTCCCCTTTCCTTTGTCCAGTTTCACGCCAGAGCAGGGCTGGGGGATCCCTGAACCGGTGTAGACTGGCTTATGCAGAGATGGGCACCATCTGTGCCCATCAAAGCATTTCCAGAGGCTGGGGGAGGCTACTCCTCCCCAGCCCTGACACCTTTTTCCAAAGGGAGAGGGTGTAACACCCTCTCTCTGAGGAAGTCCTTTGTTCTGCCTTCCTGGGCCAAGCCTGGCTGGACCCCAGGAGGGCAGAAACCTGTCTGAGGGGTTGGCAGCAGCAGCAGCTGCAGTGAAACCCCGGGAAAGGTAGTTTGGCAGTACCCAGGTCTGTGCTAGAGACTCGGGGGATCATGGAATTGTCTCCCCAATGGCAGAATGGCATTGGGGTGACAATTCCATGATCTTATACATGTTACATGGCCATGTTCGGAGTTACCATTGTGACGCTATACATATGTAGTGACATATGTATAGTGCACGCGTGTAATGGTGTCCCCGCACTCACAAAGTCCGGGGAATTTGCCCTGAACAATGTGGGGGCACCTTGGCTAGTGCCAGGGTGCCCACACACTAAGTAACTTAGCACCCAACCTTTACCAGGTAAAGGTTAGACATATAGGTGACTTATAAGTTACTTGAGTGCAGTGGTAAATGGCTCTGAAATAACGTGGACATTATTTCACTCAGGCTGCAGTGGCAGGCCTGTGTAAGAATTGTCAGAGCTCCCTATGGGTGGCAAAAGAAATGCTGCAGCCCATAGGGATCTCCTGGAACCCCAATACCCTGGGTACCTCAGTACCATATACTAGGGAATTATAAGGGTGTTCCAGTATGCCAATGAAAATTGGTGAAATTGGTCACTAGCCTGTTAGTGACAATTTGGAAAGAAATGAGAGAGCATAACCACTGAGGTTCTGGTTAGCAGAGCCTCAGTGAGACAGTTAGTCATCACACAGGTAACACATACAGGGCACACTTATGAGCACTGGGGCCCTGGCTGGCAGGGTCCCAGTGACACATACAACTAAAACAACATATATACAGTGAAATATGGGGGTAACATGCCAGGCAAGATGGTACTTTCCTACACTTGGTCACTCCCAGGTGAGTCAACTTCAATTGAGAGTTAGTAAGTAAGGGTATTTGGAAAGGTGACCACTGGTCTGGTATTTGGAGTTGCTGAAACATTGTCTCCTTAGAGTTGCAGTCATGTCACTCGCCACTCTACACACTTGACAAATATTATCATCCCAAGCGAATAAACTTCATTTGAGAATTCACAAATAGATGGGTTTGTGCAAGTGAACACTGGTTTTCTGGTTGGAGCTAGAGAATCAGGGCTTTTTTGCCTTTTCATTCCAGACACACCCTCTACTTCCCACCAACATACAAATAGCATTCTCCAAGGTGAGTAAACTTAAATTGATAGTTAAGAGACATGGGAATTTGGGCATGTGAACACTGGGCTTGTGTCTGAAGTTTGAGACACAGAGCCTCCTGGCCTTAGCAGTCATGTCACTTTCTCTACTTCATACACTTGATTTATGTCATGCCCCCAGGTGAGTGCACTTAATTTGAGAGTTGACAAACGGATGTACTGGGGCATGTGACCACTGGTCTGATGTTTGTAGTAACAGAACCGGGGCCTGCTGGGAGTTGTAGTCATGTCAGTCCCTGTACTACACTCACTAATTATTATCCCCCCAGGTGAGTACACTTCATGTGTGCTTAACCAAACATAAGTCTTTGAAGAAGAAGGCAGTTGGAAGATGAGTGACATGCCTGCTACACCTCCTGGCTTTAGGAGTCATGTCACTCCCTCTACTACACACACTATACAAATGGTATCCTCCCAGCTGAGTAAACTTACTTTAAGAGTTAGCAAAAGGGACCTTTCGATGAATGAACACTGTTCTGGTGTTTAGAGTCTGAGAAACAGTGACTCCTATGAGTTGGACTAAGGTTATTCTATCTAGTTCACACACTTGACCAATGTTGTCCCCCCCAGGCGTGTGAATTTCATTTGAGAGTTGCCAAACAGGAGTCTTTGGACATGGGAATACGGGGCTGGTGTTTGCTGATATGTAAACAGTGCCTCCTTGGAGTTGTACTTATGTAACACTCTCTACTACACACACTATACAAATGGTATCCTCCCAGGTGAGTACACTTCAATTGAGAGTTACCAACAAGGGTATTTGAACAAGAGAACACTTGACTGGTAGTTGGAGTGACAGTAACAGAGTCTCTTGAGACTTGCAGTCATATCACTCTTTCTACTACACACACTATACAAATGTTATGCCCCCAGGTGAGTACACTTCATTTATGAGTTTCCAAACAACAGTATTTGGACAACAGAACACTGAGCTGGTGGTTCGTTTTACAGACACAGGGTCTTTGTGGCCTTACTAGTCATGTCACTCCCTTTACTTCTCACATTTTACAAGTGGTATTCTCCCAGCTGAGTAAACTTGCATTCAGAGTTGCCAAATAGAGGTCTTTAGACAAATAAACACCACTGGTCTGGTGTTTGGAGTCTGAGAAACAGTGCCTCCAGTGAGTTCCAGTCAGGCCACTCTCTTTCTACACACACTTGACCAATGTTCTCCCCACAGGTGAGTACACTTCACTTGAGAGTTCACTAACAGATGTATTGTGTGTAGCATGTGACCATTGAGCTAGTGTTTGTAGTTACAGGAGTAGTGCATTCTGGGCGTTGTAGTCATGTCAGTCCCTGTACTACACGCAATTGACAATTGTTATCTCCCCAGGTGTGTACCCTTAAATTGATAGGTAACAAACAGGGGTATTTGGATGAGCGACCACTGCTCTGGTGTTTGGAGTTAGTGAAACAGTGCCTCCTGTGAGTTGCAGGTAGATCACTCTCTTTAGTACACACATGACCAATCTTTTCCTCCCAGGTGAGTACACTTCAAATGAGAGTTCAGTAACAGATGTATTGTAGCATGTGGCCACTGTGCCAGTGTTTGTAGTTACAGGACTAGGGCTTGCTGGGAGTTCTAGTCATGCCAATGCCTGTACTACACATACATGGCAAATGTTATCTCCTCAGGTGTGTACCCTTAAATTGTTAGATACCAAACAGGGTTCTTTGGAGAAGTGACCACTGTTCTGATGGTTGGAGTTATAGAACAGTGCCTGCTGGGAGTTGGAGTCATGTCAGTCCCTGTACTACACACACTATACAAATGTCATCCCCCCCAGGTGAGTACCCTTCAATTGAGAGTTGCCAAATAGAGGTATTTGGACAGGTGAACACTGGGCTGGTGAGTGGAGTAACAGTAAAAGAGGCAAAAGGTGTGCAGTGAGCATGCATGACATAGCATTTGATGACATTTTTTGTGTTGTGACTTACCAGACTCCACTCCCTCAGGTATTCCTGTAAAAGCCCTCAGGATGCAGGCTGGCCAAGACCTTCTCCTCCCAGGGAAAGAGATGTAATGGGGCACTAGGAGGGCCACCACCAGTCTTCTTGGCCTGCAGTTGGTGCTTGGAGACCAGGGAACGGTTCTTGCCCCTGAGGTTGTTCTACCTCTTCCTGATGTCTTCCTTTGTGTGCAAGGTGTTGCCTACAGCATTCACACTCTCGACTATTGTGCCGCACATTTCCATTTCCCTACTGAGAGGAGTATGCTGGACTTGTGCTCCAAAAAATTGCAGCTCTACTCATCATTTTATCCACCATGACTCAACTCATCTTCAGAAAAAAGGGGATTTTTAGAACGTGACATGGTGGAATAAAAATAAACGGTTGACAGTGACTTACTAAACAGGGAAGTTCAATAAGGTGTGAATGGACAAAAGTGTGTGCAGGGTGTTTAATGGGATGGTGAAAAAAGGGGTGTCTAATTTATGTACTCTACAAAAAAACAGTGATTGAGCTTCGTTGTCTTGCAGTGGAAATGTAAAGAATTGTGGTCTGTGAAGGGGTGTGTTTTATGGTGTTCATTGAACATGTGTCCAGTCTGGTAATGTATGTTAGTTGTGTTGTTTTCAAATTCATCTAAGGTGCAGTTGTGAATTACTTTGCTGACCGCAAACCACCGTGGTTTGGACCGCTATTGGTTAACAGCCATGGGGATCCACCACGGCGACTATGTAATAAGGTCAGTGGTTGGTCGCTGTGCTGTCGCACTGGAGGTCGGACCACCTATTTCCAGGCCTCTGCACCGCTGGTGGTCTAAATTTTTTTGGGTGGTCGGTGGTCCTGCCTGTGTAACTCGTAATGCGACGGTCTGAAAGACCGCCCACATGGCGGTCTTTTCAAGACTTGCCAAACTTGTAATGAGACACTAAGTGAGAACGTAAAAATCCTCACTGCGACATTGCCCAGCAGCTCCCTAGCAGTGACACCTTGTCTTCGTATCCCACCTTCGTCGCCAGTTGTACCGTCCTCTCCAGCCGGGGAGCATGGAAATGAACATGCCAGAGGTGGAGCTCTATAAAGAATGCCTTACTCCTCAGCGTATGATCACACACTGCACTCTAATTACATCATAACTGTTAGTGACTGCCCCTTAACACCCCCAGCAAGTTATGTAATTTCTCTGTGGAGTCCACAGAGAAGCGCAATGGTTCTAGCGCTCATAGTCTCATGTCACTACAATGGCCTTCAGCAGGTGTGTAACCGGAGCTCGATGTTTTAGGCGACATGGTTCAAGGAAGAACTGTAGCACAAAAGAAGTCATGACTGGACAGTGGCATGGCTCTCTCTCACAACAGCACTTAAAAAACAAACTATTGGCAAAGCTAATAGGTATCGCCTATGCAAGATGTATTCCCTTTATCACAGTTTTTTTAGACATGTTCTACAGCAGCAAGGATGCTGTACAGCATGGTAGAAGGTTAAAAAAAACACTGTGACGTGGATAGCGTTGCACCCCTCAAAGTGCTCTCTTTGTTATTTTCTTTCAACCATGATTTTATACAGCATGCTTAAAAAATGGCAAAGCCATATACCTTGCATGGGCGAGGCCTACCGGCTTTGCCTATGTTTGTTACTTCTGAGTGCCAAGGATGCTGCAGGAAACGTCCACATCCCCCACCCCACACCCCGCCTCTGAGAAGGGGAGCATTCACGCAGACTGCTTGGGGAGAATATATTTTCCTCATTTAATCAGGACAGCTGCCTCTCTGATTCACTTTGACTGAGCTCCCTTCGTATTCATTCATTTTGCAATGCTTTTTCCAGCTTATCACTCACGACAAAGGCTGTGTAGCCTCACTTCCTGCAATGGTGAAGACCCATGCAATGTCTCAGAATGCTGAGAAGGAGACATGTGTTGGGGGGCAGCTCTACATCGGCAGCGCACATTTTGAGAGGGGAGGGATACTTGGGGGGTGAACATATAGAGGATAACTATCTTAACTGATAGGTGAAGCACCAAGAAAACATTCATGGAGGAACTTTATACTGTATTCCGTGTGGGGCTTGGTGCCCTGAGCCACAGACAAACGTGCACACTGGTGCACACTTGTCTGTAGCTCTAGAACCTACAGGATATATCAAGGAAACTGACAAAAATACTTGCAAAGCCGAACTAAACATTTCTACGCAGCTGAGGTACTGTAGGACACTAGGGTCGTATTATTACTGGGCACTTCCGCCAAGGGTTTATGGGCTGCCACGATTGGCTGGCACAGGATGAGGGAGGGGGAGCTGGGAAGTGGCCAAGTCATGTGTGGAAGGGAGGCTGTTTGTTTCAGAACGTTTACCGGAAGCTTCCCTTGAGGTATGTTGTGTTTGCATCATGTTTCCATGACAGATCTTTCAATTGTTTCCTTCTTCAGGCAAATCATCTGGGCTGTGAATGAATAATTGTATTAGGTGCTCAGTTATTAAAACCTTTACACTGAAATTTGAATGGAGGCACACATTACACATTAAAAATAGCGCCACTAAAGGAGCCTCCACTTCTTAAAATGCAGAGAGTTCCTGTCCTGGTGCTGGAAGGCCATCACTGCCATACAAGTAAAAAAAAAAGTGAAGTCACCCTCTAGAAGACACCCGAGTCCTAAACTGCATATATGCCCAAAAATTGTGAGTGCCATTTAGTTCTGTGGTGTTGTTGTTATAGCACCATGGCAGGAAGCAGAGGCCAATGTCTTTCGGTCGTGAGTGGTTGTATCAGCCAGGACACACTCCACTCCCTCCATATATCTCACCTTTGGGGATCAGTTTTTGATTGACAGAGTTAAGGCAACTTTTCAGATGTACCCATTGCGGGAATAGAAGCCTCTGGCGATCTCTCAGAGTCCTGTTGCATTGGCAGAACATGTGGGGCACAATTTCTGTGCTGGCCCACAGAGCCACAGGGCTCATCTTTTGCGGGCCGGCACCATGGGCTCTCATGTTTGCTCACTGGGACGACCCCCAGACGGTGAAGCAAGTACTTTCTCTAGATGCTGTAGGTTAATCAATCAATCAATCAAAGGCATTTGTATAGCGCACTGCTCACCCGGAGGGTCTCAAGGCGCTGGGGGGGGGGGGGGGGAACGCTACTGCTCGAACAGCCAGGTCTTGAGTTGCTTCCTGAAGGCGAGATGGTCTTGCGTTGTCCGGAGGTGGATGGGGAGGGAGTTCCATGTCTTGGCTGCCAGGTAGGAGAAGGATCTTCCTCCGGCGGTGGCTCTGCGGATGCGGGGGACGGTGGCGAGAGCGAGGCTGGCGGAGCGGAGCTGGCGGGTGGGCTTGTGGAAGGTCAGGCGGCTGTTGAGGAACTTGGGGCCCAGGTCGTGGAGGGCCTTGTGTGCATGGGTGAGGAGTCGGAACGTGATTCTTTTGTTGACGGGGAGCCAGTGCAGGTCTCTCAGGTGTTCGGAGATGTGGCTGTGTCGGGGGATGTCCAGGATGAGTCGTGCTGAGGCGTTCTGGATCCGTTGGAGTTTCTTCTGGAGTTTGGCGGCGGTGCCGGCGTAGAGGGCGTTCCCGTAGTCCAGCCGACTGGTGACGAGGGCCTGGGTGACCGTCTTCCTGGTCTCGGTGGGGATCCACCGGAAGATCTTTCGAAGCATGCGCAGGGTGTTGAAGCAGGAAGATGAGACGGCGTTGACTTGTCTGGTCATCGAGAGGGAGGAGTCCAGGATGAAGCCTAGGTTGCGAGCGTGGTCCGTTGGCTTGGGGGTGGCTCCCAGGGCGGGGGGCCACCAGGAGTCGTCCCAGGCGGATGGTGATGATCCCAGGATGAGGACCTCCGTCTTGTCTGAGTTCAGTTTCAGGCGGCTGTTCTTCATCCATTCGGCGACGTCTTTCATCCCTTCGTGTAGGCTGGCTCTGGCAGCGTCCGGGTCGCTGGTGAGGGAGAGGATCAGCTGGGTGTCGTCGGCGTAGGTGATGATCTTGAGGTTGTGTTGACGTGCGATGGTTGCGAGGGGGCTCATATAGACGTTGAAGAGGGTGGGGCTGAGCGATGACCCTTGTGGAACTCCGCAGATGACTTCGGTGGCCGCTGACCGGAACGGGGGGAGGCGGACTCTCTGGGTTCTTCCGGCGAGGAATGAGGTGATCCACTCCAGGGCCTTCTCCTGGATGCCGGTGTTGTTCAGGCGCTGTACCAGGGTGCGGTGGCAGACAGTGTCGAACGCTGCGGAGAGGTCCAGGAGGATGAGGGCCGCAGTTTCCCCATTGTCCATTAGGGATCTGATGTAGTCTGTGGCTGCGATGAGGGTGGTCTCCGTGCTGTGGTTGGCTCGGAAGCCGGATTGCGAGTGGTCGAGGGATCCGTTGGTCTCGAGGAAGGCAGCTAGCTGTCTGTTGACGGTCTTCTCGATGACTTTGGCAGGAAACGGGAGGAGCGAGATGGGGCGGTAGTTCTTGAGGTCGGAGGGGTCTGCAGTTGGTTTCTTCAGCAGGGCACTGATCTCGGCGTGTTTCCAGCACTCCGGGAAGGTGGCGGTGTTGAAGGAGGCGTTGACGATGTCACGGAGGTGGGGTGCGATGATGTGGTCGGCCGTGTTGAAGATGTGGTGTGGGCAGGGGTCCGTAGGGGATCCGGAGTGGATGGTGTTCATTGTGCGTGTTGTGTCTTCGGTGCTGACTGGGGTCCAGGTGCGGAGGGTGGCGGTGGGGGGCATCGGTTCGGTGGTGGGGTTTGTGGTTGGTGGGCCGAAGCTGTTGTGAATGTTGGCGATCTTGTCGTGGAAGAAGGCTGCGAGGGAGTCGCAGAGGTCTTGCGAGGGAGTGATGTCATTGTTTCCGGCGTCGGGGTTGGAGAGCTCTTTGACGATGCTGAAGAGTTCCTTGCTGTTGTGGGTGTTGTTGTCCAGTCGTTCCTTGAAGGCTGTCTTCTTTGTGGCGCGGATCAGTTGGTGGTGTTTGCGGGTGGCGTGTTTGAGGGCCGTCATGTTGTCTGTGGTCTGGTTGGTGCGCCAGGTGTTCTCCAGGGAGCGGCAGTTCTTCTTGGAGGTGATGAGCTCGTCGGTGAACCAGGAGGCTTTCTTGCTGCTGCGTCTGCTGGGGGGGTTCTTCTTCAGTGGTGCGAGGGCATCTGCGCAGTTGGTGATCCACTGTGTGAGGTTGTTGGCGGCTTCGTTGGGGTCCGTTGAGCTGGTGGGGGGGTTCTGGCTGAGGAAGGTGGTGAGCTGGTCGCCGGTGATCTTGTTCCAGCTCCTGCGGGGGGTTTGTTGAGGGTGGTGGTGGGTCGTCGTTTTACTGAAGCTGAAGTGGACGCAGCTGTGGTCAGTCCACTGGAGATTGGTGGAGTGGCTGAAGGTGACATATTTGCTGGATGAGAAGACTGGGTCAAGCGTGTGGCCGGCGTGGTGGGTAGGGGTGGTTACCAGTTGCTTGAGTCCGAGGTTGGCCAGGTTGGCCAGTAGAGCAGTGGTGTTGCGGTCCTTGTCGTCCTCCAGGTGGAAGTTGAGGTCCCCCAGGAGGATGTAGTCGGTGGAATTGATGGCGTGGGGGCTGACGAAGTCTGTGATGTCTTCGCTGAACTGTGTGCGTGGTCCCGGTGGTCTGTAGATGAGGGTGCCTCTGAGCGTGGTCTTGGGGTTGGTGTGTATCTGGAAGTGGAGGTGTTCGGCGGAGGTGAAGGTGTCATTGGAGTTGGTCGTGATGCGGATGGTGTTCTTGTGGATGATGGCGATGCCTCCTCCTGTCTGGTTGACGCGGTCCCTCCTGGTGATTTTGTAGCCTTCTGGGACGGCGATGGCGACGTCGGGTGCTGAGGAGGCGTTCATCCAGGTTTCCGTCAGGAAGGCGATGTCTGGTGCTGTCGAGTCGAGGAGGTTCCAGAGTTCGACGGCATGCCTGTGAACGGAGCGGGTGTTGAGCAGGATGCACATCAGGTGTTTGTTGCTGGGGCTCGGTTTAGTAGGTGCAGTGTTGGGTCGTAGGCTGGTGAAGCGGCAGGTCAGGCAGGTGAAGGGTCCGTGGGTGCGTCTCGGGGTGGCTCGGTAGCAGGCGGTGTTTCGGCCGGCGTTGAGTGCGTGGAGGGTTCTGGCATCGTAGCTGTGCAGGGTGTGCTGGCGAGGGCGAGGACCAGGGGGTCTGGCGCTGGGCGCGGTCCAGGCGCGGACGGGCGCAGACGGGCTTACCTTTGGCGCACCTTCGGCGCACCTTCGGCGCTCAGTCGGTGCTCCCGCTGCGCGCGTCCGCTGCGCGGTCGCTCTGGGGGCGTCATAAGTAAGGAGCCGGGAGGGAGGAGCAGCTGGGTGGCGGGAGCGGTCCGGCGAATGGAATCACAGGGGGGCGGGGCCGCAGGGAGGCAGCGGCGGGAAATCCCAGGAGCAGCGAGCGAAGGAATCTGCAGGCAGGAGGCGGCAAAGGCAGGCAGGAGCGGCAGCAGTGAGTGGGGCGACCAAGCCCTGTGGAGGGTTAGGACTTCTCCCAGGTATGGCTGAGGGGCTAGGTTCTTATAGCTGTTTAGGACTAGCCAGGCATGGTGTCTTTTCTGGAGGTTGTCTTGTCTTCAATTAGCAACAGATGTTTTGTTGCTTTTTTTGTTAAAGATTTAAATAGCTTGTGGTTGAGCTCCGATGACCATAAACTCTTGATGTCAAGCTGCTTTATTGGTGTCAAGTTATTTTGTGCGGGGTAACAGGGCTTCATTGTTATTTCCTCCGATATATTGAAGCTTATGGTGTTTCTGGCCGCACCTCAGTGCTTAATTTGTGCTTGTTGTTTCCGGTGCAGATCACCGGCACTTAATTGTGAGGGCCGGGGCTTATTCTTATGCCTCAAGCATTTGCTGCGAGCAAAAGACACGTATGGGAAAGACGGAAGATGGAAAAACTAAAAAGCGTCATAAAGGGAGAAAGTAGAAGGTTGCAGGATGAGCTGAAGGGGGAGGGGTGGCTATAAATGGATTGAAGAGGCCCGAGATGGCTTCAGGATTATGTTGCCTCAGGGTTCAGTGCTGGCAGATTTCATTACAGCAGCCTCGTGTTTAAGAGAAGGGCTTTGAGCACCGGCACCTCCTAATTTACAAATTAAGCACTGCTGCACCTCATTTTGTGGAAAAAGTTGATATAGGCTGCACGTCGTGCAGGAGACTGGATAAGCCAAACTCCAGCCTTATCTGTGCCAGCGATGAGTAACTTTGAAGCTGGAACATTTGCCTGTATAAACTCAATATGGTATCACCCAGTACCTTGGAGTCTCTGCCACGAACTGCAATGCTTCCTTAGACTAACATAGGAACCACCTTAGCTCTGGTTACTTCTAACAGTGGACTGAGCGGGTATTTATATAGTTTGTTGACAACGTCCAAAGCCCCATGGAAAGAGCAGCCCATTTCTTTCTAATTTCTTCTTTGTGTTTGAGAAAGGAGCCATGACAGTCAAAAAGAAGACCCATGCATTTATAAGTAACTGTTTCTTCAAGCTTGCTCCGACTTAAACCCCTAGGGATCTCTTGCCTAGGATCATGATTTTGGCCCTTTGCCGTTAATTTGCATCCGATTCTTGAGAGAGTAATCTTCCATGGCTTTCAAGAGACGCTACATACATACCCTTGTTCTACAGAGTAGTACGACGTCATCCGCATATAGGAGGTTCGACAGTTGCTTCATCCCCAGCCTTGGAGAGTGGGAGTTGACGGAAGACAGTTTTGTTGAGAAATCGGCCATGAATGGATTGAATAAAGTGGGGGCCAAAACGCAGCCTAGTTTTAGGCCTCCAGTCATTGGATAGGTTTGATCCATTGCCAAGTTTGATCTTGACCCACATACTAGTGTACAGGTTCTCAATGGCTTTCAAGAGTTGCAGTGGAATTTGCCAGCTATCGAGCTTCCCCCAGAGCCTAGTTCAATTGATGCTCTCAAATGCTGTTTGAAGTCAAAAAAGCAGAGATAGAGTGGAAGATTTGCCACCATTGAAGAATCAAGTATGAGAGATAAAGCCATGATGTTGGCATCCATGCCTGAGTTGCTAGTAAACCCAGTTTGGTTTGGGGGAATTATTGATTCTTGACCAGCCCAGTTGATCAGATGTTCGAGGAGAACCCCAGCAATATTTTGCTTTGTTATCAATGTAGGAAAGTACCATCTGACCTGGCATGTTACCCCCATTTTAACATCTGTGT
Organism: Pleurodeles waltl; assembly: GCF_031143425.1. Classification (NCBI taxonomy): domain Eukaryota; kingdom Metazoa; phylum Chordata; class Amphibia; order Caudata; family Salamandridae; genus Pleurodeles; species Pleurodeles waltl. The sequence goes on from NC_090436.1 coordinate 37,387,368, forward strand.
AGGTTTGTTTTTGCCAGTCTCACTGGGATCCTGTAGCCAGGACCCCAGTGCTCATAGTTTGTGGCCTGAATGTGTATATCTGTGTAGTGACTAACTGTGTCACTGAGGCTCTGCTAAACAGAACCTCGGTGCTTATGCTCTCTCTCCCTTTAAATTTGTCACTATAGGCTAGTGACCACTTTTACCAATTTCAATTGGCACACTGTGTAGGAGGCTGGCCTGGCTTATAGTGGGTACCTGATGGTACTTACGCCTTGTGCCAGGTCCAGTTATCCCTTATTAGTAGATTAGTAGTGTTCTAGCAGCTTAGGCTGATAGAGGTAGCTATAGCAGAGCAGCTTAGGCTGAATTAGGAGACATGCAAAGCTGCTACCATACCACTTATATCATATAGGTACTATACCATAAGAAACACAATACACAGAGTTACTAAAAATAAGGGTACTTTTTTTACTGACAATGTGCAAAAAATATCTCAGAGGCTATACTCCCTTAGGAGGTAAGTAAAATGCACAAAATAAACACACATACCAAAAACAGGTAAGTAAAACAGTCAGAAAGTAGTGCAAACACTGTAGAATACAATAGGATGCAATAGGCCTAGGGCAACACAAACCATATACTAAGAAAGTGGAATGCAAACCACGAGTGGACCCCTAGGCTAGTGTAGTGTGTAGAGGGTAGCTGGGAGTGTAAGAAAACACTAAGGGTGTCCAAGATACCCCACCCCAAAACCCTGAAAAGTAGGAGTAAAGTACTACTATTTCCCCAGAAACACACTAAAGTCGTGATAGAGGATTTTACAAAGACCACAACAGACTGTTGTGTCACAGACATTTTGTTTTCCAAGTTGTGGGGACACTCTGGAAGCCTCTGAGTTGCCAGTGCCAGCAGGTGACGTCAGGGACCTCTCCTGGTAGGTCCATACCTGATAAGGTAGCCAATCCACCTCTCAGGGCTATTTAAGGTCTCTCCTGTGGGTTTCTCTTCAGGTTCTGCTTGTAAGTTCCAATCAGGAATCCTCTGCAACTACTAATTCATCCTCTGACCTCAGATCGACAGCAGACTGCTCCAGGAACCGCTGTAACAGCAACAAAGTATCCAGAAGGTCTACTTTTCCTCTGCAACTTCAACTCCAGCCAGCAACTGCAACCGTTTCCATGGTGTGCACGCTCTGGGGACTCCCTGTCTTCACCCTGCACCAGAAGGACCGAAGAAATCTCCAGTGGAGTGACGGAGTCACTTCCATGCTCACGCAAGCACCTTCTAAGTTGATGACCAGTTTTCTTGGACTCCTCTCCTGGCAACGAGCGTGCTCCTTGGAACACAGGTTGTGGACCCCTTCAACACAGACTGTTCTGCGGTCCTGCTGTCCCAATTTGGAGGAGGTAAGACCTTGCCTTCCCTGAGAACGACAGTACCCCTGTGCACGGCGTCTTCTTCACCTCCTGAGGCCTCTGTGCACTCTTTCAAAATTCCTTCATGCACACCCTGGCCCATGTCCCCCGCACTCCATCCTGTGATGCTCAACTCACTGAGTTGTTCTCCGGCGGCTTGGGACCTTCTTTTGTAGTGCAGCACCAACCACATTTTGAACCTCTTTTGTCCCCATGTCCTGGGACTCCCGTGGGTGCTATCTGGTGTTCTGAGGGCTCTCTAACATTCTGAGAGCCCCATCGTCATCCTCACACAGAGATGAGGCCCCCAGGTCCCTCCTGGGTTCAGATAGCACCATTTTGATGCAAAACGTGACTTTGCCGGAACCAAGGCTTGTTGGAGACATCGAGTGCCAAAAACTCACCTGCATCCAACTGCTCTTCGTGGGACATCCAGTGCATCATGCAGGAACCCGCTGACATCTTCCTTGGGTGCATTTCTGCAGTCTTCCTCCAACCGGGACTTCTGGGTTGGCAGGGGCTCCTGTCCTTCCTGGAACTTCTTCCAACTTCTGGACTTGGTCTCCTTCCTTTGCAGGTCTTCAGGTCCAGGAATCCACCATTTGTTGTTTACAGTCTTGCTTGGTTCTTGCAATGACTCTAATCACGACTTGTAGTGTCATAAGGAAACTTGCAGTACTTTATTCCTATTTTCCTGGGCTCTGGGGTGGGGTAATTTACTTACCTCTACTGTATTCTTATTCTCCCAGCGATTCTCTACACACTACACTTCTCGGGGGGGAATTTGTGATTCACATTCCACTTTCTTAGTATTTGGATTGTGTCGCCCCTAGACCTTTTCTCTCATTGCATTCCATATAATTTCCTATAGTTTGCACTATCCTATGTCTAATTATTTACCTTATTTTGGTGTGTAGTGTATATATTGTGTATAATACTTACTTCTAGAAGGAGTATTGCCTCTAAGATAGTTTTGGCCTTGTGTCACCCAATAAAACTACCTTTATTTTTGGTAACACTGATTGTTTATAAGTACTGTGTAACTATAAGTGGTATTGCAGGAGCTTTGCATGTATCCTAGTTCAGCTTAAGTTGGTCTGCTATAGCTACCTTAATCAGCCTAAGCTGCCAGAACACTACTACATTTCACTAATAAGGGGTAACCTGGTATAAGGTGTAAGTACCCATGGTTCCCACTACAAACTAGGCCAGCCTCCTACACCATACCACACCTCAGTGCACACATTGAGAAATTGTCCATCGTTTGCCACAGATGGCATATCTTCATCTTCAAGTCAAAAGACCTACCTATGTGCATCTGAACAGCTCTGGCAGGCTGATAATGAACATATGACTCCTGCAGTGAGAAATTTAATGAGCATGGAGTTGGCACTGGCTATGCAAATTTCACACAGTAAGATTGTTTGCAAACACTTCCTGGTTCATTGACATTAAGTTAAGTGACGTTGAAGCTGCCTGTTCTTTGTTCAAAGTAATTTTCTTTTTTGTGCACAGCATATTCCACAGTAAAGCTTTTTGTTCTTGCATTGAGCTCGATCAGCTCACAGTGGTTCCAAAACTATTTGCTGGTGACTGCCGGCCCTGGCTATTTTTGGTGGCACACCAGGGTGCTGCGGTGCACAGATTGGAAACTCCTCCCCTACCAGTTCCAATGAGAGGAGTACTCTAGACTTTGGACTTCCAATAGTGTGGCATCTACTCCAATTATTTTATTCACCAGTAGCTGTTGATGAGACCGTCCCTCAAGTCAGCTTCTTCCTTTTCACCACTATCATCCTCACTTGGCATTTCAGGATTCTCACTTGGTGGCACTGCAGGATCCCCCTCCTCTGGGATGGACGGGATATTCCTCTGCAGGGCGATGTTATGGAGTATGCATCATGCCACAGTGATCTGACACACTTTCCCGGGTGAGTAGAGAAGGGCTCCACCAGTCCTGTCCAGGGTGATGTTGTGGAGTATGCATCATGCCACAGTGATCTGACACACTTTCCGGGGGAGTAGAGAAGGGCTTCACCAGTCCTGTCCAGACACCTGAATCTGTCCTTCAGGAGCCCAAAAGCCTGATCCACTATTTGCTGTGGTCTTCCATGGCCCTCATTGAAGCGGACATCCCCTGGCGTAGTTGGATTACTTAGTGGTGTCAACAACCAAGAACGGTTCGGATATGTGGGGTCTCCTGTGTAGGAATGAGACATATTTGTAACAAGTCACTGAGTTAATGATTGTAGCACCTGACATTGCACACACACAATGAAGACTGATGTGAATTACCAACCAGCCAGGCCCTTTCTGGGTACAGTTGTGACATCAGCTGGGGTATGATGCTGCTTTGCATCATGAATGATTCCTGGGCTGAACCTGGATAATGGGCACATGCATGTGAAATGTAAAGATCCGCCAAACAGACAACTTGCACGTTGATGGAATGGAAGTTCTTTCTGTTACGATAAATGTGTTCATTGTCCTGTGGTGGCACCAAGCAAACGTGTGCCATCAATGGCCCCCACCACATGAGGGATGCATGCAAAGCCATAAAAGTCAGCCATCACATGGGCTAAATCCTCACGTCAGGGAAACCGGATATAGCTTTATGGGGCAATCCTCCTCCCCTGTCCCAACCTTCCTGCATAGTCTTCTGGTATAGCTCAAAATTGTGTTGCCCAGGAGTCGGTTGTCACAATGTGCTCTGAATGACACAGTCCCTCCACCCTGACATTCCTTCCAGGGCCTCTCCTTGCAGTTCCTACGAAGGAGCCTGGGGTAGGCCGGGTTCCTGGCACAGAATAAAAGCTGGCTGATCTATGCAAGGCTCTGCTCCTGCAGCTGGACAGAGCAGTAATTGGATGTAATCCTGAGCTGAGTCAGAGAAAGATGTCTTTCCTGGATGATCCATAAGCTGTATAAATATGCTTTTGTAACCTACTACATTATTCTTTTAATACAAGTTACAGTGTACATTTATGCGATTCTGGAGTCTGTGGACCCCAGGGAACTGGAGTTGTACCCTAGGGCAGCGTTTCCCATTGTAGTGTCACTACAACCAAGACAGTAAGCACACTGACTATCCCTCACATGTATACACCCATCTCAGACAGCCTTCTCCAAGTCATCCCCTCCACTCTGCATGGTCCCTTCTACGCCAGGCTACCTAAGAGCAGTTTTTGGGCTGTGCACGCCAGAAATACTCCATGTGCACCCCTCACACGGATGTACACATGTGTCAATACGTGATCATGTGTAACCACCCCGGGCCTCCTACCCTTGCTGCGTCTCAGTAGCCATGCTTAACAAGGCAGCACTGTTGACAAACGTGTGCAGTCCATTTTAGCATGAGTTTACTGTGGGTGAGTCCCAAACTATGAGGCTCCCTCACAGTGAAAGGTTAAAAACCACGTGATCCAAAAGCAAAAAAAAAACAAGGGCGGACCAGATAGTCAGAACCATCCTCTCACAGTATGGGTTTTTGAGTGGTACAGGACTATTTGGAGTTTAGTGTGGGTATGAGTTTTTGGGTGGTAAGGGAATTTTCTAATTTTGGTTTGCGTGTATATTTTGTGTGTTTTACTTACCTCCTAAGGGAGTATATCCTCTGAGATATTTTTGGCACACTGTCACTAAAATAAAGTACCTTTGTTTTTAGTAACTCTGAGTATTGTCTTTCTTATGATATAGTACCTATATGATATAAGTGGTATAGTAGGAGCTTTGCATGTCTCCTAGTTCAGCCTAAGCTGCTCTGCTATAGCTACCTCTATCAGCCTAAGCTGCTAGAACACCACTAATCTACTAATAAGGGATAACTGGACCTGGCACAAGGTGTAAGTAACATTAAGTACCCACTATAAGCCAGGCCAGCCTCCTACACTGGTGGTTCCCAAATGTTTTCGACCAGCAGCTCCAGTGACCTATTGGCCATTGGCTGCAGCTACCCATTATGTTACTTTTTTTGGGTGGTGGAGGGATGGAAGTCCAGTCTTGGGAGTACTTCCATTTTTCGCCCCGAACAAAATTCGGATGAAGCTGATGAAGGTATTATAATCCTAGATGTAATCCTGTCCTATCGACTGCGGAGCTCCATGCAGGGTCAACAACTTATTCAAGTGACACATTGGTTTCAGAGAAGTGAACTGTTAGGGTTAGGCTAGGCATGGGTGCTACATGTTGTGGCTGTTGGTAAACTGATTTGTGTGGCAGATGCTGGAATAACTGGAGGAGGTTTACACACATGTTGTTGAGAGAGATTAGCAAGACTGTATTTCCAGAGGGGTGGATTTAGAGTTGATCACTGTTCAAAGATTTTGTTTTCACTCCTACCAAAGCCATTCATGTGTGTCATCCTGACACTGGGCATTATCCTCAGAAAACCCAACCACTCAGATTCACTGTCACTTTCTTCACATTAGTTATCAGTACAACAGCTAATGAAATATTTTGTAGCCAATGCGTTTTAACATGCTAATTATTTATCATGATATGTAGGAAGGCCAGCCACAAAACATGTAAATTCCAATTATCCCCATCGCCTTATGTAACATTCACTGTGTCACAGCGCTGATGATGTAATCAAGCACTTCCTTTCCCAATAACAAATACTCACTTTACCTTCTCTACGTTTTACTACAGGCGATGAAGCCTTAACTCATGCGCTTTCACCATAAAACCATCTCCTTCAATGGCAGCAGTTTGCATCATACTCTTCATATCACTGAATGAAATCAAATGCAAATCCCTGATAATTCTAAGCAACAAATATGACTCACCCACCCAGCGTATGTAGCCAATTTAAATATTTATTTTCTTCGGAATTCTGTCATTACCGTCAGCAACTGAAAAGAGCTAACAAGATCCCCCTCTTCAATACAAGCCCAACACTTTCCCTGGATTTTTTCTAAACTTCCCTCTTATCTCTTTTCAAATATTGGAAAGTATGGCATGTATAATCAGATTAACATGCGTTCACTGGAAAAGAAACAGAAGATGAAAAATTAAAAGCAGACATTTCCTATGAAGCTAGCAGTTTCAGCAGATTAAAAAAAGCCACTCCACTTCGTCTCCCATATTGCCTAATGTGTGTGTGTGTGTGTGTGTGTGTGTGTATAGTGCTTAACTGTATCACTGAGGCTTTGCTAACCAGAAACTTAGTGCTTATGCTTTCTCTCCTTTTAAATGTGTCACTATAGGCTAGTGACTTCACATACCAATTTCAATTTGTCACTATAGGCTAGTGACTTCATTTACCAATTTCAATTGGCACACTGGACACCCTTATAAGTCCCTAGGTACCCAGGGCATTGGGGTTCCAGGAGATCCTTATGGGCTGCAGCATTTCTTTTGCCACCCATAAGGAGCTCAGACAAACCCTTCCACAGGCCTGCCATTGCAGCCTGCGTGAAATAGTGCAAACGCTATTTCACAGCCATTTTCACTGCACTTAAGTAACTTATAAGTCACCTATATAGCTAACCTTCATTTACTGAAGGTTAGATGCAAAGCTACTAAGTGTGAGAGCACACTTGCACTAGCAAAGGTGTCCCCACATAGTTCAGGGCCAATTCCTGAGACTTTGTGAGTGCAGGGACGCCATTACACACGTGCACTACATATAGGTCAATACCTATATATAGCTTCACAATGGTAACTCCGAATATGGCCATGTAAGGTGTCTAAGATCATGGAATTGTCCCCCCATTTCAAATCTGGTATTGGGGAGCTGATTCCATGCTTCCTGGGGGCTCCACAATGGACCTCCAGTACTGCCAAACCAGCTCTCTGAGGCTTGCAGTGCAGCTACAGCTGCTGCCACCTCACAGACAGGGTGCTGCCCTCCTGGGGCATGAGCAGCTCAGTCCCAGGAAGGCAGAACAAAGCATTTCCTTTGGGAGCAGAGTGTTGCACCCTCTCCCCTTGGAAATAGGTGTTACAGGCTGGGGCACAGATGGTGCCGTCCTTGCATAAACCAGTCGACACCCGTTCAGGGAACCCCCAGCCCTGCTCTGGTGCAAAACTGGACAAAGGAAATGGGAGTGACCACTCCCCTGTCCATCACCACCCCAGTGATGGTGCCCAGAGCTCCTCCAGTGTGTCCCAGACCTCTGCCATCTTGAATTCAGAGGTTTGAGGGCACAATGGAGTATTCTGAGTGGCCAGTGCCAGCAGCTGACGTCAGAGACCCCTCCTGATAGGTGCTTACCTGACTAGGTGGCCAATCCTCCTCTGAGGGCTATTTCGGGTCTCTCCTGTGGGCTTTTCCTCAGATAACAAATGCAAGAGCTCACCAGAGTTCCTCTGCATCTCCTTCTTCGACTTCTGCCAAGGATCAACCGCTGACTGCTCCAGGACGCCTGCAAAAGTGCAACAAAGTAGCAAGAAGACTACCAGCAACATTGTAGCGCCTAATCCTGCCGGCTTTCTCGACTGTTTCCTGGTGGTGTATTCTCTGAGGGCTGTCTGCCTTCACCCTGCAAAGGAAGCAGAGAAAAAATCTCCCGTGGGTCGACAGAATCTTCCACCTGCTAATGCAGGCACCAAACGTCTGCTTCACTGGTCCTCTGGGTCCCCTCTCATCGTGACAAGCGCTGTCCCTGGAACACAGGAGCTGGATCCAAGTGAACGCGACAGTCCAGTGGTCCATCTGTCTAAATTTGGTGGAGGTAAGTCCTTGCCTCCCCACGCCAGACAGTAATCCTGTGTACTACGTGAAAGGTAGCTGCTAGGGCTTCTGTGCACTTTTGCAGGGAATCCTTGGTGCACAGCACAGCCCACACCCACAGCACTCCATCCTGTATTGTTCAACTCACTGAGTTGACCACCGGCTTCGTGGGATCCTCCTTTGTAGTGGTGAGACGACCGCTGTGCTCAGTTTTCTTGAACCCCTGTACAAGTACTTCTGCGGGTGCTGCCTTCTTTTGAGTGGGGTCTCTGTCTTGCTCAGGGGCCCCTCTGTCTCCTCTTCCAAGTGGCGAACTCCTGGTCCTTCCTGGGCTCGGGCAGCACCCATTTTCTTCAACCGTGACCTTTGCAGCTAGCAAAGCTTGTTTGCAGTCTTTCTTCATAGAAATAACTCTGTGTCCTCCAGCATTCCGTGGGACATCTTCCGTGCAAAAGAGAAGTTCCTGGCTTCTTCTGTTGTTGCAGAATCTTCAGCTTCCTGCACCCAGAAGCAGCCATCTTGCACCTTCATCCGGGGTTTAGTGGGCTCCTGCCCCCCCTGAACACTTTCATGACTCTTGGACTTGGTCCCCTTCCTTTACAGGTCCTCAGGTCTAGGAATCCGTCTTCAGAGCTTTGCAGTCTGTTGTGGTCTTTGCAGAATCTCCTATCACAACTTTAGTGTGTTTCTGTGGAAGTAGGGTCACTTTACTCCTACTTTTCAAGGTCTTGGGGTGGGGTATCTTGGACACCCTTAGTGTTTGCTTACACTCCCAGCCACCCTCTACACACTACGCTAGGCCAGGGGTCCCTAAGTGGTTCGCATTCCAGTTTCTTAGTATATGGTTTGTGTTGCCCCTAGGCCTATTGCATCCTGTTGTATTCTACAGTGTTTGCACTACTTTTCTAACTGTTTAGTTACCTGATTATGGTTTGTGTGTATATTTTGTGTATTTTACTTACCTCCTAAGGGAGTATATCCTCTGAGATATGTTTGGCACATTATCACTAAAGTACTTTTATTTTTAGTAACTCTGAGTATTGTGATTCTTATGATATAGTATTATATGATATAAGTGGTATAGTAGGAGCTTTGCATGTCTCCTAGTTCAGCCTAAACTGCTCTGCTCTAGCTACCTCTATCAGCCTAAGCTGCTAGAACACTACTAATCTACTAATAATGGATAACTGGACCTGGCACAAGGTGTAATATCATGAGGTACCCACTATAAGCCAGGCCAGCCTCCTACAGGTATTGACCTATATGTAGTGCACACATGTATTGGTGTCCTCGCACTCACAAAGTCCAGGGAATTTGCCCTGAACCATGTGGGGACACCTTGGCTAGTGCCAGGGTGCCCACACACTAAGTTACTTTGCACCTAACCCTCAGTGAGAGTTAGACATATAGGTGACTTATAAGTTACTTAAGTGCAGTGTAAAATGGCTGTGAAATAACGAGGACGTTATTTCACTCAGGCTGCAGTGGCAGTCCTGTGTAAGAATTGTCTGAGATCCCTATGGGTGGCAAAAGAAATACTGCAGCCCATAGGGATCTCCTGGAACCCCAATACTCTGGGTACCTAGGTACCATACACTAGGGAATTATAAGGGTGTTCCAGTGTGCCAATCAGAGTTGGTAAAATTAGTCACTAGCCTGCAGTGACATTTTTAAAAGTAGAGAGAGCATAAACACTGTGGTTCTGGTTAGCAAGGCCTCAGTGATACAGTTAGGCACCACACAGGGAACACATATAGGCCACAACTTATGAGCACTGGGGTCCTGGCTAGCAGGATCCCAGTGACACATATCACACACACTGACAACATAGGGTTTTCACTGTGAGCACTGCGCCCTGGCTAGCAGGATCCCAGTCATACAGTAAAAACACCCTGACATATACTCACAAAAAGGCCAAAAGTGCGGGTAACAAGGCTAGAAAGAGGCTGTCACGGTTGACTCGTCGCTTACCAGATTTATCTGCAGGATGGTCTTGCCGCTTGTAGGTCCTGTCTTGGCCGACGTATGGGCGACCCTTTCTGGTAGCCACGGTGCTGCTGACAAGGGAACGTCAGGGTAGCCCGTGCCTTCCAAAAGGAGTCCCTGAGGAAAAACCCAAAGGAAAAAACCTCAAGGATGGAACTCCATAAAACAACAAAAAAGGCACAGGCAAGGTAAGATTTTAAATAACAAAAAATATAACTGGAAGGACCAGAAAAAAAGGCAAAAAAGCTGGAAAAACAAAGAGCGTGATCACCACCAAAGGAAGTGTTGCAGCGCAAGGCGATCAAGTGTCTTAGACCTTATTTACCCAAGAACAGAAATTGACCTTCAGGAAGGGAAAAGACACCATGTTAGTTTGGGAAAAACTGCCATAGGAATATAGATGAAGTCACCATGTTAGATAGAGATCCTGATGCATGCAGGGAAGATAAAGACATGCTGGGAAAAAAGAGCAAAAAACATGGCTCCACCCAACAAGAGACAGAGAATAAAAGGAAGCGCAAAAACAGAAGAGAAAAGAACAGAAGAAAACAAAGAACCAGGTAAGTGCCAATGTGAGGGGAAAGGCTTGTCACTAGCTCCCAGGCCGCGCTGCACTCCGAGCTCGTCGAGGCCTGAGAAAACCCCAGGGTCTCGTGCGAGGAGACGCACAAAAGAAAGGAGTGCGGCATGACCGGCAGCCCAGGAGCTGAACCGCGGCCGCCGCAACCTGACTCGGAGCTTCAAGCGCAGCAGCATGCCACGGTGCAACAGTAGGTCCCCTCCCCCCGGAGCCCTGGGTTTGTGCGGATGCAAACTGAAAAATTGATGAACCAAAATGGGGGAGTGAACAGAGGAGGCATCTTCCCAGGAACATTCGCTCAAAGGGTAGCCCTTCCAATAGATAAGATACTGGAGGCGATTGCGAAACAGACAGGAATCACAAATTTCTTGGACCTTGTACTCAGGTTCATTATTCACCAAAAGAGGAGGAGGACAGGTGAATTGTCTGCCAAAAGGATCAGATCTATACGGTTTCATTTGCTAGACATGAAAGACAGAATGAATCTTCCAAGTCCGAGGCAAAAAGAAAAGAAAAGAAACAGGATTGATCTTTTGATGGATAGAAAAGGGTCCATAATAATGGGGCTTGAATTTGTTTTCTGTTAAACGGAGAGGTAGAAACCGGGAGAAAGCCAGACTTTGTCTTGTACTTTATAGGATGGAGTCTCACAGCGTCTCCTGTCAGCCATTCTTTTCATCTTATGCTTGGTAGCTAGAAGATTAGAATGGATGAGGCGTTGAATAGTACGTAATCTTCTAATAGAAAAAGTGACTGCAGGAAGTGTTGAAAAATCTCTCATTGCAGAAGGAAAAGACTTGGGATGAAAACCGAATGAACAGAAAAAGGAGTATTCTTTGAGGCACTATGTATTGTGTTATTGTATGAAAATTCAGCCATAGGTAAATATGTGGACCAATTACTCTGAGTTGTGTTACAGAAGCAATGTAGATATTGTTCTAGTCCTTGATTTAAACATTCGGTCTGGCCATTAGTCTGAGGGTGGAAGCCAGAGGACAAGGCTACCTCAATTGGTAAAGTCTTACAGAAATGCTTCCAAAAACGTGGAGACAAAATATGTCTTGTATAAAAATTTGACTTAATTCTTGTGAGGTTGGTGCTCTCCTTTGTACCTTTTTGGGAGGGGAGAAATAATGCGTCTTTGTAATAAAAGTGTTCTTTGACTTTGCGTAATCTTGAACCTAATTCTTTCAAGTCGGAGAAAGTGGAGTATTCAGACTGTACTTCATCAAGAAAAGACTGTACTAGACCAATGATTTTTTGGGGGTCAAGAAGATGTTGTGAAGGAGAAGGGAGAACGTCAGGGTAAAGTCGTGACAAGGCATCTGCAAGTATATTCTGAGAACCAGGGATATATGTAATATAAAAATCAAATTGACAAAAAAAAAGCCCAAGAGGCTTGGCGACTGTTCTGACATTGGAAGTTCTGTAGACATTGTAAATTTCGGTGGTCGGTTCATACTTCAAAAGGTTCCTTGGATCCCATAAGGAAATGTCTCCATTCATTACATGCTGTCTTTAGTGCTAGAAGTTCTTGTTCCAAAACAGAATAATTACGTTCGGAATCTGATAGTACATGAGACACATAAAAGATTGGATGCTCTAATCTAGTGTTCCCCAAACCCCGGGCCGGTCCGCGGATCAATCGGCACCGGGCAGCCCGAGGTCTTCAAATCTTGAAGGCATGTTTAAATACAATTAAATTAAAATTATTAAATCAAAACAAGCGGGCCACGGAAAAATTATCAAACATTTACCGTTCCGCGGCGATAAAAAAATAGGGATTCACTGCTCTAATCCATCGTCAATTTATTTTTTAAATAAGGCAGCCCCTATACCTCTCTCTGAAGCATCATTAACCACAATAAATTGTTTAGTGGTATCAGGATGTCGTAATATTGGAGACTGGATAAAGGCATGTTTTAAACCCTGGAATGCTCTTTCGGCAGTGTCAGACCACATAAACTCATTACGTAAATTCTCTTTCTTAAGAACTTGTGTTAATTGGCTGGTTCGTTAAGCGAAATTAGAAATAAATTGACGGTAAAAGTTGGCCAACTCTAAAAAACACTGTTTCTTTAATGGAATTTGGGTATGGCCAATCTAGTATAGCCTGAACCTTCTTAGAATCCATGGAAATACCAGTTGGACTGATGTGATATCCAAGATATTTCACTTCCGTTCAATCGAATTCACATTTTTCCGGTTTGCAGAAGACCTGATATTGTCGAAGTCTGCCTAGGACTTGAGTTACATGCATGGTATGGTGTGCACGATTCTTAGAGTATATCAGGATGTCATCCAAGTAAATGACCACAGTGTGATTTAGCAGATCAGAAAATATTGAATCCATAAATCTCTGGAATATGGAGGGAGCGTTGGTTAAACCAAAAGGCATTACTCAATACTCATAATGACCAAAAGGAGTGCGAAAGGCCTTCTTTTATTCTCAACAGATAGTAAGCTCCTCTAAGATCTAACTTTCTGAATCTGTGCGCTCCTCTGACAGATTCCAAGATATCCCTTATTAAGGGTAAGGGACATCGGTCTTTTATAGTATATTTATTTAACCCAAGAAAGTCTATACAAGATCGTAGATCCTTCGTCTTCTTGGCCACGAAGAAAAGAGGAGCCCCAGCTGGGAAAGAAGATGGAGCAATCAGGCCACTCTGGATATTTTTCTGCAGATAGTCCTTGAGTATCCTTTACTCTGATTCAGTAAGCGAGTACTTTCTACCAAAGGGAACAACAGCACCGGGTTCCAATGGAATGGTACAATCATACTCTCTGTGTGGTGGTAACACTGGTCTTGTTGGTTTTTGAAATACATCGGCATAATCCATATAATGAATAGGTAACTCTTCGATAGCATTTATGGAACACAATCAAAAAAGGGAGCACCCTGTCTTACATTTCAGCTTGAATAGCCCCAAAGCATCATGATAAATGCAGTCATTAGAATGGATTCAAATAATATTTCAAAAAGTCTTTCACCATAAACGGGTGCAGCAAGTGCTGTAACATTGTAGAAAGTTTTTCACCATAAGGTGATGCGGCGAATCTCGGGACACGTGTTTCTGACTTTCGGCCGTCATCAGCAGAGAGCAAAGTGTGGCAGACGGGGTTGCTAAGAAATGCCGCCTAAGCGTATTCTCAGGTTTTTGTACCACTCTGTAGGCGCACAGGTGCATCACCAGAGCTCGTCAGCTCAAAGGCTCACGGGAGCCGTTAAATACACAATCCAAAAAGGGAGCACCCTGTCTTACATTTCAGCTCGAATAGCCCCAAAGCATCATGATAAATGCAGTCATTAGAATGAATTTGAATAATATTTCAAAAAGTCTTTCACCATAAATGAGTGCAGCAAGTGCTGTAATGTTGTAGAAAGTTTTTCACCATAAGTTGGTGCGGCGAATGCCGTATCTCCGCCACATGTTTCTGGCTTTCGTCCACCATCAGCGGAGAACAAAGTGTGGCAGACGGGGTTGCTTGAAATGCGGCCATTACGTATTCTCAGGTTTTTGTATCATTTAGTAGGTACACTGGTGCTTCACCAGAGCTTGTCAGCTCAAAGGCTCATGGGAGCCATTAAATACACAATCCAAGAATGGAGCACCCTGTCTTACATTTCAGCTCGAATAGCCCCAAGGCATCATGATAAATGCAGTCATTAGAATGAATTTGAATAATATTTTAAAAAGTCTTTCACCATAAATGGGTGCAGCAAGTGCTGTAACGTTGTTGAAAGTTTTTCACCATAAGTTGGTGCGGCAAATGCTGTATCTCCGGCCACGTACTTCTGGCTTTCGTCTGTCATCAGTGGAGAGCAAAGTGTGGCAGATGGGGTTGCTTGAAATGCTGCCTAAACGTGTTACACCGCGGCGCTCGCCGCGGCTGCGGGCTCAGGTTGCCGCGGCGCGGCACTTTAATTTTGCCGCGGCCGACGCCCGGGCCGCGGTAGACGCCGCGGCAGACACCCAGGTCGCGGGGGTCGCCGCGGCTCCGGCGAGAGCCATGAAGGCTCCAGGGAGCCGGTCTGGGGGTCACGGCGCTCGCCGCTCCCCTTTTTTCAAGTTCTGCCTTAAAGGCAGACGCGGCAGAGCCTGAAACCCCAAGGGGGTTTCAGGCATGGCCGCACACAGCGCATTATGCGCTTAACATTTATTTTTCTTGCATGTATTCACCTGCCCACCACCACTTACCGATGTTCCTAGGACAAACCGAACCCTTACACTGGGGGTTCTTTATACTTGCCTTTTTTCTCTTCCCAGCATGCTTACCACTTCCTCTCTACCCAGCATGCATTGTTTAACACACATACCTAATTCATTACTGTTTTCTATTCCCCAATCCAAGATGGCGGTGTTCTACTTCCTGTTTCCTGTTTCCTGTCCAGGGGTATTTAAGGGGATTCCAACTGCCTGTTCATTGCGTTGCAACACTCCTTGGTGATAGTCACGCTCCTATTTGATATCCTTCTGCGAATCCTGTCTGTTCCTGATTTGCCTTGTTTTCCTGCCTTCCTGAACTGCGGTCCTAATACCCTGGTGTCCTCCTTTTCGTTTCAGGGAGTTCCTGTGGAGGTTTTTTACCCTACTGGGGTTTTTCCTCTGGGACTCCTTCTGGAGGGCACGGACTGTAGTGGTTCGCTCATACCAAACAGCACCGTGGCTACCGGAAGGGGTCGCCCCTACCTCGGCCAGAGCAGAACCCGTCGGAACAAGGACCGTTCCCCTACGCCTCTCCGCTGCGAGGGTAAGACCGTTGAGAACCGCGACAGATTGCAACGCCCACAATTCCAGTTGCAGTCCGGAACTATGGATAACCCAGTGGTAAACACGGAACCTACTAACCAGGACCTATTGGCGACGATACAACAACAGGCTCAAGAACTCCAGCAATTACGTACTGAGAATACTGTTTATCGACAAGCCTTTGCCTCCAGGACCACAGATGTCCCTGCAGTAGCCGCCTCTACACCTCGATTTTCTGGGGATCCCACCACATTAAAAGAATTCCTGGATGCCTTAACGGTGTACTTTGCCTTTCGCCCCTCGCAATTTGTACAAGATAAGACCAAGGTGGGGTATTTGATTAGTGCCTTATCAGGACCAGCCTTGGCCTGGGCCACACCTCTAGTAACCAGAAACGATCCCTGTCTATCTAATTATTCCACCTTTATCACTACTTTTAAACAGATGTTTGAACGCCCTGGACTCGAGGCGTCAGCCGAAGAGGCTCTTTGCGAAGTCCAACAAGGGAGTCAGGATGTATTACAATACATCACCCGTTTCAGACAATTAGCTGCAGAAACAACCTGGGTGGAACGTACCTTGGTGACACTCTTCCGTAGAGGTCTAAGAGAGGACATCAAAGATGAACTAGTACATTCTGCCAGGATAGAAAACCTCAAAGGGTTGATGGACCAAGCACTAACTATAGAGTATCGGTTAAATGAACGACGAATGGAGAAAAAGAAGAGTCGTTTGCCTTTTCACTCAGTACCATCTCGTCCCTTCGCCCATCGTTCCGAGGAAGCCCGCCCTGAATCCAAAGGGAATACCGAGGAAGAGCCCATGCAGATTGACACAGCTCGCGGACCTCTATCCGCCAGCGAAAGGGAACATAGACGAAGGAAGGGGCTTTGCCTATATTGTGGTGCAGCTGGTCACCTAATTCGTGCCTGCCCCATTCGTCCAACCAAGCCCTTGGGAAACGCCAACTCCCGTCCCCAGTAAGAAGGGTGAGGACGGGATATCGTGATATACCTTCTATTTGCTCTTCCAGGGAGGAAGGAACTGCTCTTTTTCTCTTACCAGTTACCCTCCATTTAACTGATGGCCGTGAAGCAAGAACTTTGGCTTTATTGGATTGCGGAGCCAGTGGCCTATATTTAGATGAAACCTGGGCCAAAGAACAACAGATAACACAAATACCCAAAGAAATACCAGAACAGGTACATACTGTTGATGGGTCACTCTTGGCCTCTGGACCTGTACAATACACCACCCCTACTTTCTGTTTACAGTTCGGTAAACATCAGGAAATTCTCTCGTTTGACTTAATCTCATCACCACACCATGTCATGATCCTGGGAATTCCATGGCTTACACGGCACAATCCTTACATCAACTGGGAAACAAAAACCATTTCGTTATCCTCCCATTTTTGTCAACACCATTGCTATCCGGCCGGGGATTATTGGTCCCCAAAAAGTCTCTCAACAGCACCTGCCCAGGTGGGAGGATCCATTAATGTTCTACAGGGAGTTCCCAGACAGTATCAGGACTATATCGATGTATTCCAGAAGCCAGAAAGACCTGAATTGCCACCCCACAGAGAATACGACTGTGCCATTTCTTTAGAGCCAGACACTGTAGTTCCTTTTGGGCGGATGTACTCCCTCACCGAACCAGAGAAACAAATTCTGAAGGAGTACCTAGATGAGAATCTACAAAGTGGGTTAATAACTCCCTCCTCTCCACCCGCCGGGGCTCCTCTTTTCTTTGTACCAAAGAAAACCAAAGACCTGCGTCCCTGTATCGACTTCAGAGGGTTAAACAGGATCACTATCAAAGACCGGTATCCGCTACCCCTCATCAAAGACATCTTAGAAGCAGTCAGAGGAGCCAAGAGGTTCACTAAGCTGGATCTCCGAGGAGCCTATCATCTGCTAAGAATCAGAGAAGGTGATGAGTGGAAGACCGCCTTTAGAACACCTTTTGGTCACTACGAATATAGAGTAATGCCCTTCGGACTCACTAATGCCCCGTCCATCTTTCAAAGATTCATGGATTCTATCTTTTCTGATCTTTTGCAACAAACAGTGGTAGTGTATCTTGACGATATCCTAATTTATTCGGTTCATCCAGAGGAACATTCCAAACACGTCCGCCAAGTCTTAGAAAGACTCCGACAACATCATTTGTTCTGTAAGCCTGAAAAATGCGAATTTGATCAGATAGAAGTGAAATATTTGGGATACTGTATAGACCAAACCGGAATTGCCATGGACTCAGACAAAGTACAGGCTATATTGAACTGGCCATCTCCTTCTTCCATCAAGGAGACTCAATGTTTTCTGGGACTAGCCAACTTCTACCGGCAGTTCATAGCAGACTTTGCCCAGAGAACCAGCTTCATTACTCAAACCCTCAAAAAGGAACACCTAAAGAAAGGTTTTTGTTGGACACCAGGCGCTGAGTCAGCTTTTCAGGACTTAAAGAAAGCCTTTAGTCAAGCCCCTATTCTTCGACACCCAGACACTAGCAAACAATTCATTGTTGTCACAGACGCCTCAGAAAGAGCCATTGGGGCTGCCTTGTTACAAAGACAAGACGATGATGACCTAGAACACCCTGTATTCTATCTATCAGACATTCTATCTGATTCTGAGCTAAACTATTCCGTGCTAGAACGCGAATTACTCGCCTTAAAGGTCGCGTGCACTGAATGGAGACACTTTTTGATGGGATCAAAGGAGCCCTTCGAAGCCCGGACCGATCATAGAAATCTACAGTGTTTAAGAAATTTCCAGTGCCAAAATAGCCGGCAAGCTCGATGGGCCTTCTTCTTCAGCCAGTATGATTTCTATATCACCTACATCCCTGGTTCTCAGAACATCCTGGCGGATGCCCTGTCCCGACGTTATCCTGGGTGCGGTGATTCCGCAGTTCAAAACTTATTCGACAACAATAAAATCATAGGGGTAGCATAGACCTTTTTAGATCAAGTTAAGTCTGAATATGCCCGTCTACACGAAACAGAACTAAAGAGGTTACGTCCACAGCTGCACATAGATCATGACTACTATTATCATGATAAGGCCCTGTTTTTACCCACTAAAACAGTGCAAATCGAAGCCTTACACATGTGCCATGATTCTCCTATTGCGGGTCATCGAGGAGTGAAAGCGACTCAAGATCTTTTGCTTCGCTCTTTCTGGTGGCCAACTCTCAAGGCTGACACTGAGGCATATGTGTTATCCTGTCCTACATGTGCTCAAGCCAAGACACCCCGAACCAGACCTGTGGGCTTACTCCGCCCATTACCTGTTCCCCCAGGCCCATGGCTTACCATATCCACCGATTTTATGTGCGCCTTACCTTCCTCAATGGGAAACCACGTCATAATGGTAACTGTGGACTCCTTCACCAAGATGGCCCACTTCACGGCCTTGAGAAAGTTACCCACGGCAAAGGAGTTAAGTCAGGTCTTTACTCAAGAAATTTTCAGGCTACATGGGCTACCCCAAGTTATTATATCAGACAGAGGTCCCCAATATATCTCCCGTTTCTGGAACCAATTCTGCAAGATCTTGGGGATCCAGGTGGCCTTGTCATCCGGGTTCCACCCTCAAACCAATGGACAAACAGAACGACTCAATCAGGGTCTCGAGCAGTACTTACGTAGCTTCTGTAACGCTACACAAAGTAATTGGGCTCCCTACTTACCGCTTGCAGAATTCTCCTATAATAACTCTCTACACAGTGCCTCTAAAGTCTCTCCTTTCTATGGCTCCTATGGTTTCCCACCCAGGGCCTTCCCAACTCCCCTGAGAGACAACTCCAACCTTCCCGCCATCTCCTCTTTCGTTCGACAGCTACGGGGTATACAGCGAATTATCCATTCTAACCTTGTGTCCACCAAGTCCCGCATGAAGACAATAGCAGATAGGAGACGCTGTGCGGCTCCTCTATATCAAGTCCATGATAAGGTCTGGCTCTCCTCTAGATTCCTACCTCTCCGACTCACCCAAAACAAATTCAAACCCCGCTTTTATGGTCCCTTTCTCATTCTCAAGAAGATCAACCCAGTGTCCATGCGTCTTCGCCTACCTCGGACATGGAAGATCCACCCAGTATTCCATGTCTCGCAACTGAAACCTTACCGTCCTGATCTCTTTCATAGGCAGTTGCCCTGTCCCCCTCCTTTGTTGGTTGACAATGTGCCTGAATACGAAGTGCAGGAGGTCTGTGACTCTCGATTTTTCCATGGGCGCCTCCAATACCTTATTCATTGGAAGGGATACCCTTTGAGTGAGTGTTCCTGGGAGGATGCCTCTTCAGTCCATGCTCCTCTTTTAATCCGCCGCTTTTTTCGGCTCTTCCCTCACAAACCCGGGGCCTCGGGGAGGGGGCATACTGTTACACCGCGGCGCTCGCCGCGGCCGCGGGCTCAGGTTGCCGCGGCGCGGCACGTTAATTTTGCCGCGGCCGACGCCCGGGCCGCGGTAGACGCCGCGGCAGACACCCAGGTCGCGGGGGTCGCCGCGGCTCCGGCGAGAGCCATGAAGGCTCCAGGGAGCCGGTCTGGGGGTCACGGCGCTCGCCGCTCCCCTTTTTTCAAGTTCTGCCTTAAAGGCAGACGCGGCAGAGCCTGAAACCCCGCATTATGCGCTTAACATTTATTTTTCTTGCATGTATTCACCTGCCCACCACCACTTACCGATGTTCCTAGGACAAACCGAACCCTTACACTGGGGGTTCTTTATACTTGCCTTTTTTCTCTTCCCAGCATGCTTACCACTTCCTCTCTACCCAGCATGCATTGTTTAACACACATACCTAATTCATTACTGTTTTCTTTTCCCCAATCCAAGATGGCGGTGTTCTACTTCCTGGTTCCTGTTTCCTGTCCAGGGGTATTTAAGGGGATTCCAACTGCCTGTTCATTGCGTTGCAACACTCCTTGGTGATAGTCACGCTCCTATTTGATATCCTTCTGCGAATCCTGTCTGTTCCTGATTTGCCTTGTTTTCCTGCCTTCCTGAACTGCGGTCCTAATACCCTGGTGTCCTCCTTTTCGTTTCAGGGAGTTCCTGTGGAGGTTTTTTACCCTACTGGGGTTTTTCCTCTGGGACTCCTTCTGGAGGGCACGGACTGTAGTGGTTCGCTCATACCAAACAGCACCGTGGCTACCGGAAGGGGTCGCCCCTACCTCGGCCGGAGCAGAACCCGTCGGAACAAGGACCGTTCCCCTACGCCTCTCCGCTGCGAGGGTAAGACCGTTGAGAACCGCGACAAAACGTATTCTCAGGTTTTTGTACCACTCAGTAGGTGCACAGGTGCTTCACCACAGCTCGTCAGCTCAAAGGCTCACAGGAGCCATTAAATACACAATCCAAAAAGGGAGCACCCTGTCTTACATTTCAGCTCGAATAGCCTCAAAGCATCATGATAAATGCATTCATTTGAATGAATTCGAATAATATTTCAAAAAGTCTTTCACCATAAATGAGTGCACCAAGTGCTGCAACGTTGTAGAAAGTTTTTCACCATAAGTTGGTGCGGCAAATGCTGTATCTCCGGACACATGTTTCTGGCTTTCGTCCGTCATCATCGGAGAACAAAGTGTGGCAGACGGGGTTGCTTGAAATGCCGCCTAAACGTATTCTCAGGTTTTTGTACCACTCAGTAGGCGCACAGGTGCTTCACCAGAACTCGTCAGCTCAAAGGCTCACGGGAGCCGTTAAATACACAATCCAAAAAGGGAGCACCCTGTCTTACATTTCAGCTCGAATAGCCTCAAAGCATCATGATAAATGCAGTCATTAGAATAAATTCGAATAATATTTCAAAAAGTCTTTCACCAGAAATGGGTGCAGCAAGTGCTGTGACGTTGTAGAAAGATTTTCACCATAATATGGGGCGCGAATGCCCTATCTCCTGACACGTGTTTCTGGCTTTCGGACATCATCAGCAGAGAGCAAAGTGTGGCAGACTGGGTTGCTTAAAATGCTGCCTTAATGTACTCTCAGGTTTTTGTACCACTCAGTAGGCGCACAGGTGCTTCACCAGAGCTCGTCAGCTCAAAGGCTCACAGGAGCCGTTAAATACACAATCTCCCTTTTTGGATTGTGTATTTAACGGCTCCCGTGAGCCTTTGATCTGACGAGCTCTGGTTAAGCACCTGTGCGCCTACTGAGTGGTACAAAAACCTGAGAATACGTTTAGGCGGCTGTAAGGAAATGCCTTCTTGGCATGGTTACCCCCTGACTTTTTGCCTTTGCTGATGCTAAGTTATAATTTGAAAGTGTGCTGCGACCCTGCTAACCAGGCCCCAGCACCAGTGTTCTTTCCCTAAACTGTACCTTTGTCTCCACAATTGGCACAACCCTGGCACTCAGGTAAGTCCCTTGTAACTGGTACCCCTTGTACCAAGGGCCCTGATGCCAGGGAAGCTCTCTAAGGGCTGCAGCATGTCTTATGCCACCCTAGTGACCCCTCACTCAGCACATGCACACTGCGTCACAGCTTGTGTGTGCTGGTGGGAAGAAAATGACTAAGTCGACATGGCACTCCCCTCAGAGTGCCATGCCAACCTCACACTGCCTGTGGCATAGGTAAGTCACCCCTCTAGCAGGCCTTACAGCTCTAAGGCAGGGTGCACTATACCACAGGTAAGGACATAGGTGCATGAGCACTCTGCCCCTACAGTGTCTAAGCAAAACCTTAGACATTGTAAGTGCAGGGTAGCCTTAAGAGTATATGGTCTGGGAGTTTGTCAAACACGAACTCCACAGTACCATAATGGCTACACTGAAAACGGGGAAGTTTGGAATCAAACTTCTCAGCAGAAGAAATGCACACTGATGCCAGTGTGCAATTTATTGTAAAATACACCCAGAGTGCATCTTAGAGATGCCCTCTGAAAACATACCTGACTTCCAGTGTAGGCTGACTAGTTTCTGCCAGTCTGCCACACACCAGACATGTTGCTGGCCACATGGGGAGAGTGCCTTTGTCACTCTGTGGCCAGGAACAAAGCCTGTACTGGGTGGAGGTGCTTCTCACCTCCCCCTTCAGGAACTGTAACACCTGGCGGTGAGCCTCAAAGGCTCACCCCTTTTGTTACAGCGCCACAGGGCATCCCAGCTAGTGGAGATGCCCGCCCCTCCGGCCACTGCCCCCACTTTTGGTGGCAAGGCTAGAGGAGATAATGAGAAAAACAAGGCGGAGTCACCCACCAGTCAGGACAGCCCCTAAGGTTTCTTGAGCTGAGGTGACCCTTACTTTTAGAAATCCTCCATCTTGTGGATGGAGGATTCCCCCAATAGGATTAGGGATGTGCCCCCCTCCCCACAGGGAGGAGGCACAAAGAGGGTGTAGCCACCCTCCAGGACAGTAGCCATTGGCTACTGCCCTCCCAGACCTAAACACACCCCTAAATTCAGTATTTAGGGGTTCCCCAGAACCTAGGAAACTAGATTCCTGCAACCTTAACAAGCAGAAGGACTGCTGACCTGAAGCCCTGCAGTGAAGATGGAGACGACAACTGCTTTGGCCCCAGCTCTACCAGCCTGTCTCCCAACTTCGAAGAAAACTGCAACAGCAACGCACCCAACAGGGACCAGAGACCTCTGAAGCTTCAGAGGACTGCCCTGCAACCAAGGACCAAGAAACTCCTGTGAACAGCGGCCCTGTTCAACATTCTGCAACTTTCTTGCAACAAAGAAACAACTTTAAAGACTTCAGGTTTCCCGCCAGAAGCGTGAGACTTTCCACTCTGCACCCGACGTCCCCGGCTCGACCTGCGGAAAACCAACACTACAGGGAGGACTCCCCAGCGACTTCGAGTGCGTGAATAGCCAGAGACGACGCCCCTGAGCCCCCACAGTGACGCCTGCAGAGGAAATCCAGAGGCTCCTCCTGACCGCGACTGCCTGTAACAAGGGACCCAACGCCTGGACCCAACACTGCACCCGCAGCCCCCAGGACCTGAAAGAACTGAACTCCAGTGCAGGAGCGACCCCCAGGCGACCATCTGCCTAGCCCAGGTGGTGGCTACCCCGAGGAGACCCCCTGTGCCTGCCTGCATCGTTGAAGAGACCCCCGGGTCTCCCCATTACTTCCTATCTGAAACCCGACGCCTGTTTGCACTCTGCACCCGGCCTCCCCTGTGCCGCTGAGGGTGTACTTTCTGTGCCTGCTTGTGTCCCCCCCGGTGCCCTACAACACCCCCCTGGTCTGCCCCCGAGGACACGGGTACTTACCTGCTGGCAGACTGGAACCAGGGCACCCCTGTTCTTTATTGAAGCCTATTTGTTTTGGGCACCTCTTTGACCTCTGCACCGTCCGTCCCTGAGCTGCTGGTGTGGTAACTTTGGGGTTGCCTTGAACCCCCAACGGTGGGCTACCTTGGACTTTGAGACTTGTAAGTGTTTTACTTACCTGTGAACTTAACCTTTACTTAACTCCCCCAGGAATTGTTGATTTTTGCACTGTGTCCACCTTTAAAATAGCTTATTGCCGTTTATACAAAGACTGTACATGATATTGTGATTATTCAAAGTTCCTAGAATACCTGAGTGAAATACCTTTCATTTGAACTATTAATTGTAAATCTTGAACCTGTGGTTCTTAAAATAAACTAAGAAATTATATTTTTCCATATAAAAACCTATTGTCCTGCAGTAAGTCTCTGAGTGTGTGTTCCTCATTTATTGCTGGTGTGTGTACAACAAATGCTTAACACTACCCTCTGATAAGCCTACTGCTCGACAACACAACCACAAAATGGAGCATTTGAATTATCTACTTTTGCCACTATCTTACATCTAAGGGGAACCCTTTGACTCTGTGCACACTATTTCTTACTTTGAAATAGTATATACAGAGCCAACTTCCTACAGAGGCATTTCAAGCAACCACGTCTACCACAATTTGCTCTCACCTGATGACAGCCAAAATCAAGAAACACGTGGCCGGAGATACGGCATTCGCCGCACCAACTTATGGAGGAAAACTTTCTACAACGTTACATCACTTGCTGCACCCATTTATGGTGAAAGACTTTTTGAAATATTATTCAAATTCATTCTAATGACTGCATTTATCATGATGCTTTGGGGCTATTTGAGCTGAAATGTAGGACAGGGTGCTCCCTTTTTAGATTGTGCATTTAACGGCTCCCGTGAGCCTTTGAGCTGACGAACTCTGGTGAAACACCTGTGTGCCCACTGAGTGGTACAAAAACCTGAAAATACATTAAGGCGGTGTAGGAGGCTGGCCTGGCTTGTAGTGGGTACCAGAGGTACTTACACTTTGTGCCAGGTCCAGTTATCCCTTATTAGTGTAGAAGAGGTGTTTCTAGCAGCTTAGGCTGATAGAAGGTAGCTATGGCAAAGCAGCCTAGGCTGAACTAGGAGACATGTAAAGCTCCTACTATACCACTGGTGTCATATGCACAATATCATAAGAAAACACAATACACAGATATACTAAAAATAAAGGTACTTTATTTTTATGACAATATGCCAAAAGTATCTCAGTGAGTACCCTCAGTATGAGGATGAGAAATATACACAAGATATATGTACACAAACCAAAATTATGCAAGTAATAAAAAAAGGAAGTAATCCAAGCAATGTAAAGTTACAGTAGAATGCAATAGGAACACATAGGTATAGGGGCAACACAAACCATATACTCCAAAAGTGGAATGCGAACCACGCATGGACCCCAAACCTATGTGAGCTTGTAGAGGGTCGCTGGGACTGTAAGAAAACAGTGAGGGTTAGAAAAATAGACCACCCCAAGACCCTGTAAGGTAGGTGTAAAGTGCACCCACAACCCCCAGAGAGCACAGAAGTCGTGATAGGGGGATTCTGCAAGGAAAACCAACACCAGCAATGCAACAACAGTGGATTTCCGGACCTGAGTACCTGTAAGAGAAGGGGACCAAGTCCAAGAGTCGCGACAGTGTAGACAGTGGGCAGGAGCCCAGGAAATGCCAGCTGAGGGTGCAAGGAAGCTGCCACCGGATGGAAGAAGATTGGTGTTTTACAAGAACGAAGAGGACTAGGAACTTCCCTTTTGGAGGATGGATGTCCCACGTCGTGAAGAAGCTTGCAGAGGTGTTCCCATGCAGAAAGACCGCAAACAAGCCTTGATAGCTGCAAGGGTCGTGGTTAGGGCTTTTGGATGCTGCTGTGGCCCAGGAAGGACCAGGATGTCGCCACTTGGATGAGGAGACAGAGGGGGTGCCCAGCAAGTCAGGGAGCCCTCACAGAAACAGGCAGCACCCGCAGAAGTACCTGAGCAGGCACTTGGAAGAAGAGTGAACCGGAGTCCACGTGAAGTCACAAAAGGGAGTCCCACGATGCCGGAGGACAACTCAGAAGGTTGTGCACTGCAGGTTAGAGTGTCGGGGACCCAGGCTTGACTGTGCATGAAGGAAATCCTGGAAGAGTGCACAGGAGCCGGAGCAGCTGCAAATCACGCAGTACCCAGCAATGCAGTCTAGCGTGGGGAGGCAAGGACTTACCTCCACCAAACTTGGACTGAAGAGTCACTGGACTTTGGGAGTCACTTGGACAGAGTTGCTGAGTTCCAGGGACCACGCTCGTCATGCTGAGAGGGGACCAAGAGGACCGGTGATGCAGTTTTTTGTTGCCTGCGGTTGTAGGGGGAAGATTCCGTCGACCCACAGGAGATTTCTTCGGAGCACCTGGTGCATGAAGGAGGAAGGCTACCCCCAGAGCATGCACCACCTTGAAACAGTCGAGAAAGCCGGCAGGATGAAGCGATACAAGGTTGCTAGTAGTCATCTTGCTACTTTGTTGCGGTTTTGCAGTCAGCGGTCGATTCTTTGGCAGAAGGTGAAGAGGGAGATGCAGAGGAACTCTGGTGAGCTCTTGCATTTGTTATCTGAAGAATTCTCCAAAGCAGAGACCCTAAATAGCCAGAAAAGGAGGTTTGGCTACCTAGGAAAGAGGATTGGATACTAAGAGAGGTAAGAGCCTATCAGAAGGAGTCTCCGACGTCACCTGCTGGCACTGGCCACTCAGAGCAGTCCAGTGTGCCAGCAACACCTCTGTTTCTAAGATGGCAGAGGTCTGGGGCACACTGGAGTTGCTCTGGGCACCTGCCCTGGGAGGCGCAGGTCAGGGGAGTGGTCACTCCTCTTTCCTTTGTCCAGTTTCGAGCCAGAGTAGGGCTGGGGGATCCCTGAACCGGTGTAGACTGGCTTATGTAGAGATGGGCAGCATCTGTACCCATCAAAGCATTTCCAGAGGTTGGGGGAGGCTACTCCTCCCCAGCCATCACACCTATTTCCAAAGGGAGAGGGTTTTACACCCTCTCTCAGAGGAAATCCTTTGTTCTGCCTTCCTGGACCCAAGGAGGGCAGAAACCTGTCTGAGGGGTTGGCAGCAGCAGCAGCTGCAGTGGAGACCCCTGAAAGGCAGTTTGGCAGTACCCGGGTTCTGTGCTAGAGACCTGGGGGATCATGGAATTGTCTCCCCAATGCCATCTGGCATTGGGGTGACAATTCCATGATCTTAGACATGTTACATGGCCATGTTCGGAGTTACCATTGTGACGCTATACATAGGTAGTGACCTATGTATAGTGCACGTGTGTAATGGTGTCCCCGCACTCACAAAGTCCATGGGAATGTGCCCTGAACAATGTGGGGGCACCTTGGCTAGTGCCAGGGTGCCCACACACTAAGTGACTTTGCACCCAACCTTCACCAGGTGAAGGGTAGACATATAGGTGATTTATAAGTTACTTAAGTGCAGTGGTAAATGGCTGTGAAATAACGTGGACGTTATTTCATGCAGGCTGCAGTGGCAGGCCTGTGTAAGAATTGTCAGATCTCCCTATGGGTGGCAAAAGAAATGCTGCAGCCCATAGGGATCTCCTGGAACCCCAATACCCTGGTTACCTCAGTACCATATACTAGGGAATTATAAGGGTGTTCCAGTATGCGAATGTGAAATGGTGAAATTGGTCACTAGCCTGTTAGTGACAATTTGGAAAGCAGAGAGAGCATAACCACAGAGGATCTGGTTAGCAATGCCTCAGTGAGACAGTTAGGCATCACACAGGGAACACATACAGGGCACATACTTGTGAGCACTGGGGCACTGCCTGGCAGGGTCCCAGTGACACATACACTAAAACAACATATATACAGTGAAATATGGGGGTAACATGCCAGGCAAGATGGTACTTTCCTACAAGCGGCATTTCAAGCAACCCCGTCTGCCACACTTTGCTCTCCGCTGATGACGGCCGAAAGCCAGCAACACGTGTACGGAGATACGGCATTCGCCGCACCAACTTATGGTGAAAAACTTTCTACAGTGTTACAGCACTTGCTGCACCCATTTATGGCGAAAGACATTTTGAAATATTATTCGAATTCATTCTAATGACTGCATTTATCATGATGCTTTGGGGCTATTCAAGCTGCAGTGTAAGACAGGGTGCTCCCTTTTTGGATTGTGTATTTAACGGCTCCCGTGAGCCTTTGAGCTGACGAGCTGCGGTGAAGCACCTGTGCACCTACAGAGTGGTACAAAAACCTGAGAATACGTTTAGGCGGCATTTTAAGCAACCCCGTCTGCCACACTTTGCTCTCCGCTGATGACGGCCGAAAGCCAGAAACACGTGTCAGGAGATACGGCATTCGCCGCACCAATTTTGGGTGAAAAACTTTCTACAATGTTACAGCACTTGCTGCACCCATTTATGGTGAAAGACTTTTCAAAATATTATTCAAATTCATTCTAATGACTGCATTTATCATGATGCTTTGGGGCCATTCAAGCTGAAATGTAAGAAAGGGTGCTCCCTTTTTGTATTGTGTATTTAACGGCTCCTGTGAGCCTTTGAGCTGACGAGCTCTGGTGAAGCACCTGTGCGCCTACTGAGTGGTACAAAAACCTGAGAATACGTTTAGGCTGATGTAAGGAAATGCCTCCTTGGAATGGTTACCCCCTGACTTTTTGCCTTTGCCGATACTAAGTTATGATTTGAAAGTGTGCTGGGACCCTGTTGAAAAGTACCATCTTGCCTGGCATGTTACCCCCATATTTCACTGTATGTATGTTGTTTTAGCCCTTGTGTCACTGGGATCCTTCCAGGCAGGACCCCAGTGCTCATAGTATGTGCCCTGTATGTGTTCCCTGTATGATGCCTAACTGTCTCACTGAGGCTCTGCTAACGAGAACCTCAGTGGTTATACTCTCTCTGCTTTCCAAATTTATCACTAACAGGCTAGTGACTAAATTTACCAAATTCACATTTGCATATTGGTACACCCATATAATTCCCTAGTATATGGTACTGAGGTACCCAGGGTATTGGGTGTTCCAGGTCATCCCTATGGGCTGCAGCATTTCTTTTGCCACCCATAGGGAGCTCTGACAATTCTTACAGAGGCCTGCCATTGCAGCCTGCGTGAAATAACATCCACGTTATTTCACAGCCGTTTACCACTGCACTTAAGTAACTTATAAGTCACCTATATGTCTAACCTTCACCTAGTGAAGGTTGGGTGCAAAGTTACCTAGTGTGTGGGCACCCTGGCACTAGCCAAGGTGCCCCCACATAATTCAGGGCAAATTCACCGGACTTTGTGAGTGTGGGGATACCATTACACGTGTGGACTGTACATAGGTCACTACCTATGTACAGCGTCACAATGGTGACTCCGAACATGGCCATGTAACATTTCTAAGATCATGGAATTGTCATCCCAATGCCATTCTGGCATTGGGGGACAATTCCATGATCCCCCGGGTCTCTACCATAGTACCCGGGTTCTGCCAAATTGCCTTTCCCGGGTCTCCACTGCAGCTGCTGCTGCCAACCCCTCAGACAGGTTTCTGCCCTCCTGGGATCCAGGCAGCCCTGGCCCAGGAAAGCAGAACAAAGGATTTCCTCTGAGAGAGGGTGTCCCACCCTCTCCCTTTGGAAATAGGTGTGAAGGCTGGGGAGGAGTATCCTCCCCCAGCGTCTGGAAATGCTTTGATGGGCACAGATGGTGCCCATCTCTGCATAAGCCAGTCTACATCTGTTTAGGGATCCCCCAGCCCTGCTCTGATGCGAAACTGGACAAAGGAAAGGTGAGTGACCACTCCCCTGACTCGCACCTCGCAGGGGAGGTGCCCAGAGCTCCTCCAGTGTGTCTCAGACCTCTGCCATCTTGGAAACAGAGGTGTTTGTGGCACACTGGACTGCTCTGAGTGGCCAGTGCCAGCAGGTGACATCAGAGGCTCCTTCTGATAGGCTCTTACCTCTCTTGGTAGCCAATCCTCCTTCCTTGGTAGCCAATCTACTTTTCTGGCTATATAGGGTCTCTGCTTTGGGGAATTCGTCAGATAACGAATGCAAGAGCTCACCAGAGTTCCTCTGCATCTCCCTCTTCACCTTCTGCCAAAGCATCGACCGCTGACTGCTCAGGATGCCTGCAAGACCTGGTGAGGTCTTGCATTCGTTATTTGAAGAGAAACCCACAGGAGAGACCCTAAATAGCCCTCAGAGGAGGACTTGCCACCTAACCAGGTAAGCACCCATCAGGAGGGGTCTCCGACGTCACCTGCTGGCACTGGCCACTCAGAGGTCTCCACTGTGCCCACACACCTCTGCATTCAAGGTGGCAGAGGTCTGGGACAAACTGGAGGAGTTCTGGGCACCACCCCTGGAGTGGTGACGGACAGGGGAGTGGTCACTCCCCTTTCCTTTGTCCAGTTGTGAGCCAGAGCAGGGGCTGGGGGATCCCTGAACCAAAGGGAGAGGGCGTGACACTCTCTCTCAGAGGAAATCCTTTGTTCTGCCTTCCTGGGAAGGCAGAAACCTGTCTGAGGGTTGGCAGTAGGGGTACCTGCAGAGAAAACCCCAGAGAGCTAGTTTGGTAGTCCCTGGGGTCCATGCGGGAGCCCCAGGGATGCATGGGATTGGCACCTCATGTAGGAAAGTACCATCTTGCCTGGCATGTTACCCCCATTTTTACTGTATGTATGTTTGTTTTTGCCTATGTGTCACTGGGATCCTGCTAGTCAGGACCCCAGTGCTCATAAAGTATGCCCTGTATGTGTTCCCTGTGTGGTGTCTAACTGTATCACTGAGGCTCTGCTAATCAGAACAGGCTAGTGACCAATTTCACCAATTCACATTGGCATACTGGAACACCCTTATAATTCCCTAGTAAATGGTACTGAGGTACCCAGGGTATTGGGGTTCCAGGAGATCCCTATGGGCTGCAGCATTTCTTTTGCCACCCATAGGGAACCTCACCAGAGTTCCTCTGCATCTCCCTCTTCGACTTCTGCCAAGGATCGACCACTGAATGCTCCAGGACACCTGCAAAACTGCAGCAAAGTATCAAGAAGATTACCAGCGACATTGTAGCGCCTAATGCTGCCGGCTTTCTCAACTGTTTCCTGGTGGTGCATGCTCTGAGGGCTTTCTGCCTTCACCCTGCACTGGAAGCCAAGAAGAAATCTCCTGTGGGTCGACAGAATCTTCCCCCTGCTAACGCAGGCACCAAACTTCTGCATCACCGGTCCTCTGGGTCCCCTCTCATCTTGACGAGCATGGTCCCTGGAACGCAAGGTGAAAGAAAGCACATGGATAATTTAAGGTAGGTGGGAGGGGCAGGGACAGCAAGCTGGCAAAGGAGAGTATGTAGGAGGGGCAGTATCAGTACACAGACAACTGAGGAAAGAAATGATGGGCAGGGGAGGCAACCTGGCAATGGTGGGTAGGCATGAGATGAAGGGAAGTATATTGACAACAGTGGGTACATGGGAGGGGCAAGGCAGTACACAAACAAAAGAGGGTAGGTCGTAGAGGCAGTGGCAGCACAGCCAATGCGTGTAACAGAGGGTTAATGGAAGAGGTAGGGGTAGAAAGCTGATAATGGTAGTTAGGCAGGTGGTGTAGGAGTAGCAAGCTGACAAAACAGGGTTGGTTAGCTAGGGCAGCCAACCGTCAGTGGAAAGTAGGTGTGAAGGACAGTAGTAGCATAAGAGAGAGTTGTCTAGAGGTACAGGGGCAACTAGCTGGTAACAGAGGGTAGGTGGGAGGTGCTTGGCAGCACAAAGACAACAAAGGGTAGGTGATAGGTTTAGTACCCAGCCAGTCAGGGTAGGCAAGAGGGGCACATGCAGGAAGCTGACAAAAGAGGATAGGTAGGAAGGAGAAGCACAAGGTCAAAGAAGGATAGGCCGGAGGGGCTGGAGCAGCACCCAGACAACAGGATGTAGGTGAGAGCAGCAGGATCAGGAAGATGACAGATGGTAGGTGGAAGGGACAGCAGACAAACAATGGAGGGTAGGTAGGAGGGGCAGCACATGGACAATGGATGTAGACTGGAGGTGAAGCAGCAGCAAGCTTACAGCAGAAGGTAGGTAGAAGGGGAAAGGACAGTGCATGGGCAGTGAAGAATATGTGAGAGGCAGGGGTGGCACACAATGGAAGGTAGGCAAGAGGGGCATGGGTAGCACATGGTCACTGGAGAGTAGGAAGAGGGGCAGGGGCTAAACCTGGGCAACTGAGGTATGTAGGAGGGACAGGGGCAGCACAAGGACAACATGGGATAGTTGGGAGATATAGGGGCATGACATTAACAATGGAGAGTAGGTGAGAGGGGCTTGAGCAGCACATGGACAATGGAGAGTAGGTGGCAAGTGGGAGGCCTAAGTATAGCAGATGGATAAAAGGAGATGGATGAACAAGATTTCAAGGGAGAGAGTAGACAGGAGGGTCAGGGGCATCACATGGAAAACAGAGTAGGCAAGAGTATCTTAGGCAGCACACAAACAACAGAGGGTAGGAGATATGGGCAGGGGCAGGACATGGACAGTGGATAGTAGGAGGGAGGGGCAGAGGCAGCAAGCTGACAATGGAGGATAGGTAGAAGGGGCTTGGGAAAAACAAGGACAATTGAGGGTAGGGCAAGGGGCAGGAGCAGCCCACAGACAACAAAGTATATGCGGGAGGGGCAGGGACAGCAAGCTGACAATGGCTGGTAGGTGTTAGAAGCTTCAGCATAACATGGACAACAGAGGATGGAGGGGCAGTACACAAACAAAGATGATAAGCAAGAGGGGAGGTTCACCAAGCTGACAATGGAGGAAAGGTAGAAGGTGCTTGGGAAAAATAAGGACAATGGAGGATAGGCAGGACAGTCAAGAGCCATACGCAAACAACAAAAGGTAGGCAGAAGGGACAGGGCAGCAATGGACAACGGAGGGAAGGCAGGAGGGGCAGCCTGTCTTTTATTTTGATTCTACAGTTCCAAACTGTATAATTGCTGGAAAGCATGGGGCGTTCCAAGAGAGGAACTCCCATAAAATGTGACCAGAGGTGTTAGACTTTTCATCCTTGGCGTGGTCTCCCTTAACTTTTTGCCTCTGTTCCCCAGGTTGTTGATGTGTGCTGGACTCTGATTTTGCTGTTTTTGTTATTCTGGGCTAAAGTGCAAGTGCTACTTTACAAAATGTGTATGTAATTGGATTATCCACGATTGGCATATTTGATTTCCTAGTAAGTCCCTAGTAAGGTGCAGCAGAGGTGCCAGGGCATGTAAGTCAAACGCTACTAATGGGCCTGCAGCACTGGTTGTGCCACCCTCGTAAGTAGCAATGTAATCATGTCTCAGACCTGCCACTGCAGTGTCTGTGTGTGCAATTTTAACTGTAAATTCGACTTGGCAAGTGTACCCACTCGCCAGGCCTAAACCTTCCCTTTTCTTACATGTAAGAAGCCCCTAAGGTAGGCCCTACGTAGCCCCAAGGGCAAGGTGCAGTGTATGGTTAAGGTAGGACATATAGTAATGTGGTTTATGTGTCCTGACAGTGAAATATTGCTAAATTCGTATTTCACTGTTGCAAGGCCTATTCCTCTCATAGGTTTACATGGGGGCAACCTTTAAAGATGAATAAAGTGTAGATTCCCTTTGGGAGCGGATGGTCGTGTTTAGTTTGGGGTCTCTGAGCTCACAATTTAAAAACACATCTTTTAGTAAAGTTGATTTTAAGATTGTGTGTTTGAAAATGCCACTTTTAGAAAGTGAGCATTTTCTTGCTTATACCATTTCTGTGACTCCGCCTGTTAGTGGATTCCCTGTCTGGGTCAGTTTGACAGTTGTGCTGGTTGCACCTCACACTAGACAGTGACACAAAGGAAGCTGGGGTGTAGTCTCCATTTCCTGATGAGCCATCTGTGCTAGGAGGGAGGGGAGGAATGGTCACTCACACCTGAAAGGGCTGTGCCTGCCCTCATACAATGCAGTCTCCAACCCCCTGGTGAGTGTCTGGGGCCTGGCCTGGGCAAGGCAGGATTTCACATTCCAGAGAGACTTTTCTTTGAAGTAGGCCTACTTCAAAGGAGAAAATGGGCATAAGAAGGGCACCCAAAACCACAGACTTCAGAACACTTCTTGAAACCAAGAGGAACCTCTGCCTGGAGAAGAGTTGAAGAGCTGAGGAAGAAGAGCTGCTCTGCCTGTGCTTTGTGGAGCTATCCTGCAGTTGCCGCTTCTGCCTGTCCAAGGGGACAAAGACTGGATTTTCTGGTATATTCCTGCTTGAAGAAGATCTCCAAGGGCTTGATTTAGAGCTTGCCTCCTGTTGTTTGAAGTCTCAGGGAAAGCAAAGACTTCTCTCTGCCAGCACCTGGAGTCTCTGGAGAGACCCCTACTCTTCCCTGTGGTGTCCATCCAGTTCCTGGGACCCTGAATGGAGAAGCTGGCAGCTTAAGAGGAAGAAATCCACGTACAGGACACCGTGCGGGGAGAAGATCGACGCAACTTCGATCTTAGGCTGGAAAAATGACGCGCCGCCAGCGTCGTGGCTGAAAATCGACGCTTGCCTGCAACGCGACCAAAGAAACGATGCACGGAGATGGAGAAACAACACACAGCATCGCAGACGGAGGCTGGGAGATCGCAATCCGCGACGTGTGATTCTAGGATCATCGTGCGGCTGAATTTCTGACTCAAACCATCGCTGGCCGTGTAAAACAACGCAAGGCCTGCCCGGACCTGTGTGCGGACTGAATCGACGCATCACTCTCCTGTGGAGAGAAGAACCAGCGCTTGCCAACTCAACAGAAGGGGGAAACGACGCAAGGTTTTGCTCGTGAGTGATGTTGACTCATCGCAAGCCTTTTTAGACGCACAGCTACCCGTGCGGGGTTATTTTTGACGCACACCAGGTATATTTTCACGCTAGCAGCTCTAGCATTGTGTTTAAAAACTACATGAAGACTCTTTTTAGTTTTTAAGTGATAACTTGACTTGTGTATTGCGGATATTTGTCGTTTTGGTCTCGTTTTGTTTAGATAAATATTTTCTATTTTTCTAAACCTGTGTTGTGTCATTTTGTAATGTTTTAATTGAGTTACTGTGTGTGGTGGTACAAATACTTTACACCTAGTACTCCGAAGTTAAGCCTACTGCTCTGCCAAGCTACCAAGGGGGTAAGCAGGGGTTAGCTGATGGTGATTCTCTTTTACCCTGACTAGAGTGAGAGTCCTTGCTTGAACAGGGGGTAACCTGACTGTCAACCAAATACCCCATTTCTAACATTGGTGATCAGCAGTTGGGATCTGAACTTGTATTTGTACTAGACATACAGGTGGTCATTCTGACCTCGGCGGTAAAAGGTGCTTACCGCGGGTCAGAAGACTGCCATAACACCGCTGCGGCCGCGGTAAACCGCCACGGTCATTCTGACCCGCAACTGGCAAACCGCCAAAAATCCGACATCCACAAAAGTCTGCCACACCAAAGGTCAGCGAAAAACTGGCGATGACCAAACCTCCACCGTCACGCCAACAGAAATACACCCATGCCATTACGACCCACGAATCCACGCGGCGGTCTTTCAACCGCGGTATTCCATTGGCGGTACACACCGCCGCGGTCAAAATACACACACCCTTACAAAACACAACCACATTGTACAATTTGAAACACGCACACCTGATACACATACAAACAACACTCCCACACATCCAATACATTATAAAACACACACCCACATCACCCACAAACCCCTTCGGAAAAAAAAATCGTCAGAAAGCCAGAGAGAGACAGCACTGCTTATACAACACCATCACACTGAGGCAAACCACACCATCACCCACACAATATCCACGCACAAAACACCACACATCACCACACTCACCACACTCATCAACACATACACCAACCCACATCCCATCCACATCACCCTATGGCACCCCAAAGACACCCCCGGTTCTCAGACGCCGAACTCCGGGTCATGGTGGAGGAAATAGTTCGGGTAGAGCCCCAGCTCTTCGGGACACAGGTGCAGCACACCACCACTGCCAGGAAGATGGAGCTATGGCAAAGGATAGTCGACAGGGTCAACGCTGTGGGACAGCATCCACGAAATCGGGATGACATCAGGAAGCGCTGGAACGACCTACGGGGGAAGGTGCGTTCCATGGTATCAAGGCACAACATTGCGGTGCAGAAGACTGGCGGCGGACCCCCACCTACTCCCCCAGAATTTACAGCATGGGAGGAGGAAGTCTTGCCCATCCTGCATCCTGAGGGCCTCGCAGGAGTATCTGGAGGAATGGACTCTGGTAAGTCAAATCTTAACTATTTCTTCCCACCCCCACCCCACCTGCATGCCAGCACATACCCCCACCCTCACCCCCACCCCCATCACACCTACTCCCTGCAAATGGCTCACCATCACAACCCACCCATCCCAACACCAAGACCTGCATGCGTCCACAAAGCATGGACACCCATCACCAAAGCATGTCCACTGCACATACACATCTCCCCCACAAGACACCCTCACAAAAGCCCCCACAAAGGAATGCCAGCCCTGGGGTACACGGGCACCCACCCATTGACCGATATGGAACATACTGAAGCAATAACCATACCTCTATACCCCTGCAGGACCCGAACGCCACCACACCGCCCAGGAGGGTCCAGAAATGTCCATCCCACCCCCAGAAGAGGCCCCCAGTGATGACAGCAGCTCTGTCTCCCTGGACCCGGATTACCAGCCCGGACCATCGGGGACCTCGGGACAGTTGGTTCCCCTCACACAGCACAGGCCACAGCAGACCTAACCCCCTCTGGGAACACCAGCACAGCTCCCACCCAGCGGGCCCATGCCTCTGTCTCCAGGACAAGTCAATCAGCGGTGTGTCCACCACTACAGGGCACCCAGGGTAACCCACCACCCCAACAACAACAGGGACCTGGGGGCAGTGGTAGTGGGCAGACGGTCCAGGGGACGGAGGCACCTGGAAACAGGGGAACTGGGAGGGATGCTGTGCGACAGGGGGGGACAGGCCCAGGGAACCCACTCTCCACGAGGCCCTCACCTCCATCATGGGAGCATACCACCACTCCCAGGAGACGATGGAGACGGTACTGGCCAGGTTCCAGGAGATCCAGGTACTGCAGGAGCAACAGTACATGGGGTTCAGGGAAGAACTTAGAAGCATCAGTTCCGCAATGGGCACCATCGTAGGGGCACTCAACCTGATTGTCACCACATTGCGGGACCATGTGGCACCACAAAGGGCCCCTGTCACTAGCATGGACCAAGAACAGGCAACCACCTCCGGTGCGCTAGTGGACAGGAGGCCCCCACACAACAACAGGCCACCAGAACCCCACCTCCTGCAGAAGAAGAACCACCCCGCAAGCGGGGCCTGAGATCTCGTAAGAAGACAGAGTAGGATGCCAAGACCCCCGCCAGCAAAGGATACCCCCTGATGTCATCCCACTGTCCCACATTGTCACCCTGTCCAACCTTTAACTGCCCCTTCTCCACCTTCCACAGGCATATGGACAATGCACCTGTGAGACTGAAAAGCTGGACTCTGCCATGGACATTCCTCCACCATCAACCATCACCGATTTCCCACCATGTCCCTAAATTCAGATTTTTAATAAAAACACTTATTGCACACAAAAAAACTGGAGTCTGCCTGTATTGTGAACAAATGTATTGTACATAATGCTGCCAAAATGTCCAGTTACACAGTGATGAAAACATACCAATGTCACACAGCTGTAGTCCATGGGGAAACAAAGCAGAGGTCACGCAGTGGGGGCCACATCACTGAAATTGGAAGGGAAAGTCACAACTCTGTTAACATACATTGGGGGAATAGGCCAGACAGTAGAGAGGCAGGAGATTGTAAGTAATTGTAAAATGCCGGTGTTGAATCTTACCTGTGTGTTATTGAAAATACTGTAGTATCACTCTGTCCCTGTTGTCTGTGTCGTCCCCGTCGTCTTCCTCCTCTTCACTCTCCACAGGTTCCACCGCTGCCACAACACCACCATCTGGACCATCCTCCTGCAGGAAAGGCACCTGGCGTCGCAAAGCCAGGTTGTGAAGCATACAGCAGGCCACGATGATATGACACACCTTCTTTGGTGAGTACATTAGGGATCCACCTGTCATATGCAGGCACCTAAACCTGGCCTTCAAGAGGCCGAAGGTCCGCTCAATCACCCTCCTAGTACGCCCATGGGCCTCATTGTACCGTTCCTCTGCCCTGGTCCTGGGATTCCTCACTGGGGTCAGTAGCCACGACAGGTTGGGGTAACCAGAGTCACCTATTAGCCACACACGGTGTCTCTGAAGTAGTTCCATCACGTAAGGGATGCTGCTATTTTGCATGATGTACGCTTCATGCACTGACCCCGGGTACTTGGCATTTACATGGGAGATGTACTGGTCTGCCAAACAGACCACCTGGACATTCATCGAATGATAACTTTTTCTGTTCCTGTACACCTGTTCACTTCCTCTGGGGGGTACCAAAGCCACATGTGTCCCATCAATGGCACCAATGATGTTGGGAATATGTCCAAGGGTATAGAAATCACCCTTCACTGTAGCCAAATCCTCCACCTCAGGGAAAACAATGTAAATCCGCATGTATTTCATCAGGGCAGACAACACTCTGGACAACACCTTTGAAAACATAGGCTGAGACATCCCAGATGAAATGGCCACTGTTGATTAAAATGACCCACTTGCCAAAAAATGGAGTACTGACAGAACCTGCACTAGAGGGGGGATCCCTGTGGGTTGGCGGATGGGTGAAATCAGGTCTGGCTCCAGCTGGGCACACAGTTCCTGTATAGTGGCACGGTCAAGTCTGTATGTCAGTATGACGTCGTTCTTCCATTGTCGACAGGTCCACCAGCGGTCTGTACACGGGAACAGCCCTCCATCTCCTCACAAGTCCCTGTGGACGGTGCCTAGGAAGGACAACATG
The DNA here is from genome assembly GCF_031143425.1 of Pleurodeles waltl. Classification (NCBI taxonomy): domain Eukaryota; kingdom Metazoa; phylum Chordata; class Amphibia; order Caudata; family Salamandridae; genus Pleurodeles; species Pleurodeles waltl. The sequence goes on from NC_090436.1 coordinate 37,426,038, forward strand.
GAGCACAGAGTCAAGCAACCCACAGGTACGTTCACACAGCTTTCACTGTACACGATTCTCTATGCATTGAATGGCTTGTATGAGTGGCAATGCAAGGCCTAGGCCTGTGTGACGCAGTTGAAATTAAGCCATGTGGGCCTTTGAAATGGCGGCTGCCTTACCTGTGAAGTGTGACAATGTGATGTGAGGTCATTGCGCTGGCGTGGCACACCGTGGCGGTAGGCGGTCGAAGACCGCGGTGCAAAGCTGCATTGGTTAACATTGAACCCTATGGGTTTCAGGAGCCAATGACGATGTGCGCCGGCGGTCGCGGTACGCACCGCCGCGGTACGCACCGCCGCGGGCGTGACTGCCATTTTCTATCTGCTTAATCACTATATACCTGATCATCCACAGGAGAGGACCTATACTGCAAGTGCTGCTGTGACCTCGGTCTGGAAGTGACAATGGCTGTTGCGACTGGGGAAAGGGCCCCTGCCTTCACTTCAGAAGAGTTGGAGAAACTAGTGGATGTGGTCCTCCCCCAGTATGCGCTACTCTACGGTCCTCCAGACCAACAGGTGAGTACACTGGGACCATGCTTAGTGGGCAATGCCTGGGTTGAGTGGGGTGAATGAACGATGTTGGGGAGGAGAGCGAATGAGGAATGCATTGCACGACAGAGGAGAGCATGTGCCACATGGCAAGGTTGGGGAGGGGGGGCCACTCACATCGACCATGCAGAAAAGTGATGATGTTTCTTTTCCCACCCTGTACATGTCACATAGGTCAGCGCCCATCAAAAGATCGAGATTTGGCGTGCCATCGCCAAGGACGTCCGGGCCCTGGGGGTCCACAACAGACGGGGCACCCACTGCCGCAAGAGGTGGGAGGACATCCGCCGCGGGAGCAGAAAGACCGCCGAGGCTCTGCTGGGGATGACCTCCCAACGTAGGAGGGATGCCAGTCGTACCTTGACCCCCTGATGTCCCGGATCCTGGCGGTGGCCTACCCCGATTTGGATGGGCGCGTTAGGACATCACAGCAGACACAAGGGGGTGAGTACCAGCACATTCTGCTATCTTCGCGCGCAGTAGAGGTGCCTGGGTGGGGGAGGAGGGCTGTGGGTCTCCCTAGGCCATGGCGATTTCTGTAGGCTAGGTCCCTCCATGAGGCATGGCCCTGTGCCCCCACCCCCCACCTCTGTAGGGTGCCTAGTACAGCTATTCATGGCCCTGTGTCATATATGTGTGCAGTTGTCGTCCATAGGCTTGTAGGCCATGCCCCACTGATTGAGTAGTGTACCCCAAGTGCGCGGCATAGTGCAGTGGGCTACTGTGTCTGTCCTCTCCGCCAACGGTGTCACCAATGCATGCACTCAACATGTCTTTCTTTCTTCTCCCCCCCCTTTTTTTTGGTCTTCCTGTTCATGTGTGCATTAGCATCATCAGGCGGGGGAGAAGTGGCATCAGCGCACAAGGGAGCTGCATCTCACATGGCCCCGGAGGGCCATGCAACCGACTCTGAGTACACCAGTGAGACGGAGGGCGAGGGGAGCTCCACAACGGGAACCCGTGGAGACGTCAGCGACACAGACACGTCCTCGGAAGGGAGCTCCCTTGGGGTGGCGGCAACATCCGTGCCCACCGCTACAACAGGTACAGCCGCCACCCAGCGCACCAGCTCTGCCCTCCCAGCAGCCCCTCAGCGTTCGCCCCGTGCCCGCTCGGCCAGAAAGCCGGCCATCTCCTTCGCCCCAGGCACCTCAGGCCCTGCCCCAGTTACCCCTGCTGCCCTCAGTGAGGAGGTCATTGACCTCCTCAGAACCATCATTGTTGGGCAGTCTACCCTTTTGAATGCCATCCAGGGTGTAGAAAGGGAGGTGCATCGGAGCAATGCATACCTGGAGGGCATTCATTCGGGTCAGGCTGCCCATCAGCGATCGTTCAACGCTCTGGCCTCAGCACTGACGGCAGCCATTCTCCCTGTCTCCAGCCTCCCTCCTCCAACTCCCTCCACCCAGTCAAACTCCCCTGTTCCTCTGCCTATCCCATCCACACCTACAGACCAGCCTGCACACACCTCAACACCCAAGGGCAGCTCATCCAGACATAACCACCACACATCCCACAAGCATTCACCCAAGCAACATCCACATGCAGACATGCCAACAGCCACTGCCTCCTCTGTGTCCCCTTCCTCCTTGTCTCCCTCCTCCCTCCCTGTGATGTCTCCACTCACACCTGCATGCACACCACGATCAGCCAGTACGTCCATCACCAGCACACCCTCCAGAACAGTCCGCACACGTGCAGTCACCACCCCCACTGCCATTTACACGTCCCCTGTGTCCTCTCCCAGTGTGTCTGTCACCCCCTCTTCCAAACCACACAAACGCAGGCAGCCACCCACCCAACAGCCATCCACCTCACGACAGCCTCCGTCACAAGCACCTGCACCCAAAGACAGCACACTTGACTCTCCTACAACCACATCCTCTTCCTCCACTCCCATACCCAGTACACCTACCCGTCCCTCTCTTTCAAAATTGCTTTTCCTTTCCAACAACTGACCCACCCCCTCCATCTCGTAAGAGTCCAAAGAGCACCTCAGCCACCACCAGCCCTGCATCTACTAGGACCATAGTTCAGGGCTATTGGAGTCCACCAGCTCCTAGGGCAGGAACATCGGCCAGCAGCAAGGGGAAAGCCAGCCAACCCCCTGGGAAGAGGACAAAAAAAGTGAAGGGCCGGCGCGACAGGCCTGAGACGGCTGCCCCCATGGACACTAGCCTTGCCCCGTCACCTGGCACATCCACAAAGGGAGGCAAGGGCCCCAGAGATTCTGCGAAGGAGGGCAAGGGCAGCAGGGCGGACAAGTCCGGCAGCAGGTGAGCTGCCCAGGAGGGCCCCACCAGCCCCATTCCGGGTGTGATGGATGACACCCACGGGCCCAGGACTCCAGCACAGGAGGGCCCCGCAAGCGAAAGGTCGGATGGCGACTGAGCGGGAAATATTGGCCAGGTCTGGTTCCCTAGGAACACAAGACAAGCACTGCTGAACAGGGCCCGCCTTGAGAAGCACCGCTGAACAGGGCCCCGCCAAGACAAGCACCGCTGAACAGGGCCCGCCGTGAGAAGCACCGCTGAACAGGGCCCCGCCGAGACAAGCACCGCTGAACAGGGCCCGCCGTGAGAAGCACCGCTGAACTGGGCCCTCCGTGAGAAGCACCGCTGAACAGGGCCCCGCCGAGACAAGCACCGCTGAACAGGGCCCGCCGTGAGAAGCACCGCTGAACAGGGCCCCGCCGAGACAAGCACCGCTGAACAGAGCCCGCCGTGAGAAGCACCGCTGAACAGGGCCCGCCGTGAGAAGCATCGCTGAACAGGGCCCGCCGTGAGAAGCACCGCTGAACAGGGCCCCGCCAAGACAAGAACCGCTGAACAGGGCCCGCCGTAAGAAGCACCGCTGAACAGGGCCCGCCGTGAGAAGCACCGCTGAACAGGGCCCGCCAAGACAAGCACCGCTGAACAGGGCATGCCTTGAGACGCACCTCTGAACAGGGCCCGCCGTGAGAAGCACCGCTGAACAGGGCCCTCCGTGAGAAGCACCGCTGAACAGGGCCCCGCCGAGACAAGCACCGCTGAACAGGGCCCGCCGTGAGAAGCACCGCTGAACAGGGCCCTCCATGAGAAGCATCGCTGAACAGGGCCCGCCGTGAGAAGCACCGCTGAACAGGGCCCCGCCAAGACAAGAACCGCTGAACAGGGCCCGCCGTGAGAAGCACCGCTGAACAGGGCCCCGCCGAGACAAGCACCGCTGAATAGGGCCCGCCGTGAGAAGCACCGCTGAACAGGGCCCTCCGTGAGAAGCACCGCTGAACAGGGCCCCGCCGAGACAAGCACCGCTGAACAGGGCCCGCCGTGAGAAGCACCGCTGAACAGGGCCCCGCCGAGACAAGCACCGCTGAACAGGGCCCGCCGTGAGAAGCACCGCTGAACAGGGCCCTCCGTGAGAAGCACCGCTGAACAGGGCCCCGCCGAGACAAGCACCGCTGAACAGGGCCCGCCGTGAGAAGCACCGCTGAACAGGGCCCTCCGTGAGAAGCACCGCTGAACAGGGCCCCGCCGAGACAAGCACCGCTGAACAGGGCCCGCCGTGAGAAGCACGCTGAACAGGGCCCCGCCGAGACAAGCACCGCTGAACAGGGCCCGCCGTGAGAAGCACCGCTGAACAGGGCCCTCCGTGAGAAGCACCGCTGAACAGGGCCCCGCCGAGACAAGCACCGCTGAACAGAGCCCGCCGTGAGAAGCACCGCTGAACAGGGCCCGCCGTGAGAAGCATCGCTGAACAGGGCCCGCCGTGAGAAGCACCGCTGAACAGGGCCCCGCCAAGACAAGAACCGCTGAACAGGGCCCGCCGTGAGAAGCACCGCTGAACAGGGCCCGCCGTGAGAAGCACCGCTGAACAGGGCCCGCCAAGACAAGCACCGCTGAACAGGGCATGCCTTGAGACGCACCGCTGAACAGGGCCCGCCGTGAGAAGCACCGCTGAACAGGGCCCCGCCAAGACAAGTACCGCTGAACAGGGCCCGCCGTGAGAAGCACCGCTGAACAGGGCCCGCCGTGAGAAGCACCGCTGAACAGGCCCCGCCAAGACAAGCACCGCTGAACAGGGCCCGCCGTGAGAAGCACCGCTGAACAGGGCCCCGCCGTGAGAAGCACCGCTCCCATGGGCCCTCCGTGAGAAGCACCGCTGAACAGGGCCCCGCCGAGACAAGCACCGCTGAACAGGGCCCGCCGTGAGAAGCACCGCTCCGCTGGGCCCTTCATCTCAAGCACCGCTCCGCTGGGCACCGCCGTCTCTGAACTGCTCCGCTGGGCCCTTCCTGTCAAGCACCGCTCCGCTGGGCCCTTCCTCTCAAGCACCGCTCCGCTGGGCCCTTCCTGTCAAGCACCGCTCCGCTGGGACCTTCCTGTCAAGCACCGCTCCGCTGGGCCCTTCATCTCAAGCACCGCTCCGCTGGGCACTGCCGTCTCTGAACTGCTCTACTGGGCCCTTCCTGTCAAGCACCGCTCCGCTGGGCCCTTCCTGTCAAGCACCGCTCCGCTGGGCCCTTCATCTCAAGCACTGCTCCGCTGGGCCCTTCATCTCAAGCACCGCTCCGCTGGGCACCGCCGTCTCTGAACTGCTCCGCTGGGCCCTTCCTGTCAAGCACTGCTCCGCTGGGCCCTTCCTGTCAAGCACTGCTCCGCTGGGCCCTTCCTGTCAAGCACCGCTCCGCTGGGCCCTTCATCTCAAGCACCGCTCCGCTGGGCCCTTCATCTCAAGCACCGCTGGCCCATTGGCAGGGCCACATCTGTGTCGGGCAGGGCTTCATGAAGCACTCTGGCCACCATGCCTCCTCCATGACCAGTGGAGTCTGTTATCCACCTGATGGACTGTGGCTTTGCACTTCCCAGGATGTAAAAGTGGGCAACCCACCCACTGTAGAGACTTGTGAGACTGTGGCTTTGCACTCCCCAGGATGGTCCAGTGGGCAATCCACCCACTGTAGAGACTTGAGAGACTGTGGCTTTGCACTCCCCAGGATGGTCCAGTGGGCAATCCACCTACTGTAGAGACTTGAGAGACTGTGGCTTTGCACTCCCCAGGATGGTCCAGTGGGCAATCCACCCACTGTAGAGACTTGAGAGACTGTGGCTTTGCACTCCCCAGGATGGTACAGTGGGCATGGTGGCCCCTCGTGGATCTGGCGTCGTGGACTCATGTGGCTGAGGTGCCCCCCCTTCCCTTCCCCCTGCGGTGCCTGTAGTTTTTTTATCTGATGCCCCAGCAGTGTTCTCTCCAATGGAATCTGGTCTCGTGTGTGGGCTTTGCCCATGTGTTTATGCACATTGGCCCACGAACAATGGAAGGTTGCCAAAATGTGCCGGACTTTTGCACAATGTATATATTGTAAATGATGTGATTTATTTTATTTATATATTTCATTATTCACATAACTTAAAATTTGCTAAAATATACTTCAATTTTTATGATAATTCTTTTTTTGTCTTTGCATTATTCCGTGGGGTTGGGGGGGGGTCACTGTTACTTGTTACTCTGCATTGTTGTGTGGGTATTTGGGGGGTGGGGTTGTGGGGGGGTGTATCGCTTATGTGTGTGCCCGTAACCTTTTCTCCTCCCCCCTTTCCTGTGTCGTAGGTACAGTAATCACTGTTGTCGTCTGCGCCGGCATTCGTGCTCCTGGTAGAGGAGCAGTTAGACAATAGCTGGTAGGATGTTTAATTCGGGTTCCATGCTGTCCAGATTCCTCGTGGAGTGTATAGAGGTGAGCGTTTTCCAGTTCGTAGTCTGTTTCCGTGGTGTTTTTATCGGCGGGGCTCCCGCCCCGGAAAAGGTGGCGGATTGGTGAGTTGTGATAGGGTGGGCGGTACATTGTCTGCCCCCTGCCTGTTGGCGGTGACCGCCGCGCTGTTTGTTTGTCCCGCCGTGGCGGTCGGAGTGTTAAAGTGGCGGGCCGTGTTGGCGGTTCCCGCCAGGGTCAGAATTCCATTTTTTTGACCGCCTGCCTGTTGGCGGGTTGGCCGCCGCTTTAACACCGACCGCCAGGGTTGGAACGACCCCCACAGTAATTAAGTGTACACTACTGTTTTGAGTGCAGACTACTAAGTGACCACATACTACTTGTTTGGTGATCTTTGATGTTTCTCTTTTGCTTGGATTTTCCCCTACATCTATTTTTGTGGTAATCTTTGATTGACTTCTGAACTTTGTAGGAGGCGGGCCTGGCTTTTAGTGGGTACCTTATGGCACTTACACTGTATGCCAGGTCCAGTTATCCCTTTTTAGTAGAATAGAGGTGTTTCTAGCAGCTTAGGCTGATAGAAGGTAGCTATGGCAAAGCAGCTTAGGCTGAAGTAGGAGACATGCAAAGCTCCTAGCATACCACTTATATCATATAGCACAATATCATAAGAAAACACAATACTCAGAGTTACTCAAAATAAAGGTACATTATTTTTATGACAATATGCCAAAAGTATCTCAGTGAGTACCCTCAGGTAGAAGGTAAGTAATATACACAAGTCATATGTACACAAACCCAAAACTGGTAAGTAATAGTAAGAAAAGTAATGCAAACAGTGTAGAATTACAATAGGATGCAATAGGTGAACATAGGTCTAGGGGCAACACAAACCATATACTCCAAAAATGGAATGCGAATCACGAATGGACCCCAGACCTATGGGAGCTTGCAGAGGGTCGCTGGGACTGTAAGAAAACAATCAGAGTTAACAAGATACCCCACCCAAGACCCTGAAAAGTAGGAGTAAAGTACCCCTACTACCCCAAAAAGACACAATAGTTGTGATGGGGGGATTCTGCAAGAACCACAAACACCAGCAAAGCACTGAAGACGGATGCCTGGACCTTAGGACCTGCAAGGCAAGGGGACCAAGTTCAAGAGTCGAGTAAGTGTCCAGGGGGGAAAGGAGCCCAGGAAACCCCAGATGAAGATGCAAGAAGGCTGCATCTGGGTGGAAGAAGCCAAAGATTCTGCAGCAACGAAAAGAGCTAAGAACTTCTCCTTTGGATGGAAGATTCCCACGGTGTGCTGGATGTTTCTGAAGTGCTTCCACGCAGAAATACTACAAACAAGCCTTGCTAGCTGCAAGGGTCACGGTAGAGGTTTTTGGGTGCTGCTGGGGAACAGAAAGGACCAGGATGTCGCCCCTTGGAGGAGGAGACAGAAGAGGTGCTCAGCAAGTAAGAGAGCCCCCACAGAAGCAGGCAGCACCCGCAGAAGTATCAGAGCAGGCACTGAGAAGATTTGTGAACTGGAGCTGGCTCAGAGTCACAAAGGAGGGTCCCACGACATTGGAGTCCAACTAAGAGGGTTGAGCACTGCAGAACAGAGTGCTGAGGACCCAGGCCAGGATGTGCATGAAGGAATCTTTGGAGAAGTACACAGAAGCCGGAGCAGCTGCAAGTCACGCTGTACACAGGTTTGCAGTCTAGCGTAGGGAGGCAAGGACTTAGCGCCACCAAACTTGGACTGAAGGATCACTGGACAGTGGGGGTCACTTGGATATAGCTCCTGTGTTCCAGGGACCACGCTCGTCAAGATGAGAGGGGACCCAGAGGACCGGTGATGCAGTATTTTGGTGCCTGCGTTAGCAGGGGGAATATTCCGTCGACGCACAGGAGATTTCTTCTTGGCTTCAAGTACAGGGTGAAGGCAGACAACCCCTAGAGCATGCACCACCAGGAAACAGTCGAGAAAGGCAGCAGGATGAGGCGCTACAATGTTGCTGGTGGTCGTCTTGCTACTTTGTTGCAGTTTTGCAGGCATCCTGGAGCAGTCAGCGGTCGATCCTTGGCAGAAGTCGAAGAGGGAAGTGCAGAGGAACTCTGGTGAGCTCTTGCATTCGTTATCTGACAAATACCCCAGAGAAGAGACCCTAAATAGCCAGAAAAGGAGGTTTGGCTACCAAGAAAGGAGGATTGGCTACCAAGAGAGGTAAGAGCCTATCAGAGAGGGTCTCTGATGTCACCTGCTGGCACTGGCCACTCAGAGCAGTCCAGTGTGCCACAAACACCTCTGTTTCCAAGATGGCAGAGGTCTGGGACACACTGGAGGAGCTCTGGGCACCTCCCCTGGGAGGTACTGGTCAGGGGAGTGGTCACTCCCCTTTCCTTTATCCAGTTTTGCGCCAGAGCAGGGCTGGGGGATCCCTGAACCGGTGTAGACTGGCTTATGCAGAGATGGGCACCATCTGTGCCCATCAAAGCATTTCCAGACGCTGGGGGAGGCTACTCATCCCCAGCCCTTCACACCTATTTCCAAAGGGAGATGGTGTAACACCCTCTCTCAGAGGAAATCTTTTGTTCTGCCTTCCTTGACTGGGGCTGCCCAGACCCCAGGAGGGCAGAATCGTGTCTGAGGGGTTGGCATCAGCTGCAGTGGAAACCCCGAAATGGTATTGGGGTGACAATTCCATGATCTTAGACATGTTCCATGGCCATGTTCAGAGTTACCATGGTGATGCTATACATAGGTAGTGACCTATGTATAGTGCACACATGTAATTGTGTCCCCACACTCACAAATTCCAGGGAATTTGCCCTGAACGATGTAGGGGCACCTTGGATAGTTCCAGGGTGCCCACACACTAAGTAACTTGGCACCCAACCTTCACCAAGTGAGGGTTAGACATATAGGTGACTTATAAGTTACTTATGTGCAGTGAAAAATGGCTGTGAAATATCGTGGATGTTATTTCACTCAGGCTGCAGTGGCAGGCCTGTGTAAGAATTGTCTGAGCTCCCTATGGGTAGCAAAAGAAATGCTGCAGCCCGTAGGGATCTCCTGGAACCCCAATACCTTGGGTACCTAAGTACCATATACAAGGGAATTATATGGGTGTACCAGTGTGCCAATGAGAATTGGTAAATTTAGTCAGTAGCCTGCAGTGACGAATTTAGAAAGCAGAGAGAGCATAAACACTGAGGGTTTGGTTAGCAGAGCCTCAGTGATACAGTTAGGCACCACACAGGGAACACATACAGGGCACATACTATGAGCACTGGGGCCCTGCCTAGCAGGATCCCAGTGACACAAGGGCTAAAACATACATACATACAGTGAAAATTGGGGTAACACGCCAGGCAAGATGGTACTTTCCTAAACAACCCCCCCCCCAAAGGAAGGACAATAAGACTAGCCTTGTCCAGATGAGTCTTCCTTGTCTAAGTGGAAATATCTGGAGAATCCATCTGCATTGGAGTGGGTACTCTCAGGTCTATGTTCCACTGTATAGCCCATTCCCTGTAGAGATATGGACCACCTCAACAATTTAGGGTTTTCACCTTTCATTTGTTTTAGCCAAAGTCGAGGTTTGTGGTCTGCCTGAACAATAAAGTGAGTACCAAATAGGTATGGTCTCAACTTTTTCAGTGCCCAGACCACAGCAAAGGCCTCCATCTTTATGGCAGACCAACGCTTTTCTCTAGGAGTCAACCTTCTGCTGATAAAAGTAACAGGTTGATTCTGGCCCTCAGTATTCAGTTGTGATAGTACTGCCCCCACCCCTAATTCAGAAGCATCAGTTTGTCCAATGAATTTCTTGGAGTAACAAGGGCTTTTTAGGACAGGTGCAGAGCACATGGCCTGTTTGAGCTCCTCAAAAGCTATTTGACAGCTAGCTGTCCACAATACCTTCTTAGGCATCTTCTTGCTAGTGAGATCATTAAGAGGGGCTGCAATGGAGCCATAATTCTTTATGAATCTCCGATAGTACCCCGTGAGGCCTAAAAAGGCTCTCACCTGGGTTTGAGTTGAAGGGGGAACCCAATCCATGATAGTTTGGATTTTCCCGTGCAGTGGTGCAATCTGTTCTCCACCTACCAGTTGGCCCAGATAAACCACTTTACCCTGCCCTAACTGGCACTCTGAGGCCTTGATAGTGAGGCCTGCCTTTTGCAGGGCCTCTAAAACTTTCCATAGGTGGACCAGGTGATCATTCCAGGTTGAGCTAAAGACAGCAATATCATCTAGATATGCTGCGCTAAAAGCTTCTAACCCTTGCAGGGCTGTGTTCACCAACCTTTGAAAAGTGGCAGGTGCATTTTTCAAACCAAAGGGCATTACTGTGAATTGGTAGTGCCCTCCAATGGTTAAAAATCCAGTCTTGTGTTGAGCATCTTTTGATAACCTAATCTGCCAATACCCTGCAGTTAGATCAAAAGTGCTTAGATACTTGGCAGAAGCCAGTGTATCTATGAGCTCATCTGCCCTGGGTATAGGGTGAACATCTGTCTTGGTTACTTGGTTGAGCCCTCTATAATCAACACAAAACCTCATCTCTCTCTTTCCATCTTTGGTGTGAGGTTTTGGGACAAGCACAACTGGGCTAGCCCAGGGGCTTTCTCAAGGCTCAATCACCCTAAGTCCAATTTTCTGTACCTCTTGTTAAATGCAGTCTCTGACATGGTCAGGCTGCCTATAAATTTTACTTTTGACAGGCTGGCTGTCTCCAGTATCAATTGTTTGTTCATACCAAGAGGTAGTACCTGGTATAAGTGAAAAGAGGTCAGAAAACTGACTTAAAAGATTGGCACAGTTGTCTTTCTGTTCTGCAGTAAGGCAATCTGCTTAGACCACTCCCTCCACTAAGCCATCAGCTTCAGTGGTGGAAAAGAGATCAGGGAGAGGGTCACTCTCTTCCTCCTGTCCCTCATCTGTTGCCATGAGAAGGGTGAGATCAGCCCTGTCATAGCAGGGTTTTAGGCGGTTGACATGAATCACCCTAAGGGGACTCCTGGCAGTGCCAAGGTCTACCAAATAGGTAACCTCACCCTCCTTTTCAACAATTAGATGGGGTCCACTCCATTTGTCCTGGACTGCTCTTGGGGCCACATGCTCCAAAACCCACACCTTCTGTCCTGGGTGGTAGTGAGTCAGGACAGCCTTTTGGTCATGCCATTGCTTTTGCAGCTCCTGGCTGGCCTGAAGGATTTTACTGGTCTTTTTCATATACTCAGCCATTCTTGATCTTAGGCTAAGTACATAGTCCACTATGTCCTGTTTAGGAGCTTTTAAAGGTTGTTCCCAACCCTCTTTCACAAGAGCAAGAGGACCCCTTACAGGGTGCCCAAAGAGGAGTTCAAAGGGGCTGAAGCACACTCCTTTTTGGGGTACCTCCCTGTAAGCAAAAAGGAGGCAAGGTAGCAGGACGTCCCATCTCCTTCTGAGTTTTTCAGGGAGTCCCATTATCATACCTTTGAGAGTTTTATTAAACCTCTCAACCAGACCATTTGTTTGTGGATGGTAAGTGGTGGTGAACGTGTAGGTTACCCCACACTCCTTCCACATTGCCTTGAGGTATGCAGACATGAAGTTACTACCTCTGTCTGACACCACTTCCTTAGGGAAACCTACTCTGGAAAAGATTCCCAGGAGGGCCTTTGCCACTGCAGGAGCTGTAGTGGTCCTTAAGGGAATGGCTTCAGGATACCTAGTGGCATGGTCCACTACCACAAGGATGAATCTATTCCCTGAAGCTGTTCGAGGGTCAAGGGGGCCAACTATGTCAACCCCTACCCTTCAAAGGGCACCCCAACCACTGAAAGTGGAATTAAGGGGGCCTTTGAAATGCCACCTGTCTTGCCACTGGCTTGGCAGGTCACACAAGAGCGACAAAACTCTTTTGTGTCCTCTGACATATGAGGCCAGTGAAACAGGGGGACAAGTCTCTCCCAAGTTTTCGTCTGGCCCAAATGCCCAGCCAAAGGAATATCATGTGCCAGGGTAAGAAGAAACTCTCTGTACTGCAAGGGAATGACCAATCTCCTGGCAGCTCCAGGTTTAGGGTCCCTTGACTCTGTGTACAAGAGGTTGTATTCCCAATACACCCTATGGCTATCACTGACATCCCCATTCTGCTGTTTGACAGCTTGCTGTCTTAAACCCTCTAACGTGGGACAGGTTTGCTGTGCCACACTCAGCTGTTCCCTGGCAGGCCCCCCTGCACCCAAAAGCTCAGCAGTGTCTGCTGCCAGCTCCTCTGGTGTAGGTTCTGCACAGGGAGAGGATTCCTCTTTCTCAAAAGGGGAATCTTCTTCAGAGGGAGGGATAGTGGGCAGGGTTTTACCCCTTTCTACCCCTAGCTTTTGTGAGCACTTGGTCCACTGTTCCGGGATCCAAGTTTCCCTGTCCTTTTTGCTTCTTGGCCTGAGCCCTTGTCAAAGCAAAAATATGCCCAGGAATGCCCAGCATTGCTGCATGAGCCTCCAACTCCACTTCTGCCCAAGCTGATGTTTCCAAATCATTGTCCAGTAAGCAATCTACAGGTAATTCAGTGGCTACCACAACTTTCATTGGACCAGAACCCCCCAACCCCCAGTTGAGATTCACAACAGCCATGGGGTGGCTAAGAGTGTTGTTATGAGCATCAGTCACTTGGTACTGTTGACCAAGTAGGTGTTGATCAGGGTGGACAAGTTTTTCTATCACCATAGTTACACTGGCTCCTGTGTCCCTGTAGGCCTCCACCTCAACACCGTTGATTAGAGGTAGTTGCTTGTACTTACCCATATTAAGGGGACAAGCAACCAAGGTGGCAAAGTCAATGCCACCATCAGAGACTAAAACAGCCTCTGTGCTCTCCCTAACAAGACCAACTCCAACTACATAGCCAATAGTGAGCCCAGCAACAGCCTTGGATTGGCTATTAGTAGTGGACTTCCCACCACCACTGCTATTACTAGGGGCACTAGAGGTTGCAGTTGGGGTTGTGGTGGTGGGAGGTTTGGTGCTTTCTTTGGACAAGAGGAATCACTTGCCCAATGGCCTTTTACTTTACATAAATAACACCAAGGCTTTTGCTGATTGTTTGAAGAGGATTTGGACCCACCACCCCCAGAGGATTTTTGGGGGCCTGATGAAGACTCAGAATGTTTACTTTTGTCCCCACCCATGTCAGAAGACTTACCATCCTTCTTCTTGCCATCCTTGTCACCCCCTGTATGTACTTTTCTGTTCACTCTTGTTCTGACCCATTTGTCTTCCTTCTCTCCCAATTCTTTGGGGGAAGTCAGATCTGAGTCTACCAAGTACTGTTGCAACAAATCAGACACACAATTGTTAAGAATATGCTCCCTCAGGATCAGATTATACAGGCTTTCATAGTCAGATACTTTACTGCCATGCAAGCAACCCTCCAAGGCCTTCACTGAACACTCAACAAAATCTGTCCAGTCTCGAGAGGACTCTTTTCTGGTGTCTCTGAACTTAATCCTGTATTGTTCAGTGGTTAAGCCACATCCATCCAAGAGTGCATCCTTCAAAACTTTGTAGTTATTGGCATCATTTTCTCTGGCAGTAAGGAGCCTATCCCTACACTTTCCAGTGAAAGATAGCCACAAGATATCAGCCCTCTGCCTTTGAGCGACCAACTGTACCATACAGGCCCTCTCAAGTGCAGCAAACCACTTATTAATGTCATCCCCCTCCTTGTAAGGGGGGACAATCGTGCGCAGGTTTCTAGAATGTTGCTCTCAAACAGGATTACTGTCTGAAACATTGCTGCTTCCACCATGGGGAACTAACCCCATTCTCTGTCTTTCCCTCTCTATACCCAGGGATTCCCTGTCTAAGGCCAGGTGCTGCTGTTTAAGCTTCAGTCTGGTCTCTTCTAACCTCAGCTTTCTGAGTTCCCTTTCCATTAGGTTATCCTCAGGGTGGGAGGCTTGGGAATGTTTGGACACAGAGGAGATTTGGGAATTGGCAGAGAGAGACCTGTCCCTGACTGTCTGAATCCTAGTAACCTTGCCTCTAGGACTGAAAGATTCCCTACTGATGTGTGACCCTCTAACACTACCAGTGTCACTAGGTGGCCTGCTAGATGGCAGGTCTTTGTAAGAACCCTCCCCAGCTTCTTCAGGGAACTCCTCTGAGTCTGACTGGGCAGCTTCCCCTCCCACCTCCTCTTTCTGAGCTAGATGGCAGGTCTTTGTAAGAACCCTCCCCAGCTTCTTCAGGGAACTCCTCTGAGTCTGACTGGGCAGCTTCCCCTCCCACCTCCTCTTTCTGAGATAGGCCAGGCTGGTTCTTGTCATCCTCCAAGAGCAGGTTAAAGAGAAACTCTTTTGTAGGATTTTTACCAATACTTAAATCTCTTTCTAAGCAGAGACCCCTCACACTTTTATAGTTTAAACTCTCATAGGTTGCCTGAACAACTTTTGGAGTGAGCTCTACTGAAGACATGATAGAAAAGGTTTAAGAAAGAGAGACAAAACTTTTAGAACTTTTGAAAGTACAGAGAAAAAACTTTTTCAAACTTTTGGCAAACTTTTAAAAGTTTTCAAAACTTTTCAGAAACTTAGTAAAAAGTTTTAGAACAATTTTAGTTCAATGTACATATATTGAAATATGTGGATAAGTGTGGCACAATGGTTAGAGCGGCAGTCCCTGAAGTAGAGGTCTGGCTCAAGACCAGGGTTCAAATCCCGCTTCGGCAGGTCTTGGGCTCAATTCCCTTGGACCAGATAATTCTTGCCTCAGTGCCTAATCTAATTAATGAGTCCCACTCTGCAACTCTGGGCAATAGCTTGCTTAATCTCCACAACGGCCCCAACAGCGCCGGCTTCACCCTGGGGGTGCCCAGGAGTGGGCACCTCACAGGGAAAAGCCAGGAGGGATTCCATAGCGGTATGAGTACAGCGCCTTGAAACCCTAATGGGTGAGTAGTGCGCTATACAAGTGCAAAGTTTACAGCTTTACAAATATTTGGTATATGTCTTTCTTATGAAAAGCACCAAATGACAAAGTGGTAAAGCAGTTACAAGTACTTATCCCACTACTGCAGCACCAATGTAGGAGGCTGGCCTGTCTTATAGTGGGTACCTTGTGGTACCTACACATTGTGCTAGGTCCAGTTATCCCTTATTAGTAGAAAACAGGTGTTCCTCACAGCTTAGGCTGATAGAGGTAGCCATGGCAAAGCAGCTTAGGCTGAACTAGGAGGCATGCAAAGCTCGTGCTATACCACTTATAGCACAATATCACAATAAAATACAATACTCAGAACTACTAAAAATAAAGATACTTTATTTTTATGACAATATGCCACAAATATCTCAGAGGATACCCTCACTTAGGAGGTCCGTCATATACACAAATTATAGGTACACAAACCCAAAACAGGTAAGTAACAGTAAGAAAAGTAGTGCAAACAATGTAGAATCACAATAGGATACAATAGGTAGACATAGGTCTGGGGGCAACACAAAGAATGTACTCCAAAAGTGGAATGCGAACCACGAATGGACCCCAGACCTATGGGAGGTTGTAGCGGGTCACTGGAACTGTGAGAAAACAGTAAGGGTGTCCAAAATACCCCACCCCAAGACCCTGAAAAGTAGAAGTAAAGTTACCCTTGTAGTGTGGTTAGTTTTACGTCTATTTTACGCATTAGCTTCAGGCCTTAGGCCTTTGTGCACTTTGCCCTAAATGTATTTTATTCATTTGCTAACAGACTAGAGCCTTTGTGCACTTTACTCTAAATGCTTTTTATTAGGCTTCGTACTGTTATTTTACAAAATAGCCAGTTCTACGGTGTTGTTTTTTATTCATATCACACTGTTTTGCCTACTTCAGCACTGGTGTTCATAACATATTCACTCTGTGCTTCAGTCAAGGATACAGTGTGGTACATTGCCGATAGACGTGGTAGGAGTTTAGATTTGGCATTCCTGCGTAGGGACATTTTGTGATCACGATGACATGTTAGTTATAAAATCACTTCCTTGTCCCAATACATGCAAGAGGGAGATTCCGACCAGGGAACCACAACTAGACGCTGACTGCCTCGTTGCAGATGCTGAACCAGATCACAGGCCTTTGCTCAGGTATGAGGGTGTCTGTCTCCCTAGTGACACAGAAAGGCAAGCTGGAAGCTTAACATGCTGTGCTCTAAATAGAACAAGCAGAGGGAGAGTAGAAACGGTAGGAATTATGATAACGTTATTCTTATGTTTTACTCTCCTGGTTACTATATCAATCCTACTATGTTGTATTGTTCTGGTTATTGCGGCTCACGCCTTAATATCTAAAATACAGTCGTTTTATTAAAACATTCTATAAAACTTATACTGTCTTTGTCATTTGTATATGAGACCATATTGTGAATGAGAGAGTTGGTTTGGATCTGAGTGACCACGACTTCCCTGAGAAGTTCCAAAGATGTCATGCGCTCGGCTGCCCAATCATCTCTTCCCCGTGGGAGAAA
Organism: Pleurodeles waltl; assembly: GCF_031143425.1. Classification (NCBI taxonomy): domain Eukaryota; kingdom Metazoa; phylum Chordata; class Amphibia; order Caudata; family Salamandridae; genus Pleurodeles; species Pleurodeles waltl. Next base: position 37,442,812 of record NC_090436.1, read on the forward strand.
TGAGGCACTGCTAGTTAGCCGGAGCAACAACCGGATTTAGGGTGACAGAGTTCCTTACACGTGGGTCAGACTCAGTCCCCCACACCGTTATCGATCCTGCTGCCTAGAAATCCAGTAGTCTCATTTAGGATAATGAGAGCCCACGCGACACCCTACTTCCCCTAGAAAGACAGTATAGTCGAGAAAGGGGACCCTGCAAGGACCACAACCACCAGAAAAACACTGAAGGTGGATTCCTGGATCGAGGACCTGTAAAGGAAGGGGACCAAGTCCAAGAGTCACACAAGTGTCCAGGGGGGACAGGAGGCCACTAAACCCCGGATGAAGGTGCAAAAGGGCTGCCTCCGGGTGTAAGAAGACAAAGATTCTGCAACAACTGAAGGTGGCAGGAACTTCTCCTTTGGTCAGAAGATGTGCCACGGCATGCTGGAGGATGCAAAGGTGTTCCCACACAGAAATATCGCAAACAAGCCTTGCTAGCTGCAAGAGTCGCTATTGAGGATTTTGGGTGCTGCTGGGGACCAGGAAGGACCAGGATGTCGTCCCTTGGAGGAGGAGACAGAGGGGGTGCTCAGCAACTCAGAGAGCCCTGCAGAAGCAAGCAGCACCCGCAGAAGTACCGGAACAGGCACTTAGAAGATCTGAGGACTGCTGTTGACTCAGAGTTCGAAAGGAGGGTCCCACAACGTCAGAGTCCAACTCAGCAAGTTGGGCAATACAGGACGGGGTGCTGGTGACCCAGGCTAGGTTGTGCACAAAGGAATCCTTGAAAAAGTGCACAGAAGACAGAGCAGCTGCAGATCATGCAGTACACAGGATTACTGTCTGGCATGGGGAGGCAAGGACTTACTTCCACCAAATTTGGACAGAAGGGCCACTGGACTGTGCGAGACACTTGGACCCAGCTCCTGTGTTTCAGGGACCACGCTTGTCAGGATGAGAGGGGACCAAGAGGACCGGTGATGCAGAAGTTTGGTGCCTGCGTTGGCAGGGGGAACATTCAGTCAACCCACAGGAGATTTCTTCTTGGCTTCCAGTGCAGGGTGAAGGCAGACAGCCCTCAGAGCATGCACCACCAGGAAACAGTTGAGAAAGCCGGCAGGATGAGGTGCTACAATGTTGCTGGTAGTTGTCTTGCTACTTTGTTGCAGTTTTGAATGCGTCCTGGAGTAGTCAGCGGTCGATCCTTGGCAGAAGTCGAAGAGGGAAGTGCAGAGGAACTCTGGTGAGGTCTTGCATTCGTTATCTGAGGAACAGCCCAGAGGAGAGACCCTAAATAGCACAAAACGGAGGATTGGCTACTGAGAAAGGTAAGCACCTATCAGAGGGGGTTTCTGACGTCACCTGCTAGCACTGGCCACTCAGAGCTGTCCATTGTGCCCCAACGCCTCTGTATCCAAGATGGCAGAGGTCTGGGACACACTGGAGGAGCTCTGGGCACCTCCCCTGGGAGGTGCTGGTCAGGGGAGTGGTCACTCCCCTTTCCTTTGTCCAGTTTCACTCCAGAGCAGGGCCGGGGATCCCTGAACTGGTGTAGACTGGCTTATGCAGAGATGGGCACCATCTGTGCACATCAAAGCATTTCCAGAGGCTGGGGGAGGCTACTCCTCCCCAGCCATTCACACCTATTCCCAAAGGGAGAGAGTGTAACACCCTCTCTCAGAGGAAATCCTTTGTTCTGCCTTCCTGTGACCAGGCTGCCCAGGCTGACAGAAACATGTCTGAGGGGTTGGCAGCAGCTGTAGTGGAAACCCCGGAAAGGCAGTTTGGCAGTACCCGTGCTAGAGACCCGGGGATGCATGGAATTGTCCCCCAATACCAGAATGACAATTCCATGATCCTAGACATGTTACATGGCCATGTTCGGAGTTACCGTTGTGATGCTTTATATAGGCAGTGACCTATATGTAGTGCACACGTGTAATGGTGTCCCGCACTCACATAGTCTGGGAAATTTGCCCTGAACAATGTGGGGGCACCTTGGCTAGTGCCAGGGTGCCCACACAATAAGTAACTTGGCACCTAACCTTCACCAAGTGAGGATTAGATATATAGGTGACTTATAAGTTACTTATGTGCAGTGAAAATGGCTGTGAAATAACGTGGACGTTATTTCACTCAGGCTGCAGTGGCAGTCCTGTGTAAGAATTGTCTGAGCTCCCTATGGGTGGCAAAAGAAAAGCTGCAGCCCATAGGGATCTCCTGGCACTCCAATACCCTGGGTAGCTAGGTACCACATAGAAGGGAATTATAAGGGTGTTCCAGTGTGCCAATGAGAATTGGTAAAATTAGTCACTAGCCTGCAGTGACAATTAAAAAAAGCAGAGAAAGCATTAACACTGAGGTTCTGGTTAGCAGAGCCTCAGTGATACAGTTAGACACCACACAGGGAACACATACATGGCATACATTATGAGCACTCGGGTCCTGCCTAGCAGGATCCCAGTGACACATGGGCAAAAACAAACATACATACAGTGAAAATGGCAGTAACATGCCAGGCAAGATGGTACTTTTCTACAGTCTCCACATGAACCTGGACCCTGAAGCTCATTGGGGGGCGGACCTGTGGAAGCACTTTGAGATAGAGGGGAGGGATACACTGACAGCCTTAGGGGATGCTCAGAATCTTACCTACTCTAACATGAAGGATGCCTTGCTTACAATGTATGGTCTTACCGCTGAGCAGTACAGGGATAAGTTTAGATCCTACAAGAAGAAGGAATCCCAAACATGGTTGGAATGTGTTGATTCTTATTGCAGATCACTGGATGGTTGGGTGAAGGGCATTAAGGTAACTACGTCTGAGGGGCTTTACAATCTGATTGCTTGGGAGCACTTGTACAGTTTATGTTTTCCAGAGCTTCGCCAGCACCTGATTGACAGCAAGCTGACTGACCCCAGGAAGCTTGCGCAGGAAGCGGACCGCTGGGAGAGCACCAGGGTCCAGAAGAGGTATGGGGGAGACCACGCCAAGGGTGGGCAGGGTTACTCTTAGAAGAAAGGGGTGGTAAGGGTAAACAGGGGAAGTTAACTAAAGGGCCCCAAACTGATTCCAAGGGTAAGGATTCCCAACCCCCTCCAAGTGAAAGGAAGCCATGGTTTTCCAAAGGGAAGCCAGTGGCAGGTGGTCTCCCACGTAAGTGCTATGCTTGTGACCAGTTGGGTCATGCGAAGGGGGATCCCAAATGCCCCAAAAGTACACTGGCACCCACTGGAGTGCCGTCCCAGAGTTTGGCCAGTGTAGCACTTGGGGAAGAGTTGTTTTCAGGTGGGTGGGAACCAGATGAGATAACCCTTGTCTCACTAGGGGACAGTGAGATGGTCCAGAGAACCCTTGTGCCTGAAGCACTAAGAAGTACAGGCAGTGGGTGACCATTAATGGACAGAGGGTGGAGACACAGGAGCCAGCATGACTACAGTGAGGAGTCAACTGGTTGTCTAAAGAGCAGATTGATCCCTTGGTACTTAACCAAGTCGTTGCAGAGGACAACTCAGTGCGCCTGTGCAGAGTGGCACAGGTTCCCTTTGAATGGGGGGGGGTCTCAGGCTCCTGGAAGGTAGCTGTGAGTCCAACCATGCCTCTTGATTGTTTGCTAGGCAATGACCTGGAGGATTCCCCTTGGAAGGAGGTGGAACACAGGTCTCACTTGGAGATGTTGGGTCTGCCTGGGTAGGTATGCATATCCACCCGGTCAATGCAGCCAGTCAGGGTAATCAAGAGCCCCTGGAGCCTGAAACAGTGGCCCAGGGGACTGCCAAGAAGAGGTAAGGCAGGGGGCGTGGGAAACCGGCCCCCAAAGTTCCAATGGTCCGGGAGGAGGCAGAGCCTGAGGGTGACACCCTGGAGCCTACAGGGGAACAGGTGGCTGAACTGGGGAAGGTCCCTGAGCTGTCGCAGTGGCAGCAGGAATGGGGGCCCACCAGGGAAGCATTCTGTGCAGCACAGAAGACATGCCCTACTTTGGAGGGTTTGCGACAGCAGGCTGCAGACCAGGGGGCTGGCAAGGAGCCAGGATCACACCTGATCTATTGGGAGGATGACCTCCTGTATAGCGAGCCTAAGGTTCCTGAGCCTGGGTCAGACCATGCGTTGGTGGCAACCCAGTGCTTCAGGGCCTTCCTACTGGGGTTGGCTCATGATGTGCCTTTAGCTGGACATTTGGGGCAGGACAAGACCTTTGAGAGGCTTGTCACCAACTTTTACTGGCCCCTAATGTGCAGGCACTCGTTTGCACATTGCGGGTCTTATCAGACTTGCCAGGCAGGTGGCAAGAGAGGGAGGAAATGTAAGGCTCCCCTACAACTTTTGCCTGTTGTCAGTACTCCCTATGAGAGGGTAGGCATTGACATTGTGGGGCCTCTGGATCCCAAGACAGCCATGGGCAACAGGTTCATCCTGGTCCTGGTGACCATGCCACCCGATACCCAGAAGCCATTCCTTTGAGATCAATCACTTCCCCTGTGGTGGGTCGCGCTTTGATGGGGGTTTTTACCCGCATGGGGTTCCCCAAGGAAGTGGTATCTGATAGGGGTACCAACTTCATAGTCACATATATGAAGTCTCTGTGGAAGGAGTGTGGGGTAACCTACAAGTTCACCACCCCTTACCACCCCAAAAGTAATGGTCTGGTTGAGAGATTCAACCGCACCTTAAAGGGCATGATCATGGGCCTATCAGAGCCCTTGAGGCGGAAGTAGGACTTCCTCTTGCCATGCCTTTTGTTTGCCTACAGGGAGGTGCCTCGAAAGGGACTTGGGTGTAGTCCCTTTGAGTTGATTTATGGCCACCCTGTGAGTGGACCTTTGAGTCTGGTTAAGGAAGCTTTGAAGAAAGCTCCTATTAAACACCCCAGGATCTATTCAGTTACATGCTGGCTTTGAGAAACCAGACTGCCCACTTCAGGAGTCTCGCTCAGGAGAACCTGGAAGCAAGCCAGGAGGACATGAAACGCTGGTAGGACCAGAATGCCACTCTGGTCGAGTTTCAACCTGGACAAAAAGTGTGGGTGATGGCACCAGTGGAACATAGGGGTTTCCAGGATAAGTGGATTGGGCCATTTGAGGTGGTAAAGCTCAAGAGTGAAGTCACCTACCTGGTGGACTTGCGGTCTCCAAGGAACCCTTTAAGGGTCCTGCATGTCAACCGCCTCAAACCTCACTTTGAGCGGACTGAACTGTCTATGCTTCTTGCGACAGATGATGGGGTAGAGGAGGAGAGTGAGCCTCTTCCTGACCCCCTGTCTGCAGGAGAAAAAGATGGGTCAGTGGAGGGAGTGATCCTCTGCCCCTTTGTGACTGAGGAGCAGCAAGGTGACTGTCACCACGTGTTGGGACAGTTTTCCTCACTGTTTTCCCTGATCCCAGGAGTCACACACTTGTGCACACATGATGTGGACACTGGGGACAGTACAGCTATTAAACAAAAGGTTTACAGGGTGGCTGACAGGGTCAGGGCATGCATTAAGGATGAGGTATTCAAAATGCTTACCCTAGGGGTTATTGACTACTACAGCAGTCCTTGGGCCAGCCCAGTGGTATTAGTCCCAAAGGCTGCTGCACCTGGTGCCACTCCAGAACTGCGTGGACTAACGGGGACTCAATGCGGTCAGCAAGACTGATGCACACCCCATCCCCTGAGCTGATGAGCTCATTGACCGGTTGGGAGCTGCCAAGTACTTCAGTACGTTTGATTTAACATCTGGGTACTGGCAGATTGCCTTAACTGAGGGGGCCAAGGAGAGGTCAGCATTCTCTACCTCAGATGGAGACTTTCAATTTAAAGTGATGCCATTTGGGATGAAGAATGCCCCTGCCACCTTTCAGAGGTTGGTCAACCAGGTGTTGGCTGGACTGGATGAGTTCAGTGCCGCCTACCTGGATGACATTGCTGTGTTTAGATCTACATGGGAGGAACACCTGCAACACCTCTGGAGAGTGTTAGAGGCCCTGCAGAAGGGAGGCCTCACTATTAAGGTGAGCAAGTGCCAAATAGGGCAGGTGTACTTAGGACACCAGGCGGGGAGTGGCCAGGTGGCACCCCTACATCCTAAAATTGATACAGTACTGGTTTGGGAGCCTCTCAAGACCCAGACTGAAGTGAGAGCCTTTTTAGGTCTGACTGGATATTACAGGAGGTTTGTTAAGTGATATGGTACCATTGTTACCCCCTTAACTGAGTTGACTTCTAAGAAGCAATCCAGGAAAGTGATCTGGACGGAAGCTTGTCAGAACACTTTTGATGCCCTGAAGGCTGCCATGTGCACAGCACCTGTGCTGAAGGCACCTGACTAATCCAGGGAGTTTGTTGAGCAAACAGATGCCTCAGATCATGGTACTGGAGCAGTTCTCTCATAGCTTAATGAAGAGGGCCTAGATCAACCTGTAGCCTTCATTAGCAGGTGGTTACTACCCAGGGGAACGGATGTGGAGTGCCATAGAATTTGAAGCGTTTGCTGTGGTCTGGGCACTGAAGAAGCTAAGACCCTACTTGTTTGGGACTCACTTCTGAGTTCAGACTGACCACGGGCCCCTCAGATGGTTAATCCAGATGAGGGGTGAGAATTCAAAACTGTTGAGGTGGTCCATTTCCCTACAGGGTCTGCAGTGTCTGTGTGTGCAGTTTTAACTGTAATTTCGACTTGGCAAGTGTACTCACTTGCCAGGCCTAAACCTTCCCTTTTCTTACATTTAAGACACCCCTAAGGTCGGCCCTAGGTAGCCCCAAGGGCAGGGTGCAGTGTATGGTTAAGGTAGGACATATAGTAATGTGGTTTATGTGCCCTGACAGTGAAATATTGCTAAATTTGTTTTTCACTGTTGCAAGGCCTATCCCTCTCATAGGTTAACAGGGGGGCTACCTTTAAATATGATTAAAGTATAGATTCCCTTTGGGAGCGGATGGACATGTGCTTTTAGTAAAGTTGATTTTAAGATTGTGTGTTTGAAAATACCACTTTTAGAAAGTGAGCATGTTCATGCTTATACCATTTCTGTGACTCTGCCTGTTTGTGGATTCCCTGTCTGGGTCAGTTTGACAGTTGGGCTGGTTACACCTCACACTAGACAGTGACACAAAGGGATCTGGGGTGTAGTCTGTATTTCCTGATGAGCCACCTGTGCTAGGAGGGAGGGGAGGAGTGGTCACTCACACCTGAAAGGGCTGTGCCTGCCCTCACACAATGCAGTCTCCAACCCCCTGGTAAGTGTCTGAGGCCTGGCCTGGGCAAGGCAGAATTTCACATTCCAGAGAGACTTTGCTTTGAAGTAGGCCTACTTCAAAGGAGAAAATGGGTATAAGAAGGGCACCCAAAACCACAGACTTCAGAACACTTCTGGAAACCAAGAGGAACCTCTGCCTGGAGAAGAGCTGAAGAGCTGAGGAAGAAGAGCTACACTGCCTGTGACTGTGCTTTGTGGAGCTATCCTGCAGTTGCTGCTTCTGCCTGTGCAAGGTGACAAAGACTGGACTTTGTGGTATGTTCCTGCTTGAAGAAGATCTCCAAGGGCTTGATTTAGAGCTTGCCTCCTGTTGTTTGAAGTCTCAGGGACAGCAAAGACTTCTCTCTTCCAGCACCTGGAGTCTCTGGAGAGACCCCTACTCTGCCCTGTGGTGCACATCCAGTTCCTGGGACCCTAAAAGGAGAAGCTGGCAGCCTAAGAGGAAGAAATCCACATACAGGAAGCCGTGCGGGGAAAAGATCGACGCAACTTCAATCTGTGGCTGGAAAAACGACGCTCCGCCGGCTTTGCAGCCGAAAATCGACGCTCGCCTGCAACGCGACCAAAGAAACCACACACGGAGCTGGAGAAACGACACGCAGCATCGCAGACGGAGGCTGGGAGATCACAACCCACGCCATGTGGTTCTAGGATCATCGTGCAGCTGAATTTCTAACTCAAACCATCTCTGGGCGTGTAAAAACAATGCAAGGTCTGCCCGGACCTGTGTGCGGACCGCATTGACGCATCGCTCTCCTGCGGAGAGAAGAACCGCCGCCCGCCGACTTGACATAAGGGGGAAACGACGCAAGGTCTCGCTCGCAAGCCTTTTTTGACGCACACCCGCCAGTGCAGGGTTATTTTTGACACGCATCAGGTACATTTTCACGCTAGCAGCGCTAGCATTGTGTTTAAAATGACATGAAGACTCTTTTTAGTTTTTAAGTGGTAACTTGACTTGTGTATTGTGGATTTTTGTTGTTTTGTTCTTGTTTTGTTTAGATAAATATTTTCTATTTTTCTAAACCTGTGTTGTGCCATTTTGTAGTGTTTTCATTGAGTTACTGTGTGTGTTGGTACAAATACTTTACACCTAGCACTCTGAAGTTGAGCCTACTGCTCTGCCAAGTTACCAAGGGGGTAAGCAGGGGTTAGCTGAGGGTGATTATCTTTTACCATGACCAGAGTGAGAGTCCTTGCTTGAACAGTGGGTAACCTGACTGTCAACCAAAGACCCCATTTCTAACAGGAGGCATACTTGAGTAACATGGATTTGGACATGTGGTTTGCTCCTGCTTGTGCTCCATACTCATTCACTTCATGCCCTGGTCATTTTCTTATGTAAACAAAAAAAACTTCTGTCAGACAACTCTACATACAAGGTCTCTGTTTTATTCATTCATTTGTTTGCTTCATTAAACTAAATATTTTACATGTGAGGAAGTGCCCCTTCCCAATGGCACATAATGTGCATGCACCTCATCACTTAAAGTGCAATAACTGCAAACAACGTATTGACAAGCTCATATTATCCAATCTAAATCACATTTTATATACTGTTGCCAATGTGGAATTATGATTCACCTTGTAGTTTACTGGTCATTCCTCATTTTTATTAGAATAGTTATTGCTCTTTCATTCTGTTTTAACACACTTCATGCATGTGCATACACCATTGTTTAAATTGTATTTGTTTGTATTTTTTTGGTTGCATCTTCACTCACTTCTGGAAGTTGTCATCACTGCCATTGTCATGTGTTTTTTTTTTCTTTTTGCGCTATTTTTAACTTATATTCTGCAGGTAGTCCATTCTGGAATCTCCTCAAAACCCACCAATCCCGTGGAAACTGTGGTTTGATACCTTTGAGTCTTATTTTGGGGTGATTGGTGCTTTTAGGTTCAGAGTAGAAAAAATAAATATCTCCCTCATCATTACCTGGTGTTTGAAGGAAAATCTACATACACGCATTTGTTAGACCTGGTTCTCATTGAGGGTGAAGAATTTGATGAATATCAGGAGGTGGCATAGATACTTAAATTAAGGTTTGATGTTCAACCGAGCCTTGTTGTTTTAGGACACACATTTTTCCAGAGTACAGAAAATAGGAGAAGATGTTGACACATATTATTGCACTATGCAAACTGACAGCTGAATGACACTTTGAGAATTTTAGTGACCAACTTGTCTGAGATCAGTTTGCCAGCCATTTCAACAATAAGAGCTTTTGTTAAAACTGCCTTTCTATTGGTGATCCTTCTTCGTAAGAGACCATTAGATTAGCAGAGCATAGACGTCACAGGCTTATGCTAAAGAACTAGAAGAAAAAAACTGTTGAAACTAATAGTGCTGCCTGCACAAGTGTAGACCATTGGAGGAAAAAAAATTGATGGCCTGAAACCTAATACTAAGAATTTTGTCAAGCAAGCTAGTCTTTGCTCTAGGTGTGGTAACACATCTCGTAGGAATGGTGGAAAACTCACCCATGGCAAAAATGTTCCCTGTAGAGTTTGAAACAAGGTTAGGTACTTTGCGTAAACCTCTGATTGTAGGAAACGGGAAGTTGTTGAAGATCGTGAGCAAGAAGTGTAAGATAAGGTAGTTTTGTTATTTTTTGGTGACCAAATAAAAAGGGGTGACTCTTCTGAGTGTTATAACCTACTTGTTGATATAAAGGTAGATGACATGTACTTACACCTGTTGGTTGATTCTAGTGCCAGATTTACCATTATTGTTGAATAATTGTTTCACCGCTCATGGGAGATAGACATTTATTTCCACTAGATCATGCCCCAGTGTCAAACGACGGGTGTAGGATCAAACTCGAAGAGTATATTGAAGATACTTTTCAATTTAAGGGTGTTAGAAATTGGGTCTCTGGTTGTCAGTCAGTTTGCACTTTCATCAGCGTGGGGGAAATACATACCTAAGATAACCCTGCTCACCCCTTGGGAGCTGGGCACAAGCAGTCAGGCTTGCCTCAGAGGCAGCGTGTAAAGTATTTGCACAAACACACAGTAACTGAGTGAAAACACCACAAAGCACTCAACACCAGTTTAGAAAAATAGCCAATGTTTATCTGAGTAAAACAAGATCAAGATGACAAAAATCCAACATAAACAAGCAAAAATATGAATATGTAAAGAATAAACTTCAATACAGATCTTAGAAACACAAAAGCTTCAATTTGGTGCTATCACGGTGTTGTGACAGAGTCATTTCAAACAATCCGACGCCAATGACACCAGTCACAGAGTCGCACAGACCCACAGGTACAGTACCTTTGTTAACAATAAAACAAGCCGGTGCACGGAGCCCGGGAGGTGAGGAGTCTCTGAATCTGGTGCGGCATCTGTTCCTAACTGCAGAGCAGGGGAGATGATGCGGTGTTGGTGCAACAGTCCGGTCCGTTAGAGTCAATAAATCTGGTGGGTCAGGATACACTGGGGCGTCATGCTACAGAGTTGCAGGTGCCGTGGCGGAGTCTGGTGTCATGAATGTTGGTGACACAGCACTTGGGATGTCAGCAGGGCTACGGTGTCATCGTGCCTGGGGAGTCAGTCACAGTCGTTGAGCTCTAGTAGGGACCCCGGCATCGGGTGTGGGTGGCTGTAGGAGGCTGGCCTGGCTTATAGTGGGTACCTGATGGTACTTACACCTTGTGCCAGGTACAGTTATCCCTTATTAGTAGATTAGTAGTGTTCTAGCAGCTTAGGCTGATAGAGATAGCTATAGCAGAGCAGCTTAGGCTGAACTAGGAGACATTCAAAGCTCCTACCATACCACTTATATCATACAGCACTATATCATAAGAAACACAATACTCAAAGTTACTAAAAATACAGGTACTTTCTATTAGTGACAATGTGCCAAAAATAATCTCAGAGGATATACTCCCTTAGGAGGTAAGTAAAATACACAAAATATACACACAAACCAAATCAAGTAAGTAAACAGTTGGAAAAGTAGTGCAAACACTGTAGAATACAATAGGATGCAATAGGCCTAGGGGCAACATAAACCATATACTAAGAAAGTGGAAAGCGAACCACTTAGGGACCCCTGGCCTAGTGTAGTGTGTAGAGGGTCGCTGGGAGTGTAAGAAAACACTAAGGGTGTCCAAGATACCTTACCCCAAGATCCTGAAAAGTAGGAGTAAATTGACCCTACTTCCCCAGAAACACACTAAAGTTGTGATAGGAGATTCTGCAAAGACCACAACAGACTGCAAAGTACTGAAGACGAATTCCTGGACCTGAGGACTGGTAAAGGAAGGGGACCAAGTCCAAGAGTTACGAAAGTGTCCAGGGGGGCAGTAGCCCACTAAACCCCGGATGAAGGTGCAAAATGGCTGCCTCTGGGTGGAAAAAGCTGAAGATTCTGCAACAACAGAAGATGCCAGGAACTTCTCCTTTGCACAGAAGGTTTCCCACGGAGTGCTGGAGGATGCAGAGTTGTTTCTTTGGAGAAAGACCACAAACAAGCCTTGCTAGCTGCAAAGGTCGCGCTTGAAGAAAATGGGTGCTTCCAGGCCCAGGAAGGACCAGGAGGTTGCCACGTGGAAGAGGAGACTGAGGGGTCCTCAGCAACACAGAGAGCCCACACAGAAGAAGGCAGCACCCGCAGAAGTACTTGAACATGGGTTTAAGGAAACTGAGCAAAGCAGTTGTCTCAACGCTACAAAAGAGGGTCCCATGAAGCCAGTGGTCAACTCAGTAAGTTGAGCAATGCAGGACAGAGTGCTGGGGGACCTGGGCTATGCTGTGCACAAAGGATTCCTTCCAAAAGCGCACAGAATCCTTAGCAGCTGCAGTTCATGCAGTAAACAGAATTATTGTCTGGAGAGGGAGGCAAGGACTTATCTCCCCCAACTTTGGACAGTTGGACCACTGGACAGTCTGGGTCACTTGGGTCCACCACCTGTGCTCCAGGGGCCAAGCTCATCAGGATGAGAGGGGTCCCAGAGTATCGGTGACGCAGAAGTTTGGTGCCTGCTGGAGCAGGGTGAAGATTCCGTCAACCCACAGGAGATTTCTTCTTGGCTTCCAGTGCAGGGTTAAGGCAGATAGCCCCCAGAGCATGCACCCCCAGGAAACAGTTGAGAAAGCTGACAGGATTAGGTGTTACAATGTCGCTGGTAGTCTTCTTGCTACTTTGTTGCAGCTTTGCAGGCATCCTGGAGCAGTCAGCGGTCGATCCTTGGCAGAAGTCGAAGAGAGAGATGCAGAGGAACTCTGGTGAATTCTTGCACGTAGTTATCTGAGGAAAAGCCCACTGGGAGTCCCTAAATAGCCCTCAGAGTCGGATTGGCCACCTAGTCAGGTACGCACATATCAGGAGGGGTCTCTGACATCACCTGCTGGCACTGGCCACTCAGAGGTCTCCATTGTGCCCTCACACCTCTGGATTCAAGATGGAAGAGGTCTGGGACACACTGGAGGAGCTCTGGGCACCACCCCTGGGGATTCCCTGAACTGGTTTAGACTGACTTATGCAAGGAGGGCACCATCTGTGCCCTTCAAAGCATTTCCAGAGGCTGGGGGAGGCTACTCCTCCCCAGCCCTTAACACCTATTTCCAAAGGGAGAGGGTGTAACACCCTCTCTCAGAGGAAATTCTTTGTTCTGCCTTCCAGGGACTGGGCTGCCCAGGCCCCAGGAGAGCAGAAGCCTGTCTGTGGGTTGGCATCAGCGGTAGCTGCAGAGAAAACCCTAGAGAGCTGGTTTGGCAGTACCCTGGGTCGATGGTGGAGCCCCGTGGATGCATGGGATTGGCACCACAATACCACATTTGGCATGGGGGGTACAATTCCATGATCTTAGACATGTTACTTGGCCATATTCGGAGTTACCATTGTGAAGCTACATGTAGGTATGGACCTAGATGCAGTGCACGCTTGTAATGGTGTCCCCGCACTCAAAAAGTCCAGGAAAAATGCCCTGAATTATGTGGGGGCACCTTGGCTAGTGCCAGTGTGCCCGCACACTTAGTGACTTTGCAGCTAACCTTCACTAAGTGAAAGCTAGACATAGAGGTGACTTATGAGTTACTTAAGTGCAGTGTAAAATGGCTGTGAAATAACGTGTGCGTTATTTCACTCAGGCTGCAGTGGTAGTCCTGTGTAAGAATTGTCTGAGCTCCCTATGGGTGGCAAAAGAAATGCTGCAGCCCATAGGGATCTCCTGGAACCCCAATACCCTGGGTACCTGGTACAATATACTAGGGAATTATAACGGTGTTCCAGTGTGCCAATTATTATTGGTAAAAATGCTCACTTGCCTATAGTGACAATTTTAAAGACAGAGAGAGCATAAGCACTGAGGTTCTGGTTAGCAGAGCCTCAGTGACACAGTTAGTCACTACACAGGTACTCACATTCAGGCCACAAACTATGAGCACTGGGGTCCTGGCTAGCAGGATCCCAATGAGACAGGCAAAAACAAAATGACATACATGTGAACATGGGGGTAACATGCCAGGCAAGATGGTACTTTCCTACACACATCTTGTCTATCAGACATCCCACAACATTGTCAAGACCTAAGTCTACACAAATCTGCCTACCAAGCGTCTACCATATTTTGTTCATGTCACAGTGATACCGGCAATCCAAAGTTGAACATTAGGGCCCAGATTTAAGAGGGCCTAGTGCCTCCTTGTGCCACATTTGCATCATTAATATTTATGATGCAAATGTGGCCCAAGAAGGCCAAATTCCCTGCACCATATTTACAAAGTGGCGCTTGTAACCAATTGCGCCATACGATGCCTGCGCTGGCCACAATGTATGCAAGGAGGGCATTTCCCCAGTAGGAGGCCCGCAAAAAGGGTGCATGGAAATCTAAGAGATTCCACTGTGCCATTTATTTTAGCTACTTTTAACGCCTGCTTATATCTGTGTTAACTATGTTTCCCAATGTCGGAACATTTTTACTGGTCATATACGTTTGTAAGTAATCATGTGACACATACACATTTTCATATGTAAATTGTTCCATTTTGCCCATATGCAAATAGAGATCACCAAGCCTGGTCCACCTAGGTGGGATATGTCTGGTGAGATTTTGGTATTATGTGTAATCAACATACACTTTGAATGTACAATGACTCAAACATTTCTTTTTTGCCAGATTTACATTTGCATACAATCTGTATGACAGGGCTGCTCTCAGGCAGTGATGACACCCTGGTCATCAATACTACAGAATCTCTTTGTATGCCAACACAGGTCCTTTGTTGCATGTGTTGTCACAGGTTGACTGTGGTCACCTCAGCTCAGTTCACTGTGCCCGAGCAGCAGGCCTCTAACTGTGTTGAGTCAATCTAGCCTCCACTGAGGATTGAGGGGGCGTTGGGTGGGGTTTGTAGGAGGCTGGCCTGGTTTGTAGTGGGTACCAAAGGTACTTACACCTTATACCAGGTCCAGTTATCCCTTATTAGTGAAATGTATACAATGTCTAGAAGCCAGGATGCCTAGGGGTAGCTGTAGCTGAGCAGCCAAGGCTGCACTAGGAGACATGCAAAACTCTTGCAATACCACTGTAGTCACATAGGGCCAAATGTATCATGAAAAGGGCTTGCGAATCACAAATAGCGATTTTTAAGAAATCGCTATTTTCGAGTCGCAATTGGCCATGTATCATAATTGCAAATCGGAATTAGCGTTTTCTTAAAAATCGCTATTTGTGGTTTGCGAGGCCCAAATACCGAATCGTAATTTGCATTTTCGCAAATTGCGATTCGGTAATTGAAAATCGCAAATTGCGAGAACGCTCACCTGGAGGAGCCTAATGACATCACAAGCAGGAAGTGAGTCATCCCAGGCAGTTTGCAGGTGCCACACCCAAACCAGCACTCAGAGAGAGTCAGCCCAGCCACACTGAGCAAGTCTCTGAAGAAGGCAGCACAGCAGAACAAACATGGACACCTCTGCCCAGGTAAAGGAGAAGGGAGAAAGAAAGCGCATGCTGAAGTTTTGTGAGCAAGAGCTGGAGGTGCTCACAGAGGACGTGGTCTGGAGCCATGACCTGTTGTTTGGCAAAAGCTCACTCCAGGTGCCTGAGAGTAAAAAAGGCAGACTCTGGGCAGATATCCAGACAAAGATCTGCGCTGTTGGAGTGGCACAGCGCTCTATTGAAGAAATCAAGAAGAGGTGGAACGACCTGCGGTCCCGTGCCAAGGAGAGGGTGGCAAGACGACTGCAGGAGTCCAGGAGCACAGGAGGCGGACCACCCACAAAGACACCCTCCACCCTGATAGAAGACCTAGTGGAATCCACACTCCTCCCGGAAGCAGTCAGTGGGGACACTGACATTGACACATCCGGCACACCAAGTACAATTAAAGGTAAGTGCAATATGGAAATGTAACCCCATATGTGTATGTACAAAAGCCCCGTAGGAATTAGCAAGTAATCTAAAACATTGTGAGAAGTAGTCCATTCCACATCTTAGAAGCAGCACAACAATGCCTTATGGTAGTGGTATCCACAAGCCAGAGCTGAAAGTAGCACAAACAATTAATAGGCAGAGCGAACCACAGAAGAACACAAAACTCACAACATAGTGATGAGAAGTAACTGTACATTTATTACCAATGTGTGACCTTTATTGTAACAAACACAACTGACATGCTGCATATTGTCGTTGCAGGTGGGCCAGGCCCAGCAGCCACAGCATGTGCCAGTGCAGGGGATACAGACACCCATCCTGCTTCAGACTCCAATACAAGTGAGTCTCAGAACATTGCGCCACTCCGACGCAGGCCTAGGGCTCTGCCACTGCCAGAACTGAGTCAGGACTCTGATGAGCAGCAGGAAGACTCACGAACACCGTCCCCAACTGGCAGATGCACTTAGATGCAGGAGCCCCGTTAGCAGCAGAGCACAGCACCCCGCAGGATGACTACATATGCAGGCACACAGTCTTTTGAGGCAGGTGAGGGAACATCGATATATGGTGGCCTGGAATCGGCTATGTTACAGCAGCAGCGCCTGCAAAATAAAAAAATCACGGCATTACAAAGGCAGATGCAGCAACAAAATGCAAACATGGGGGGCCTGCATCGCCAGCTAGAGTGCCTCAATGCCAACATTGAACAGCTGCTTGAGGGACATGTCCAGGCATCGCAGGATACGAGGGAGCTGACTACTGCTGTGAGGGAACTATGTCAGGAGCTGCGCCATGGCAGGGTAAGCCACCGCAGGCAGGAGCGACGCTTCATGAGCATGTTTGGAGGTTTTTGTCGCTCGGTGACTAGGCTGACTAATTCTACATCCCTAATGTCACGTCGTGCTGTGGCTGCACGGGTTAAGGCAGCACACAGCAGCAGGGATGTTGCCCAAGGACTTGTACAGATCACTAATGTGATAGACAATATAATGGGTAACCAGTCACCCACGCCTAGTGAACTTGGACTGGGGGACACGGAGGACACATCAAACCTCAGCAGCCTAGCTGTGCCCGCAATGGACACCAGACGTCACAGTGCCAGGCACAGCACTGCCACAGAGGCAGACACTCGAGGTGCCAGTGAGGCAACTGCGCACTCGAGTGGCGTGCGTTGCCAAAAGAAGTGAGTGTAGTGGCCACAGGCGACTATATATATTTCATGAATGAGGACACTATGAAGGAATAGTGCTTTACTGTGAACTGCTATTGTTTTTTTTCACAATAACTTTTGTTGGTACTCGTGGAACTTATATTACCTGACATTAAGATAATAAATGTACTCACTACAGGTAAATTTTTCAGTGGATTTGTGTTTTCATATTTACATCTGAAATGGTTGTGTGTGATGTCAGCACGCCTTTGCCTTCCCTCTGCTGCACTGGTCCTGTCTGCTGGCTGTAGGGGTGGTATGGGGTCATCATCCTCATCTGATTCAGAATCAGATATTTCCACAGGTATGCCCCTGGTGGTAGCTATATTGTGCAAGATTGCACAAGTAGCCACTATTCTACATGTTGTCTCTGGGCTGTACTGTAGTGCCCCTCCACTTTTGTGGAGCCACCGGAAGCGACTCTTCAGCAGGCCAAAGGTGCACTCCAGCACGTTGTGGGTCGCCTTGTGTTCTGCATTGTATCTCCGTTCTGCTGGTGTTGCAGGATTTAGGTAGGGCATCATCATGTAGGTGCGCACTGCGTAGGCACTGTCTCCTGGAAGGGACAGAGGGTATAATGAGTAACTGAGCCATCTGACGTAACACTGCCATCAATGCGCCACTGTACAGAGGGACAATACCTAGTAGATATCCTTCACCAAACTCCCCAGCTAGCAGTCTTGTGTGAATGCCGCTGTGGCAAAAGATGTATGAATCATGGGTGCTCCCTGGGTACCTGGTCACGAGATCAGTTATGATGTATGAGGCATTGCATATTGTAGGAAAGTACCATCTTGCCTGGCATGTTACCCCCATTTTTCACTGTATATATGTTGTTTTAGTTGTATGTGTCACTGGGACCCTGGTAACCCAGGGCCCCAGTGCTCATAAGTGTGCCTGACTGTGTTACCTGTGTAGTGACTAACTGTCTCACTGAGGCTCTGCTAATCAGAACCTCAGTGGTTATGCTCTCTCATTTCTTTCCAAATTGTCACTAACAGGCTAGTGACCATTTTTACCAATTTACATTGGCTTACTGGAACACCCTTATAATTCCCTAGTATATGGTACTGAGGTACCCAGGGTATTGGGGTTCCAGGAGATCCCTATGGGCTGCAGCATTTCTTTTGCCACCCATAGGGAGCTCTGACAATTCTTACACAGGCCTGCCACTGCAGCCTGAGTGAAATAACGTCCACGTTATTTCACAGCCATTTTACACTGCACTTAAGTAACTTATAAGTCACCTATATGTCTAACCTTTACCTGGTAAAGGTTAGGTGCAAAGTTACTTAGTGTGAGGGCACCCTGGCACTAGCCAAGGTGCCCCCACATTGTTCAGAGCCAATTCCCTGAACTTTGTGAGTGCGGGGACACCATTACACGTGTGCACTACATATAGGTCACTACCTATATGTAGCTTCACAATGGTAACTCCGAATATGGCCATGTAACATGTCTATGATCATGGAATTGCCCCCTCTATGCCATCCTGGCATAGTTGGCACAATCCCATGATCCCAGTGGTCTGTAGCACAGACCCTGGTACTGCCAAACTGCCCTTCCTGGGGTTTCACTGCAGCTGCTGCTGCTGCCAACCCCTCAGACAGGCAGCTGCCCTCCTGGGGTCCAGCCAGGCCTGGCCCAGGATGGCAGAACAAAGAACTTCCTCTGAGAGAGGGTGTGACACCCTCTCCCTTTGGAAAATGGTGTGAAGGCAGGGGAGGAGTAGCCTCCCCCAGCCTCTGGAAATGCTTTGTTGGGCACAGAGGTGCCAAATTCTGCATAAGCCAGTCTACACCGGTTCAGGGGACCCCTTAGCCCTGCTCTGGCGCGAAACTGGACAAAGGAAAGGGGAGTGACCACTCCCCTGACCTGCACCTCCCCTGGGAGGTGTCCAGAGCTCCTCCAGTGTGCTCCAGACCTCTGCCATCTTGGAAACAGAGGTGCTGCTGGCACACTGGACTGCTCTGAGTGGCCAGTGCCACCAGGTGACGTCAGAGACTCCTTGTGATAGGCTCCTTCAGGTGTTGCTAGCCTATCCTCTCTCCTAGGTAGCCAAACCCTCTTTTCTGGCTATTTAGGGTCTCTGTCTCTGGGGAAACTTCAGATAACGAATGCAAGAGCTCATCCGAGTTCCTCTGCATCTCTCTCTTCACCTTCTGATAAGGAATCGACTGCTGACCGCGCTGGAAGCCTGCAAACCTGCAACATAGTAGCAAAGACGACTACTGCAACTCTGTAACGCTGATCCTGCCGCCTTCTCGACTATTTTCCTGCTTGTGCATGCTGTGGGGGTAGTCTGCCTCCTCTCTGCACCAGAAGCTCCGAAGAAATCTCCCGTGGGTCGACGGAATCTTCCCCCTGCAACCGCAGGCACCAAAAAGCTGCATTACCGGTCCCTTGCGTCTCCTCTCAGCATGACGAGCGAGGTCCCTCGAATCCAGCGACTCTGTCCAAGTGACCCCCACAGTCCAGTGACTCTTCAGTCCAAGTTTGGTGGAGGTAAGTCCATGCCTCACCTCGCTGGGCTGCATTGCTGGGAACCGCGACTTTGCAGCTACTCCGGCCCCTGTGCACTTCCGGCGGAAATCCTTTGTGCACAGCCAAGCCTGGGTCCACGGCACTCTAACCTGCATTGCTCGACTTTCTAAGTTTGTCTCGGGCGTTGTGGGACTCCTTTGTGCAACTTCGGCGAGCACCGTTTCACACATCCTCGTAGTGCCTGTTTCTGGCACTTTTCCGGGTGCTACCTGCTTTAGTGAGGCCTCTTTGTCTTGCTCGACGTCCCCTCTCTCTTCAGGTCCAATTTGCGACCTCCTGGTCCCTCCTGGGCCTCAGCAGCGTCCAAAAACGCCAAACAAACGATTTGCAACTAGCAAGGCTTGTTAACGTCCTTTCAGCGGGAAAACACTTCTGCACGACTCTCCAAGGCGAGAGCGATTCGTCTACCAAAGGGGAAGTCTCTAGCTCTTTTCGTTCCTGCAGAAACCTCAGCTTCTTCTGTCCAGTAGAAGCTTCTTTGCACCCGCAGCTGGCATTTCCTGGGCATCTGCCCATCTCCGACTTGCTTGTGACTTTTGGACTTGGTCCCCTTGTTCCACAGGTACCCTAGATTGGAAATCCACAGTTGTTGCATTGCTGGTTTGTGTCTTTCCTGCATTATTCCTCTAACACGACTTCTTTGTCCTTAAGGGAACTTTAGTGCACTTTGCACTCACTTTTCAGGGTCTTGGGGAGGGTTATTTTGCTAACTCTCACTATTTTCTAATAGTCCCAGCGACCCTCTACAAGGTCACATAGGTTTGGGGTCCATTCGTGGTTCGCATTCCACTTTTGGAGTATATGGTTTGTGTTGCCCCTATCCCTATGTTTCCCCATTGCATCCTATTGTAACTATACATTGTTTGCACTGTTTTCTAAGACTATACTGCATATTTTTGCTATTGTGTATATATATCTTGTGTATATTTCCTATCCTCTCACTGAGGGTACACTCTAAGATACTTTGGCATATTGTCATAAAAATAAAGTACCTTTATTTTTAGTATAACTGTGTATTGTGTTTTCTTATGATATTGTGCATATGACACTAAGTGGTACTGTAGTAGCTTCACACGTCTCCTAGTTCAGCCTAAGCTGCTCTGCTAAGCTACCATTATCTATCAGCCTAAGCTGCTAGACACCCTATACACTAATAAGGGATAACTGGGCCTGGTGCAAGGTGCAAGTACCCCTTGGTACTCACTACAAGCCAGTCCAGCCTCCTACACATATCACCTGTATAATCATTGAATGTTGGTATTTACGGTTGTGGTACACATACTCTGTGGCTGATGGTGGACAGATTGCAACATGTGTCCCATCTATGGCACCTACGACGTGTGGGAAATGTGCTATCTGGTAGAAATCTATTTTAGTCTGCTGTATTTCCTGTGGGGTGTGGGGGAATCGGATACTGGTGTATTCTGCTCAGCATGGCATTAATAAATGCATTGAAAATTCTAGAGAGGGTACTCTGTGATACCCCTCCAGCTGCTGCTATGACCCCTTGATAGCTCCCTGAGGCGAGTAGGTGGAGGGAGCATATTACATGCACATGGGTGGGTATGCTATGAGTCCTTTGTGTTCTGCGCTGCAGTATGGGTTGTAGCTCAGCTATCAGGTCGAGTATCACGGCAGAGCTCAACCTATATCTCTCAAATATTTCCTCCTCAGTCTGGTCAAAAAGTGTAATGCGCACTCTGAAAATGCGCTCCTGTCTCCTCCTCCCTCACCTCAAACCTGCCAAGATCCTCATCCTCCGCACCATGACGTAGAGTGCAGCCATTGTGGAAAAGAATCTGAAGCATTCTGGGCCTCTTTATATAGGTTGCACCTGGTTACCACCTGGTTTCGCTTAGTGGTATTTTGCATGTGCAAAATGCCATTCTGCAAAAAATTGCAATTTGCAATTTTTTGATGCATCGAATTGCGACTTGGTTTTGTGATTCGCATTTTGTGCCTCGCAATTTCCTACTTGAAATACCGAATCGCAAAATGCGACTCGCAAAACCAGGTCGCAACGCAAAAAATCGAACTTTTTGCCATTTGTTATTTTTGGTCTGCGAATGCCTTTCATGCATCGCAGACCACGTTTTTGCATTCGCAAACAGGCAAATTTTGCGATTCGCACCGTTTGCGAATGCAAAACATTTTGATACATCTGGCCCATAGTACTCACACACATGAAAGAATATACTCAGTGTTACAAAAATAAAGGTACTTTATTTTTAGTGACACAGTGCCAAACATACCTTAGAGACCATACTCGCTTAGGTGATAAGTAATATTCACAGTATATACACTAGAATGCAGAAATAGCTGTCAAAACAGTCAGAAAAAAGTGCAAATAGTGAAAATCACAATAGGTTGCAATGGGCCTAGGGGGAACACAAACCATGTACAAAAATAGTGGAATGCGAAAGTCGGTCTCCCACCTAGGCAAGTGTAGTGTGTAGAGGGACGCTGGGAGTGTAAGAAAACATCAAAGGTAAGTAATAGTACCCACCTCAGAGCCCAGGAAAACAGGAGTAAATCACAGTAAGTTTCCTGAAACACATAAGAAGTTGTGATAGAAGATTATGCAAGAACCAGAAGAGAATACAAGACCCCAACTATGGATTACTGGACCTGAAGACCTGTGGAAGAAGGAGACCAAGTCCAAGAAGCACTGAAGTGTCGAGGCAGAACAGAAGCCCCTGCTAACCCGGATGATGGCGCAAAAGAAGAACCACTGGTGAGAAGACAAAGGCCCTCATTACAACCCTTGGGCTAAATCCCGCTTACCGCCATGCAGAAGACCGCCAACATACCGCTGCGGCAGCGGAATTCCACTACAGGTATTACTACCCACAGTTCGGAATCCGCCACAATACAGACACCCACACCAAAGGTCAGTGATAAACTGGCGATAACAAAACCGACACTTTTCACGCCAACAAGAATACGCCCACACTATCACGACCCACGAATCAATGTGGCGGTCTTCCAACCGCGGGAATCCCTTGGCGGTACTCACCGCCACGCTCAAAATACACACACATATATAAAACACAACCACACTGGACAAATCAAAATTCACACACCTGATTCACATACACACACCACACCCACACACCCAGTCCAAAATAAAGCATACACACACATCACCCACAAACCCTTACTACCAGAAAATTTAAAGCAGGCCAGAGAGAGACACTACCTAAAACAACATCAGCATCCACAGACACACAACACCATCACTTGCACAACATCCACGCACCTCAAACAGCACACAACAACACATCCCCTCAAACATCACAACACACACCATCTCAGACATCACCCACACCACATCATGGCACCTCAACAACACCCCAGGTTCTCTGACGAGGAGCTCAGGGTCATGGTGGAGGAAATCGTCCTGGTAGAACCACAGCTATTGGGATCACAGGTGCAGCAGACATCCATTGCAAGGAAGATGGAGCTATGGCGCAGAATTGTCGACAGAGTCAACGCAGTGGGACAACATCCAAGAACACGGGATTACATCAGGAAGAGGTGGAACGACCTACGGGGGAAGGTGTGTTCCGTGGTCTCCAGACACCAGATTGCTGTACAGAGGACTGTTGGTGGACCCTCACCTCCTCCCCCAACAACATGGGAGGAGCAAGTCTTGGCAATACTACATCCTGAGGGCCTCGCAGGAGTAGCAGGAGGACTGGACTCTGGTAAGGTAAATCTTTACTACTTTATCCCCCATCCGACCTGCATGCCATCACATACCCCACCCTTACCCTCACACCCATCACCCCACCAACCCAGAGATACCCCACCAACACAACCCACACATCCCCAAAACAAGCCCTGCATGTAACACAAATGCATGGACACCCATCACCAAAGCAAGTCTACTACAGATACCCACACCGACCCCAAACCAACT
The DNA here is from genome assembly GCF_031143425.1 of Pleurodeles waltl. Classification (NCBI taxonomy): domain Eukaryota; kingdom Metazoa; phylum Chordata; class Amphibia; order Caudata; family Salamandridae; genus Pleurodeles; species Pleurodeles waltl. Next base: position 37,466,096 of record NC_090436.1, read on the forward strand.
GCCACACAAGGACCAAGCAAAGAATGCAAGCACTGGAGTACAGGGTCACTCACCCATTGCACACGATGGCACACACAGATGCAATAATCATGCCTTTACACCCCTACAGGACCCCCTACCCAACGTCACCGGACAGGAGGTGCCAGACATATCCAGTCCCCCCACAGAAGAGACCCACAGTGATGACAGCAGCTCTGCACAACTGGATCAAGATGACCAGTCTGGCCCATCAGAGACCTCAAGACAGTTGGTTCCCCTGACACAGTCACAAGCCACCACAGAGCCTCCCCACTCAGGAAACACCACCACAGCACCCACCCAGCGCACCCATACCTCTGTCCCCAGGACACGTCAATCAGCAGTGTGTCCACCACTACAGGGAACCCAGGCAACCCCACTAACACAGGACGATCAGGGACCTGGGGGCAGTGGCAGTGGGCACACAGTTCAGGGGACAGAGGCACAGGACAACAGGGAAGCTGGGAGGACTGGTGTGCGCCAGGGGGAGAACAGGCCCAGGGAACCCACTCTCCACAAGGCACTCTCCAACATCATGAGAGCTTACCATCATTCCGAAGAGACGATGGCAATGGTACTGGCCAAGTTTCAGGAGACCCAGCAGGCTGCAGGAGGAACACTACCTTGGGATCAGGGAGGAATTGAAGTACATTAGCAACAGCCGGGTCACCATTGCGGGGGTGCTACAAGACCTTGTGAACACCAGGAGGGACACAGTGGCACAACAAGGGGCCCCTGACACTCGCCTGGATGATGAACAGCCCTCCACCTCCGCGGCGCTAGTGGACAGGAGGCACCGCCACAGGAACACGACACCAGCACCCCACCCCCTGCAGATGTAGAACCACCCCGCAAACGGTCCCTGAGATCCAGAAACAAGACAGAGAACATTGCCAAGACCTCCGTCAGGAAATGAGACCCCCCTGAATGTCACCCTACTGTCCCACTTTGTCACCCTGTCCATCCTTCAGCTGCCATTGCTCCACTTCCTATGCCCCTTTGGACAATGCACCTGTGAAACAAATAGACTGGAGTCTGCCATGGACATTCCTCCACCATCCCCCCAGCCCATTTGACAACCCCCTCCACTTATTAGCACAGGAATAAACACACTTCAATCACAAAACAATCTGGAGTCAGTCTGTGCTTTCACAAATGTGTAATTGCAATAACCATGGAATATAGGAATTTCAATTTACTTGTGCACATACCGATGTAACACAGCTGTAGGGCAGGAGGAAATGTAGCAGAGGGCTCAAAGTGGGACCCACATCTGTGAAATGGAAAGTCAAAGTGACAAGTCAGGGTCCATACACTGAGTGAAAATGGCAGACTTATGCTAGCTTCAAAAATTGTATGAGATGTGGGAGGCAGTGACATCTTCTTCCCTGTGTCTCACTGGAAGTATTGCATGATTATGTTGTTTCAGTTGTTGATATCCTTTTCTTCTGCCTCCTCTTCTTCACTGTACACAGGCTCCACAGCTGCCACAAGACCACCAGCTGGCCCATCCTCCTGCAGAAAAGACACCTGGCGTCCTGAAGCCAGGTTGTGCAACATACAGCAGACCACGATGATGTGGCACCCCTTCTTTGGTGAGAAGTAGAGAGAACCACCTGTCATATGGAGGCACCGGAATCTGGCTTTCAGGAGGCCGAAGGTGCTTTCGATCACCCTCCTAGTTTGCCCATGTGCCTCATTGTAGTGTTCCTCTGCCCTTGTCCTGGGATTCCTCACTGGGGTCAGTAGCCATGAGAGGTTTGGGTAACCAGAGTCACCTGCAAATATCGAGGGACAACTGTTAGACACACACTAACCCTTAGGGACAACCCCATACCCAGACACCTATTCACACTGTATTGGGTCCTTGGCCTCACCTATTAGCCACACACTGTGCCTTTGGAGTTGCCCCATCACATAAGGGATGCTGCTATTCCTCAAAATGTAAGCGTTATGCACTGAGCCTGGAAACTTGGCATTCACATGGGAAATGTACTGGTCTGCCAACCACACCACCTGCACATTCATTGAATGGTAGCTCTTCCGGTTTCTGTACACCTGTTCACTCCTGCGTGGGGGTACTAATGCTACATGTGTCCCATCAATGGCATCAATGATGTTGGGGATATGTCCCAGGGCATAGAAGTCACCTTTCACTGTGGGCAAATCCTCCACCTGAGGGAACACGATGTAGCTGCGAATGTGTTTCAGCAGGGCAGACAACACTCTGGACAACAGGTTAGAGAACATTGTCTGGGACATCCCTGATGCAATGGCCACTGTTGTTTGAAAGGAACCACTTGCCAGGAAATGGAGTACTGGCAGGACCTGCACTAGAGGGGGTATCCCTGTGGGCTCCAACTGGGCACACAGTTCCAGGATTGTTGCACAATCAAGTCTGTATGTGACTTTGATGTGTCTCTCTTCCATTGTCGACAGGTCCACCAGCGGTCTGTACACCGGAGGATGCCGCCATCTCATCACCTGCCCCAGCAGACGTGCCATCCCTATGGAGGAGAACAGCGAGTCACCCAACACTGAGGTATCCCAAAATGTAATTTGCACAAATTTATGAATCCATCTGTAACTGTGTGTACTCCAGGCCTACATAGGTGTGACACAGTTATTATTAATGCCATGTGGCCCCCTGAAATTGCGGCTGCCTGACCTGTATGGTGGGACAAGGGGATATGAGGTAACTGCACTGGCGTTGTACACCGTCACAGTGGGCGGTCGAAGACCGTGGCGCAGTTCTGTATTGGTTAACATTGGGCCCTATGGGTCTGAGGAGCCAATGACGATGTACGCCGGCGGTGACAGTACGCACCGCCGCGGACGTGACCGCCATTTTCTGTCTGTTTACCCACTTGATACCTGACCTTCAACAGGAGAGGACCTACACTGCAAGTGCTGCTGTGACCTCTGTCTGGAAGCGACAATGGCTCATGTGTCTAGGGAAAGGGCCCCTGCCTTCACTTCGGAGGAGTTGGAGAAACTAATGGATGGGGTCCGCCCCCAGTACACGTAACTGTACGGCCCTCCAGAAAAACAAGTGAGTACACTGTAAGCATGCTGACTGGGCAATGCCTGCTTTGAGTGGTGTGGCTGGAAGATACATGGGGGGTGCTGAGTCCTACATGTGCGGATGGGGAGAGTGTGTGTGCGTCTTGGCATTGGTGGGAACGGGTGGGCAATGAGTATGATGTCCAGACGGGTGAGTAATGTCCTTTCCCCCTGTACCATTCCTCTAGGTCAGCGCCCACCAGAAGAAGGCTATTTGGCGTGCCATCGCCAAGGACGTCTGGACCCTGGGGGTCTACTACAGATGGAGCACCCACTGCTGGAAAAGACCTGCAGCGCTGGAGCAAGAAGACTGCGGAGGCCCAGCTGGGGATGGCCTCCCAATGTGGGAGGGGTGCCTGTCGCACCATGACCCCCCTGATGTTCCGGATCATGGCGGTGGCCTATCCAGAGTTGGATGGGCGCTTGAGGGCATCACAGCAGCCACAAGGGGGTGAGTACATTCTCATTCAGCTGACTTTGCACGCATTACGAGGAGTCTGGGCGGGGGAGGAGGGCAGTGGGTTCCCTTAGGCCAGGACGATCTTGGTAGGCAAGGTCCCTTGTGAGGCAGGCTATGTGGCACCCCAACCCCACTAGTGGTTAAAGCCATCTACCCCGAGTCAGGCTCCTGTGACTTCCAGGTGTACAGCAATTGGGCTCAGGCCTCGTACCCCATGGGCATGTGATAAATCTAGGAACTATAAGTGCATGGCGTATTGCAGAGGGCTGCTCACTGTCTGTTGTGTCAGCCAACAGTAGTGGTGTGCATGTCTTTCTTCTGTCTTCCCCACCCCTTATTGTGGTCTCCCTGTTCTTGTGTGCAATATCATCATCAGGCAGAGGAGCATTGGCACCGGAGCAGGAGGGAGCTGCATCCCCCTTGGCCCTGGAGGGTGAAGCAACAGAGTCTGAAGCCACCAGTGGGACGGAGTACGAGGGGAGCTCCACGGTGGGGACAGGAGCAGAGACCAGCGACAGCGACAGCGACTCCTCCTCTGATGGCAGCTCCCTTGCAGTGGCGGGCCCCTCTGTGGCCACCGCATCAACAGGTACAGCCGCCACCCCCCTACTAGCACCGCCTCCCAGCAGCCCCTCAGCGTCTGTCCCGTGCCCGCTCATCCAGGATGGTGGGCATCTCCTTCGTCCCAAGCACCTCAGGCCCTGCCCCAGTCAGCCCTGCTGCCCTCAGTCAGGAGGCTATTGACCTCCTGAGATCCTTCACTGTTGGGCAGTCTACCATTCTGAATGCCATCCAGGGTGTTGAGAGGCATTTGCAACAAACAAATGCATACCTGGAGAGCATTCATTCTGGCCAGGCAGCCCAACAGAGAGCATTTCAGGCTCTAGCCTCAGCACTGATGGCAGCCTCCCCCCAACCTCCTCCTCCCAGACCCAATCCTCTGTACCTCAGCCTATCCCAAGCATAACATCAGACCAGCATGCATACACATCAACACACAAGATTGGGTCAGGCAAACATAAGCACCACACATCCCACAGGCACTCACACAAGCAACATACCCATGCACACATACCAACATCCACTTCATCCACTGTGTCCCCCTCCTCCACATCCCCCTCCTCCCTCCCAGTTTCATGTCCACTCACACCTGCATGCACTACATCCTCAGCCACTACCTCCATCACCAGCACACCCATCACTACACACCGATCATGTGCACTCACTCACACTCACCACCCCCACTACCATTCACACATCCCCAGTGTTCTCTACCAGTGTCTCCCTTCACCTCCCCCTGTCCTTCCCCTAGGGCCAGGCTTTCCAGGTCCCAGCCCAGCACCTCAGCCACCACATCCCCAGGCACAGTGGTGCCAGCAACTGCGGGGTCATGGAGTGCGCCAACCATCAGGGCTGCCAATGTGCCACGTAGCGAGGGCAAGGACATTCCGGCACCTGCCAAGGTGAAAAAGGTGCCCACATCCCGGAGGGAGAAGCCGAAAAGACCAGCCACCAAGTGGTCAGCGAAAACAAAAGGGGATTGTGGCAAGACAACTGCGCCACCATCAAAGGTAGGGAAGGGCCAAAAACAGAAGGGCAAGTCAGGAGAGGGCATGGTGGCACAGACTGAGGGACCAGTGTCACACCTTCTGTCCACGTCCACGCCAACCTGTACGGCGGCGAACACCGCCACCTGCACCGCCACCTGCACTGCCTCTGGCATGTCTACAACTGCTGCAACAGTCCCAGCCTCTTCCACGGTTGGCAGCCATCCGAGGCTGCAGGAGACATGCTGCTTTCTCCCTCAACAGGTGCTGACACATGCCCCGCCGCCACAGACCCTGCCGCCCGCACCGCACCAACAGACCCCGTAGCCAGCACCGCCGCCATAGACACCGCAAACAGCACCGCCGCCACAGACCCCACTGTCAGCACCGCCGCAACAGACCCCGCCGCCAGCACCACTGCCACAGACCCCGCCGCCAGCACCACCACGACAGACACCTCTGCCAGCACCGCCACGACAGACACCGCTGCAAGCACTGGCAGCGGCCCCGCGACTTCCTAGGACAGTGGCAACACCGCTGACATGCCTACCATCCCCAGTGGTCAGTCGTGCGAGGCTGGTGGTGAGTTCCAGGACCCTGGGCAGCTTCCATGAAGCATTACTGTCATCACTGTTGGCACCTGCAGGTGGAATGCAAAGCCGCAGCAGTGTGGGGTATGTCGCTGTCTCCATAGCGTATCATGCTACCTGTACCTCGCCAATGTTGTGCCACGCACACCCAGGTGAGTGAATTGTACCGGCCACACTGCATGTGGAGCACTCTGGGCACCAGGCCCCCTCTAGAACCAGTGGAGAGATACATCCACTACCTCAGTCCTTGGCAGGATGAAGCACTCTGGGCACCAGGGCCCCTCCAGAACCAGTAGAGATTGACATCCACTACCTCAGTCCTTTTCAGGATGAAGCACTCTGGGCACCAGGCCCCCTCCAGAACCAGTGGAGACTGTTATCCACTTGAGAGACTGTGGCTTAGCACTCCCCAGGATAAAGCAGTGGGCAAACCACCCACTGGAGAGACTTGAGAGACTGTTGCTTTGCACTCCCCAGGATAAAGCAGTGGACAAACCACCCACTGGAGAGACTTGAGAGACTGTGGCTTTGCACTCCCCAGGATAAAGCAGTGGGCATGGAGCCCCTTTGTGCAGCAGTGGCGTCGTGCGTTCATCTGGCTGAGGTGCCCCTCTCCCCCTGAGGTGCCTGTTTCATTTGGATCTGATGCCCCTCCAGTGTTCTCTCCGTTTCCAGTCAGGTATCATGTGTGGGCTTCGCCCATGCATTTTGGGCCCAGTGGTCCACTGACAATGATTGGTGCACTATCCGGACTTGTGTAGTGGGTGTACATAATTGTGTTTACTGGATTTTTAACTTTGATAATGAGATTTCACATGATTATATTTGTTAAAATCAATTCCTTTTGTCCTTGCGTTCTTCCAGGGGGTGGGGGAATGTATGTGTACTGTTGCTGCATGTATTTGTGTGTATGGTGTTGTGGGTGTGGGTGGGGGTGTTGCATGTTGCGTGTGTGTGTCACTCTCTTTTCCCTCCCTCCTCCCCTGTGTTGTAGGTGCAGTACTCACCGTGGTCGTCGCCGCCGTCGTTGGTGCTCCTGATAGAAGAGAAGGAAGACCAGCATCGGCAGTATCAGCAATTCGGGCTCCTTGGCGTCCTGGTTCCTCATGGGGGGTAGAAAGGTGGGTGTTTTCAATTCTGTGTACTGTTTCCGCCGTGTTTTTGTTAGTGATGGTTCCGCCCCGGAAAAGGTGGCAGATAGGCATCTTGTGATAGGGTGGGCGGTACATTGTCTTCCGCCTGTTAGTTGGCAGTTACCGCTGCGCTGTTTGTTCGTACCGCGGTGGCGGTTGGAGTGTTAAAGTGTCTGTCTATGTTGGCGGTTTCCGCCATGGTCATGATTCCATTTTTTTTCCGCCGACCTGTTTGCAGTATTACCGCCGCTTTAACACCGAACGCCAGGGTTGTATGAGGACCAAAGTCAGTTATGCAACCAAGAAGACAGATGCAGGTTTCTGGTTGGTGCAGAAGATGTCCCACGCCAGATGGATGATTGCAGTATGGTTTGCTTCATTGGATTCCGCCAACAAGCCATGGCACACGCAAAACTCAGGCTTAGCAGAAGATGGCACTGCCCAGGACCAGGACAAACCTGGTGGCCTCTACCCAGGAAGGGGAGACAGAGGGGGCTATCAGCAACTCAGAGAGCCCTCAGAAGACCAGGCAGCGAGCACAGGAGTCCCACAGCACGGGGACAAAGAAGGTGCAAATGGAGGCCCACAAAGCACGACACAAAGGGATCCCATGCCACCGGAGAACTACTCAGGAAGCTGTACATCACAGGATGGAGTGCTGGGAGCCTAAGCTGTGCTGTGCACGAAGAACTTCTTGGAAGGTCGCACACAAGCCTTGGCAACTGCAAGTCATGTGGTGCAAGGGGCTACTCTTGCATGGGAGGCAAGCTCTTTCCTCCATTAAAGTTGGACAGCTGGACCATGGAACTGTCGGGGTCACTTTAGTTCACCACCTGTGTTGCTGGATAACAGTATGTCATCTGTAGAGGGGACCCACACCACGGGTGGTCGCTGCAGGGAGGTGCCTGCTGATGAAGGGAAGTGACTCTGTCAATCCACAGGAGATTCCTTAGGTTCTTCTGGTGCAGGCTGAAGGCAGGCAGTGCTCAGAGGATGCATAAACCTGGAAACAGTTGCAGTTGCTGGCAGGAGCTGAAGATACAATGTTGCAAAAGTCATCTTTGCTTTTTTGTTGCAGTTTGTAGAGGGTTCAGAGCGGTTCCGTCAGTAGACGTTGAAGTAAAGGATGCTGAGGAATCCTGCTGGAGTCTTGTAATCCGAATCTGAAGAACCACCCAAGAGAGAGACCCTAAATAGCCCATAAAGGGGGATTGGTCACCTAACCAGGTAAGCACCTATCAGGGGAGGGCTCTGACATCACCTGCTCGCAGTGGCCACTCAAATGCTCCCAGAGTGCCCCACCGCCTTGGAATCAATGATTGCAAAAACCCAGAGATACTCTGGAGGAGCTCTGGGCACACCCCTGGAGTGGTGATAGACAGGAGAATGGTCACTCTCCTTTCCTTGTCTAGTTTCGCGCCAGAGCATGGACTTGGGGTCCCTGAACAGGAGTAGACTGGATTATGCAAGGACTTGAGCTGCTCAAGCAACAGGAGGGCAGACACCTGTCTTTGAGGTGGCAGCAGCTGGGGCTGCCTTGAAAACCTCAGAAGGCTGGAATGGAAGTACAGGGGGTCCACTATGGAGCCCCCAGAGTGTATGGGATTGTACAACCAATACTATAATCTGTATTGGGGTACAATTTCCACTTGCCAGATACCTTACATGGTCATATTCAGGGTTACCATTGTGAAACTGGACATAGGTATTGACCTCTGTCTAGTGTCTGTGTAAAATGGCATCCCCAGCACTCACGAAGTCCTGGAAAATGGTCCTGGATGATGTAAGGGGCACCTCTGCTAGTGCAGGGGTGCCTTCACACACAGGTACTTTGCACCAAGCCTTCAAGGTTGGAAGGTCTTACATATAGGTGACTTATAAGTGACCTGGTGCAGTGAAAATGGCAGTGAAAGGGTGCATGCACCATTTCACACAGACTGCAATGGCAGTCCTGCAGAAGCCTTTACATGGACTCTCTGTGGGTGGCAAAAGTAATACTGCAGCTCATGGGAATCTCCTGGAATTCCAATGCCCTGGTTCCCTAAGTACCATATACCAGGGACTTATAAGGGGGCACCAGTTCGCCAATTTGGAGTGAAGCACTGGGTTACCAGTATGTAGTGACAAATTTGGGAACAGAGAGAGCATAAGCACTGGGGTCCTGGTTAGCAGGCCCCCAGTGACACAGTCAAGCATACTGACAAAAACAGTGAAACATGCTGACAAGTAGGCCACAAACCATAAGCACTCAGGTCCTGACTAGCAGGATCCCAGTGACACAGTCAAACACACTGACAGACAGGCCAAAAATGGGGGTAAACATGCTAGAAAGAGGCTACTTTCCCCCAGGGATCTGCCATCCTCATGATCCATCATCAGCACTGCGATGCACATTCACCTGCAGACATATACCATCACATTTGTGATCCCATGGCCAAGTATGTTTTGCTACCTTTGGTGGTCTGGATGTCAGGCAGCTTGTTTGTGTTGGACATGTCTTATAATTTCCTATGGTTTTAGCTGAGATTATTCTGGTGCAAAACTAGACCCTTCCCACCCCAAAATTCCCTTTCCACCCAAAAACCCATACCTACCCTAAACCCTAAAAATTCCCTTACCGTCCAAAGAAACATACCCACCCTAAGCCCTAAACATGTTCATGCAGCCCAAAAATCCATACCCACCCTAAACCTTAAAAATGTCCTCACCACCCAAAAAACGCATACCCACCCTAAACCCTAAAATTTCCCTTACCACCCAAAAACCCATACCCACTCTAGACCCTAAATATTCCCTTACCACCCAAAACCCCATGGCCACACTAAACCCTAAAATTTCTCTTACCACCCAAAAACCCATACCCTCACTAAATTCTAAATAGTCTTGTACCACCCAAAAACCCATACTGTAAGAGGGTTGTTCTGACTATCTGGTCCGCTTTGATTTTTTTTACTTTAGCTGCTAAGTCACATCAGTCCTTATTGTGAGTGTGCAATGTCAGGTGCTACAATCATAAACTGAGGGTCTCATTGATGCAAATATGTTCCATTCCTTAATAGGATACTCCGCATATACAAACGGTCCTTGGTTGTTGACACCACTAAGGAATTCAACTACGCCGGGGGAAGTTTGCTTCAATGATTCCCATGGAAGAACACAGCGTGTAGTGGATTGGGCTTCTGGGGTCCTGAAGGCCAGATTTAGGTGTTTGGACAGGACTGTTGGAGCTCTTCTCTACTCATGGAAAGTATGTCAGATCACTGTGGCATGATGCATACTCCACAACATTGACCTGCAGAGGAATATCCTGTACATCCCAGAGCAGGGGGCACCTGAAGTGCCACCGGGTGAGAATCCTGTAATGCCAAGTAAGGATGATAGTGGTGAAGAGGAAGGAGCTGACTTGCGGAAAAGTCTAATTAACAGCTACTTTTCATGAGTGTAAGTATGCCATGTGATGTCATGTCTGTGACTGTCCAATGAACTGTAGTTGTGAGAATGTGTAGACTTTAGTGTTTTAAAAAAAAATAGGGAGCTGATACGCTGCAAAATTCAGCCAAAGGCTGCTTGATGAGTTAGCTTTTGACATATCCCCACCTTGATGATGTTACTTTGTTTGTGTCAGTTTCCTTGCAGTGCAATTTCATTTCCAGATGCTTCCTATGTGATTTGTGTAATAGATATGTTTTTTAGTGTGTACTCCTTGTTTTGTCTTTGTACAGGTACCTTCACCATAACATCTTCATGGGGGCATTTCAGAGTTGGCAAGTGTCTGATGTTGTTCTGACATGCAAAGTGGACATGGATTGTTCCAATAGTGTAGGTCACAGAATTGGGGTGTACCAGACCTGTGCCAAGACAGCTTGCACAGTGTTTGGTTGGAAACACTAAACACTATTCTTGTATGACCAGTACGTGTTTCATCATTGCAGGTCAGAATGCCTGTGCCACAACACTAACATATGTTTGAGTCATACCACCAGATGCATGGGCATTGGATTATGATGGGCATATGATCAGGGAGTGTTGTATTGCCATTGGTCTATATCTTGAAATATGTGATGTTGAATTACTTTGGTGAGGTATGTGATAAGGATCAAGCTGGTGATATCATCCACTTTAATGTTTGCCTATTCTACAAGACAGTGTCTGACAAATCTCTTCCTTCTGTGGTGTGGGGACTGTACCTTGGAATATGTATTTTGACTCAGTATCAGTCACAAATTCTTGTTTCAAAATGTCCAGACATATGGACAGCCTATGTAGTATACATTGGAATAAAAGTTTTGATGTTACCAGTCACTTGTATGTATGTTTCTGTGTGTAATGGTTGTAATCCTGAGCAGGGCACTGTGTACCTGTAGCACACACATCCTTGCACAAGTAGCTTGTTTCTTCATCATATGGTTCACATGGTCTTACATCTCTGGATAGCAAAATGTGGAAATTAAGCAAGCAGACAATGAGTTTGTGATTAGTACATTTATTACAATGCTGATGTAGAAAATATAATTTGGACAGAAAAGAACAAAAAGTAAAGTGAAGGTGTCAGTCATGGTGCATGAAATAATTGAAGTAGAAGCCACACCATTGGGAGTCCAAAGTCCAGAGTACTCCTCTCATTGGAACTGGTAGGTCAGGGGTTCCCAATCTGTGTAACCGGGTGCACCACCAAAACTAGCCAGGGGCTCCACTCACTAGCACACAGTTTTGGAACCACTGTGAGCTGATGGAGCTCAATGGAAATAAAAAAAGGCTTAGCTGTGGATAAATGTTTTGGTCAAAAAGGAAATTACTTTGAACAAATAACAGGCAGCTTCAACATCGCTTAAGACACATGCTGAACCAGGAAGCTTCTTATGAAATGTCTGCTTTTACTTTTTCATCTTGTTTCTTTTCCAGTGAAGGCAGGTCAAACCGCACGTTAATCTGTGTATACATGCCATACATACCAATATTTCAGAAGAGTTAAGAGGAAAGTTTGTAAAAAAAATAGGGAAGGTGTTTTCTCTGTAGGGCTTGTATTGAAGAGGGGAATATTTGTGACCCTTTTTAAGTTGCTGACGTTAATGCCAGAATTCCACAGAAAATACATGTTTATATTGGCTACATACACTGAGTGGGTGAGTCATATTTGTTGTTAAAAATTGGCAGGGATTTGCATTTGATTTCATACCGTGATATGAAGAGTATGATGCAACCTGCTGCCATTGAACGAGATGGTTTCATGGTGAAAGTGCGTGGGTTAAGGCTTTATCGCCTGAAGTTAAACCTAGAGGAGGTAAAGTGAGTAGGAAGTGCTTGATTACAGCATCAGTACCGTGACACTATAAATGTCACATAAGGCAAAGGGGATATTTGGCATTTACATGTTTTGAGGTCAGCCTTCATACATATCATAGTAAATAAGTAGCATGTTAAAATGCATTGTCTTCAAAATAATTAATTTGCTGTTGTACTGGAATTTAATGTGAAGAAAGTGACAGTGACTCTGGGTGGTTGGGTTTTCTGAGGATAGTGAACAGTGACAGGCTAAGCCACATGAAGGGCTTGGGGAGTAGTGAAAACAAAATCTTTGAACAGTGATGAGCTCTAAATCCACCACTCTTTAAAGGCATTCTTGCTAATCTCACTCAACAATATGCGCATAAACCTTCTCCAGTTATTCCAGCATCTGCCACGCAAATCAGTTTACCAGCAGCCACAACACGGATCACCCATGCATTTAAAATAAAGTATTTTTAGGGGTGTGACCTAGCTTCAAGCAGTTTACTTCCCCGATAACCACATGTCCCTTCAATGAGTCATTGACACTTCATGGGGCTCCGCAGTGGATAGGACAGGACTACATTTAGTATTATAATACCTTCATCAGCTTTATCCGAACTATTTTCAGGGTGAAAATGGAAGGACTCCCAAGATTGGACTTACATCCCCCAACCTGCCAAAAGAAATAACATTATGGGGAGTTGCAGCCAATGGCCAATAGGTCAAGTAGCCGAAAAAATTTGGGAACCACTGTGGTAGGTGGTTGACGATCAGTCAACAGAGTGAATATGTGGCACACAAAGGATGTCCTTCAGAAGGAGGTCACTTGCTGGCAGTGGTGGGTGTCTTGCCACCCACACCTCCTGGATGCTTTGCTGGACACTCCTGCATGTGTGGGGGAGAGGATCTGCTTCTACAGAGGTAGAGGTGTCTCGGGCAGGTTATTCCTCTGGCGGTGCCTCCCTTCCAGTGGCTGACGCCGATGTAGATGTTCTTGGTGTTGATGTACCCAAAAAACATTTGATAGACCAAGACGTGGCTGATGGTGTCCGGCCAGGGTCCTCACCCTGCTAGCCCGCAGCATCCCTCCCACACAACTTACCCCCCCAAGTGCTGTGTTCCCTTGCCCTTGCAAGCACCATCTAACTCAAGGACACCCAGGGACCTTTCTCCTGCAGGAAGTGCAACTTCAGCATCATCCTCAACAAGCTGAAGGCACTCTAATGCACACAAAGATACCAACAACCTCTACAACCCCATTAACTGCCTATTCCTGAACATTTGCTTCCTCCACAAACACGCCACCAAACTCTGGGACTTGATTGACACCTCCTGACCGGACATTGCCTTCCTTACCAAGACTTGGACCAACCCCACCTCGGGTCCAGACATTGCCATTGCCATTCCCGACGGTCACAGCATCCTAAGGATGGACCGCCCTCCTGCCTGGGCGGAGGACTCGCCATCGTACACAAGTCCTCACTGTAAGAGGCTGGCCTGGATTGTAGTGGGTACCTTGGGTACTTACACCTTACCAGGTCCAGTTATCCTTTATTAGCAAAATGTAGTAGTGTTCTAGCTGCTTAGGCTGAAGTGGGAGACATGCAAAGCTCCTGCAATAACACTATGATTACACAGTACTTATACACAAGCAAAGACAATACTCAGTGTTATCAAAAATATAGGTAGTTTATTTGGGTGACACAAGACCAAAAATATCTTAGAGGCAATACTCCTTCTGGAGGCAAGTATTATACACAATATATACGCTAGACACCGAAATTAGGTAAGTAATTAGACATAGGATAGTGCAAACCATATGCAATGCTAAAGAATGCAATGGGATAAAATAGGTCTAGGGGCAACACAAACCATATACTAAGAAAGTGGAATGCGGACCACAAATTCTCCCCTAGACAAGTGTAGTGTGTAGAGAATCGCTGGGAGAGTAAGAAAACCACAAAGGTGAGTAAAATACCCCACCTCAGAGCCCAGGAAAGTAGGAGTAAAGTACTGCAAGTTTCCTTAGAACACACTAAAAGTCGTGATTAGAGTTATTACAAGACCCAAGCTAGACTGCAAACAACAAATGGTGGATTCCTGGACCTGAAGATCTGCAAAGAGAGAAGACCAAGTCCAGAAGTCGGAGAAGGTTCCAGGTAGGACAGGAGCCCCTGCCAACCTAGAAGAGTGTGCAAAAGAAGAGTCTTCAGTTGGAAGAAGACTGAAGAAATGCACCAAGGGAAGATGGCTGCGGGTTCCTGCATGATGCAATGGATGTCCCACATGGAGATGCTGGATGCAGGCGAGTTTTGGCACTGGATTCGTCCAACAAGCCTTGGTTCAAGCAATGTTGCGGATTTCATCAAAGTGGCGCTTCCTGGACCCAGGAGGGACCTGGGGGCCTCAACTCAGACTGAGGAGGCAGAAGGGGCTCCCAACACTAGAGGGAATCCACAGATGACCAGGCAGCACCCATGGAGGTCCCAGGAAACGGGAACAAAGAAGGTGCAAATTGCAGTTGTTGCGGCACTACAAAAGAGGGTCCCACACCACCGGAACACAACTCAGCGAGTTGAGCGTCGCAGGATAGAGTGCTGGGGACCTGGGCCAGGCTGTGCATGAAGGATGCTTGCAAATAGTGCACAGAGGCCTCAGGAGGTGAAGATGATGTGATGCACAGGGGTACTGTCGCAAACGGGAAAGGCAAGCTCTCACCTCCTCCAAATTTGGACAGCAGGACCTTAGGACAGTCTCTGTCGAAGGGGTCCACCACCTGTGTTCCAGGGAGCATGCTCGTCACCAGGAGAGGAGTCCAAGAGAACCAGTCGTCGTCTTAGAAGGTGCCTGCTGGAGCAGGGACGTGACTCTGTCACTTCATGGGAGATTTCTTCAGTCCTTCTGGTGCAGGGTGAAGACAGGGAGTCTCCAGAGTGTGCACACCATGGAAACTGTTGCAGTTGCTGGCTCGAGCTGAAGTTGCAGAGAAAAAGTAGCCCTTCTGGATACTTTCTTGCTGTTACAGCACGTTCTGGAGCAGTCTGCGGTCGATCCAATGTCAGAGGATGAAGTACTAGTTGCAGAGGATTCCTGAAGGAAACTTGCAAGCAGAATCTGAAGAGAAACCCACAGGACAGACCCTAAATGGCCCTGAGAGGGGGATTGGATACCTTATCAGGTATGGACCTATCAGGAGGGGTCTCTGACATCACCTGCTGGCACTGGCCACTCAGAGGCCTCCAGAGTGTCCCCACACCTTGGAAAACAAGATGACTGAAGTGTGGGACACACTGGAGGTGCTCGGGCACTACCCCCGGGGTGGTGATGGACAGGGGAGTGGTCACTCCCCTTTCCTTTGTTCAGTTTCGCAGCAGAGCAGAAAATGGGTGTCCTTGAACTGGTGTAGACTGGCTTATTCAAGAAGGGCACCATAAGTGCCCTTCAAAGCATTTCCAGAGGCCTCCTCCCAAAGGAAATGCTTTGTTCTGCCTTCCTGGGACTGAGCTGTCTGTGAGGTGGCAGCAGCTGTAGCTGCAGTGCAAGACTAAGAGAGCTGGTTTGGCAGTACCCGGAGTCCATGGTGGAGCCCCCAGGATGCATGGCATTGGCTCCCCCTTACCAGGTTTGGAATGCAGGGACAATTCCATGATCTTAGACACCTTACATGGCTATATTCGGGGTTACCATTGTGGAGCTACATATAGGTATTGACCTATATGTAATGCACACATGTAATGGCGTCACCGCACTCACAAAGTCCGGTGAATTGGCCCTGGACTGCGTGGGGGCACCTTTGCAAGTGCAAGGGTGCCCTCACACTTAGTAAATTTGCACCTAGCCTTCAGTAAATAAAGGTTAGACATATAGGTGACTTATAAGTTACTTAAGTGCAGTGAAAATGGATGTGAAATAGTGTGTGCACTATTTCACGCAGGCTGCAGTGGCAGTCCTGTGAAAGTGTTTGTCTGAGCTCCTTATGGGTAGTAAAAGAAATGCTGCAGCCCATAAGTATCTCCTGGAACCCCAATGCCCTGGGTACCTAGGGACCAAACACTAGGGACTTATAAGGGGGTCCAGTGTGTCAATTGAAATTGGTAAATGAAGTCACTAGCATATAGTGACAAATTGAAAAGCAGATAGAGCATGAGCACTGAGGTTCTGGTTAGGAGAGCCTCAGTGACACAGTTAAGCACTATTCACAACACACACATTAAGCTACAAACAATTAGCATTGGGGTCCTGACCAGCAGGATCCCAGTGAGACAGGCAAAAACATACTGACATCAAGGTAAAAAAAAGGGGGTAACATGCTAAGAAAGATGGTACTTTCCTACACAAGCCCCCCCCCCCAAACGAGGGACAATAATGCTAACCTTGCCAAGATGAGTCCTCATTGTCTAAGTGGAAATATCTGGTGAGTCTGCATTGGAGTGGGTACTCCCAGGTCTATGTTCCACTGTATAGTCCATTCCCTGTAGGGAGATGGACCAACTCAACAGCCGGCAGGATGAGGCGCTACAATGTTGCTGGTAGTCTTCTTGCTACTTTGTTGCTGTTATGCAGTCGTCCTGGAGCAGTCAGTGGTCGATCCTTGGCAGAAGTCGAAGATGGAAGTGCAGAGGAACTATGGTGAGCTCTTGCATTCGTTATCTGGTGAGATACCCACAGGAGAGACCCTAAATAGCACTCAGAGGAGGATTGGCTACAGAGAAAGGTAAGCACCTATCATCAGGGGTCATTGACGTCACCTGCTGGCACTGGCCACTCAGAGCTGTCCATTGTGTCCTCACACCTCTGCATCCAAGATGGCAGAGATCTGGGACACACTGGAGGAGCTCTGGGCACCTGCCCTGGGAGGTGCTGGTCAGGGGAGTGGTCACTCCCCTTTCCTTTGTCCAGTTCTGCGCCAGAACGGGACTGGGGGGATCCCTGAACTGGTGTAGACTGGCTTATGCAAGGAGGGCACCATCTGTGCCCTTCAAAGCATTTCCAGAGGCCAGGAGAGGCTGCTCCTCCCAGTCCCTTCACACATATTTCCAAAGGAAGAGGGTGTAACACCCTCTCTCAGAGGAAATCCTTTGTTCTGCCTTCCTGGGACTGGGCTGCCCAGAGGGGCAGAAACATGTCTGAGGGGTTGGCAGCAGCGTTAGCTGCAGAGGAGACCCTGGAAAGTTAGTTTGGCAGTACCCGGGCTCTATGCTGGAGACCCAGGGATGCATGAAATTGTCCCCCCAATACCATAATGGTATCAGGGTGACAGTTCCATGATCCTAGACATGTTACATGGCAATGTTCTGAGTTACCATGGTGACGCTACATATAGGTTTTGACCTATATGTAGTTCACACGTGTAATGGTGTCCCCGCACTCACAAAGTCTGGGGAATTTGCCCTGAACAATGTGGGGGCACCTTGGCTAGTGCCAGGGTGCCCACACACTAAGTAATTTTGCACCTAACCTTCACCAAGTGAGGGTTAGACATATAGGTGACTTATAAGTTACTTGAGTGCAGTGTAAAATGGCTGTGAAATAACGTGAACGTTATTTCATTCAGGCTGCAGTGGCAGTCCTATGTAAAAATTGTCTGAGCTCCCTATGGGTGGCAAAAGAAATGCTGCAGCCCATAGGGATATCCTGGAACCCCAGTACCCTGGGTACCTAGGAACCATATACTAGGGAATTATAAGCGTGTTCCAGTGTGCCAATACGAATTGGTAAAATTAGTCACTAGCCTGCAGTGACAATTTTAAAAGCAGAGAGAGCATAAACACTGAGGTTCTGATTAGCAGAGCCTCAGTGATACAGTTAGGCACCACACAGGGAACACATACAGGCCACAAACGTATGAGCACTGGGGTCCTGGCTAGCAGGATCCCAGTGTCACATGTCAAACACACTGACAACATAGGGTTTCCACTATGAGCACTGGAGTTCTGGCTAGCAGGATCCCAGTGAGACAGTAAAAACACCCTGACATATTCTCACAAACAGGCCAAAAGTGGGGGGAACAAGGCTAGATTGAGGTTGAGACCTGCAGGGACACAGGAGCCAGTGTACCACTATGGACTGGTTCACCCCGATCAACACCTACTTGGTTAGCAGTACCAAGTGACTGATGCTCCCAATAACACACTTAGCCACCCCCTGGCGTTTGTGAATCTCAACTGGGGGGGAGGTACTGGTCCAAAGAAAGTTGTGGTAGCCACTGAATTGCCTGTAGATTGCTTACTAGGCAATGATTTGGAGACATCAGCTTGGGCTTGGGCTTGGGCTGAGTTGGAGGCTCATGCAGCAATGCTGGGCATTCCTGGGCATATGTTTGCTTTTACAAGGGCTCAGGCCAAAAAGCAAAAAGGACAGGGAAACTTGGATCCTGGAACAATGGACCAAGTGCTCCCAAAAGCTAGGGGTAGAAAGGGTAAATCCTTGACCACTATCCCGCCCTCTCCAGAAGATTCCCCTTTTGAGGAAGAGGAATCCTCTCCGTGTGCAGATCCTATACCAGATGAGCTGGCAGCAGACACTGCAGAGCTTTTGGGTACAGGGGGGCCTGCTCGGGAAGAGCTGAGTGTGGCACAGCAAACCTGTTCGACACTAGAAGGTTTGAGACAGCAAGCTGTCAAGCAGCAGAATGGGGATGTCAGTGATAGCCATAGGATGTATTGGGAAGACAACCTCTTGTATACTGAGTTAAGGGACCCTAAACCTGGAGCAGCCAGGAGATTGGTCATCCCCTTGCAATACAGAGAGTTTCTTCTTACCTTGGCACATGACATTCCCTTGGCTGGGCATTTGGACCAGAGTAAAACTTGGGACAGGATGGTTCCCCTGTTTCACGGGCCTCATATGTCAGAGGATACTAAAGAGTTTTGTCGTTCTTGTGTGACCTGCCAAGCCAGTGGCAAGACTGGTGGCACTCCAAAGGTCCCCTTAATTCCACTTCCTGTGGTTGGGTGCCCTTTGAAAGGGTAGGGGTTGACATAGTTGGCCCCCTTGACCCTCCAACAGCTTCAGGCAATAGGTTTATCCTGGTGGTAGTGGACCATGCCAGTAGGTACCCTGAAGCCATCCCCTTAAGGACCACTACAGCTCCTGCTGTAGCAAAGGCCCTCCTGGGAATATTTTCCAGGGTGGGCTTCCCCAAGGAAGTGGTGTCAGACAGAGGTAGTAACTTCATGTCTGCATACCTCAAGGCAATGTGGAAGGAATGTGGAGTAACTCCCAAGTTTACTACTCCTTATCATCCACAAATAAATGG
Organism: Pleurodeles waltl; assembly: GCF_031143425.1. Taxonomy (NCBI): domain Eukaryota; kingdom Metazoa; phylum Chordata; class Amphibia; order Caudata; family Salamandridae; genus Pleurodeles; species Pleurodeles waltl. The sequence continues at coordinate 37,485,433 of NC_090436.1, forward strand.
TCTGGTTGACAGGTTTAATAAAACTCTCAAAGGTATGATAATGGGACTCCCTGAAAAACTCAGAAGGAGATGGGATGTCCTGTTACCTTGCCTCTTTTTTGCTTACAGGGAGGTACCCCAAAAAGGAGTGGGCTTTCGCCCCTTTGAACTCCTCTTTGGGCACCCTGTGAGAGGTCCCCTTGCACTTGTTAAGGAGGGTTGGGAACAACCTTTAAAAGCTCCTAAACAGGACATTGTGGACTATGTACTTGGCCTAAGATCAAGAATGGCTGAGTACATGAAAAAGGCCAGTAAACACCTTCAGGCCAGCCAGGGGCGGGAAAAGCAATAGCATGACCAGAAGGCTGTCCTGACTCAGTACCACCCAGGACAAAAGGTGTGGGTATTGGAGCCTGTGGCCCCAAGAGCCCTCCAGGACAAATGGAGTGAACCCCATCTAATTGTTGACAAAAAGGGTGAGGTTACCTATTTGGTAGACCTTGGCACTTCCAGGAGTCCCCCTAGGGTGCTCCATGTCAGCCGCCTGAAACCGTACTATGACAGGGCTGATCTCACTGTGCTCATGGCAACTGATGAGGGACAGGTAGAAGAGAGTGACCCTCTCCCTGATCTCGTCTCCACCACTGAAGCTGATGGCTTAGTGAAGGGAGTAGTATTTGCAGATTGTCTTACTGCTGAGCAGAAAGATAACTGTATAAATCTTTTAAGTCAGTTTTCTGAACTCTTCTCACTGATACCAGGTACCACTACTTGGTGTGAACATTCAATTGATACTGGAGACAGTTTACCTGTCAAAAGTAAGATTTATAGGCAGCCTCACCATGTTAGGGACTGCATTAAACAAGAGGTTCAGAAAATCTTAGACTTAGGAGTGATTGAGCCTTCAGAAAGCCCATGGGCTTGCCCAGTGGTACTTGTACCTAAACCTCACAGTAAGGATGGCAAAAGAGAAATGAGGTTTTGTGTTGACTATAGAGGGCTCAACCAAGTAAACAAGACAGATGCTCACCCTATACCCATGGCAGATGAGCTAATAGATACACTGGCTTCTGCCAAGTATCTAAGCACTTTTGATCTAACTACAGGGTATTGGCAGATTAGGTAATCAAAAGATGCAAAACCAAAGACTGCATTTTCAACCATTGGAGGGCACTATCAATTTACTGTAAAGCCCTTTGGTCTGAATAAAGCACCTGCCATTTTTCAAATGTTGGTGAACACAGTCCTGCAAGGGTTGGAAGCTTTTAATGCAGCATATCTAGATGATATAGCTGTCTTTAGCTCCACATGGGATGATCACCTGGTCCATCTGTGGAAAGTTTTGGAGGCACTGCAAAAGGGAGGCCTCACTATCAAGGCCTCAAAGTGCCAGATAGGGCAGGGGAAAGTGGTTTATCTGGGCCACCTGGTAGGTGGAGAACAGATTGCACCACTACAGGGGAAAATCCAAACTATCATGGATTGGGTTCCCCCTACAACTCAAACCCAGGTGAGAGCTCTTTTAGGCCTCACAGGGTACTACAGGAGGTTTATTAAGAATTATGGCTCCAATGCAGCTCCTCTTAATGACCTCACTAGTAAGAAAATGCCTAAAAAAGTATTGTGGACAGCTAGCTGTCAAAAAGCTTTTGATGAGCTCAAACAGGCCTTGTGCTCTGCAACTGTCCTAAAAGCCCTTGCTACTCCAAAATGTTCATAGTCCAGAATGATGCTTCTGAATTGGGGGTTGGGGCAGTGCTATCACAGCTTAATACTGAGGGCCAGGATCAACCTGTTGCTTTTATCAGCAGGAGGTTGACCCCTAGAGAAAAGCGTTGGTCTGCCATAGAGAGGGAGGCCTTTGCTGTGGTCTGGGCACTGAAAAAGTTGAGACCATACCTGTTTGGTACTCGGTTTATTGTTCAGACAGACCACAAACCTCTACTTTGGCTACAACAAATGAAAGGTGAAAACCCTAAATTGTTGAGGTGGTCCATATCTATACAGGGAATGGACTATACAGTGGAACATAGACCTGGGGGTTCACACTCCAATGCAGATGGACTCTCCAGATATTTCCACTTAGACAATGAAGACTCATCTGGGCAAGGTTAGCCTTATTGTCCCTTGTTTGGGTGTGGGGGTTGTATAGGAAAGTACCATCTTGCCTGGCATGTTACCCCCATTTTTACTGTATGTATGTTTGTTTTAGCCTGTGTCACTGGGATCTTGCTAGCCAGGACCCCAGTGCTCATAAAGTATGCCCTGTATGTGTTCCCTGTGTGGTGCCTAACTGTATCATTGAGGCTCTGCTAACCAAAACCTCAGTGTTTATGCTCTCTCTGCTTTTAACATTTTCACTGTAGGCTAGTGACTAATTTTACCAATTCTGATTGACACACTGGAACACCCTTATAATTCCCTTGTATATGGTAAATAGGTACCCAGGGTACTGGGGTTCCAGGAGATCCCTATGGGCTGCAGCCTTTCTTTTGCCACCCATAGGGAGCTCGGACAATTCTTACACAGGACTGCCACTGCAGCCTGAGTGAAATAACGTCCACGTTATTTCACAGCCATTTTACACTGCACTTAAGCAACTTATAAGTCACCTATATGTCTAACCCTCACTTGGTGAAGGTTAGGTGCAAAGTTACTTAGTGTGTGGGTACCCTGGCACTAGCCAAGGTGTCCCCACATTGTTCAGGGCAAATCCCCCACACTTTGTGAGAGCGGAAACACCATTACAAGCGTGCACTACATATAGGTCAACACCTATAAGTAGCGTCACAATGGTAACTCCGAACATGGCAATGTAACATGTCTAGGATCATGGAATTGTCACCCCAATACCATTCTGGTATTGGGGGGACAATTCCATGCATCCCGGGTATTCAGCATAGAGCCCGGGTACTGCCAAACCAACTTTACGGGGTCTCTTCTGCAGCTACCGCTGCTGCTAACCCCTCAGACAGGTTTCGGCCCTCCTGGGGCCTAGGCAGCCCAGTCCCAGGAAGGCAGAACAAAGGATTTCCTCTGAGAGAGGGTGTTACACCCTCTCCCTTTGGAAATAGGTGTGAAGGGCCTGGGAGGAGTAGCCTCTCCTGGCCTCTGGAAATGCTTTGAAGGGCACAGATGGTGCCCTCCTTGCATCAGCCAGTCTACACCGGTTCAGGGATCTCCCCAGCCCTGCTCTGGCGTGAAACTGGACAAAGGAAAGGGGAGTGACCACTCCCCTGACCAGCACCTCTCAGGGCAGGTGCCCAGAGCTCCTCCAGTGTGCCCCAGACCTCTGCCATATTGGATGCAGAGGTGTGAGGGCACAATGGACAGCTCTGAGTGCCCAGTGCCAGCAGGTGACGTCAGAGACCCCTCCTGATAGGTGCTTACCTTTCTCTGTAACTAATCCTCCTCTGTGGGCTATTTTGGGTCTCTCCTGTAGGCATCTCACCAGATAACGAGTGCAAGACCTCACCAGAGTTCCTCTGCACTTCCCTCTTCGACTTCTGCCAAGGATCGACCGCTGACTGCTCCAGGATGCCTGCATAATTGCAACAAAGTAGCAAGAAGTCTACCAGCAACATTGTAGCGCCTCATCCTGCCGAATTTCTCGACTGTTTCCTGGTGGGGCATGCTTTTAGGGCTGTCTGCCTTCACGCTGCTCTGGAAGCCAAGAAGAAATCTCCTGTGGGTTGACGGAATCTTCCTCCTGCCAACGCAGGCATCAAACTTCTGCATCACTGGTCCTCTGGGTCTCCTCTCATCCTGACGAGCGTGGTCCCTGGAACACAGGAGCTGGGTCCTAGTGTCTTCGAGAGTCCAATGGCCCTTCTGTCCAAATTTGGTGGAGGTAAGTCCTTGCCTCCCCACGCCAGACAGTAATCCTGTGTACTGCGTGAACTGCAGCTGCTTGGGCTTCTGTGCACTTTTGCAAGACTTCCTTTGTGCACAGCCTAGCCCAGGTCCCCAGCACTCCGTCCTGCATTGCCCAATTTGCTGAGTTGGACTCCGAGGTCGTGGGATCCTCTTTTGTTGTCCAGAGTCAACCTTCGTCCTCAGATATTCTAAGTGCCTGTTCAGGTACTTCTGCGGGTGCTGCCTGCTTCTGTGTGGGCTCTCTGTGTTGCTGAGCGCCCCGTCTGTCTCCTCCACTAAGGGGCGACCTCCTGGTCCTTCCTGGGCCCTGGCAGCACCCAAAATCCTCAACCGTGACTCTTGCAGCTAGCAAGGCTTTTTTGTGGTCTTTCTGCATGGAAACAACTCTGCATCCTCCAGCACGCCGTGGGACATCTTCTGACCAAAGGAGAAGTTCCTGGCACCTTCCGTTGTTGCAGAATCTTTGGCTTCTTCCACCTCCACCTGGAGGCAGCCCTTTTGCACCTTCATCCGGGGTTTAGTGGGCTCCTGCACCCCTGGACACTTGGGTGACTCTTGGACTTGGTCCCCTTCCTTTACAGGTCCTCAGGTGCAGGAATCCGTCTTCAGTGTTTTGCAGTCAGTTGTTGTCCTTGCAGAATCCCCTATCTCGACTTTACTGTCTTTCTGGGGTAGTAGGGTAACTTAACTCCCACTTTTCAGGGTCTTGGGTTGGGGTATCTTGGACACCCTTAGTGTTTTCTTACATTCCCAGCAACCCTCTACATACTACACTAGGCCTGGGGTCCATTCGTGGTTCGCATTCCACTTTTGGAGTATATGGTTTGTGTTGCCCCTAGGCCTATTTCTCCCTATTGCATTCTACTGTGTTCTACAGTGTTTGCACTACTTTCCTAACTGTTTACTTACCTGATTTGGTTTGTGTGTGTATATTTTGTGTATATTACTTTCCTCCTAAGGGAGTATATCCTCCGAGATACTTTTGGCATACTGTCACTAAAATAAAGTACCTTTATTTCTAGTAATTCTGAGTATTGTGTTTTCTTATGATGTAATGCTAAGTGATATCGGTGGTATAGTAGGAGCTTTGCATGTCTCCTAGTTCAGCCTAAGCTGCTCTGCTATAGCGACATCTATCAGCCTAAGCTGCTGGAACACCTCTAATATACTAATAAGGGATAACCTGACCAGGCACAAGGTGTAAGTACCACAAGGTACCCACTATAAGTCAGGCCAGCCCCCTACAGCGGGTGCTGCCTGCTTCTGCATGGGCTGAGTGCCCCCTCTGTCTCCTCGTCCAAATGCTGACCTCCTGGTCCTTCCTGGACCCGGGCAGCAACCTTTTTCTTAAACCACAACCCTTGCAGCTAGCAAGGCTTGTTTGCAGTCTTTCTGCATGGAAACAACTCAGCACCCTCCAGCACGCCATGGGACATCTTCTGACCAAAGGAGAAGTTCCTGGCACCTTCTGTTGTTGCAGAATCTTCAGCTTCTTCCACCCAGTGGCAGCCCTTTTGCACCTTCATCCGGGGTTTAGTGGGCTCCTGCACCCCCTAGACACTTGCGTGACTCTTGGACTTGGTCCCCTTCCTTTGCAGGTCCTCAGGTCCAGGAATCCGTCTTCAGTGCTTTGCAGTCAGTTGTTGTTCCTGCAGAATCCCCTATCTCGACTTTACTGTCTTTCTGGGGTAGTAGGGTAACTTTACTCCTACTTTTCTGGGTCTTGGGGTTGGGGTATCTTGGATACACTTAGGGGGTCATTCTGACCCTGGCGGCTGGTGGCCACCAGGGCCACCGACCACGGGAGCACCACCAACAGGCTGGCGGTGCTCCCACGAGCATTCTGACCGCGGCGGTTCAGCCGCGGTCAGAAGCGGAAAGTCGGCGGTCTCCCGCCGACTTTCCGCTGCTCGGGGGAATCCTCCATGGCTGCGGAGCGCGCTCCGCAGCCATGGGGATTCTGACACCCCCTACCGCCATCCTGTTCCTGGCGGGTCTCCAGCCAGGAACAGGATGGCGGTAGGGGGTGCCGCGGGGCCCCTGGGGGCCCCTGCAGTGCCCATGCCCATGGCATGGGCACTGCAGGGGCCCCCGTAAGAGGGCCCCGCAAAGTATTTCAGTGTCTGCCATGCAGACACTGAAATACGCGACGGGTGCAACTGCACCCTTCGCACCCCTGCAACTACGTCGGCTCAATTCTGAGCCAGCGTCCTCGTTGCAGGGGCATTTCCTCTGGGCCAGCGGGCGCTCTTTTGGAGAGCGCCCGCCGGCCCAGAGGAAATGTTAGAATGGCCGCCGCGGTCTTGTGACCGCGGTGCGGTCATTTGGCGGCGGAACCCTGGCGGACGGCCTCCGCCGTCCGCCAAGGTTAGAATCAGGCCCTTAGTGTTTTCTTACACTCCCAGTGACCCTCTACACACTGCACTAGGTCTGGGGTCTATTCATGGCTCGCATTCCACTTTTAGAGCATATGGTTTGTGTTGCCCCTAGGCCTATTGCATCCTATTGTATTCTACAGTATTTGCACTACTTTTCTAAATGTTTACTTACCTGATTTTGGTTTGTGTGTATATTTTGTGTATTTTACTTACCTCCTAAGGGAGTATATCCTCTGAGATACTTTTGGCATATTGTCACTAAAATAAAGTACCTTAATTTTTCTTAACTCTGAGTATTGTGTTTCTTATGATATAGTGCCACATGATATAAGTGGTATAGTAGAAGCTTTGCATGTCTCCTAGTTCAGCCTAAGCTGCTCTGCTACAGCTACTTCTATCAGCCTAAGCTGCTAGTACACTACTAATGTACCAATAAAGGATAACTGGACCTGGCACAAGGTGTAAGTACCATCGGGGACCCACTATAAGCTAGGCCAGCCTCCTACACGTGTTCATGGCCCCTCTCACTGCCATCGTCAGAAGCCACGGTATGAACATCGTGTCATATGCCGATGACACAAAACTCATCATTTCCCTCACTGAAGACCCGGGTACGGCCAAAATGAACTTCCACTCAGGAATGGAAGCCGTCGCCACCTGGATGAGAGAAAGCTGCCTAAAGCTCACCTCCGACAATACTGAGCTTTTCATCTTAGGAAACGCCACCTCAGCTTGGGATGACTCCTGGTGGCCCGCATCCCTCAGTGCCCCCCTGCACCCACTGAGCACACCAGCAACTTAGAAATCATCCTGGACCCCGCCCAATCCATGAAACGCCAGGTAAACTCTGTAGCGTCCTCCTACGCCTTAGTCACTTGCAAGCTTGACTACGGCAACGCCCTTTACGCCAGAAACTTAACTAGGAACATCAAAAAACAACATCTCATCCAAAATGCCACCACCAGACTCATTGTGGAACCCCCACGCCAAGAACACATCTCCTAACACCTAAGGACCCTCCACTGGCTACCAGTTGAAAAGCGAAACACCTTGAAGCTTCTCACCCACACATACAAGACCACACATAACACAGGACCAGCCAGATCCCTCCCCCTGCCAGATCCCTCCGCTCCGCGCAGATGGCCCTTGTGAGAAGGTAGCCTCTTTCTAGCCTTGTTACCCCCACTTTTGGCCTGTTTGTGAGTGTATGTCAGGATGTTTGTCACTGTTTTCACTGTCTCACTGGGATCCTGATGGCTAGGCCCCAGTGCTCATAGTGAAAACACTATGTTTTCAGTATGTTTGTTATGTGTCACTGGGACCCTGCTAGTCAGGACCCCAGTGCTCATAAGGTTGTGGCCTATATGTATGTGTCACTGGGACCCTGTCACACAGGGCCCCAGTGCTCATAGGTGTGCATGTATGTGTTCCCTGTGTGGTGCCTAACTGTCTCACTGAGGCTCTGCTAACCAGAACCTCAGTGGTTATGCTCTCTCATTACTTTTAAATTGTCACTAACAGGCTAGTGACCAATTTTAACAATTCACATTGGCTTACTGGAACACCCTTATAATTCCCTAGTATATGGTACTGAGGTACCCAGGGTATTGGGGTTCCAGGAGATCCCTATGGGCTGCAGCATTTCTTTTGCCACCCATAGGGAGCTCTGACAATTCTTACACAGGCCTGCCACTGCAGCCTGAGTGAAATAACGTCCACGTTATTTCACAGCCATTTTACACTGCACTTAAGTAACTTATAAGTCACCTATATGTCTAACCTTTACCTGGTAAAGGTTAGGTGCCAAGTTACTTAGTGTGAGGGCACCCTGGCACTAGCCAAGGTGCCCCCACATTGTTCAGAGCCAATTCCCTGAACTTTGTGAGTGCGGGGACACCATTATACGAGTGCACTACATATAGGTCACTACCTATATGTAGCTTCACAATGGTAACTCCGAATATGGCCATGTAACATGTCTATGATCCTGGAATTGCCCCCTCTATGCCATCCTGGCATAGTTGGCACAATCCCATGATCCCAGTGGTCTGTAGCACAGACCCTGGTACTGCCAAACTGCCCTTCCAGGGGTTTCACTGCAGCTGCTGCTGCTGCCAACCCCTCAGACAGGCAGCTGCCCTCCTGGGGTCCAGCCAGGCCTGGCCCAGGATGGCAGAACAAAGAACTTCCTCTGAGAGAGGGTGTGACACCCTCTCCCTTTGGAAAATGGTGTGAAGGCAGGGGAGGAGTAGCCTCCCCCAGCCTCTGGAAATGCTTTGTTGGGCACAGATGTGCCCAATTCTGCATAAGCCAGTCTACACCGGTTCAGGGACCCCTTAGCCCCTGCTCTGGCGCGAAACTGGACAAAGGAAAGGGGAGTGACCACTCCCCTGACCTGCACCTCCCCTGGGATTTGTCCAGAGCTCCTCCAGTGTGCTCCAGACCTCTGCCATCTTGGAAACAGAGGTGCTGCTGGCACACTGGACTGCTCTGAGTGGCCAGTGCCACCAGGTGACGTCAGAGACTCCTGCTGATAGGCTCCTTCAGGTGTTGCTAGCCTATCCTCTCTCCTAGGTAGCCAAACCCTCTTTTCTGGCTATTTAGGGTCTCTGTCTCTGGGGAAACTTCAGATAACGAATGCAAGAGCTCATCCGAGTTCCTCTGCATCTCCCTCTTCACCTTCTGATAAGGAAACGACCGCTGACCGCGCTGGAAGCCTGCAAACCTGCAACATAGTAGCAAAGACGACTACTGCAACTCTGTAACGCTGATCCTGCCGCCTTCTCGACTGTTTTCCTGCTTGTGCATGCTGTGGGGGTAGCCTGCCTCCTCTCTGCACCAGAAGCTCCGAAGAAATCTCCAGTGGGTCGACGGAATCTTCCCCCTGCAACCGCAGGCACCAAAAAGCTGCATTACCGGTCCCTTGGGTCTCCTCTCAGCACGACGAGCGAGGTCCCTTGAATCCAGCGACTCTGTCCAAGTGACCCCCACAGTCCAGTGACTCTTCAGTCCAAGTTTGGTGGAGGTAAGTCCTTGCCTCACCTCGCTGGGCTGCATTGCTGGGAACCGCGACTTTGCAGCTACTCCGGCCCCTGTGCACTTCCGGCGGAAATCCTTTGTGCACAGCCAAGCCTGGGTCCACGGCACTCTAACCGGCATTGCACGACTTTCTAAGTTGGTCTCCGGCGACGTGGGACTCCTTTGTGCAATTTTGGCGAGCACCGTTTCACGCATCCTTGTAATGCCTGTTTCTGGCACTTCTCCGGGCGCTACCTGCTTCAGTGAGGGCTCTTTTTCTTGCTCGACGTCCCCTCTCTCTTCAGGTCCAATTTCCTACCTCCTGGTCCCTCCTGGGCCCCAGCAGCTTCCAAAATTGCCAAACGCACGATTTGCGCCTAGCAAGGCTTGTTGGCGTTCTTTCGGCGGGAAAATACTTCTGCACAACTCTCCATGGCGAGAGGGATCCGTCCACCAAAGTGGAAGTCTCTAGCCCTTTTCGTTCCTGCAGAAACCTCAGCTTCTTCTGTCCAGTAGAAGCTTCTTTGCACCCGCAGCTGGCATTTCCTGGGCATCTGCCCATCTCCGACTTGCTTGTGACTTTTGGACTTGGTCCCCTTGTTCCACAGGTACCCTAGATTGGAAATCCACAGTTGTTGCATTGCTGGTTTGTGTCTTTCCTGCATTATTCCTCTAACACGACTTCTTTGTCCTTAGGGGAACTTTAGTGCACTTTGCACTCACTTTTCAGGGTCTTGGGGAGGGTTATTTTTCTAACTCTCACTATTTTCTAATAGTCCCAGCGACCCTCTACAAGGTCACATAGGTTTGGGGTCCATTCGTGGTTCGCATTCCACTTTTGGAGTATATGGTTTGTGTTGCCCCTATCCCTATGTTTCCCCATTGCATCCTATTGTAACTATACATTGGTTGCACTGTTTTCTAAGACTATACTGCATATTTTTGCTATTGTGTATATATATCTTGTGTATATTTCCTATCCTCTCACTGAGGGTACACTCTAAGATACTTTGGCATATTGTCATAAAAATAAAGTACCTTTATTTTTAGTATAACTGTGTATTGTGTTTTCTTATGATATTGTGCATATGACACTAAGTGGTACTGTAGTAGCTTCACACGTCTCCTAGTTCAGCCTAAGCTGCTCTGCTAAGCTACCATTATCTATCAGCCTAAGCTGCTAGACACCCTATACACTAATAAGGGATAACTGGGCCTGGTGCAAGGTGCAAGTACCCCTTGGTACTCACTACAAGCCAGTCCAGCCTCCTACAGCCCTGGCCACCATCCCTCTCATCCGCAAAACCACCACCGGAGGACGATCCATCACCTACACTGCAGCCAAGAGCTGGAACAACCTCCTCCTGCACCTCAGACAAAGCCCTTCACTCACAATCTTCAGGAAGAACCTCAAGACGTGGCTCTTCAGATGAAGCTCCTCCCCCCCAGCGCCTTGAGACCCTAACAGGTAAGTAGCTGCGCTTTAGAAATAATACTTGATTGATTGATTGAGGGTGCTCTCCCCAACTGGTTCCTGGAACCTCATTGTCTGAAGTGTTGAGCTACAACTCAGGATTCATGACTGGGGGCACAAGATGGTAGTCACTGTGCTCGGTACACAGCTTCGGGGTGAATGGTTGTCTGTGATGCTGAGGCAACCGGGGTAGGACGTGTTGATGTGGCCACACTGATACTCACTGTTGGTGTCTGACCAGGTTGCCTAGATGGGCCAGAACCATCCTCCACGTTCAGATGTCCAGGAGTCTCCTCTTCACTTACTGCTTCATACTGGGGAGTAGTGGCAATATCTTGTATGGCCTCTGTGTGCCCAGTGACAGCTTGACCTGTTGATGTGAAATATACAATGTTAGTGGTTATATTGTAACATCTACCTCCAATAGTTTAGTGTTACAGTAACCAGAGACCTTGTAAAATGTTAAATTGCAGGTAATCCAATTGTGGCAAGTGCTCATGGTATTGGTTGTGATGACATGACATTTGTGAAGCATGTCAGACTTTTTTGACTGAAGCAGCTGCTGACATGAGCTGAAATGTGGAGATCATTAGCACTTGGGAGGATGGCCTGAGAATGCCATCTTGCCACAGTGCAGGCAAAACAGTGGCTAGGCAAGGTCTGTCTTTCGTCACTTTGAGACCTAGTGATTGTGATGCAGGCAGACCCAGGAGTTTGTTGTAGATGTAACTGGAGTGATCATGTGGTCAGTGCAGCATGAATGTGTCTGCTGCCAATACTATTCTAATCATGCATCTTGAGGCCTTTGGAATCATTGTTTTGCACACTTGGTAAGCTGCCCTCCCTGTCCTCAATAGTTTCATCTTAGGTTAGCAGGCCAAGATGGAGCTAGGTTAGCGGGTCAAGTTGGAGCCAGGTAGCCAGACACATCTCAGAGTTGAGCATGATCTGTATCTTGGTCACTCCCAGGTGAGTCAACTTCAATTGAGTATCAGCAAGCCAAGGTATTTGGAGAGGTGCCTACTGGTCTGTTGTTTGGCGTTACTGAAACAGAGCCTCTTGGAAGTTGCAGTCATGTCACTCTCCATGCTACACACACTTGACAAATATTATCCTCCTAGGCAAATAAACTTCATTTGAGAGTTCAGAAATAGATGGGTTTGCGCAAATGAACACTGGTTTTGTGGTTGGAGTCAGAGAAACACGACCTATTTGCCTTTGCATTCCAGACACTCCCTCTGCTTTCCATCAACATACAAGTGGTATCCTCCCAGGTGAGTAAACTTAAATTGAGAGTTAACAGACATGGGCATTTGGGCATGTGAACACTGGACTTGTGTTTGGAGTTAGAGAGACAGAGCCTCATGGCCCAAACAGTCATATCACTCCCTCTACCTCATACGCTTGATAAATGTCATCCCACCAGGTGAGTACCATTCATTTGAGAGTTGACATACAGATGTACTGGGGCATGTGACCTATGGTCTGGTGTTTGTAGTAACAGAAACAGGGCCTGCTGGGAGTCGCAGCCCTGTCAGTCCCCGTACTACACTCACTATACAATTATTATCCCCCAGGTGAGTACACTTCATGTATGAGTTACCATACATGAGACTTTGGAAAAGAAGACACTGGGCTGGTGAGTGAAGTAACAGTGACAGAGCCTCCTGGCCTCAGCTGTCCTGTCATTCCCTCTACTACACACACTATACAAATGGTATCCTCCCAGCTGAGTAAACTTACACTGAAAGTTACCAAACAGGGGCATTTCAACTAATGAACACTGTTCTGTTGTTTGGAGTCAGATAAAGAGAGCCTCCTGTGAGTTGGACTCAGGTTATTCCATCTAGTTCCCACACTTGACCAATGATATTTCCCCAGGAGTATAAACTTCATTTGGCGGTTGACAAACAGGGATCTTTGGACAAGGGAATACTGGGCTGGAGTTTGGAGTTATATAAACAGTGCCTCCTTGGAGTTGCAATTATGTAACACTCTCTACTGCATACACTATACACATGGTATCCTCCCAGGTGAGTACACTTCAATTGAGAGTTACCAACCAATGGTATTTGGACAAGAAAACACTGGACTGGTAGTTGGATTGACAGTAGAAGAGCTTCTTGGAAGTTGCAGTAATATCACTCTTTCTACTACACACAATATACAAACGTTATGTCCCCAGGTGAGTACACTTCATTTATGAGTTACCACGCAATGGTATTTGGACAGGAGAACACTGAGCTGGAGGTTGATTTTACATACATGAGGTCTTCTTGGCCTTAGTAGTCATGTCACTCCTTCTACTTCTCACATTTGACATGTGCTATCCTCCCAACTGAGTACACTTACATTCAGAGTTGCCAAACAGAGGTCTTTAGACAAGTAAACACTGGTCTGGGGTTTGCAGTCTGAGAAATAGTGCCTCCTGTGAGTTGCAGTCAGGTCACTCTCTCTACTACACATACTTGACCAATGTCCTCCCCACAGGTAAGTACACTTCAATTGAGAGTTCATTAACAGATGTATTGTAGCATGTGACCATTGAGCTGGTATTTGTAGTTACAGAAATAGTGCCTGCTGGGCGTTCTAGTCATGTCAGTTCCAGTAGTCCACACAGTAGACAAATGTTATCTCCCAAAGTGTGTACCCTTAAATTGATAGCTAAAAAACAAGAGTATTTGGACAAGTGACAACTGCTCTGGTGTTTGGAGTTAATGAAAGAGTGCCTCCTGTGAGTTGCAGTCAGATCACTCTCTCTAGTACACACACGACCAATCTTTTTTCCCCAGGTGAGTGCACTTCAATTGAGAGTTCAGTAGCAGATATATTGTAGCATGTGACCACTGTGCTAGTGTTTGTAGTTACAGGACTAGCTCCTGCTGGGAGTGCTAGTCATGTCAGTGCCTGCACTACACACACTTGACAAATGTTAACTCTCCAGGTTTGTACCCTTAAATTGACAGATACCAAACAGGGGTCTTTGGAGAAGTGATCACTGGTCTGATGTCTCCCCCGGAACTACCTGTAGGTCACCAAGCACCACCATAACAGCTAATGATAGAACAGTGAGGGAGTTACACCTTGCACCATGTTTTTTGCCCCCCCCAACATGGGAACACCCCCTTTGCATACATTTTGCCTGGCGCAGGCATAATGTAGCGCAAAATGATACAAAGCATGCATGCATTGCACCACTTTGTAAATATGGTGTAGCGTTTTTGGTCTTCTAACTCTACATTAGCATAAAAAAATAAAGCTAATGTGGCGTTGGAAAGGCGCAAGGGGTTCTTAAATATGCCCCTTACATTTTTACATTTTTGTGGTAAAGGCATTCGTGGTAAAGGCACATATTTATGTATATTTATATTTATATTTCAACAATATAAATACAAATCAATATATATATACATATATATATATATATATATATATATATATATATATATATATATATATATATATATGTATAGCCTTATTACCCACAGTTCCTGAACCCTAAAAAAATCCTTTCCCACCCCCAAATTCCCTTACCACCCAAAAATCCAAACCCACCCTAAACCCTAAAAATTCCCTTACCAACCAAAAAATCATAGCAACCCTAAGAATGTCCATGCAGCCCAAAAACCCATACCCACCCTAAACCTTAAAAATTCCCTTATCACCCAAAAAACAATACCCGCACTAAACCCTAAAAAATCCCTTACTACCCAAAAAACCATACCCTCCCTAAACTATAAATAGTACTGTACCACCAAAGAACCCATACAGTGAGAGGATGGTTCTGACTATCTGGTCCACCCTGAATTGTTGCTTTTGGATCACGTGGCTTTGTACCTTTTACTGTGAGGGAGCCTCATAGTTTGAGACTCACCCACAGTAAACTCATGCTAAAATGGACTGTGCATGTTTACCACCGGTGCCGCCTTGTTAAGCAAAGGCTACTGAGATGCAGCAAAGGTAGGAGGCCCACCGATGGTTACACATGATCACATGTGCACACGCATGTGTACCAGTGTGAGGGCTGCATGTGTAGTATTTCTGAAGTGCACAGCCCAAGAATTGCTCTTAGGTAGCCTGGCATATATGGGGCCATGCAGAACGGAGAGGGTGATCTGGAGGAGGCCGTATGAGATGGGTCGATACATGTGAGGGATAGTCAGTATGCTTACTGTCTTGATTGTCTTGATTGTAGTGACACTACAATGGGAAACGCTGCCCTAGAGCACAACCTCAGTTCCCTGTAGTCCACAGACTCCAGAGTTGCATCAATGTTCACTGTAACCTGTATTAAAAGAATAAGGCAGTATGTTACAAAAGCAAATCTGTACAGCTTATGGGTCATCCAGGAATGTCATCTTTCTCCGACTCAGCTCGAGATTAGGTCCAATTACTGCTCTGTCCAGCTGCAGGAGCAGGGCCTTGCATCAATCAGACAGCTGTCATTCAGTGCGAAGATCCATACCTGCCCCAGGCTCCTTGGTAGGAACTGCGAGGAGAGGCCCAGGCAGGAATATCAGGGAGGAGGGGCAGAGTCATTCAGAGCACATGTGGCAACTGACTCCTGGATGACACTGTTTTGAGCTATCCTAGAAGACTGTGCAGGAAGGTTGGGACGGGGCAGAGAATTGATGTGGCACATCAGGACAGGCCAGAGGCTCAGCCCTGCTGGACACTTCCACCTCCCACTTAAAAGGTCTTACACAGGGGAGGTCTCCCTCTCTCTTGGCTATGCTCCTCTGAAGAATACTGGGACTGAAGATGGGCATCCTGGACAACTGGAAAGAAGAACCCCCTGACTGCAAACTGGGACTAGGACTTTGCCCCTGAATGACTCCATACCCAGTGGGGGCACACCACAGGGCCAGGTAAGCTGGGTCCCTTTAAATCCCTTGAGGACCGGGGTGGGGGGACTGGGCCCTAACACAAGGAGAGCGCGCTGCCCAGAAGAAAGGAAGGCACCCAGATGAAAGGCTGGTGCAGGGAGTCAGTGGGACTGGCTGTAGGAAAGTACACTCTGTTTGGCATGTTACCCCCCATTTCTGCCTGATGTCAGTGTGTTTGACTGTGTTCACTGGGATCCTGCTAACCAGGACCCTTGTCTAAATGTTGTCACCGCATACTGGTAACCCAGTATTTCACCCACAATTGGCATACAGGGTCACCCCTTTTAAGTCCCTAGTATATGATACCTAGGTACCCAGGGTATTGGGGTTCCAGGGGATCCCTATGGGCTGCAGCATTTCTTTTGCAACCTGTAGGGAGCCCATACAAAGACTTCTAGAGGACTGCCATTGCAGCCTGTGTGAAATGGTGCATGCACCCTTTCACTGCCATCTACACTGCACCAGGTCACTTATAAGTCACCCATATGTCAGGCCTTCCAACCCTGAAGGCTGGGTGCGGAGTACCTGTGTGTGACGGAACCCCTGAACTAGCAGAGGTGCCCCCACAACCTCTAGGACCATTTTCCCAGACTTCGTGAGTGCGGGGATGCCATTTTACGTGTGCACTGGACATAGGTCACTACCTAGCTTAACAATGGTAACTCCGAATATGGCCATGTTGGGTATCAAACATAATGGAATCATAACCCAAGGCTTTTGCAAGCATTAGGTATATGATTCCATGCACTCTGGGGGCTCCTTAGAGGACCCGAGTACTGCCATTACAGCCTTCTGAGGTTTTCCAGGCAGCCCCAGCTGCTGCCACCTCACAGACAGGTTACTTCCCTCCTGTTGCTTGAGCAGCTCAAGCCCAGGAAACCAGAACAAAGGATTTCCTTTGTGAGAAGGATGTTACACCCTCTCCCTTTGGAAATAGGTGTTACTGGCATGGGGGGGTAGCCTCCCAGAGCCTCTGGAAATGCTTTGAAGGGCACAGATATTGCACTCCTTGCGTAAACCAGTCTACAGCGGTTCAGGGACCCCCAGTCCCTGCTCTGGCGCAAAACTGGACAAAAGAAAGGGGAGTGACCACTTCCCTGTCCATCACCACCCCAGGGTGGTTCTCCGAGCTCCTCTGTCCTTGGTTTTTGCCATCTTAGATTCCAAGGTGGCAGGGAACTCTGGGAGCATCTGAGTGGCCAGTGCCAGCAGGTGACATCAGAGCCCTCTCCTGATAGATGTTTACCTGTGTAGCTGGCCAATCACCCTTTCAGGGCTATTAAGGGTCTCTCTCTTGAGTGGTTCTTTAGATTTGGATTGCAAGACTCCAGCAGGAATCCTCTGCAACCTTTACCTCACCTTCTTACCAAAGAAACTTCATCTGGACCCTCTAGGAACTCTACAAACTGCAACAAAGTAGCAAAGACAACTTCTGCAACATTGTATCTTCAGCTCCTGCCAGCAGCTGCAACTGTGACCTGGTCGTGCTTCCTCAGAGGACAGCCAGTCTTCAGCCTGCACCAGAAGAATGAAGGAATCTCCCTTGAAGTGAAGGAGTCACTTCCCTGCTTCAGCAGGCACAGCTCTGCAGCGACGACCGATAGCTTGGGTCCCCTCTCCTGAAAAAGTGTGTGGATCCAGCATCACAGGTGGTGGATTGAGGTGGTTCCGATGATCCTGCCGTCCAACTATCCAACTTTGGCGAAGGTAAGAGCTTGCTTCCCCACGCAAGACAGTACCCCAGTGCATCGCATGTTTTGCAGCTGCCAAGGCTTATTAGCATCCTTTCATGAAGTTCTTCATGCACCGTGTAGCTCTGTTCTCCAAGCACTCCTTCCTGTGACTCACAGCCTTCTGCATGGTTCTCCGGCGGTGTGGGATCTCTTTGGGTAGTGCTGCGTGGGCCACCTTTTGCACCTTCTTTGTCCCCATGCTTTGGGACTCCTGTACATGCTGCCTGGTCTTCTGAGGGCTCTCTAAGTTGCTGAGAGCTCCCTCTGTCTCCCCCTCCTGGTTAGAGTCCTCCAGGTCCCTCCTGGTCCCGGGCAGCGCCATTTTCCACTAACATTGAGCTTTGCGTGTGCCAAGGCTTGTTGGCGGAATCCAGCAATGCAAACTAGAGTGGGACATCTTCTGCACCAACC
Source organism: Pleurodeles waltl (assembly GCF_031143425.1). NCBI lineage: Eukaryota > Metazoa > Chordata > Amphibia > Caudata > Salamandridae > Pleurodeles > Pleurodeles waltl. Next base: position 37,503,188 of record NC_090436.1, read on the forward strand.
AGGAACCCACATCTGTCTTCTTGGGTACAGTACTGACAGCTGTTCTTCACCAGTGGTGCTTCTTTTGCACCTTCATCTGGTTTAACATCGGCTACTGTTCCACCTGGACTCTTCATTGCTTTTTGGACTTGGTCCCCTTCTTCCACAGGTCTTTAGGTCAATGAATCCATCATTGGTGTCTTGCAGACTCTTCTGGTTCCTGCAATATCTTCTTTCCCGTGTTCTTGTGTTCTAGGAAAGTTACTGTGATTTACTCCTGCTTTCCTGGGCTCTGGGTTGGGTTCTATTTCTTACCTTTGGTGTTTTCTAATGCTCCCCGCGTCCCGCTACACACTACACTTGCCGAGGTGGGAAACCGACTTTCGCATTCCACTTTCTTAGTCTAACGTTTTTGTTCCCCAGGCCCATTTCTAACTATTGTGATTTTCACTATTTGCACTGTCTTCTAGGCTTTCTAACAGCTATTTCTGCATACTAGTGTATATAATTTGTGTATTACTTACCTCCAAAGGGAGTATAGTCTCTATGGTACTTTTGGCATTTGGGTCACTGAAATAAAGTACCTTTATTTTTGTAACATTGAGTACTTTCTTTCATGTGTGTGAGTACTGTGTGACTACAGTGGTATTGCATTAGCTCTGCATGTCTCCTAGTTAGACCTTGGCAGCTCACCCACACTACCCCTGGAGAGCCTGGCTTCTAGACACTGACTACAGTTCACTAATAAGGGATAACTGGACCTGGTATAAGGTGTAAGTACCTTAGGTTCCCACTACAAACCAGGCCAGCCTCCTACACTGGCTTCCTATTGAGTTGGGAATCTTCTAGGCCAGGAGGCCTAAAGAAAGTTCTCCAGGTGGCAATGGCTCGCCACAAGGAGCAACATGAGCCGAAGATAGTCGAGAATAGCCTTCCAGGGCCGGAGATATCTTCCTCCAAAGTTTGGCAATCTTTGACCTCTGTTGGCAGCGAAGTGCGTGGGGCTCTGCCACCGTGCTGGATTGCTGCCCCCATGGTGGGCAAGGGCCCAGGAGTTCCATCCAAAGAATAGTGGAGCTAGGGAGTGCATCCGGGATGAGGAAGCACTGTTGCGCTCCTTTGAAGGTGAGGGGATGGGCCCTAAACCCCATCCCCGTGCCCAACAATGAACCAAAGTTGGGGGGATGCCATTGCACCTCCAGCGAAGATGAAGAGAGTGGCCCTAGTCCCTATCCCTGGTCCCAACAAATAACTTAAGTCGGGGGACGCTGATGTGCCCCCCTGCGAAGATGAAGAGAGAGCCATGGACCCCAACAATGTGTCCCTTAAGAAAGCAAAGTTGGGGAATGCCGTCACCCCCACAAAGATTACCTTAAACTGTGCCCATTTTCTGCTCCGCTTTGTATTTGTGCTCCTTAATTGTGTCCGTTTTCTTTTTCTGGCTCTTGGCGGTTTCTCTGACCCAGCCTCTGCGTCGCTGAGGCCCCGCCCCCCTTGCGCCCTCATTGGACACTCCCTCCCGCTTCCTGCCTCCCAGCTGCTTCTCCCTCCCACCTCCCCTTCTTAATGGCGGCCGCTGCGCGGCGCCTAGTGTGACCCCCTGACCTGCTTTGGGCCAGGAGTATACTCGGCTCCACCAGCCTGCCTCTGTGCCCCTGGCCCCGCCATTTGCTGCAAAAGAAGTTCGAGGCCCTCCACCACCCGCAGGCACCCACCTGTGCCTCATCCCTGGTGCCTAGTGGTAGGGGTATCTAGTATACCGTGTATTTTGTTTCCATAGCTCATATTTCATTTCTTGTAGTCTTTGTCTAGTATACCGTGTATTTCGTTTCAATAGCTCGTATTTCATTTCCTGTATTTGATTTTTCATTTAACACACTGTTTTTACCTTAAGCTGTGCCCATTTTCTGCTCCGCTTTGTATTTGCGCTTCTTAATTGTGCCCGTTATCTTTTTCCGGCTCTTGCCGGTTTCTCTAACCCAGCCGCTGCATCCCCTGCGTCCCCGCCCCCCTCACACCCCTATTGGACACTCCCTCCCACCTCCCAGCTTCTCCTCCCTCCCGCCTACCCTACTTAATGGTGGGCGCTGCACAGCCGCGCCACTGCGCAGCCGCGCCGCTGGCACGCCAGAGGTGCGCCAGAGGCAAGCCCGTCTGCGCCCGGCCCCCTGGTCCACGCTCCTCCGCCCCCCCAAGCGCCACTACTCCTCCATAGAACTCCTTTCTCTCAACGCAGGCCAGCACCCCACCTGCGCCCAGGCCAACCCGAAACACACACACAGAACTTTCACATGCCACTCATGCCATTTCTCCAGCACTCACACTAACACCAGCAACACTAACAAGCATCACAACAACACCATACCCCCTAATCACCTCAACTGCATCCTCTTTAACTCCCGCTCTTGATTTAATTCAGTGATATGAAGAGTATGATGCAACCTGCTGCCACTGAAGAAGATGGTTTCGTGGTGAAAGCGCGTGGGTTAAGGCTTTGTCACCTGGATTAAAACGTAGAGGAGGTAAAGTGAGCATTTGTTGCGGATAAAGGAAGTGCTTGATTACAGCATCAGTGCCACAACACAATAAATTCCACGTAAGCTGAAGGGGATAGTTGGCATTTACATGTTTTGTGGCTGGCCTTCCTACATATCATAGTAAATAAGTAGCATGTTAAAACGCATGGGCTACAAAATATTTCATTAGCTTTTGTACTGGAATCTAATGTGAAGAAAGTAACAGTGACACTGCTTAATTGGGTTTTCTGAGGATAATGCCCAGTGACAGGATAAGCTGCATAAAGGGCTGGAGGAGGAGTGAAAAAAAAAGTTACAAAGTGGTCAGCTCTAAATCCACCCTCTGGAAAGGCAGACTTGCGAATCTCCCTCAACAGCATGAACTTAAACCTCCTCCAGTTATTCCAGCATATGCCACACAAATCAGTTTACCAACAGCCACAACACGTAGCACCCATGCATAGAACTTTTAAATAAAGTATTTTTAGGGGTGTGGCCTAGCCTCAAGCATTCCTTAACAGTTCACTTCTCCGAGAGGCACGTGTCCCTTCAATGACTCGTTGACCCTTCATGGGGCTTTGCAGTGGATAGGACAGGATTACATCTAGGATTATAATACCTTCATCAGCGTCATCCAAATTATTTTCAGGGTGAAAAATGGAAGTACTACCAAGATTGGACTTACATCCCCCCACCCACCAAAAGAAAAATAGTCTTAGGACTTCTGATAGACCCCCCCAAGACGTGGCTGATGGTGTCCTGGCCCCAGTGGCCTCACCCCGCTGGCCCACAGCATCCCTCCCACTCACCCTACCCTTGTGACCCGGTGCCTCTCCCACTCGATTGTGGAGCCTCATTGTCTGAATTTTTGAGCTGCAACTCAGTATCCAGGACTGGGGGGCACAAGATGGTAGACACTGTGCTCGGTACACAGGTTGGGGGGGGCGAACGTTTGCCTGTGATGTTGAGGCAACCAGGCTGGGAGGTGTTGATGTGGCCACATTGAGACTCGCTGTTGGTGTCTGACCAGGTTGCCTAGATGGGCCAGAACCATCCTCCACGTCCAGATGTCGAGGAGTGTTTTCTTCACTGAGGACTTCATCCAGGGGAGTAGTGGCAGTCTCTTGTATGGCCTCTGTGTGCCCAGTGGCAGTTCGACCTGTTGATGTGAAAGATACAATGTTACTGGTTGTATTGTGACATCTACCTCCACCAGTTTAGTGTTACAGTAACCAGAGACCTTGTACAATGTTAAATTGCAGTTAATCATATTGTGGCAAGTACCCATGGTATTGGTTGTATTGACATGCCATTTATGAAGCATGCCAAATCTTTTTGACTAAAGCAGCTGCTGAAATGTGCTGAACTGTGGAGATCATTAGCACTTGGGAGGATGGCCTGAGAATGCCATTTTGCCACAGTGCAGGCAAAGCAGTGGCTAGGCAAGGTATGTCTTTCATCACTTTGAGGCCTAGTTCATTGTGATGCAGGCAGACCAAGGAGTTTGTGGTAGATGTGACTGGAGTGATCATGTGGTCAGTGCGGCATGAATGTGTCTGCTGCCAATGGTCATGCATCTTGAGGCCTTTGGAATCATTGTTTAGCAACTTCGGTAAGCTGCCCTTCCTGTCCTCAACAGTTTCATCTTAGGTTAGCAGGTCAAGATCGAGCTAGGTAGCCAGAAACATCTCAGAGTTGAGCATGATCTGTATCTTGGTCACTCCCAGGTGAGTCAACTTCAATTGAGAGTTAGTAAGTAAGGGTATTTGGAAAGGTAACCACTGGTCTGGTATTTGGAGTTGCTGAAACAGTGCCTCCTTAGAGTTGCAGTCATGTCACTCGCCACACTACACACTTGACAAATATTATCATCCCAAGCGAATAAACTTAATTTGAGAATTCACAAATAGATGGGTTTGTGCAAGTGAACACTGGTTTTGTGGTTGGAGCTAGAAAAACAGGGCTTTTTTGCCTTTTTATTCCAGACACTCCCTCTACTTCCCACCAACATACAAATAGCATTCTCCCAGGTGAGTAAACTTAAATTGATAGTTAACAGACATGGGAATTTGGGCATGTGAACACTGGGCTTGTGTCTGAAGTTTGAGAGACAGAGCCTCCTGGCCTTGGCAGTCATGTCACTTTCTCTACTTCATACACTTGATATATGTCATGCCCCCAGGTGAGTGCACTTAATTTGAGAGTTGATAAACAGATGTACTGGGGCATGTGACCACTGGTCTGATGTTTATAGTAACAGAACCAGGGCCTGCTGGGAGTTGTATTCATGTCAGTCCCTGTACTACACTCACTAATTATTATCCCCCCAGGTGAGTACACTTCATGTGTGCTTAACCAAACATAAGTCTTTGAAGATGAAGGCAGTTGGAAGATGAGTGACATGCCTGCTACACCTCCTGGCTTTAGGAGTCATGTCACTCCCTCTACTACACACACTATACAAATGGTATCCTCCCAGCTGAGTAAACTTACTTTGAGAGTTACCAAAAGGGACCTTTCGATGAATGAACACTGTTCTGGTTTTTAGAGTCAGAGAAACAGTGACTCCTATGAGTTGGACTAAGGTTTTTCCATCTAGTTCACACACTTGACCAATGTTGTCCCCCCCAGGCGGGTAAATTTCATTTGAGAGTTGCCAAACAGGAGTCTTTGGACATGGGAATACGGGGCTGGTGTTTGGGGATATGTAAATAGTGCCTCCTGGGAGTTGCACTTATGTAACACTCTCTACTACACACACTATAAAAATGGTATCCTCCCAGGTGAGTACACTTCAACTGAGAGTTACCAAAAATGGTATTTGAACAAGAGAACACTTGACTGGTAGTTGGAGTGACAGTAACAGAGTCTCTTGAGACTTGCAGTCATGTCACTCTTTCTACTACACACACTATACAAATGTTATGCCCCCAGGTGAGTACACTTCATTTATGAGTTTCCAAACAACAGTATTTGGACAACAGAACACTGAGCTGGTGGTTCGTTTTACAGACACAGGGTCTTTGTGGCCTTAGTAGTCATGTCACTCCCTTTACTTCTCACATTTTACAAGTGGTATTCTCCCAGCTGAGTAAACTTGCATTCAGAGTTGCCAAATAGAGGTCTATAGACAAATAAACACCACTGGTCTGGTGTTTGGAGTCTGAGAAACAGTGCCTCCAGTGAGTTCCAGTCAGGACACTCTCTTTCTACACACACTTGACCAATGTTCTCCCCACAGGTGAGTACACTTCACTTGAGAGTTCACTAACAGATGTATTGTGTGTAGCATGTGACCATTGAGCTAGTGTTTGTAGTTACAGGAGTAGTGCATTCTAGGCGTTGTAGTCATGTCAGTCCCTGTACTACACGCAATTGACAAATGTTACCTCCCCAGGTATGTACCCTTAAATTGATAGGTAACAAACAGGGGTATTTGGATGAGCGACCACAGGTCTGGTGTTTGGAGTTAGTGAAACAGTGGCTCCTGTGAGTTGCAGGTAGATCACTCTCTTTAATACACACATGACCAATCTTTTTCTCCCAGGTGAGTGCACTTCAATTGAGAGTTCAGTAACAGATGTATTGTAGCATGTGGCCACTGTGCCAGTGTTTGTAGTTACAGGACTAGGGCTTGCTGGGAGTTCTAGTCATGACAATGCATGTACTACACATACGTGGAAAATGTTATCTCTCCAGGTGTGTACCCTTAAATTGTTAGATACCAAACAGGGTTCTTTGGAGAAGTGACCACTGTTCGGATGTTTGGAGTTATAGGACAGTGCCAGCTGGGAGTTGGAGTCATGTCAGTCCCTGTACTACACACACTATACAAATGTCAACCCCCCAGGTGAGTACCCTTCAATTGAGAGTTGCCAAATAGGGGTCTTTGGACAGGTGAACACTGGGCTGGTGAGTGGAGTAACAGTAAAAGAGGCAAAAGGTTTGCAGTGAGCATGCATGACATAGCATTTGATGACATTTTTTGTGTTGTGACTTACCAGACTCCACTCCCTCAGGTATTCCTGTAAAAGCCCTCAGGATGCAGGCTGGCCAAGACCTTCTCCTCCCAGGGAAAGAGATGTAATGGGGCACTAGGAGGGCCACCACCAGTCTTCTTGGCCTGCAGTTGGTGCTTGGAGACCAGGGAACGGGTCTTGCCCTTGAGGTTGTTCCACCTCTTCCTGATGTCTTCCTTTGTGTGCAAGGTGTTGCCTACAGCATTCACACTCTCGACTATTGTGCCGCACATTTCCATTTCCCTACTGAGAGGAGTATGCTGGACTTGTGCTCCAAAAAATTGCAGCTCTACTCATCATTTTATCCACCATGACTCAACTCATCTTCAGAAAAAAGGGGATTTTTAGAACGTGACATGGTGGAATAAAAATAAACGGTTGACAGTGACTTACTAAACAGGGAAGTTCAATAAGGTGTGAATGGACAAAAGTGTGTGCAGGGTGTTCAATGGGATGGTGAAAAAAGGGGTGTCTAATTTATGTGCTCTACAAAAAAACGGTGATTGAGCTTCGTTGTCTTGCAGTGGAAATGTAAAGAATTGTGGTCTGTGAAGGGGTGTGTTTTATGGTGTTCATTGAACATGTGTCCAGTGTGGCAATGTATGTTAGTTGTGTTGTTTTCAAATTCATCTAAGGTGCAGTTGTGAATTACTTTGCTGACCGCAAACCACCGTGGTTTGGACCGCTATTGGTTAACAGCCATGGGGATCCACCACGGCGACTATGTAATAAGGTCAGTGGTTGGTCGCTATGCTGTCGCACTGGAGGTCGGACCACCTATTTCCAGGTCTCTGCACCGCTGGTGGTCTGCATTTTTTTGCGTGGTCGGCGGTCCTGCCTGTGTAACTCGTAATGCGACGGTCTGAAAGACCGCCCACATGGCGGTCTTTTCAGGACTTGCCAAACTTGTAATCAGACACTAAGTGAGAACGTAAAAATCCTCACTGCGACATTGCCCAGCAGCTCCCTGGCAGTGACACCTTGTCTTCGTATCCCATCTTCGTCGCCAGTTGAACCGTCCTCTCCAGCCGGGGAGCATGGAAATGAACATGCCACAGGTGGAGCGCTATAAAGAATGTCTTACTCCTCAGCGTATGATCACACACTGCACTCTAATTACGTCATAACTGTTAGTGACTGCACCTTAACACCCCCCAGCAAGTTATGTAATTTCTCTGTGGAGTCCACAGAGAAGCGCAACGGTTCTAGCTCTCATATTCTCATGTCACTACAATGGCCTTCAGCAGGTGTGTAACCAGAGCTCGATGTTTTAGGCGACATGGTTCAAGGAAGAACTGTAGCACAAAAGAAGTCATGACTGGACAGTGGCATGGCTCTCTCTCACAACAGCACTTACAAAACAAACTATTGGCAAAGCTAATAGGTATCGCCTATGCAAGATGTATTCCCTTTATCACAGTTTTTTTAGACATGTTCTACAGCAGCAAGGATGCTGTACAGCATGGTAGAAGGTTAAAAAAAACACTGTGACGTGGATAGCGTTGCACCTCTCAAAGTGCTCTCTTTGGTATTTTCTTTCAACCATGATGTTATACAGCATGCTTAAAAAATGGCAAAGCCATATACCTTGCATGGGCGAGGCCTACCGGCTTTGCCTATGTTTGTTACTTCAGAGTGCCAAGGATGCTGCAGGAAACGTCCACATCCCCCACCCCACACCCCGCCTCTGAGAAGGGGAGCATTCACGCAGACTGCTTGGGGAGAATATATTTTCCTCATTTAATCAGGACAGCTGCCTCTCTGATTCACTTTGACTGAGCTCCCTTCGTATTCATTCATTTTGCAATGCTTTTTCCAGCTTATCACTCACGACAAAGGCTGTGTAGCCTCACTTCCTGCAATGGTGAAGACCCATGCAATGTCTCAGAATGCTGAGAAGGAGACATGTGTTGGGGGGCAGCTCTACATCGGCAGCGCACATTTTGAGAGGGGAGGGATACTTGGGGGGTGAACATATAGAGGAAAACTATCTTAACTGATAGGTGAAGCACCAAGAAAACATTCATGGAGGAACTTTATACTGTATTCAGTGTGGGGCTTGGTGCACTGAGCCACAGACAAACGTGCACACTGGTGCACACTTGTCTGTAGCTCTAGAACCTACAGGATATATCAAGGAAACTGACAAAAATACTTGCAAAGCCGAACTAAACATTTCTACGCAGCTGAGGTACTGTAGGACACTAGGGTCGTATTATTACTGGGCACTTCCGCCAAGGGTTTATGGGCTGCCACGATTGGCTGGCACAGGATGAGGGAGGGGGAGCTGGGAAGTGGCCAAGTCATGTGTGGAAGGGAGGCTGTTTGTTTCAGAACGTTTACCGGAAGCTTCCCTTGAGGTATGTTGTGTTTGCATCATGTTTCCATGACAGATCTTTCAATTGTTTCCTTCTTCAGGCAAATCATCTGGGCTGTGAATGAATAATTTTAGTAGGTGCTCAGTTATTAAAACCTTTACACTGAAATTTGAATGGAGGCACACATTACACATTAAAAATAGCGCCACTAAAGGAGCCTCCACTTCTTAAAATGCAGAGAGTTCCTGTCCTGGTGCTGGAAGGCCATCACTGCCATACAAGTTAAAAAAAAAGTGAAGTCACCCTCTAGAAGACACCCGAGTCCTAAACTGCATATATGCCAAAAAATTGTGAGTGCCATTTAGTTCTGTGGTGTTGTTGTTATAGCAAAAACAACAAGTGATGGACGGAATGCTGAACATTGTCAAACACTCACCCCCAGTCATAGATCTGGGTTTAATCCATCGTTCTTTTGCTTACCATGCCACCCCAGTTTGGACCCAGCCATATGCAAATCAGTCTTGACCCTGTTCCTCATGGGAACAGTCCAGCCCGAACTGCCAAGCCAGGTCCTCACTGGACCGGAAACAAGCATCCTGGGACCGGTTTCGGGGTTTCACCCCTCATCAGCCAGGCTAGCTTGAATCCAGTGGCATGGGAAGCACGGGACCCACGTCTGGGCATACCCTTCCCACTTAGGGTGACAAAGCAAAAACAACAAGTTTGTTGTTATAGCACCATGGCAGGAAGCAGAGGCCTGTGTCTTTCGGTCGTGAGTGGTTGTATCAGCCAGGACACACTCCACTCCCTCCAGATATCTCACTGTTGGGGATCAGTTTTTGATTGACAGAGTTAAGGCAACTTTTCAGATGTACCCACTGCGGGAATAGAAGCCTATGGCGATCTCTCAGAGTCCTGTTGCATAGGCAGAACATGTGGGGCACAATTTCTGTGCTGGCCCACAGAGCCACAGGGCTCATCTTTTGCGGGCCGGCACCATGGGCTCTCATGTTTGCTCACTAGGACGACCCCCAGACGGTGAAGCAAGTACTTTCTCTAGATGCTGTAGGTTAGGACTTCTCCCAGGTATGGCTGAGGGTCTAGGTTCTTATAGCTGTTTAGGACTAGCCAGGCATGGTGTCTTTTCTGGAGGTTGTCTTGTCTTCAATTAGCAACAGATGTTTTGTTGCTTTTTTTGTTAAAGATTTAAATAGCTTGTGGTTGAGCTCCGATGACCATAAACTCTTGATGTCAAGCTGCTTTATTGAGTGTCAAGTTATTTTGTGTGGGGAAACAGGGCTTCATTGTTATTTCCTCCGATATATTGAAGTTTATGGTGTTTCTGGCCGCACCTCAGAGCTTAATTTGTGCTTGTTGTTTCCGGTGCTGAGCACCGGCACTTAATTGTGAGGGCCGGGGCTTATTCTTATGCCTCAAGCATTTGCTGCAAGCAAAAGACACGTATGGGAAAGACGGAAGAAGGAAAAACTAAAAAGCGTCATAAAGGGAGAAAGTAGAAGGTTGCAGGATGAGCTGAAGGGGCAGGGGTGGCTGTAAATGGATTGGAGAGGCCCGAGATGGCTTCAGGATTATGCTGCCTCAGTTTTCAGTGCTGGCAGATTTCATTACAGCAGCCTCGTGTTTAAGAGAAGGGCTTTGAGCACCGGCACCTCCTAGTTTTCAAATTAAGCACTGCTGCACCTCATTTTGTGGAAAAAGTTGATATAGGCTGCACGTCGTACAAGAGACTGGATAAGCCAAACTCCAGCCTTATCTGTGCCAGCGATGAGTAACTTTGAAGCTGGAACATTTGCCTGTATAAACTCAATATGGTATCACCCAGTACCTTGGAGTCTCTGCCACGAACTGCAACGCTTCCTTAGACTAACATAGGAACCACCTTAGCTCTGGTTACTTCTAACAGTGGACTGAGCGGGTATTTATTCAGTTTGTTGACAACGTCCAAAGCCCCATGGAAAGAGCAGCCCATTTCTTTCTTATTTCTTCTTTGTGTTTGAGAAAGGAGCCATGACAGTCAAACAGAAGATCCAGGTATTTATAAGTAACTGTTTCTTCAAGCGTGCTCCAACTTAAACCCCTAGGGATCTCTTAACTAGGATCATGATTTTGGCCCTTTGCCGTTAATTTGCAGCCGATTCTTGAGGGAGTAATCTTCCATGGCTTTCAAGAGACGCTACATACATACCCTTGTTCTACAGAGTAGTACGACGTCATCCGCATATAGGAGGTTCGACACTTGCTTCATCCCCAGCCTTGGAGAGTTGAGTTGACGGAAGACAGTGGAAGATTTGCCACCATTGAAGAATCAAGTGTGAGAGATAAACCATGATGTTGGTATCCATGCCTGAGTTGCTAGTAAACCCAGTTTGGTTTGGGGGAATTATTGATTCTTGACCAGCCCAGTCGATCAGATGTTAGAGGAGAATCCCAGCAAAATATTTTGCTTTGTTATCAATGTAGGAAAGTACTATCTGGCCTGGCATGTTGCCCCCATTTTAACATGTGTGTAAGTTTGTTTTTGCCCGTCTCACTGGGATCCTGTAGCCATGACCCCAGTGCTCATAGTTTGTGGCCTGAATGTGTATATCTGTGTAGTGACTAACTGTGTCACTGAGGCTCTGCTAACCAGAACCTCAGTGCTTATGCTCTCTCTGCCTTTAAATTTGGCACTATGGGCTAGTGACCACGTTTACCAATTTCAATTGGCACACTGTGTAGGAGGCTGGCAGTGTTCTAGCAGCTTAGGCTGATAGAGGTAGCTATAGCAGAGCAGCTCAGGCTGAACTAGGAGACATGCAAAGCTCCTACCATACCACTTACATCATATAGGTACTATACCATAAGAAACAAAATACACAGAGTAACTAAAAATAAGGGTACTTTATTTTACTGACAATGTGCCAAAAATATCTCAGAGGATATACTCCCTTAGGAGGTAAGTAAAATGCACAAAATATACACACAAACCAAAATCAGGTAAGTAAAACAGTCAGAAGGTAGTGCAAACACTGTAGAATACAATAGGATGCAATAGGCCTAGGGCAACACAAACCATATACTAAGAAAGTGGAATGCAAACCACGAGTGGACCCCTAGGCTAGTGTAGTGGGTTGCTGGGAGTGTAAGAAAACACTAAGGGTGTCCAAGATACCCCACCCCAAGACTCTGAAAAGTAGGAGTAAAGTACTGTTATTTCCCCAGAAGCACACTAAAGTCGATAGAGGATTTTGAAAAGACCACAACAGACTGTTGTGTCAGAGCCATCTTATTTTCCAAGGTGTGGGGACACTCTGGAGGCCTCTGAGTGGCCAGTGCCAGCAGGTGACGTCAGGGACCTCTCCTGGTAGGTCCATACCTGATAAGGTAGCCAATCCACCTCTCAGGGCTATTTAGGGTCGTTCCTGTGGGTTTCTCTTCAGGTTCTGCTTGCAAGTTCCAATCAGGAATCCTCTGCAACTACTACTTCATCCTCTGACCTCAGATCGACAGCAGACCGCTCCAGGAACCGCTGTAACAGCAACAAAGTATCCAGAAGGGCTACTTTTCCTCTGCAACTTCAACTCCAGCCAGCAACTGCAACAGTTTCCATGGTGTGCACGCCCTGGGGACTCCTTGTCTTCACCTTGCGCCACAAAGGACCGAAGAAATCTCCAGTGGAGTGACGGAGTCACTTCCATGCTCACGCAAGCACCTTCTAAGTTGATGAACAGTTCTCTTGGGCTCCTCTCCTGGCAATGAGCGTGCTCCTTGGAGCACAGGTTGTGGACCCCTTCAACACAGACTGTTCTGAGGTCCTGCTGTCCCAATTTGGAGGAGGTAAGACCTTGCCTTCCCTGAGAACGACAGTACCCCTGGGCACGGCGTCTTCTTCACCTCCTGAGGCCTCTGTGCACTCTTTGCAAAATTCCTTCATGCACACCCTGGCCCATGTCCCCCGCACTCCATCCTGTGATGCTCAACTCATTGATTTGTTCTCTGGCGGCTTGGGACCACATTTGGAACCTCTTTTGTCCCCATGTCCTGGGACTTCTGTGGATGCTATCTGGTGTTCTGAGGGCTCTCTAAAGTGCTGAGAGCCCCATCGTCCTCCTCACACAGAGATGAGGCCCCCAGGTCCCTCCTGGGTCCAGATAGCACCATTTTGATGCAAAACGCAACTTTGCCGGAACCAAGGCTTGTTGGAGAAATCCAGTGCCAAAAACTCACCTGCATCCAACTTCTCTTCGTGGGACATCCAGTGCATCATGCAGGAACCCGCTGACATCTTCCTTGGGTGCATTTCTGCAGTCTTCGTCCAACCGGGACTTCTGGGTTGGCAGGGGCTCGTGTCCTTCCTGGAACTTCTTCCAACTTCTGGACTTGGTCTCCTTTCTTTGCAGGTCTTCAGGTCCAGGAATCCACCATTTGTTGTTTACAGTCTTGCTTGGTTCTTGCAATGACTCTAATCACGACTTGTAGTGTCATAAGGAAACTTGCAGTACTTTTTCCTACTTTCCTGGGCTCTGGGGTGGGGTAATTTACTTACCTTTACTGTATTCTTATTCTCCCAGCGATTCTCTACATACTAAACTTGTCGGGGGGAATTTGTGATTCACATTCCACTTTCTTAGTATATGGATTGTGTTGCCCCCAGACCTTTTCTCTGATTGCACACCATAGCATTTCTTATTGTTTGCACTATCCTATGTCTAATTATTTACCCTATTTTGGTGTGTAGTGTATATATTGTGTGTAATAATACTTACTTCTAGAAGGAGTATTGCCTCTAAGATAGTTTTGGCCTTGTGTCACCTCAAAAAACTACCTTTATTTTTGGTAACACTGATTGTGTATAAGTACTGTGTAACTATAAGTGGTATTGCAGGAGCTTTGCATGTGTCCTAGTTCAGCTTAAGCTGGTCTGCTATAGCTACTTCTATCAGCCTAAGCTGCCAGAAAACTACTACATTTCACTAATAAGGGGTAACTGGACCTGGTATAATTTGTAAGTACCCATGGTACCCACTACAAACCAGGCCAGCCTCCTACACCATACCACACCTCAGTGCACACATTGAGAAATTGTCCATCGTTTGCTACAGATGGCATATCTTCATCTTCGAGTCAAAATATTTGGCATTAAACCTACCTACGTGCATCTGAACAGCTCTGGCAGGATGATGATGAACATAGGACTCTTGCAGTGAGAAATTTAGTGAGCATTGAGATAGCACTGGCTATGCAAATGTCACATAGTAAGATTGCTTGTAAACACTTCCTGGTTCATTGACATTAAGTTAAGTGACGTTGAAGCTGCCTGTTCTTTGTTCAAAGTAATTTTATTTTTTGTGAAAAGCATATTCCACAGTTAAGCTTTATTTTCTTGCATTGAGCTCGATCAGCTCACAGTGGTTCCAAAACTATGTGCTGGTGAGTGCTGGCCCTGGCTAGTTTTGGTGGCACACCAGGGTGCTGCGGTGCACAGATTGGGAACTCCTGCCCTACCAGTTCCAATGAGATGAATACTCTGGACTTTGGACTTCCAATAGTGTGGCATCTACTCCAATTATTTTATTCACCAGTAGCTGTTGATGAGACCGTCCCTCAAGTCAGCTTCTTCCTTTTCACCACTATTATCCTCACTTGGCATTTCAGGATTCTCACTTGGTGGCACTGCAGGCTCCCCCTCCTCTGGGATGGACGGTATATTCCTCTGCAGGGCGATGTTGTGGGGTATGCATCATGCCATAGTGATCTGACACACTTTCCCGGGTGAGTAGAGAAGGTCTCCACCAGTCCTGTCCAGGGTGATGTTGTGGAGTATGCATCATGCCACAGTGATCTAACACACTTTCCCGGGTGAGTAGAGAAGGGCTTCACCAGTCCTGTCCAGACACCTAAATCTGTCCTTCAGGAGTCCAAAAGCCTGATCCACTATCTGCTGTGGTCTTCCATGGCCCTCATTGAAGCGGACTTCCCCTGGCGTAGTTGGATTACTTAGTGGTGTCAACAACCAAGAAAGGTTCGGATATGTTGAGTCTCCTGTTAAGGAATGAGACATATTTGTGACAAGTCACTGAGTTCATGATTGTAGCACCTGACATTACACATACACAATGAGGACTGATGTGAATTACCAACCAGCCAGGCCCTTTCTGGGTACAGTTGTGACATCAGCTGGGGTATGATGCTGCTTTGCATCATGAATGATTCCTGGGCTGAACCCGGATAATGGGCACATGCATGTGAAATGTAAAGATCCACCAAACAGACAACTTGCACGTTGTTGGAATGGAAGTTCTTTCTGTTACGATGAATGTGTTCATTGTTCTGTGGTGGCACCAAGCAAACGTGTGCCATCAATGGCCCCCACCACATGGGGGATGTATGCAAAGCCATAAAAGTCAGCCTTCATATGGGCTAAATCCTCACGTCAGGGAAACCGGATATAGCTTTATGGGGCAATTCTCCTCCCCTGTCCCAACCTTCCTGCCTAGTCTTCTGGTATAGCTCAAAATGGTGTTGCCCAGGAGTCAGTTGTCACAATGTGCTCTGAATAACACAGTCCCTCCACCCTGGCATTCCTTCCAGGGCCTCTCCTTGCAGTTCCTACAAAGGAGCCTGGGGTAGGCCTGGTTCCTGGCACAGAACAACAGCTGGCTGATCCATGCAAGGCTCTGCTCCTGCAGCTGGACAGAGCAGTTATTGGACGTAATTGGACGTAATCCTGTGCTGAATCAGAGAAAGATGTCTTTCCTGGATGATCCATAAGCTGTACAAATATGCTTTTGTAAACTACTACATTATTCTTTTAATAAACGTTACAGACTACATTGATGCGACTCTGGAGTCTGTGGACCCCAGGGAACTGGAGTTGCACCCTGGGGCAGCGTTTCCCATTGTAGTGTCACTACAATCAAGACCGTAAGCACACTGACTATCCCTCACATTTGTACACCCATCTCAGACAGCCTTCTCCAAGTCATCCCATCCACTCTGCATGGTTCCTTCTATGCCAGGCTACTTAAGAGCAGTACTTGGGCTGTGCACGCCAGAAATACTCCATGTGCACCCCTCACATGGATGTACACATGTGTCAACACGTGATCATGTGTAAACAACCCTGGGCCTCCTACCCTTGCTGCGTCTCTATAGCCATGCTTAACAAGGCGGCACTGGTGACATACGTGTGCAGTCCATTTTAGCATGAGTTTACTGTGGGTGAGTCCCAAATTATGAGGCTCCCTCACAGTGAAAGGTTAAAAACCACGTGATCTAAAAGCAAAAAGAAATAAGGGCGGACCAGATAGTCAGAACCATCCTCTCACAGTATGGGTTTTTGAGTGGTACAGGACTATTTGGAGTTTAGTGTGGGTATGAATTTTTGGGTGGTAATGGAATTTTCTAATTTTGGTTTGTGTGTATATTTTGTGTATTTTACTTACCTCCTAAGGGAGTATATCATCTGAGATATTTTTGGCACACTGTCACTAAAATAAAGTACCTTTGTTTTTAGTAACTCTGAGTATTGTGATTCTTATGATATAGTACTATATGATATAAGTGGTATAGAAGGAGCTTTGCATGTCTCCTAGTTCAGCCTAAGCTGCTCTGCTATAGCTACCTCTATCAGCCTAAGCTGCTAGAACACTACTAATCTACTAATAAGGGGTAACTGGTCCTGGCACAAGGTGTAAGTACCATCAGGTACCCACTATAAGCCAGGCCAGCCTCCTACAGGTATTGACCTATATGTAGTGCACACTTGCAATGGTGTCCTCGCACTCACAAAGTCCAGGGAATTTGCCCTGAACCATGTGGGGACAACTTGGCTAGTGCCAGGGTGCCCACACACTAAGTAACTTTGCACCTAACCCTCAGTGAGGGTTAGACATATAGGTGACTTATAAGTTACTTAAGTGCAGTGTAAAATGGCTGTGAAATAACAAGGACGTTATTTCACTCAGGCTGCAGTGGCAGTCCTGTGTAAGAATTGTCTGAGCTTCCTATGGGCGGCAAAAGAAATGCTGCGGCCCATAGGGATCTCCTGGAACCCCAATACTCTGGGTACCTAGGTATCATACACTAGGGAATTATAAGGGTGTTCCAGTGTGCCAATCAGAATTGGTAAAATTAGTCACTAGCCTGCAGTGACATTTTTAAAAGTAGAGAGAGCATAACCACTGAGGTTCTGGTTAGCAGGGTCTCAGTGATACAGTTAGGCACCACATAGGGAACACATATAGGCCACAACTTATGAGCACTGGGGTCCTGGCTAGCAGGATCCCAGTGACACATATCACAGACACTGACAACATAGGGTTTTCACTATGAGCACTGGGCCCTGGATAGCAGGATCCCAGTGAGACCGCAAAAACATCCTGACATATACTCACAAACAGGCCAAAAGTGGGGGTAACAAGGCTAGAAAGAGGCTGTCACGGTTGACTCGTCGCTTACCAGATTTATCTGCAGGATGGTCTTGCTGCTTTTAGGTCCTGCCTTGGCCAAGGTATGGGCGACCCTTTCTGGTAGCAACGGTGCTGCTGACAAGAGAATGTCAGGGCATTCCGTGCCTTCCAAAAGGAGTCCCTGAGGAAAAACCCGAAGGAAAAAACCTCAAGGCTGGAACTCCATAAAACAACAAAAAAGGCAAGGTAAGATTTTAAATAACAAAAAATATAACTGGAAGGGCCAGGAAAAAGGGCAAAAAAGCCTGAAAAACAAAGAGCATGATCCCCACCAAAGGAAGTGTTGCAGCACACGGCGATCAAGTGTCTTAGACCTTATATACCCAAGATCAGGAAGTGACCTTCAGGAAGGGAAAAGACGCCATGTTAGTTTGGGAAAAACTACCATAGGAATATAGATGAAGTCACCATGTTAGATAGGGATCCTGATGCATGCAGGGAAGAAAAAGACATGCTGGGAAAAAAGAGCAAAAAACATGGCTCCATCCAACAAGAGACAGAGAATAAAAGGAAGCGCAAAAACAGAAGAGAAAAAAACAGAAGAAAACAAAGAACCAGGTAAGTGCCAATGTGGGGGGAAAGGACTGTCACTAGCTCCCAGGCCGCGCTGCACTCCGAGCTCATCGAGGCCTGAGAAAACCCCAGGGCCTCGTGCGAGGAGACGCACAAAAGAAACGAGTGCGGCATGACCGGCAGCCCAGGAGCTGAACCACGGCCCCCACGACCTGACTCAGAGCTTCCAAGTGCCGTGGCATGCCGCGGCGCAACAGTAGGTCCCACCCCGGAGCCCCGGGTTTGTGCGGATGCAAACTGAAAAATTGATGAACCAAAATGGGGGCATGAACAGAGAAGGCATCTTCCCAGGAACATCCGCTCAAAGGGTAGCCCTTCCAATGGATAAGATACTGGAGGCGATTGCGGAACAGATAGTAATCACAAATTTCTTGGACCTCGTACTCATGTTCATTATTCACCAAAAGAGGAGGAGGAGGACAGGTGAATTGTCTGCCAAAAGGATCAGATCTATACAGCTTCATTTGCGAGACATGAAAGACAGGATGAATCTTCCAAGTCCGAGGCAAATGCAGCCGAAAAGAAACAGGATTGATCTTTTGAAGGATCAAAAAGGGTTCATAATAACTGGGCTTGAATTTGTTTTGTGTTAAATGGAGAGGTAGAAACCGGGAGGAAAGACAGACTTTGTCTTGTACTTTATAGGATGGACCCTCACAGCGTCTCCTGTCAGCCATTCTTTTCATCTGTTGCTTGGTAGCTAGAAGATTAGAATGGATGAGGCGTTGAATAGTACGTAATCTTCTAATAGAAAAAGTGACTGCAGGAAGTGTAGAAGAATCTCTCATTGCAGAAGGAAAAGACTTAGGATGAAAACCGTATGAACAGAAAAAGGAGTATTCTTTGAGGCACTATGTATTGTGTTATTGTATGAGAATTCAGCCATAGGTAAATATGTGGACCAACTACTCTGACTTGTGTTACAGAAGCAACGTAGATATTGTTCTAGTCCTTGATTTAAACATTCAGTCTGGCCATTAGTCTGAGGTTGGAAGCCAGAGGATAAGGCTACCTTAATTTGTAAAGTTTTACAGAAATGCTTCCAAAAACGTGATATATATTGTGGACCATGATCGGAGAGGATAACGTGAGGGAGACCATGGAGACAAAATATGTCTTGTATAAAAATTTGACTTAATTCTTGTGAGGTTGGTGCTCTCCTTTTTACCTTTTTGGAGTGGAGAAATAATGCGTCTTTGTAATAAAAGTGTTCTTTGACTTTGCGTAATCTTGAACCTAATTCTTCATTTCCAAGTCGGAGAGAGTGGAGTATTCAGACTTACATCATCAAGAAAAGACTGTACTAGACCAATGATTTTTTGGGGGTCAAGAAGATGTTGTGAAGGAGAAGGGAGAAAGTCAGGGTAAAGTCGTGACAAGGCATCTGCAAGTATATTCTGAGAACCAGGGATATATGTAATATAAAAATCAAATTGACAAAAAAAAAGCCCAACGGTCTTGGTGACTGTTCTGACATTGGAAGTTCTGTAGACATTGTAAATTTCGGTGGTCGGTTCATACATCAAAAGGTTCCTTGGATCCCATAAGGAAATGTCTCCATTCGTTGCATGTTGTCTTTAGTGCTAGAAGTTCTTGTTCCAAAACAGAATAATTAAGTTCGGAATCTGATAGTACATGAGACACATAAAAGATTGGATGCTCTAATCCATTGTCAATTTGTTTTTGTAGTAAGGTAGCCCCTATAGCTCTCTCTGAAGCATAATTAACCACAATAAATTGTTTAGTGGTATCAGGATGTCGTAATATTGGAGACTGGATAAAGGCATGTTTTAAATCCTGGAATGCTCTTTCGGCAGTTTCAGACCACATAAACTCATTACGTAAATTCTCTTTCTTCAGAACTTGAGTTATTTGGCTGGTTCGTTGAGCGAAATTGGAAATAAATTGACGGTAAAGGTTGGCCAACTCTAAAAACACTGGAAGATGTGGATGGCCAATCTAGTATAGCCTGAACCTTCTCAGAATCCATGGAAATACCAGTTGGACTGAGGTGATATCCAAGATATTTCACTTCCGTTCAATCGAATTCACATTTTTCCGGTTTGCAGAACAGTTGATGTTGTCGATGCCTGCCTAGGACTTGAGTTACATGCACGGTATGATGTGCAGGTTTCTTAGAGAATATCAGGATGTCATCCAAGTAAATGACCACAGTGTGATTTAGCAGATCAGAAAATATTGAATCCATAAATCTCTGGAATATTGAGGGAGCATTGGTTAAACCAAAAGGCGTTACTCAATACTCATAATGACCAAAAGGAGTGCGAAAGGCAGTTTTCCATTCATCGCCTTCTTTTATTCTCAACAGATGGTAAGCTCCTCTAAGATCTAACTTTGTGAATCTGTGCACTCCTCTGACAGATTCCAAGATATCCCTTATTAAGGGTAAGGGGTATCGGTCTTTTATAGTATATTTATTTAACCCAAGAAAGTCTATACAGGATCGTAGATCCTTTGTCTTCTTGGCCACGAAGAAAAGAGGAGCCCCAGCTGGGGAAGAAGATGGAGCAATCAGGCCACTCTGGATATTTTCCTGCAGATAGTCCTTGAGTATCCTTTACTCTGATTCAGTAAGCAAGTACTTTCTACCAAAGGGAACAACAGCACCGGGTTCCAATGGAATGGTACAATCATACTCTCTGTGTGGTGGTAACACTGGTCTTATTGGTTTTTGAAATACATCGGCATAATCCATATAATGAATGGGTACCCCTTTGATAGCATTTATGGAACACAATCCAAAAAGGGAGCACCCTGTCTTACATTTCAGCTTGAATAGCCCCAAAGCATCATGATAAATGCAGTCATTAGAATGGATTCAAATAATATTTCAAAAAGTCTTTCACCATAAATGGGTGCAGCAGGTGCTGTAACGTTGTAGAAAGTTTTTCACCATAAGTTGGTGTGGCGAATCTCGGGACACGTGTTTCTGACTTTCGGCCGTCATCAGCGGAGAGCAAAGTGTGGCAGACGGGGTTGCTTGAAATGCCGCCTAAGCATATTCTCAGCTTTTTGTACCACTCAGTAGGCGCACAGGTGCTTCACCAGAGCTCGTTAGCTCAAAGGCTCACGGGAGCTGTTAAATACAAAATCCAAAAAGGGAGCACCCTGTCTTACATTTCAGCTCGAATAGCCCCAAAGCATCATGATAAATGCAGTCATTAGAATGAAATCGAATAATATTTCAAAAAGTCTTTCACCATAAATGGGTGCAGCAAGTGCTGTAACGTTGTAGAAAGTTTTTCACCATAAATTTGTGCGGCGAATCTCGGGACATGTGTTTCTGACTTTCGCCCGTCATCAGCGGAGAGCAAAGTGTGGCAGACGGGGTTGCTTGAAATGCCGCCTAAGCCTATTCTCAGGTTTTTGTACCACTCATTTGGCGCACAGGTGCTTCACCAGAGCTCGTTAGCTCAAAGACTCATGGGAGCCATTAAATACACAATCCAAAAAGGGAGCACCCTGTCTTACATTTCAGCTCGAATAGCCCCAGAGCATCATGATAAATGCAGTCATTAGAATGAATTCTAATAATATTTCAAAAAGTCTTTCACCATAAATGAGTGCAGCAAGTGCTGTAATGTTGTAGAAAGTTTTTCACCATAAGTTGGTGCGGCGAATGCCGTATCTCCGGCCACATGTTTCTGACTTTCGTTCGTCATCAGCAGAGAACAAAGTGTGGCAGACGGGGTTGCTTGAAATGCCACCTAAACGTATTCTCAGGTTTTTGTCTCACTCAGTAGGTGCACAGGTGCTTCACCAGAGCTCGTCAGATCAAAGGCTCACGGGAGCCGTTAAATACAAAATCCAAAAAGGGAGCACCCTGTCTTACATTTCAGCTCGAATAGCCCCAAAGCATCATGATAAATGCAGTCATTAGAATGAATTCGAATAATATTTCAAAAGGTGTTTCACCATAAATGGGTGCAGCAAGTGCTGTAACGGTGTAGAAAGTTTTTCACCATAAGTTGGTGCGGCGAATGCCGTATCTAAGAACACTTGTTTCTGGCTTTCGACCGTCATCAGCGGAGAGCAATGTGTGGCGGACGGGGTTGCTTGAAATGCTGCCTAAATTTATTCTCAGGTTTTTCTACCACTCAGTAGGCGCACAGGTGCTTCACCAGAGCTCATCAGCTCAAAGGCTCACGGAAGCCGTTAAATACACAATCTCCCTTTTTGGATTGTGTATTTAACGGCTCCCGTGAGCCTTTGAGCTGACGAGCTCTGGTGAAGCACCTGTGCCCCTACTGAGTGGTACAAAAACCTGAGAATACGTTTAGGCGGCTGTAAGGAAATGCCTCCTTGGCATGGTTACCCCCTGACTTTTTGCCTTTGCTGATGCTAAGTTATGATTTGAAAGTGTGCTGGAACCCTGTAGGAAAGTACCATCTTGTCTGGCATGTTACCCCCATATTTCACTGTATGTATGTTGTTTTAGCCCCTGTGTCAATGGGATCCTGCCAGGCATGACCTCTTGGCTTAACCACTGAACAATACAGGATTAAGTTCAGAGACACCAGAAAAGAGTCCTCTCAAGACTGGACAGATTTTGTGGAGTGTTCAGTGAAGGCCTTGGAAGGGTGGTTACACGGCAGTAAGGTATCTGACTATGAAAGCCTTTATAATCTTATTCTGAGAGATCATATTCTGAACAACTGTGGGCCATATTTATACTTTTTGACGCAAAATTGCGCTAACGCAATTTTGCGTCCCAAAAATTTGCGCCGTCTAACGCCATTTGGATGCGCCATGCGGGCGTCAAATTTATACTTTGACGTAAGGCGGCGCAACCAACAGGTGGGAGTCATTATTTCGTGACGCACACAGCGTCGGTCTGTCGTAAAGGAAACCAACGTAAATGCGACGCACATCACTGTGGGTCGATTTACGACAGCGCAATCGTGAAAATGCCGTTTTTTTTCACGCAATTGCGTCACATTTTTGCGCGAAAACTGCCCTTTCAGGAGAGGAGACCCAAAATGGATCCTAGATGCCCCAACAGACCCCAGGAGGATGAGAGCAGACCAGGAACCAGCCAGGAGGAAGCATACAGGACCCAGGACATTTAAAAAAAAAAAAGAAAGTGTTGCTTCAGTGCAGAGGAGCAGGAAATCCTGGTGAAAGAGGTGACGGAACACCAGCACCAACTTTTCATCTCCTCAAAATTGCCACTCAGTAGGAGAGAGGCCATCTGGAAACAAATTGTGGACAAGATTAACAGTGTGGCTGAAGAACGCCGGACAGTCACCGAGTGTAAGAAACGCTGGCATGACTGCAAACGTAGGACCAAAGAGAAAATGGCCAGGAACAGGAAGGCAGCAATGCAGACTGGAGGGGGGAGTCCAGCACAACAGGAGGCCCTGGACCACATGGAGGAGATGGTCGCAGCCGTCATCCCGGAGGAGATCGTCACAGGGATTCAAGGACTGGACAGCGCAGACTACCACGACACTACGCACATGCAGGGTAAGTCGCATGGGGAATCATAATACAATAATGGGGACTGTAAGCAGGGGGGGGATACCTACTACACAATGCATGTAAGTCAGCACATATATGAAGTGGCATGGGGAAAGGGGCACGGCAGGGGGGCATGCCCAGTACTGACCGAAGCTGGGGCACGACAAAATACAGCAACCACAACAGTCCCACGGGGACATCCTGTAATTACAACAAGAGAGCCAAGGGAAAGCAGTGACAGGTGGGAAGGACACTACCTCAAATCCACATCCAGGCACTTGTATTGCAAAATCTATTCTACATCAACTAGGTCCCTATCTGTAATGCAGTAGCAAATACAACAACTGTAACTTAACTGCAAACACAGTTGACAATAACACCTCTCATCTCTGTGCAGCTATAGTACCAAATGGCAGAAACCCCACCCTGGAACATACATACCTAAATTAGGGGGTGAGGGTGACATCTGCAATTACTCCTAGAAATAAGACAAAGGTACCAGTACACTCAAATGCCGAATGTCCATAACTGACACATACATAAGCCTAAGTAAACAGCAATAGGAGCCACACAGCACTAACGATACACACATGCTGCATACGTCAGGGTCCCTCACGTGCCTGGCTAACAAGGCTACATCACTAATGTCATACTGCTCAGACAACAACATTGAGGAGGGGACACAGGCAACTGGTCACTGAAACACACCTGCAAAGTCGGACAAACAAATAGGACCTTCATACGATAAACAGGCCAATCCAATTCAAAACACATCACCCAACACCATCTCAAAACATCAAGAATGTTTACATCCATACCACATCCTAACATTGACATGCATAGGTAATGCCACGTTACATGTACAGATCATGCAATGTGAATAAAAAGTGTATGGGGCAGGGCCTGAGAGGCAAGTGTGCTGGCAGGGCAGTCACAACACCCACAGTCAGTCAAAGTGTAGTGTGGCAAGTGAAACGTATACTTTGCGCATTAGCCTCAGGCTGGAGGCTTTTGCGCATCTTACCCTGAATGTACTTATACTCATTTGCTCACATCTAAGTGCCTCAGAGCAATTTGCACTAAATGATTCTCATTGCCCTTCCTATCAGTTAATGTAGCAAATAGTCAGTCCTCATGTGTTGTCAATTAGTCAAATCACACTGTTTTGCCTACTTCTGCCCTGGAGTTTGCCAGAACATATTCACTCTGTGCCCCAGTCAAGGATACCGTCTGGTACGTTGCTGATAGATGTGGTAGGGCTCAAGGTTTGGCATTCCTGCTTAGGGAAACTTTGTCATCACCATGACATATGTCTTTTACATTCACTCCCTTGTCCCAAGACACGCATGGGGGAGTTTCCAAACAGAAAATAACAACTAGATGCTGCCTGCCTTGCTGCTGATGCACAACCAGATCCTAGCCCATTCCTCTGATATGAGGGATGATGTCTCCCCTGTGATTCTGACAGGCAACCTCCAAACTTAACAAGCTGTGCTATACATAGAACATGCAGGGGGAGAGTAGAAACAGTTAGGCACCATGAAAGCTGTGTACTAATGTATTACTCTCCTGCGGACTATTTCAATTCTAACAGTGTGTATTGTTTGTGTAAATGGGGCTCACACCTAAATTCCTACAAATCAGTTGTACAATGAAACTTCATATCAAACTAATACTGTCTATGTCATTTGTGTATGGGAACCTACCGGAAAAGATACAAATGTGTAGGACCTGAGTGACCACCACTTCCCTGAGAAGTTCCAAAGATGTCATGCGCTCGGATGTCTAAACATTCCTTTGATGTGGGAGACCAGAGGCACTGCTAGTTAGTCTTATCTAAATTGAATATCTGGGTGACAGAGTTATTTTCAAGTGGGTCAAACTTAGTCCCCCACACCATTAGCTATCCTGCTGCCTAGAAAGCCAAGAATCACATGTTGGATAATGAGAGCCCACCCTACAAAATGTCCCTCCATAACAATAGTGAAACACCGAGTGAGGAGTTGGAGAAAAAAACACCTATTCCTAAATAATTACAAAGCAACACCTAGAGGCGACCTGGCAGACATGTCTGAAAGATCCATATCAAACATGTGACACACAGGTGGGCCATAGGCCTACAACAATGCCCTATGACGGGCAGCAGATACCTAGACAAACACAGAGTACAATGTTAAGGCATCCAAAGGCTTGTATCTTACTGCAAAATTGTCACAACAAAGACACACTAATTGTACCCTGTTTCATTGCAGAGGAACACGGATCTCCTGCTGATCTGCCTGTCCATGAGTTCCCTGATGACATGGATGACGACACCATCAACCTCCCACAAGAGACCATTGACATGGTCCTTGAAAGCCTCCAAACCCCACCTTCAGTCACAAGGAGGAGCACAGAAGAAGCAGCCACCACAGTAGAACCACCCGCCACCCCAATTGTAAGACCTGCCAGCTCCAACACAGCTGAGGACTCTGACGACACTGGCACCAGCTTCGAAAGAACTGTCGTTGGGGTCCAGCGGGAGCTGGCCAAGGAGGTGCGGGTGGGGATGCAAAATATGGCAGCCAGCCTTGAGGGGGTGCGTTCGTGCATGTTGTCAACTGCTGATCAGGCAGCTGCAATGCAAGCCAGAAATTTTCTCTTGGAGGACATTTCAAAAACACTGAAGGAAATTGGCACAGCTGTCATCCAGTTGACACAACAACTCAAACTGCAAGCCACTCAACGTGTGCACGAATGCAACATAGAACCCCTCAGGGCCGACCTGGCTGCCTACCATCGGGATGTGGCTGCCATTCTGAAAAACCAGCAGGCCCTCCTTGCTGCAGTACTGCCCTTCCTTACTCAACAGGGATCAGCCCCCGGTATGTCTGCCTCCATGTCTTCTAACACTGAGGTGTGTGTTGCCCCTTCACAACCAACAACAACAAGGACACACCAGGCAACACACACATCAGAAGAAGAAGACATGGAACAGATAACATTCACACGCAAGAGTACCCGGAAGCCCTAGTCCCTGCACCATGCCCTACTCTGACCAAGGTCCTACGTTTTGACACATGCCAGTCTCACTACAACTAACCTCAATGACTGTTCGGCAATCCACTGTCTGACTTGTCCACCTTGCCAGTGAATGTTTCTCTCCTACCATTTGGCATTTCATGTTCCTCTGCACTGTCTGTGACATCACCCCAGCATGTCAGGAGCATCATCCACACCCCTTCTGTAGGATCACCATGTAATAATGCACCAGAAAGGAGTCAGCAAACATGGTGAATGGACATTTTGCACAACACCACTTACATAAATATCACTTGCACACCTATTGTGTCTCTGTGTCATTTCAAAATTCAACTGTGCAGTAGATAACTCCAAAGTGGCTGTGTGGAAACCATGTCGATTCTCTATACTACTGTCCTGATTACATGTATACTGAATCATCTGTGCAGTGGCCAGGATTGCATCATAGCTTTACTATACTGAGGAAAATAACTGATGAAGGGACTAAGCACACACAATCATGCTGTGTTGGACAGAATGATGCACCATCTATAGCTATTCTACACAACTAATGGTGGCTGAGAAATGTAGGCACCATGCAATACTAAAATTTTAAATTATGCTGTAGAATGAAAGGAATGATAAACAAATTACACTGCATCAATCACCCTTACGGCGTATACTTCCATGAAGGAAAGTCATGCTGAATCAGTACACACATGATGTAGGTCAGCAATGATAGCAACAAGACAAGAGTGTGAACAAATCATCATCTATAAAGCTCTCCCTGAACTTCACAATGCTGTCCGACCTATCTATTTACCTACAATAACAAGTCTGGAAGCACTCTTTGTGAAGTAGGATACATACCAACCCCAAACCTTGATGATCAATGCACACTACCAATGGTGGCTCTCCAACATGGTGGATACTTACCAAGTTAGCACACGGGTAGCTGGCATGTTAAACCTCATAAGCCTGGGGATAGGGAGCATGGAACACAAATGTCATACTTAACATTTCTGCTACACTGATGTCAAGGCCATGAAAAGGTAGCACCTAACGCATCAGGTAAAGGGTTAACAACATTTTTATTTAAAAGTAGTAATAAAAGAGGCAACTAAGGGAAAGGTAAACCTACAATAATCTAACCTGACTACTACTAACCCACAACTGTCTCTAACTAACCTAAGCTAAACTTACTCTGCACATGTAACGAAACGATCTAAACATCAACCCCCCACCCACCATTAAGAGACAAGACACATGCAGGACAACACTTACTAACCTACACACATACTATACTATCCTAAACAAACATATATTTTTTTGTATTTTTTTTTTTTATATATATTTTTTTTTTATTAAACAGGAATCCCAACATTGCCACCACACCCACCCACCCACACAAAAATATTAGATAGAAAGTATAAGGACCCCCCACCCTCTTACCTAACACTAACTAAGCTAATTACCTATACTTATCCTATAACTAACCCCCCAAACCCAACTAACAGTATGAAAAGAGGAAAGAGGGGAGAGGGGAGGGGTAAAAGTTCAGGAGGGCAAAAGAACTAAAGATTTGCCCTCTGAAGTTTGCGCCGGATGGAGCGCACCTTCTTTTTAACCTCCGCCATGTCCTCCGTCAGGTTGTCCACCTTTTGAATTAACCTGTCCAGTTTCCTAGACAATGCCTGGAAGGCTGCAGGGTCAATTGGAGGGTCACTGATGGTCTGCGTGCCGGTGGAGGTGGAGATTGTCGCTGGAGTGGAGTGGCCACGGGACAGCCCTGCTCCCAACACACGGCTGGGTCCAGGTCTTGAGGAAGATGGCTGGTCCGTCGCTGGGTCCCCTTGGGCAGACCTGGTGGTTGTAGGTGGCACCGTTGGTGGAGCCTGTGGTGTGGCATACCACGCCCCGGAGGCCCGATCGGAATTGTATCTGCGGGCCATCCTCCGATACCCACACTGCACCTGCAGGATGTGCCTGTACCTCATTGCCCTGTGCTCAAAATGGTTGCGCTCTGCGGCACTCAGGTTTGCAGCTGTGAAGAGAAAAGGGAAATATTGAGCATTGAATTTACAGTGGGTTGAATCCCACAATGGCTCATTTGTCCATTACTAGAAATATATTGTATGCTGCAATTGTTACAACATAGTTCACGGAAATGCTCAGAGGAAGTACATGTGAATCATGCATCCCTAAGGTCATATCACACCTAGCATAACCATGTCTCTACATGATGGATGACATCACCCTAAACTACTCATCCAAGGCATTTGACATTATGGCACCAGCTCTTCCGCATACTGACTTCAGTACATATGTCATTCTATGTGATTACACTCACACTCCTCACTCAATAGCATTTTTAATTAGTTGTGTGCTAAGATTGAACCCCTGGCCCAGAATCATGTGTCCACACTAGGTGTCAGATGTAGGAAATTAGGAAAATCAACTAGCAAATTGCAAAGCAGAACGGTGTCTCTGACACCGTCTGCGAGTCGCTATGGGGTCCATAAAACCCACCTCATGAACATCAATGATGTGGGTTCCAAGTTGCCCCACCTTAGCAACATGGGCACTCACGGGGATGGTGGCCTGCTGGGACCAGCAGAACTCCATAGACGTGACTGTTTTTAAATTAAGCAAGTTATTTCTCCCCAAGTGTAGGCCGTTTACCGGAAAGAAAAATGAGCAGCAATTATTTTTAAATCACAACAATTGTACTTGGAAATTTTCACGGTAATTATTGGTCCCTTAGACCACTGTCTTTTTTGCGCAGGATTCTTTTAGTCCACTCACAAAGGCTGAAGCTTTACAATGAGGACCCCTTCCAGTCAGCAAGGTGGTTACCATCCACTTCAAGTGGATGATAACAGCTACTCACTTTGCAACCACGTACTCGGTTGCAAATGGGATTGCCTACCACTGTGATTTGCAAGTAGGTCTGGTAAAACCCTTCATTATATCAATATTGAAAAGCATTTTACTCATATGTACATGATCACCAAAGACATTTTGGATTAGGAAACAGACGTTTGCAAATCCCACACAGATATTTATGCCATTTGCAACGTGTAGACATTTTTCTCACTCTGGCCCAAGGTACTAACTCAAGTCACAAAAGGTGTTAAGTACGTGTAACATACTGGTTGCTACAGTCCTAGGTACCCTGTTTCACAGTAACATCCCAGTCTTTGTGGGTGGTGTGGGAAGAACAACCAACAATCCCATGTTCAATGCACACCCAGGAGTGTACAGAAAGTGCAACAATTATGTGCCTTCACACACAACACCTATGAAGGGCTAGCAACACGTTGTAGTCAGCCCAACCTTGTCACATCCCAGGTCCACACATGTCAAAATGTTATGACTTAGCCCAACATAACATACTATTAGTGAGGCATGTTTAACAACACACACAGGGGAGGTAGTACACCCATTCACATGATTCAACTGAACACCTAGGGCATTGCACTCAAGTCACACACACTTCGAGTTCACCTTGTGGAAGTACATGCCCATGGAAGATCCAACCTACAGTGTACACAGTCCATCCTCAACTAGGAAGAAGCACTTGTCATCAATGCCATGTGCCTAAGCTATCTGGGAGACTGTCAGTCTGATATGCAGACTCAGTTCATGGCAAGTCCCTGACCAAATCTAACATTGACCAGTCTATTCGAAATGACCGCCAAAAGTCCGCCCGCCAGCCCAGCGGGAAACACCCTTCCCACGAGGACGGCGGCTCAGAATGGAGCCGGCGGAGTGGGAAGGTGCGACGGGTGCAGTTGCACCCGTCGCGAATTTCAGTGTCTGCAAAGCAGACACTGAAATTCTTTGTGGGGCCCCCAGGGGCCCCGCGGCACCCCCTACCGCCATCCTGTTCCTGGCGGGAGACCCGCCCGCCCGCTGCCGTTCCTTGGCTGAGCAAGTGTTTGTTGTCTAACTGTTTGTCAGCAGGATGTATTGGTTTCTCAAGTACAGAGTGCCCTCCCTTGCATTGTGACTTGTGACACAGGTGTCCGTGTGTCCTCACTGGGGGTGTGATGATAGTTCCATGCAGAGTTGAAACATGAAAGGGTATTAGAAACGTTCATATGAACATAGCCAGGCCATCCCATCCCTTAAAAGTTATGCATTGTATTAGTGTACAGGTTATTGTGAGACTTCCAATTTGCAAGGTGACATTTAGGCAACCACAGTCATGAATGTCTTCACACTAAGCTGTGGAGTAAATTCAAATGTGTGAGAGGTTCGATGGTGACTTGTGACACATGGCTAGTGATGTGAGTACCTCAGTGTGTTCCTGTCTAGGTGTTGCTATTGTGGTGTATGGGTTGTTTATCCTAGAGGGTTTCTGTGCAGTGAGTATATAAGTAGATTTTTGTCCTTACCAACAAGTAGTCCATTGCCATACCGTCCATCCTGGAAGTGTTGGTTGATGGTGCAGTGACGGAAGATGAATGCGTCATGTACACTCCCAGGATATTTAGCCTCAATGTTGCTGATCAGTCCTTGGTGATCGACTATGGCCTGCACGTTGATGGAATGTGTGTGCTTCCTGTTGCGGTAGAGGTGTTCACTCGCAGCAGGTGGCACAAGGCGTACGTGTGTGCAGTCGATTGCACCAAGGACATGCGGAAAGCCACTGATGGCGTAGAACCCCTGTTTTGTTTCCTGCTGCTTCTGCACTGTGTTAGGGAAGCAGATGTGGCGGGGTGTCAGTCCAATGATGGCATCCAGTACTTTAGGCAGGAATTCGGAGAAAGATGGTTGTGAGATTCCACCAACCAGGGCACCAGTTGTCTGAAACGAGCCACTTGCCAGCAGGTAAAGTACGGCAAGCAGCTTTGTTTCGGTTGGGATAGTGCGTGGAGTCACTAAAGTGGGGGCCAATTGCTGTTCAATATTTGTCAGCAGCTGCTGAATGGCCTGCCAGTTCAACCGGTACCTCTGGATGATGTCTCGTTCCCTGAGGCCATGCAGGGTTGTTCGTGGGCGGAATATCCTCTCCTGCCTTCTGCGCTGTCTTTGGGGTCCCTGCTGTTGTTGTTGTGGCTGCTGTTGTTGCTGCAGGGCTCTGCGTCTACGTGCACGTTGAAGAAAAAGCACCTCCATGTCTCCCTGTTGCTGCTCTGCTGCTCTGCTGCTCTGTTGTTTGTTCTGCGTGTTCTGATTAAGTACAGGTGTGTTTGCCCCATTTTAACGCCTGCCCTGACCCAGGCATTAAAATTTCACGCTATTCGTGCTTTGCGCCATTTTTTTGCGCCGCCTGCCGCGCGGGAGTGATTTTTGCCCCGGAGCATAAATACCACGCACCGCTATGTGCGTCTGTTTTTGGACGGGAACGCCTACCCTGCATGTCATTAACGCAGGGCGGGGTGCCGCTTCCAAAAACAGGCGCACAAAGCGCCATTTTCCTGGTGCGCCGGATCGGGCGTCAGGGTTTAAATATGGGGCAACGTTTGCGCTGAAAGTGCGTCAAAATTTTTGACGCACATTCGGCGCAAACGGAGTATAAATATGCCCCTGTGTGTCTGACTTGTTGCACCAATACCTAGTGGACTCGGATCTGACCTCTCCCCAAGAATTGGGAAATTAGGCAGACAAGTGGGTCAGAACAAGGGTGAACAGAAAAGTTCATACAGGGGGTGACAAGGATGGCAAGAAGAAGGATGGTAAGTCTTCTGACAAGTGTGGGGACAAAGGTACACATTCTGAGTCCTCATCAGGCCCACACACATCCTCTGGGGGTGGTGGGTCCAAATCCTCTTCCAATAATCAACCTAAAAAGCCTTGGTGTTATTTGTGTAAAGTCAAAGGCCATTGGGCAACTGATTCTAGTTGTCCAAAGAAAAACACCAAACCTCCCACCACCACAACCCCTGCTGCAAATTCTAGTGCTCCTAGTAATAGCAGTGGTGGTGGGAAACCTACTAATAGCCAATCCAAGGGTGTAGCTGGGCTCACTATTGGCAATGTAGTTGGGGTTGGTCTTGTTAGGGAGACCACAGAGGCTGTTTTAGTCTCTGAAGGTGCCATTGATTGGCCACCTTGGTTGCTTGTCCCCTTAATATGGATAAGTACAAGCAATTTCCCCTAATAAATGGTGTTGAGATTCAGGCCTACAGGGACACAGGAGTCAGTGTAACTATGGTGATAGAAAAACTGGTCCACCCTGAGCAACACCTACTTGGTCAGCAGTACCAAGTGACAGACGCTCATAACAACACTCTTAGCCACCCCATGGCTGTTGTGAATCTCAACTGGGGGGGGGGGGGTTACTGGCCCAAAGAAAGTTGTGGTTGCCTCAGATTTACCTGTAGACTGTCTACTAGGGAATGATTTATAGACATCAGCTTGGGCAGAAGTGGAGTTGGAGGGTCATGCAGCAATGCTGGGCATTACTGGGCATATTTTTGCTTTGGCAAGGGCTCAGGCCAAAAAGCAAAAAGGACAGGGTAAATTGGATCCTGGAACAATGGACCAAGTTCTCCCTAAAGCTAGGGGTAGCAAGGGTAAAATCCTACCCACTATCCCTCCCTCTACAGATGATTCTCCTTCTGAGGAAGAAGAATTTCCTCCCTGTGCAGAACCTTCACCAGATGAGCTGGCAGCAGACACTGCTGAGCTTTTGGGTGGAGGGGGGCCTGCCAGGGAAGAAGTGAGTGTGGCAAAGCAAACCTGTCCCACATTAGAGGGTCTCAGACAGCAAGCTGTCAAGCAACAAAATGGGGATGTCAGTGACTCATATAGAGTTTACTGGGAGGACAACCTCTTGTACACAGAGGCAAGGGACCCAAAACCTGGAGCAGCCAGGAGATTGGTCATTCCCCTGCAGTACAGAGAGTTCCTCCTAACTCTTGCACATGACATTCCTTTGGCTGGGCATTTGGGCCAGATCAAAACATGGGAAAGGCTTGTCCCCCTGTTTCACTGGCCTAGGATGTCAGAGGACACAAAAGATTTTTGCAAGTCTTGTGTGACCTGCCAAGCCAGTGGCAAGACTGGTGGCATCCCAAAGGCTCCCCTTATTCTACTACCTGTGGTTGGGGTTCCCTTTGAAAGGATAGGGGTTCACATAGTTCGCCCCCTTGACCCTCCTACTGCTTCAGGCAATAGGTTTATCTTGGTGGTAGTGGACCATGTCACAAGATATCCTGAAGCAATTCCGCTAAGGACCACTACAGCTCCTGCAGTGGCAAAGGCCCTCCTGGGAAACTTTTCCAGGTTGGGTTTCCCAAAAGAGGTTGTATCAGACAGGGGTAGCAACTTCATGTCTGCATACTTGAAAGCAATGTGGAAGGAGTGTGGTGTAACATACAAATTCACCACTCCTTATCATCCACAGACTAATGGACTGGTAGAGAGGTTTAATAAAACTCTCAAAGGTATGATAATGGGACTCCTTGAAAAACTCAGGAGGAGATGGGATGTCCTGTTACCTTGCCTCCTTTTTGCTTATAGGGAGGTACCCCAGAAAGGAGTGGGCTTCAGCCCCTTTGAACTCCTCTTTGTCGACCCCGTAAGAGGTCTGTAGGAGGCTGGCCTGGCTTGTAGTGGGTACCAAGAGGTACTTACACTCTGTACCAGGTCCAGTTATCTCTTATAAGTGTAGAAGAGGTGTTTCTAGCAGCTTAGGCTGATAGAAGGTAGCTATAGCAGAGCAGCTTAGGCTGAATTAGGAGACATGCAAAGCTCCTACTACATCACTGGTGTCATATGCACAATATCATAAGAAAACACAATACACAGATATACTAAAAATAAAGGTACTTTATTTTTATGACAATATGCCAAAAGTATCTCAGTGAGTACCCTCAGTATGAGGATGCCAAATATACACAAGATATATGTACACAATACCAAAAATATGCAGTAATAGCAAAAGGAAGTAATGCAAGCAATGTAAAGTTACAGTAGATTGCAATAGGAGCACATAGGTATAGGGGCAACACAAACCATATACTCCAAAAGTGGAATGCGAACTACGAATGGACCCCAAACCTATGTGAGCTTGTAGAGGGTCGCTGGGACTGTAAGAAAACAGTGAGGGTTAGAAAAATAGCCCACCCCAAGACCCTGAAAAGTAGGTGTAAAGTGCACCTATAACCCCCAGAGAGCACAGAAGTCGTGATAGGGGGGTTCTGCAAGGAAGACCAACACCAGCAAAGCAACAACAGTGGATTTCCGGACCTGTGTACCTGTGAAACAAGGGGACCAAGTCCAAGAGTCGCGACAATGTCGAGAGTGGGCAGATGCCCAGGAAATGCCAGCTGAGGGTGCAAAGAAGCTGCCACCGGATGGTAGAAGCTGTGGATTCTACAAGAACGAAGAGGGCTAGAAACTTCCCCTTTGGAGGATGGATGTCCCACGTCGTGAAGAAGCTTGCAGAGGTGTTCCCACGCAGAAAGACCGCAAACAAGCCTTGCTAGCTGCAAGGGTTGCGGTTAGGGTTTTTGGATGCTGCTGTGGCCCAGAAGGGACCAGGATGTCGCCACTTGGGTGAGGAGACAGAGGGGGCGCCCAGCAAGTCAGGGAGCCCTCACAGAAGC
The DNA here is from genome assembly GCF_031143425.1 of Pleurodeles waltl. Classification (NCBI taxonomy): domain Eukaryota; kingdom Metazoa; phylum Chordata; class Amphibia; order Caudata; family Salamandridae; genus Pleurodeles; species Pleurodeles waltl. Next base: position 37,538,106 of record NC_090436.1, read on the forward strand.
AGGCAGCACACGCAGAAGTACCGGAACAGGCACTTGGAAGAGGAGTGACCCGGAGTCCACCCGAAGTCACAAAAGGGAGTCCCACGACGCCGGAGGACAACTCAGAAGGTTGTGCACTGCAGGTTAGAGTGTCGGGGACCCAGGCTTGGCTGTGCATGAAGGAAGTCCTAGAAGAGTGCACAGGAGCCGGAGCAGCTGCAAATCACGCGGTACCCAGCAATGCAGTCTAGCGTGGGGAGGCAAGGACTTACCTCCACCAAACTTGGACTGAAGAAGATGGAATCTTCCCCCTGCAACCGCAGGCAACAAAAGACTGCATCACCAGTCCTCTGGGTCCCCTCTCAGCACGACGAGCGTGGTCCCTGGAACTCAGCAACTCTGTCCAAGTGACTCCCACAGTCCAGTGACTCTTCAGTCCAAGTTTGGTGGAGGCAAGTCCTTGCCTCCCCACGCTAGACTGCATTGCTGGGTAAAGCGTGATTTGCAGCTTCTCCGGCTCCTGTGCACTCTTCCAGGATTTCCTTTGTGCACAGCCCAGCCTGGGTGTAGGAAAGTACCATCTTGCCTGGCATGTTACCCCCATATTTCACTGTATATATGTTGTTTTAGTGTATATGTCACTGGGACCCTGCCAGCCAGGGCCCCAGTGCTCATAAGTGTGCCCTGTATGTGTTCCCTGTGTGATGACTAACTGTCTCACTGAGGCTCTGCTAACCAGAACCTCAGTGGTTATGCTCTCTCTGCCTTCTAAATTGTCACTAACAGGCTAGTGACCAATTTCACCAATTCACATTGGCATACTGGAACACCCTTATAATTCCCTAGTATAAGGTACTGAGGTACCCAGGGTATTGGGGTTCCAGGAGATCCCTATAGGCTGCAGCATTTAATTTGCCACCCATAGGGAGCTCTGACAATTCTTACACGGGCCTGCCACTGCAGCCTGAGTGAAATAATGCCCACATTATTTCACAGCCATTTTACACTGCACATAAGTAACTTATAAGTCACCTATATGTCTAACCTTCACCTGGTGAAGGCTGGGTGCAAAGTTACTTAGTGTGTGGGCACCCTGGCACTAGCCAAGGTGCCCCCACATCGTTCAGGGCAAATTCCCCAGACTTTGTGAGTGCGGGGACACCATTTCACGTGTGCACTATACATAGGTCACTACCTATGTATAGCGTCACAATGGTAACTCCGAACATGGCTATGTAACATGTCTAAGATCATGGAATTGTCCATGATCCCCGAGTCTCTAGCACAGACTCGGGTACTGCCAAACTACCTTTCCCGGGGTTTCACTGCAGCTGCTGCTGCTGCCAACCCCTCAGACAGGTTTCTGCCCTCCTGGGGTCCAGACAGGCTTGGCCTAGGAAGGCAGAACAAAGGACTTCCTCAGAGAGAGGGTGTTACAGTCTCTCCCTTTGGAAAAAGGTGTCAGGGCTGGGGAGGAGTAGCCTCCCCCAGCCTCTGGAAATGCTTTGATGGGCACAGATGGTGCCCATCTCTGCATAAGCCAGTCTACACCGGTTCAGGAATCCCCCAGCCCTGCTCTGGTGCGAAACTGGACAAAGGAAAGGGGAGTGACCACTCCCCTGACCTGCACCTTCCCGGGGAGGTGCCCAGAGCTCCTCCAGCATGCCCCAGACCTCTGCCATCTTGGATTCAGAGGTGTGCTGGCACACTGGACTGCTCTGACTGGCCAGGGCCAGCAGGTGACGTCAGAGACTCCTTTTGATAGCCTCTTACCTGTGTTAATAGCCTATCCTCCTTCCTAAGTAGCCAAACCTCCTTTTCTGGCTATTTAGGGTCTCTGCTTTGGGGAATTCTTCAGATACCGAATAGGACAGCTCACCAGAGTTCCTCTGCATCTCTCTCTTCACCTTCCGCCAAATGATCGACTGCTGACTGCTCAGGACGCCTGCAAAACCTCAACAAAGTAGCAAAGACGACTACTGCAACCTTGTATCACTGATCCTGCCACTTTCACGCCTGTTTGCTGGTGGTGCATGCTTTGGGGGTAGTCTGCCTCCTCTCTGCACCAGGAGCTCTGAAGAAATCTCCCGTGGGACGACGGAATCTTCCCCCGGCAACCGCAGGCAACAAAAGACTGCATCACCCGTCCTCTGGGTCCCCTCTCAGCACGACGAGCGTGGTCCCTGGAACTCAGCAATCTGTCCAAGTGACTCCCACAGTCCAGTGACTCTTCAGTCCAAGTTTGGTGAGGTAAGTCCTTGCCTCCCCACGCTAGACTGCATTGCTGGGTACCGCGTGATTTGCAGCTACTCCGGCTCCTATGCACTCTACCAGGATTTCCTTCGTGCACAGCCAAGCCTTGGTCCCCGACACTCTAACCTGCAGTGCACAACCTTCTGAGTTTTCCTCCGGCGTCGTAGGACTCCCTTTTCTGACTTCGGGTGGACTCCAGTTCACTCCTCTTCTAAGTGCCTGTACCGGTACGTTTGCGGGTGCTGTCTGCTTTTGTGAGGGCTCCCTGACTTGCTGGGTGCCCCCTCTGTCTCCTCATCCAAGTGGCGACATCCTGGCCCCTCCTGGGCCACAGCAGCATCCAAAAACCCTAACCGCGACCCTTGCAGCTAGCAAGGCTTGGTTGCGGTCCTTCTGCGTGGGAACACCTCTGCAAGTTTCTTCACGACGTGGGACATCCATCCTCCAAAGGGGAAGTTCCTAGTCCTCTTCGTTCTTGCAGAAACCAAAGCTTCTCCCATCCGGTGGCAGCTTCTTTGCACCCTCAGCTGGCATTTCCTGGGCATCTGCCCACTCTCGACATTGTCGCGACTCTTGGACTTGGTCCCCTTGTTCCACAGGTACTCAGGTCTGGAAATCCACTTTGGTCGCTTTGCTGGTGTTGGTCTTCCTTGCAGAAACCCCCTATCACGACTTTTGTGCTCTCTGGGGGTAGTAGGTGCACTTTACACCTACTTTTCAGGGTCTTGGAGTGGGCTATTTTTCTAACCCTCACTGTTTTTCTTACAGTCCCAGTGACCCTCTACAAGCTCACATAGGTTTGGGGTCCATTCGTGGTTTGCATTCCACTTTTGGAGTATATGGTTTGTGTTGCCCCTATACCTATGTGCTCCTATTGAACTCTATTGTAATTCTGCACTGTTTGCATTACTTTTCTTGCTATTACTTACCTAAGTTTGGTTTTTGTACATATATCTGGTGTATATAACTTATCCTCACACTGAGGGTACTCACTGAGATACTTTTGGCATATTGTTATGAAAATAAAGTACCTTTATTTTTAGTACTTCTGTTTATTGTGTTTTCTTATGATATTGTGCATATGACACCAGTGGTATAGTAGGAGCTTTACATGTCTCCTAGTTCAGCCTAAGCTGCTTTGCCATAGCTACCTTCTAGTAGCGTAAGCTGCTAGAAACACCTCTTGTACACTAATAAGGGATAACTGGACCTGGCACAAGGTGTAAGTACCTCTGGCACCCACTACAAGACAGGCCAGCCTCCTGCAAGTACCTCTCAGGGGAGGTGCCCAGAGCTCCTCCAGTGTGTCCCAGACCTCTGCCATCTTGGAAACAGAGGTGATGTGGGCACACTGGACTGCCCTGAGTGGCAGATGACGTCAGAGACCCCCTCTGATAGGCTCTTACCTTTCTTGGTAGCCAATCCTCCTTTCTTGGTAGCCAAACCTCCTTTTCTGGCTATTTAGGGTCTCTGCTTTGGGGAATTCTTCAGATAACGAATGCAAGAGCTCACCAGGGTTCCTCTGCATCTCCCTCTCCGACTTCTACCAAGGATCGACCACTGATGCTCCAGGACGCCTGCAAAACCGCAACAAAGTAGCAAGACGACTACCAGAAACATTGTAGTGCCTCATCCTGCCGGCTTTCTCAACTTTTTCCTGGTGGTGCATGCTCTGTGGGTCGCCTGCCTTCACCCTGCACCAGAAGCTCAGAAGAAATCTACCGTGGGTCGACGGAATCGTCCCCCTGCTAACACAGGCATCAAAAGACTGTATCACCGGTCCTCTGGGTCCCCTCTCATCCTGACAAGCATGGTCCCTGGAACACAGGAACTCTATCCAAGTGACTCCCACAGTCCAGTGATCCTTCAGTCCAAGTTTGGTGGAGGTAAGTCCTTGCCTCCCCACGCTAGACTGCAAACCTGTGTACTGCGTGATTTGTAGCTGCTCCGGTTTCTGTGCACTCTCCCAGGATTCCCTTTGTGCACAGCCTAGCCTGTGTCTCCAGCACTCCATCCTGCAGTGCACAACCCGCTGAGTTGGCCTCCGACGTCGTGGGACCCTCTTTTGTAACTCTGCATGTACTCCGGTTCACAAATCTTCCAAGTGCCTGTTCATGTACTTCTGTGGGTGCTGCCTGCTTCTGTGAGGGCTCTCTGAGTAGCTGAGTGCCCCCTCTGTCTCCTCCTCCAAGGGGCGACATCCTGGTCCTTCCTGGTCCTCAGCAGCACCCAAAAACCTCTACCGCGACCCTTGCAGCTAGGAAGGCCACTCAGAGCTGTCCATTGTGCCCTCACACCTCTGCATCCACGATGGCAGAGGCCTGAGGCACACTGGAGGAGCTCTGGGCACCTCCCCTGGGAGGTCCTGGTCAGGGGAGTGGTCACTCCCCTTTCCTTTGTCCAGTTTCACGCCAGAGCAGGGCTGGGGGAATCCCTGAACCGGTGTAGACTGGCTTATGCAAGGAGGGCACCATCTGTGCCCTTCAAAGCATTTCCAGAGGCCAGGAGAGGCTACACCTCCGAGGCACTTCACACCTATTTCCAAAGGGAGATGGTGTATCACCCTCTCTCAGAGGAAATCCTTTGTTCTGCCTTCCTGGGACCAGGCTGCCCAGGCCCCAGGTTGGCAGAAACCTGTCTGAGGGGTTGGCAGCAGCAGTAGCTGCAAAGGAGACCCCAGAAAGTTAGTTTGGCAGTACCCGGGTTCTATGCTGGAGACCCGGGGATGCATGGAATTGACCCCCCAATACCACAATGGTATTGGGGTGACAATTCCATGATCCTAGACATGTTACATGGCCATGTTCGGAGTTACCATTGTGACGCTACATATAGGTAGTGACCTATATGTAGTGCACACGTGTAATGGTGTCCTGCACTCACAAAGTCTGGGGAATTTGCCCTGAACAATGTGGGGGCACCTTGGATAGTGCCAGGGTGCCCACACACTAAGTAACTTGCACCTAACCTTCACCAAGTGAGGGTTAGACATATAGGTGACTTATAAGTTACTTATGTGCAGTGAAAATTGCTGTGAAATAACGTGGACGTTATTTCACTCAGGCTGCAGTGGCAGTCCTGTGTAAGAATTGTCTGAGCTCCCTATGGGTGGCAAAAGAAATGCTGCAGCCCATAGGGATCTCCTGGAACCCCAATACCCTGGGTAGCTAGGTACCATATACAAGGGAATTATAAGGATGTTCCAGTGTGCCAATGAGAATGGGTAAAATTAGTCACTAGCCTGCAGTGACAATTGTAAAAAGCAGAGAGAGCATAAACACTGAGGTTCTGGTTAGCAGAGCCTCAGTGATACAGTTGGGCACCACACAGGGAACACATACAGGGCATACATTATGAGCACTGGGGTCCTGCCTAGCAGGATCCCAGTGACACATGGGCAAAAACAAACATAGATACAGTGAAAATGGCGGTGACATGCCAGGCAAGATGGTACTTTACTACAGTCTCCACATGAACCTGGTGCCAGAAGCTCATTGGGGGGCGGGTCTGTGGAAGCACTTTGAGGTAGAGGGGAGGGATACACTGACAGCCTTAGGGGATGCTCAGAATCTTACCTACTCTAACATGAAGCATGCCTTGCTTACAAGGTATGGTCTTACCCCTGAGCAGTACAATGATAAGTTTAGATCCTACAAGAAGAAGGAATCCCAAACATGGTTGGAATGTGTTGATTCTTATTGCAGATCACAGGATGGTTGGGTGAAGGGCAGTAAGGTAACTACGTATGAGGGGCTTTACAATCTGATTGCTTGGGAGCACTTACACAGTTTATGTTTTCAGAGCTGCGCCAGCACCTGATTGATAGCAAGCTGACTGACCCCAGGAAGCTTGCGCAGGAAGCGGACCGCTGGGAGAGCACCAGGGTCAAGAATAGGTATGGGGGAGACCACGCCTAGGTTGGGCAGGCTTCCTCTTAGAAGAAAGGGGGGGTAAGGGTAAACAGGGGAAGTTAACTAAAGGGCCCCAAACTGATTCCCAGTGTAAGGATTCCCAACCCCCCAGTGAAAGGAAGCCATGGTTTTCCAAAGGGAAGCCAGTGACAGGTGGTTCCCCACGTAAGTGCTATGTTTGTGACAAGTTGGGTCATCCGAAGGGGGACCCCAAATGCCCCAAAAGTACACTGGCACCCACTGGTGCGCCGTCCCATGGTTTGGCCAGCGTAGCGCTTGGGGAGGAGTTGTTTTCAGGTGGATGAGAACCAGCTGAGATAACCCTTGTCTCACTAGGGGACAGTGAGATGGTCCAGAGGACCCTTGTGCCTGAAAACACTAAGAAGTACAGGCAGTGGGTGACCATTAATGGACAGAGGGTGGAGGCTTTGAGAGACAAAGGAGCCAGCATGACTACAGTGAGGAGTCAACTGGTGTCTAAAGAGCAGATTGATCCCTGGGTACTTAACCAAGTCGTTGCAGAGGACAACTCAGTGCGCCTGTGCAGAGTGGCGCAGGTTCCCTTTGAATGGGGGGGGGTCTCAGGCTCCTGGAAGGTAGCTGTGAGTCCAACCATGCCTGTTGATTGTTTGCTAGGCAATGACCTGGAGGATTCTCCTTGGAAGGAGGTGGAACACAGGTCTCACATGGAGATGTTGGGTCTGCCTGGGTAGGTATGCGTATCCACCCAGTCAATGGCAGCCAGTCAGGGTAATCAAGAGCCCCTGGAGCATGAAACAGTGGCCCAGGGGACTGCCCAGAAGAGGTAGGGCAGGGGGCGTGGGAAACCGGCCCCCAATGCTCCCATGGTCTGGGAGGAGGCAGAGCCTGAGGGCGACGCCCCAGAGCCTACAGGGGAACAGGTGGCTGAACTGGGGGAGGTCCCTGAGCTGTCGCAGTGGCAGCAGGAAGGGGGGCCCACCAGGAAAGCATTCTGTGCAGCACAGAAGACATACCCTAGTTTGGAGGGTTTGCGGCAGCAGGCTGTGAACCAGGAGGCTGGCAAGGAGCCAGGATTACACCTGAACTATTGGGAGGATGACCTCCTGTATAGCGAGCCTAAGGTTCCAAAGCCTGGGTCAACCCATGCGCTGGTGGTACCCCAGTGCTTCAGGGCCTTCCTACTGGGGTTGGCTCATGATGTGCCTTTAGCTGGACATTTGGGGCAGGACAAGACCTTTGAGAGGCTTGTCACCAACTTTTACTGGCCCCTAATGCGCAGGCACTCGTTTGCACATTGCAGGTCTTATCAGACTTGCCAGGCAGGTGGCAAGAGTGGGAGGAAATGTAAGGCTCCCCTACAACCTTTGCCTGTTGTCAGTACTCCCTTTGAGAGGGTAGGCATTGACATTGTGGGGCCTCTGGATCCCAAGACAGCCATGGGCAACAGGTTCATCCTGGTCTTGGTGGACCATGGCACCCGGTACCCAGAAGCCATTCCTTTTAGATCAATCACTTCCCCTGTGGTGGGTCGTGCTTTGATGGGGGTTTTTACCCGCAAGGAAGTGGTATCTGATAGGGGTACCAACTTCATATCCACATATCTGAAGTCTCTGTGGAAGGAGTGTGGGGTAACCTACAAGTTCACCACCCCCAAAGTAATGGTCTGGTTGAGAGATTCAACTGCACCTTAAAGGGCATGATCATGGGCCTGTCAGAGCCCTTGAGGCGGAAGTGGGACGTCCTCTTGCCATGCCTTTTGTTCGCCTAAAGGGAGGTGCCTCAAAGGGACTTGGGTTTAGTCCCTTTGAGCTGATTTATGGCCACCCTGTGAGGGGACCTTTGAGTCTGGTTAAGGAAGCTTTGAAGAAAGCTCCTAGTAAAAACCCCAGGATGTATTCAGTTACATGCTGGCTTTGAGAAACCAGACTGCCTGCTTCAGTAGTCTCGCTCAGGAGAACCTGGAAGCAAACCAGGAGGACATGAAACGCTGGTATGACCAGAATGCCACTCTGGTCGAGTTTCAACCTGGACAAAAAGTGTGGGTGATGGCACCAGTCGAGCCTAGGGCTCTCCAGTATAACTGGATTGGGCCATTTGAGGTGGTAAAGCGCAAGAGTGAAGTCACCTACCTGGTGGACTTGCGGTCTCCAAAGAACCCTTTAAGAGTCCTGCATGTCAACCGCCTCAAACCTCACTTTGAGCGGACTGAACTGTCCATGCTTTTTGCAACAGATGATGGGGTAGAGGAGGAGAGTGAGCCTCTTCCTGACCTCCTGTCTGCAGGAGAAAAAGATGGGTCAGTGGAGGGAGTGATCCTCTCCCCCTCTGTGACTGAGGCGCAGCAAGGTGACTGTCACTACATGTTGGGACAGTTTTCCTCACTGTTTTCCTTGATCCCAGGAGTCACACACTTGTGCACACATGATGTGGACACTGGGGACAGTACACCTATTAAACAGAAGGTTTACAGGGTGGCTGACAGGGTCAGGGCATGCATTAAGGATGAGGTATCCAAAATGCTTACCCTAGGGGTTATTGACTACTCCAGCAGTCCTTGGGCCAGCCCAGTGGTATTAGTCCCAAAGGCTGCTGCACCTGGTGCCACTCCAGAACTCCGGTTCTGCGTAAACTACCGGGGACTCAATGTGGTCAGAAAGACTGATGCACACCCCATCCCCCGAGCTGATGAGCTGATTGACAGGTTGGGAGCTGCCAAGTACCTCAGTACGCTTGATTTAACATCTGGGTACTGGCAGATTGCCTTAACTGAGGGGGCCAAGGAGAGGTCAGCATTCTCTACTTCAGATGGACACTTTCAATTTAAAGTGATGCCATTTGGGATGAAGAATGCCCCTGCTACCTTTCAGAGGTTGGTCAACCAGGTGTTGGCTGGACTGGATGAGTTCAGTGCCGCCTACCTAGATGACATTGCTGTTTAGATCTACATGGGAGGTACACCTGCAACACCTCTGGAGAGTGTTAGAGGCCCTGCAGAAAGGAGACCTCACTATTAAGGTGAGCAAGTGCCAAATAGGGCAGGTGTGCTTAGGACACCAGGTGGGGAGTGGCCAGTTGGCACCGCTACAGCCTAAAATTGATACCGTTCTGGCTTGGGAGCCTCCCAAGACCCAGACTGAAGTGAGAGCCTTTTTAGGTCTCACTGGATATTACAGGAGGTTTGTTAAGTGATATGGTACGATTGTTACCCCCTTAACTGAGTTGACTTCTAAGAAGCAATCCAGGAAAGTGATCTGGACAGAAGCTTGTCAGAACGCTTTTGATGCCCTGAAGGCTGCCATGTGCACAGCACCTGTGCTGAAGGCACCTGACTACTCCAAGGAGTTTGTTGAGCAAACAGACACCTCAGATCATGGTACGGGAGCAGTACTCTCACAGCTTAATGAAGAGGGCCTAGATCAACCCATAGCCTTCATCAGCAGGCAGTTACTACCCAGGGAACGTATGTGGAGTGCCATAGAATGTGAAGCGTTTGCTGTGGTCTGGGCACTGAAGAAGCTAAGACCCTACTTGTTTGGGACTCACTTCTGAGTTCAGACTGACCACAGGCCCCTCAGATGGTTAATGCAGATGAGGGGTGAGAATTCAAAACTGTTGAGGTGGTCCATTTCCCTACAGGGTCTGCAGTGTCTGTGTGTGCAGTTTTAACTGTAAATTCGACTTGGCAAGTGTACTCACTTGCCAGGCCTAAACCTTCCCTTTTCTTACATGTAAGACACCCATAAGGTAGGCCCTAGGTAGCCCCAAGGGCAGGGTGCAGTGTATGGTTAAGGTAGGACATATAGTAATGTGGTGTATGTGTCCTGACAGTGAAATATTGCCAAATTTGTTTTTCACTGTTGCAAGGCCTATCCCTCTCATAGGTTAACATGGGGGCTACCTGTAAATATTATTAAAGTATAGATTCCCTTTGGGAGCGGATAGACATGTGGAGTTTGGCGTCTCTGACCTCACAATTTAAAAAAACATCTTTTAGTAAGACAGTAGATTGTGTGTTTGAAAATACCACTTTTAGAAAGTGAGCATTTTCATGCTTATACCATTTCTGTGACTCTGCCTGTTTGTGGATTCCCTGTCTGGATTAGGTTGACAGTTGGGCTGGTTGCACCTCACACTAGACAGTGACACAAAGGGAGCTGGGGTGTAGTTTGCATTTCCTGATGAGCCATCTGTGCTAGGAGGGAGGGGAAGAGTGGTCACTCACACCTGAAAGGGCTGTGCCTGCCCTCACACAATGCAGTCTCTAACCCCCTGGTGAGTATCTGGGGCCTGGCCTGGGCAAGGCAGGATTTCACATTCCAGAGAGACTTTGCTTTGAAGTAGTCCTACTTCAAAGGAGAAAATGGGTATAAAAAGGGCACCCAAAAACACAGACTTAAGAACACTTCTGGAAACCAAGAGGAACCTCTGCCTGGAGAAGAGCTGAGGAAGAAGAGCCTGTGACTGTGCTTTGTGGAGCTATCCTGCAGTTGCTGCTTTTGCCTGTGCAAGGTGACAAAGACTGGACTTTGTGGCATATTCCTGCTTGAAGAAGATCTCCAAGGGCTTGATTTAGAGCTTGCCTCCTGTTGTTTGAAGTCTCAGGGACAGCAAAGACTTCTCTCTGCCAGCACCTGGAGTCTCTGGAGAGACCCCTACTCTGCCCTGTAGTGCCCATCCAGTTCCTGGGACCCTGAAAGGAGAAGCTGGCAGCCTAAGAGGAAGAAATCCACATACAGGAAGCCGTGCGGGGAAAAGATTGACGCAACTTCAATCTGTGGCTGGAAAAACGCCGCTCCGCCGGCTTCGCAGCTGAGAATCGACACTCGCCTGCAACGCGACCAAAGAAACCACACACGGAGCTGGAGAAACGACACGCAGCATCGCAGACGGAGGCTGGGAGATCGCTAGCCAGGCCGTGTGGTTCTAGGATCATCGTGCGGCTGAATTTCTGACTCAAACCATCGCTGGGCGTGTAAAAACAACGCAAGGCCTGCCCGGACCTGTGTGCGGACCGCATCGATGCATCGCTCTCCTGCAGAGAGAAGAACCAACGCCCGCCGACTCGACAGAAGGGGGAAACGACGCAAGGTCTCGCTCGTGAGTGATATCGACGCATCGCAAGCCTTTTTTGACGCACACCCGCCAGTGCAGGGTTATTTTTGACACGCATCAGGTACATTTTCACGCTAGCAGCGCTAGCATTGTGTTTAAAATGACATGAAGACTCTTTTTAGTTTTTAAGTGGTAACTTGACTTGTGTATTGTGGATTTTGTTGTTTAGATAAATATTTTCTATTTTTCTAAACCTGTGTTGTGCCATTTTTGTTAGTGTTTTCATTGAGTTACTGTGTGTGTTGGTACAAATACTTTACACCTAGCACTCTAAGGTTAAGCCTACTGCTCTGCCAAGCTACCAAGGGGGTAAGCAGGGGTTAGCTGAGGGTGATTATCTTTTACCATGACCAGAGTGAGAGTCCTTGCTTGAACAGTGGGTAACCTGACTGTCAACCAAAGACCCCATTTCTAACAGGAGGCATACTTGAGTAACATGGATTTGGACATGCAGTCTGCTCCTGCTTGTGCTTCATACTCATTCACTTCATGCCCTGGTCATTTTCTTATGTAAACAAAAAAAAACTTCTATCAGACAACTCTACATACAAGGTCTGTGTTTTATTCATTCATTTGTTTGCTTCATTAAACTAAATATTTTACATGTGAGGAAGTGCCCCTTCCCAATGGCACATAATGTGCATGCACCTCATCACTTAAAGTGCAATAACTGCAAACAACGTATTGAAAGGCTCATATTATCCAATCTAAATCACATTTTATATACTGTTGCCAATGTGGAATTATGATTCACCTTGTAGTTTACTGGTCATTCCTCATTTTCATTAGAATAGTTATTGCACTTTCATTCTGTCTTAACACACTTCATACATGTGCATACACCATTGTTTAAATTGCATTTGTTTGTATTTATTTGGTCGCATCTTCACTCACTTCTGGAAGTTGTCATCAATGCCATTGTCATGTGTTTTTTTTTTCTTTTTGTGCTATTTTTAACTTATATTCTGCAGGTAGTCCATTCTGGAATCTCCTCAAAACCCACCAATTCCATGGAAACTGTGGTTTGATGCCTTTGAGTCTTATTTTGGGGTGATTGGTGCTTTTAGGTTCAGAGTAGAAAAAATAAATATCTCCCTCATCATTACCTGGTGTTTGAAGGAAAATCTACATACACACATTTGTTAGACCTGGTTCTCATTGAGGGTGAAGAATTTGATGAATATCAGGAGGTGGCATAGATACTTAAATTAAGGTTTGATGTTCAACCGAGCCTTGTTGTTTTAGGACACACATTTTTCCAGAGTACAGAAAATAGGAGAAGATGTTGACACATATTATTGCACTATGCAAACTGACAGCTGAATGACACTTTGAGAATTTTAGTGACCAACTTGTCTGAGATCAGATTGCCAGCCATTTCAACAATAAGAGCTTTTGTTAAAACTGCCTTTCTAGTGGTGATCCTTCTTTGTAAGAGACCATTAGATTAGCAAAGAGCATAAACGTCACAGGCTTATGCTAAAGAACTAGAAGAAAAAAACTGTTGAAACTAATAGTGCTGTCTGCACAAGTGTAGACCATTAGAGGAAAAAGAATTGATGGCCTGAAACCTAATAATAAGAATTTTGTCAAGCAAGCAAGTATTTGCTCTCGGTGTGGTAACACATCTCGTAGGAAAGGTGGAAAACTCTGCCATGGCAAAAATGTTCCCTGTAGAGTTTGAAACAAGGTTAGGTACTTTGCGTAAACCTCTGATTGTAGGAAACGGGAAGTTGTTGAAGATCGTGAGCAAGAAGTGTAAGATAAGGTAGTTTTGGTTGTTTATGGTGACCAAATAAAAAGGGATGACCCTTCTGAGTGTGAAAACCTACTTGTTGATATAAAGGTAGATGACATGTACTTACACCTGTTGGTTGATTCTAGTGCCAGATTTACCATGATTGTTGAAGAATTGTTTCACCGCTCATGGATGATAGACATTTATTTCCACTAGATCATGCCCCAGTGTCAAACGACGGGTGTAGGATCAAACTCGAAGAGAATATTGAAGATACTTTTCAATTTAAGGGTGTTAGAAATTGGGTCTCTGGTTGTCAGTCAGTTTGCACTTTCATCAGGGTGGGGGAAATACATACCTAAGATAACCCTGCTCACCCCCTTGGGAGCTGGGCTCAAGCAGTCAGGCTTGCCTCAGAGGCAGCGTGTAAAGTATTTGCACAAACACACAGTAACAGAGTGAAAACACCACAAAGCACTCACCACCAGTTTAGAAAAATAGCCAATGTTTATCTGAGTAACACAAGATCAAGATGACAAAAATCCAACATAAACAAGCAAAGATGTGAATTTGTAAAGAATAAACTTCAATCCAGAGCTTAGAAACACAAAAGCTTCAATTTGGTGCTATCACAGTGTTGTGACAGAGTCATTTCCAACAATCCGACGCCAATGACACCAGTCACAGAGTCGCACGGACCCACAGGTACAGTACCTTTGTTAACAAGAAAACAAGCCGGTGCACGGAGTCCAGGAGGTGAGGAGTCTCTGAATCTGTTGCGGCATTTGTTCCTTACTGCAGAGCAGGGGAGATGATGCGGTGTTGGTGCAACAGTCCGGTCCGGCAGAGTCGATAAATCTGGTGGGTCAAGATACAGTGGGGAGACCTCTCGGGGTCATGCTACAGAGTTGCAGGTGCTGTGGCGGAGTCTGGTGTCAGGTATGTCGGTGACACAGCACTTGGGATGTCAGCAGGGCTACGGTGTCATCGTGCCTGGGGAGTCAGTCACAGTCGTTGAGCTCCAGTAGGGACCACGGCATCGGGTGTGGGTGGCTGTAGGAGGGTGGCCTGGCTTATAGTGGGTACCTGATGGTACTTACACCTTGTGCCAGGTACAGTTATCCCTTATTAGTAGATTAGTAGTGTTCTAGCAGCTTAGGCTGATAGAGATAGCTATAGCAGAGCAGCTTAGGCTGAACTAGGAGACATGCAAGTAAACAGTTAGAAAAGTAGTGCAAACACTGTAGAATACAATAGGATGCAATAGGCTTAGGGGCAACATAAACCATATACTAAGAAAGTGGAATGCGAACCACTTAGGGATCCCTGGCCTAGTGTAGTGTGTAGAGGGTCACTGGGAAAGTAAGAAAACACTAAGGGGGTCCAAGATACCTTACCCCAAGATCATGAAAAGTAGGAGTAAAGTGACCCTACTTCCCCAGAAACACCCTAAAGTTGTGATAGGAGATTCTGTAAAGACCACAACAGACTGCAAATTACTTAATACGGATTCCTGGACCTGAGGACTGGTAAAGGAAGGGGACCAAGTCCAAGAGTCACGAAAGTGTCCAGGGGGGCAGTAGCCCACTTAACCCCGGATGAAGGTGCAAAATGGCTGCCTCTGGGTGGAAGAAGCTGAAGATTCTGCAACAACAGAAGATGCCAAGAACTTCTCCTTTGCACGGAAGGGGTCCCACGGAGTGCTGGAGGATGCAGAGTTGTTTCTTTGGAGAAAGACCACAAACAAGCCTTGCTAGCTGTAAAGGTCGCGCTTGAAGAAAATGGGTGCTTCCAGGCCCAGGAAGGACCAGGAGGTTGCCACGTGGAAGAGGAGACAGAGGGGTCCTCAGCACCACAGAGAGCCCACACAGAAGAAGGCAGCACCCGCAGAAGTACTTGAACATGGGTTTAAGGAAACTGAGCAAAGCAGTTGTCTCAACGCTACAAAAGAGGGTCCCATGAAGCCAGTGGTCAACTCAGTAAGTTGAGCAATGCAGGACAGAGTGCTGGGGGACCTGGGCTATGCTGTGCACAAAGGATTCCTTCCAAAAGTGCACAGAAGCCTTAGCAGCTGCAGTTCACGCAGTAAACAGGATTATTGTCTGGAGAGGGAGGCAAGGACTTACCTCCTCCAAATTTGGACAGTTGGACCACTGGACAGTCAGGGTCACTTGGGTCCACCACCTGTGCTCCAGGGGCCATGCTCGTCAGGATGAGAGGGGTCCCAGAGTACTGGTGACGCTGAAGTTTGGTGCCTGCTGGAGCAGGGGGAAGATTCCGTCGACCCACAGGAGATTTCTTCTTGGCTTCCAGTGTAGGGTTAAGGCAGATAGCCCCCAGAGCATGCACCACCAGGAAACAGTCGAGAAAGCTGGCAGGATGAGGCGTTACAATGTCGCTGGTAGTCTTCTTGCTACTTTGTTGTAGTTTTGCAGGCGTCCTGGAGCAGTCAGCGGTCGATCCTTGGCAGAAGTCGAAGAGAGAGATGCAGAGGAACTCTGGTGAATTCTTGCACGTCGTTATCTGAGGAAAAGCCCACTGGGAGACCCTAAATAGCCCTCAGAGTAGGATTGGCCCCCTAGTCAGGTACGCACCTATCAGGAGGCGTCTCTGACATCACCTGCTGGCACTGGCCACTCAGATGTCTCCATTGTGCCCTCACACATCTGGATTCAAGATGGCAGAGGTCTGGGACACACTGGAGGAGCTCTGGGCACCACCCCTGGGGTGGTGATCTACAGGGGAGTGGTCACTCCCCTTTCCTTTTTCCAGTTTCGCACCAGAGCAGGGACTGGGGATTCCCTGAACCGGTGTAGACTGACTTATACAAGGAGGGCACCATCTGTGCCCTTCAAAGCATTTCCAGAGGCTGGGGGAGGCTACTCCTCCCCAGCCCTTAACACCTATTTCCAAAGGGAGAGGGTATAACACCCTCTCTCAGAGGAAATTCTTTGTTTTGCCTTCCTGGGACTGGGCTGCCCAGGCCCCAGGAGGGCAGAAGCCTGTCTGTGGTTTGGCATCAGCAGTAGCTGCAGAGAAAACCCTAGAGAGCTGGTTTGGCTGGACACTGGGTCGATGGTGGAGCCCCATGGATGCATGGGATTGGCACCCCAATACCAGATTTGGCATGGGGGTAGAATTACATGATCTTAGACATATTACATGGCCATATTCGGAGTTACCATTGTGAGGCTACATATAGGTATGGACCTAGATGCAGTGCACGCTTGTAATGGTGTCCCTGCACTCACAAAGTACAGGGAAAATGCCCTGAACTATGTGGGGGCACCTTGGCTAGTGCCAGGGTGCCCTCACACTTAGTAACTTTGCAGCTAACCTTCACTAAGTGAAATCTAGACATATAGGTGACTTATAAGTTACTTACGTGCAGTGTAAAATGGCTGTGAAATAACGTGTGCGTTATTTCACTCAGGCTGCAGTGGTAGTCCTGTGTAAGAATTGTCTGAGCTCCCTATGGGTGGCAAAAGAAATGCTGCAGCCCCTAGGGATCTCCTGGAACCCCAGTACCTTGGCTACCTAGGTGCCATATACTAGGGAATTATAAGGGTGTTCCAGTGTGCCAATTAGAATTGGTGAAAATGGTCACTAGCCTATAGTGACAATTTTAAAGGCAGAGAGAGCATAAGCACTGAGGTTCTGGTTAGCAGAGCCTCAGTGACACAGTTAGTCACTACACAGATACACACATGCAGGCCACAAACTATGAGCACTGCGGTCCTGGCTAGCAGGATCCCAGTGAGACAGGCAAAAAAAACCTGACATACATGTGAAAAATGTGGGTAACATGCCAGACAAGATCGTACTTTCCTACAGGCTCCAGTGGCAGTCCTGTGTAACAATTGTCTGAGCTCCCTATCGGTTGTAAAAGAAATGCTGCAGCCCATAGGGATCTCCTGTAACCCCAATACCCTGGGTACCTGGTACAATATACTAGGGAATTATAACGGTGTTCCAGTGTGCCAATTAGAATTGGTAAAAATTCTCACTTGCCTATAGTGACAATTTTAAAGACAGAGAGAGCATAAGCACTGAGGTTCTGGTTAGCAGAGCCTCAGTGACACAGTTAGTCACTACACAGGTACACACATTCAGGCCACAAACTATGAGCACTGGGGTCCTGGCTAGCAGGATCCCAATGAGACAGGCAAAAACAAAATTACATACATGTGAAAATGGGGGTAACATGCCAGGCAAGATGGTACTTTCCTACACACATCTTGTCTATCAGACATCCCACAACATTCTCAAGACCCAAGTCTACACAAATCTGCCTACCAAGCGTCTACCATATTTTGTTCATGTCACAGTGATACCGGCAATCCAAAGTTGAACATTAGGGCCCAGATTTAAGAGGGCCTAGTGCCTCCTTGTGCCACATTTGCATCATTAATATTTTGATGCTAATGTGGCCCAAGAAGGCCAAATTCCCTGCACCATATTTACAAATTGGCGCTTGTAACCAATTGCGCCATATTATGCCTGCCCTAGCCACAATGTATGCAAGGCGGGCGTTTCCCCAGTAGGAGGCCCGCAAAAAGGGTGCATGGAAATTTAAGAGATTCCACTGCGCCATTTATTTTAGCTACTTTTAACGGCTGCTGCTATCTGTGTTAACTATGTTTCCCAATGTCGGAACATTTTTACAGGTCATATATACGTTTGTAAGTAATCATGTGACACATCCACATTTTGATATGTAAATTGTTCCATTTTGCCCATATGCAAATAGAGCTCACCAAGCCTGGTCCACCTAGGTGGGATATGTGTGCTGAGATTTTGGTATTATGTGTAATCAACATACACTTTGAATGTACAATGACTCAAACTTTTCTTTTTTGCCAGATTTACATTTGCATACAATCTGTATGACAGGGCTGCTCTCAGGCAGTGATGACACCCTGGTCATCAATACTACAGAATCTCTTTGTATGCCAACACAGGTCCTTTGTTGCATGTGTTGTCACAGGTTGACTGTGGTCACCTCAGCTCAGTTCACTGTGCCCAAGCAGCAGGCCTCTAACTGTGTTGAGTCAATCTAGCCTCCTCTGAGGATTGAGGGGGCGTTGGGTGGGGTTTGTAGGAGGCTGGCCTGGTTTGTAGTGGGTACCAAAGGTACTTACAACTTATACCAGGTCCAGTTATCCCTTATTAGTGAAATGTATACAATGTCTAGAAGCCAGGATGCCTAGGGGCAGGTGTAGCTGAGCAGCCAAGGCTGCACTAGGAGACATGCAAAACTCTTGCAATACCACTGTAGTCACATAGGGCCAAATGTATCATGAAATGGGCTTGCGAATCACAAATAGCGATTTTTAAGAAATCGCTATTTTCGAGTCGCAATAGGCCATGTATCATAATTGCGAATCGGAATTAGCAATTTCTTAAAAATCACTATTTGTGGTTTGCGAGGCCCAAATACCGAATCGCAATTTGCATTTTTGCAAATTGCGATTCGGTAATTGAAAATCGCAAATTCGGAGAACGCTCACCTGGAGGAGTCTAATGACATCACAAGCAGGAAGTGAGTCATCCCAGGCAGTTTGCAGGTGCCACACCCAAACCAGCACTCAGAGAGAGTCAGCCCAGCCACACTGAGCAAGTCTCTGAAGAAGGCAGCACAGCAGAACAAACATGGACACCTCTGCCCAGGTAAAGAAGGGAGAAAGGAAGCGCCAGCTGAAGTTTTGTGAGCAAGAGCTGGAGGTGCTCACAGAGGACGTGGTCAGGAGCCATGACCGGTTGTTTGGCAAAAGCTCACTCCAGGTGCCTGAGAGTGAAAAACGCAGACTCTGGGCATATATCCAGACAAAGAACTGTGCTGTTGGAGTGGCACAGAGCTCTATTGAAGAAATCAAGAAGAGGTGGAACGACCTGCGGTCCCGTGCCAAGGAGAGGGTGGCAAGACGACTGCAGGAGGCCAGGAGCACAGGAGGCGGACCACCCACAGAGACACCCTCCACCCCGATAGAAGACCTAGTGGAGTCCACACTCCTCCTGGAAGCAGTCAGTGGGGTCACTGACATTGACACATCAGGCACACCAAGTCCAATTAAAGGTAAGTGCAATATGGAAATGTAACCCCATATGTGTATGCACAAAAGCCCTGTAGGAATTAGCAAGTAATCTCAAACATTGTGAGAAGTAGTCCATTCCACATCTTAGAAGCAGCACAACAATGCCTTATGGGAGTGGTAGTCCACAACCCAGAGCTGAAAGTAGCACAAACAATTAATAGGCAGAGCGACACACAGAAGAACACAAAACCCACAACATAGTGATGAGAAGTAACTGTACATTTATTACCAATGTGTGACCTTTATTGTAACAAACATAACTGACATGCTGCATATTGTTGTTGCAGGTGGGCCAGGCCTAGCAGCCACAGCATGTGCCAGTGCAGGGGATACAGACACCCATCTTGCTTCAGACTCCAATACAAGTGAGTCTCAGAACATTGTGCCACTCCGACGCAGGCCTAGGGCACTGCCACTGCCAGAACTGAGTCAGGACTCTGATGAGCAGCAGGAAGACTCACAAACACCATCCCCAACTGGCAGATGCACCTGGATGCAGGAGCCCCGTTAGCAGCAGAGCACAGCACCCTGCAGGATGCCTACATATGCAGGCACACAGTCTTTTGAGGCAGGTGAGGGAACATCGATATTTGGTGGCCTGGAATTGGCTATGTTACAGCAGCAGCGCCTACAAAATAAAAAAATCACAGCATTACAAAGGCAGATGCAGCAACAAAATGCAAACATGGGGGGCCTGCATCGCCAGCTAGAGGGCCTCAATGCCAACATTGAACAGCTGCATGAGGGACAGGTCCAGGCATCGCAGGATACGAGGGAGCTGACTACTGCTGTGAGGGAACTATGTCAGGAGCTGCGCCATGGCAGGGTAAGCCACCGCAGGCAGAAACGACGCTTCATGAGCATGTTTGGAGGTTTTTGTCGCTCAGTGACTAGGCTGACTAATTCTACACCCCTAATTTCACGTCATGCTGTGGCTGCACAGGTTGAGGCAGCACACAGGAGCAGGGATGTTGCCCAAGGACTTGAATAGATCACTAATGTGATAGACAATATAATGGGTAACCGGTCAGCCACGCCTAGTGAACTTGGACTGGGGGACACGGAGGACACATCAAGCCTCAGCAGCCCAGCTGTGCCCGCAATGGACACCAGCCGTCACAGTGCCAGGCACAGCACTGCCACAGAGGCAGACACTCGAGGTGCCAGTGAGGCAACTGCGCACTCGAGTGGCGTGCGTTGCCAAAAGAAGTGAGTGTAGTGGCCACAGGGGACTATATATATTTCATGAATGAGGACACTATGAAGGAATAGTGCTTTACTGTGAACTGCTATTGTTTTTTTTTTCACACAATAACTTTTGTTGGTACTCGTGGAACTTATATTACCTGAGATTAAGATAATAAATGTACTCATTACAGGTACATTTGTCAGTGGATTTCTGTTTTCATATTTAAATCTGAAATGGTTGTGTGTGATGTCAGCACGCTTTTGCCTTCCCTCTGCTGCACTGGTCCTGTCTGCTGGCTCTAGGGGTGGTATGGGATCATCATCTTCATCTGATTCAGAATCAGATATTTCCACAGGTATGCCCCTGGTGGTAGCTATATTGTGCAAGATTGCACAAGTAGCCACTATTCTACATGTTGTCTCCGGGCTGTACAGTAGTGCCCCTCCACTTTTGTGGAGGCACCGGAAGCTACTCTTCAGCAGGCCAAAGGTGCGCTCCAGCACGTTGTGGGTCGCCCTGTTTTCTGCATTGTAGCTCCGTTCTGCTGGTGTTGCAGGATTTAGGTAGGGCGTCATCATGTAGGTGCGCACTGCGTAGGCACTGTCTCCTGGAATGGACAGAGGTTATAATGAGTAACTGAGCCATCTGACGTCACACTGCCATCAATGCGCCAGTGTACAGAGCGACAATACCTAGTAGATATCCTTCACCAAACTCCCCAGCTAGCAGTCTTGTGTGAATGCCACTGTGGCGAAAGATGTATGAATCATGGGTGCTCCCTGGGTACCTGACCACGAGATCAGTTATGATGTATGAGGCATTGCATATCACCTGTATATTCATTGAATGTTGGTATTTACAGTTGCGATACTCATACTCTGTGGCTGATGGTGGACAGATTGTAACATGTGTCCCATCTATGGCACCTAGGACGTGGGGGAAATGTGCTATCTGGTAGAAATCTATTTTAGTCTGCTGTATTTCCTGTGGGGTGTGGGGGAATTGGATGTACTGGTGTATTCTGCTCAGCATGGCGTTAATAAATGCATTGAAAAATCTAGAGAGGGTACTCTGTGATACCCCTCCAGCTGCTGCTATGACCCCTTGATAGCTCCCTGAGGCGAGTAGGTGGAGGGAGCATAATACGTGCACATGGGTGGGTATGCTATGAGTCCTATGTGTTCTGCGCTGCAGTATGGGTTGTAGCTCAGCTATCAGGTCGAGTATCATGGCAGACCTCAACCTATATCTCTCAAATATTTCCTCCTCAGTCTGGTCAAAAAGTGTAATGCGCACTCTGAAAATACGCTCCTGTCTCCTCCTCCCTCTCCTCAAACCTGCCAAGATCCTCATCCTCCTCGCCATGACTTAGAGTGCAGCCATTGTGGAAAAGAGTCTGAGGCATTCTGGGCCTCTTTATATAGGTTGCATCTGGTTACCACCTGGTTTCACTTAGTGGTATTTTGCATGTGAAAAATGGCATTCTGCAAAAAATCGCAATTTGCGATTTTTGGATGCATCGAATTGCGACTTGGTTTTGTGATTCGCATTTTGCGGCTCACAATTTCCTACTTGAAATACCGAATCGCAAAATGCGACTCGCAAAACCAGATCGCAACGCAAAAAATTGCAATTTTTGCCATTTGTTATTTTTGGTCTGCGAATGCCATTCATGCATCGCAGACCACGTTTTTGCATTCGCAATCAGGCAAATTTTGCACATCGCACCGTTTGCGAATGCAAAACATTTTGATACATCTGGCCCATAGTACTCACACACATGAAAGAAAATACTCAGTGTTACAAAAATAAAGGTACTTTATTTTTAGTGACACAGTGCCAAACATACCTTAGAGACTATACTCCCTTAGGAGGTAAGTAATATACACAGTATATACACTAGAATGCAGAAATAGCTGTAAAAACAGTCAGAAAAAAAGTGCAAATAGTGAAAATCACAATAGGTTGCAATGGGCCTGCGGGAACACAAACCATGTACAAAAATAGTGGAATGTGAAAGTCGGTCTCCCACCTAGGCAAGTGTAGTGTGTAGAGGGACGCTGGGAGTGTAAGAAAACACCAAAGGTAAGTAATAGAACCCACCTCAGAGCCCAGGAAAACAGGAGTAAATCACAGTAAGTTTCCTGAAACACA
Organism: Pleurodeles waltl; assembly: GCF_031143425.1. Lineage (NCBI taxonomy): Eukaryota > Metazoa > Chordata > Amphibia > Caudata > Salamandridae > Pleurodeles > Pleurodeles waltl. Next base: position 37,560,519 of record NC_090436.1, read on the forward strand.
TAAGAAGTTGTGATAGAAGATTATGCAAGAACCAGAAGAGAATACAAGACCCCAACTATGGATTACTGGACCTGAAGACCTGTGGAAGAAGGAGACCAAGTCCAAGAAGCACTGAAGAGTCCAGGCAGAACAGAAGCCCCTGCTAACCGGGATGATGGCGCAAAAGAAGAACCTCTGGTGAGAATACAAAGGCCCTCATTACAACCCTGGGGCTAAATCCCGCTTACCGCCATGCAGAAGACTGCCAACATACCGCTGCGGCAGCGTAATTCCTCTACAGGTATTACTACCCACAGCTCGGAATCTGCCACAATACAGACACCCACACAAGTCCGCCACACCAAAGGTCAGTGATAAACTGGCGATAACAAAACCGACACTATCAAACCAACAAGAATACACCCACACTATCACGACCCACGAATCAACGCGGCGGTCTTTCAACCGCGGTAATCCCTTGGCGGTACTCACCGCCGCGCTCAAAATACACACACATATACAAAACACAACAACATTGGACAAATCAAAATTCACACACCTGATTCACATACACACACCACACCCACACACCCAGTCCAAAATAAAGCACACACCCACATCACCCACAAACCCTTACTACCAGAAAATTGAAAGCAGGTCAGAGAGAGACACTACCTAAAACAACAACAGCATCCACAGACACACAACACCATCACTTATACAACATCCACGCACCTCAACTTCACACAACAACACATCCCCTCAAACATCACAACACACACACCATCTCAGACATCACCCACACCACATCATTGCACCTCAACGACACCCCAGGTTCTCTGACAAGGAGCTCAGGGTCATGGTGGAGGAAATTGTCAAGGTAGAACCACAGCTATTCGGATCACAGGTGCAGCAGACATCCATTGCAAGGAAGATGGGGCTATGCCGCAGAATTGTCGACAGGGTCAACTCAGTGGGACAGCATCCAAGAACACGGGATGACATCAGGAAGAGGTGGAACGACCTACGGTGGAAGGTGTGTTCCGTGGTCTCCAGACACCAGATTGCTGTATAGAGGACTGGTGGTGGACCCCCACCTCCTCCCCCAACAACATGGTAAGGTAAATCTTTACTACTTTATCCCCCACCCAACCTGCATGCCATCACATACCCCACCCTTACCCTTACACCCATCACCCCACAACCCACAGATACCCCACCAACACAACCCACACATCTCATTAACAAGCCCTGCATGTAACACAAACGCATGGACACCCATCACCAAAGCAAGTCCACTACAGATACCCACACAGACCCCAAACCAACTACCACACAAGGACCAAGCAAAGAATGCAAGTACTGGAGTACAGGGTCACTCACCCATTGCGCACAATGGCACACACAGATGCAATAATCATGCATTTACACCCCTACAGGACCCCCTACCCAACATCACCAGACAGGAGGTGCCAGACATATCCAGTCCCCCCACAGAAGAGACCCACAGTGATGACAGCAGCTCTGCACAACTGGATCAAGATGACCAGCCCGGCCCATCAGAGACCTCGAGACAGTTGGTTCCCCTGACACAGTCACAAGCCACCACAGAGCCTCCCCCCTCAGGAAATACCACCACAGCACCCACCCAGCTGACCCATCCCTCTGTCCCCAGGACACGTCAATCAGCAGTGTGTCCACCACTACAGGGAACCCAGGCAACCCCACTAACACAGGACGATCAGGGACCTGGGGGCAGTGGCAGTGGGCACATGGTTCAGGGGACAGAGGCACAGGACAACAGGGAAGCTGGGAGGACTGGTGTGCGACAGGGGGAGAACAGGCCCAGGGAACCCACTCTCCACAAGGCACTCTCCAACATCATGGGAGCTTACCATCATTCCCAGGAGACAATGGCAACGGTACTGGCTAAGTTTCAGGAGACCCAGCGGCTGCAGGAGGAACACTACCTTGGGATCAGGGAGGAATTGAAGTCCATTAGCAACAGCCTGGTCACCGTTGTGGGGGTGCTACAAGACCTTGTGAACACCAGGAGGGACACAGTGGCACAACAAGGGGCCCCTGACACTCGCCTGGACGATGAACAGCCCTCCACCTCCGCCGGCACTAGTGGACAGGAGGCACCGCCACAGGAACACGACACCAGCACCCCACCCCCTGCAGATGGAGAACCACCCCGCAAACGGTCCCTGAGATCCAGAAACAAGACAGAGAACATTGCCAAGACCTCAGCCAGGAAATGAGACCCCCCTGAATGTCACCCTTCTGTCCCACTTTGTCACCCTGTCCATCCTTCAACTGCCATTGCACCACTTCCTATGCCCCTTTGGACAATGCACCTGTGAAACAAATAGACTGGACTCTGCCATGGACATTCCTCCACCATCCCCCCAGCCCATTTGACAACCCCCTCCACTTATTAGCACAGGAATAAACACACTTCAATCACAAAACAATCTGGAGTCAGTCTGTTCTTTCACAAATGTGTAATTGCAATAACCATGGAATATAGGAATGTCAATTTACTTGTGCACATACCGATGTAACACAGCTGTAGGGCAGTAGGAAATGTAGCAGAGGGCTCAAAGTGGGACCCACATCTGTGAAATGGAAAGTCAAAGTGACAAGTCAGGGTCCATACACTGTGTGAAAATGACAGACTTATGCTAGCTTCAAAAATTGTATGAGATGTGGGAGGCAGTGACATCTTCTTCCCTGTGTCTCACTGGAAGTATTGCATGATTATGTTGTTTCGGTTGTCGATATCCTTTTCTTCCGCCTCCTCTTCTTCACTGTACACAGGCTCCACAGCTGCCACAAGACCACCAGCTGGCCCATCCTCCTGCAGAAAAGGCACCTGGCGTCCCAAAGCCAGGTTGTGCAACATACAGCAGACCACGATGATCTGGCACACCATCTTTGGTGAGTAGTAGAGGGAACCACCTTGTAGGAGGCTGGACTGGCTTGTAGTGAGTACCAAGGGGTACTTGCACCTTGCACCAGGCCCAGTTATCCCTTATTAATGTATAGGGTGTCTAGCAGCTTAGGCTGATAGATAATGGTAGCTTAGCAGAGCAGCTTAGGCTGAACTAGGAGACGTGTGAAGCTACTACAGTACCACTTAGTGTCATATGCACAATATCATAAGAAAACACAATACACAGTTATACTAAAAATAAAGGTACTTTATTTTTATGACAATATGCCAAAGTATCTCAGAGTGTACCCTCAGTGAGAGGATAGGAAATATACACAAGATATATATATACACAATAGCAAAAATATGCAGTATAGTCTTAGAAAACAGTGCAAACAATGTATAGTTACAATAGGATGCAATGGGGAAACATAGGGATAGGGGCAACACAAACCATATACTCCAAAAGTGGAATGCGAACCACGAATGGACCCCAAACCTATGTGACCTTGTAGAGGGTCGCTGGGACTATTAGAAAATAGTGAGAGTTAGAAAAATAACCTTCCCCAAGACCCTGAAAAGTGAGTGCAAAGTGCACTAAAGTTCCCCTAAGGACAAAGTATTCGTGTTAGAGGAATAATGCAGGAAAGACACAAACCAACAATGCAACAACTGTGGATTTCCAATCTAGGGTACGTGTGGAACAAGGGGCCCAAGTCCAAAAGTCACAAGCAAGTCGGAGATGGGCAGATGCCCAGGAAATGCCAGCTGCGGGTGCAAATAAGCTTCTACTGGACAGAAGAAGCTGAGGTTTCTGCAGGAACGAAAAGGGCTAGAGACTTCCCCTTTGGTGGACGGATCCCTCTTGCCGTGGAGAGTCGTGCAGAAGTGCTTTCCCGCCGAAAGAATGCCAACAAGCCTTGCTAGCTGCAAATCGTGTGGTTAGCGTTTTTGGACGCTGCTGTGGCCCTGGTGGGACCAGGAGGTAGCAAATTGGACCAGGAGAGAGAGGAGACGTCGAGCAAGACAAGGAGCCCTCTCAGCAGCAGGTAGCACCCGGAAAAGTGCCAGAAACAGGCACTACGAGGATGCGTGAAATGGTGCTCACCCGAAGTCGCACAAAGAAGTCCCACGTCGCCGGAGAACAACTTAGGAGGTCGTGCAATGCAGGTTAGAGTGCCGTGGAACCAGGCTGGATTGTGCACAAAGGATTTCCGCCAGAAGTGCACGGAGGCCGGAGTAGCTGCAAAAGTCGCGGTTCCCAGCAATGCAGTCTAGCAAGGTGAGGCAAGGACTTACCTCCACCAAACTTGGACTGAAGAGTCACTGGACTGTGGGGGCCACTTGGGCAGAGTTGCTGGATTCGAGGGACCTCGCTCGTCGTGCTGAGAGGAGACCCAAGGGACCGGTAATGCAGCTTTTTGGTGCCTGCGGTTGCAGGGGGAAGATTCCGTCGACCCACGGGAGATTTCTTTGGAGCTTCTAGTGCAGAGAGGAGGCAGACTACCCCCACAGCATGCACCACCAGGAAATCAGTCGAGAAGGCGGCAGGATCAGCGTTACAGAGTTGCAGTAGTCGTCTTTGCTACTATGCTGCAGTTTTGCAGGCTTCCAGCGCGGTCAGCAGTCGATTCCTTGGCAGAAGGTGAAGAGAGAGATGCAGAGGAACTCGGATGAGCTCTTGCATTCGTTATCTAAAGTTTCCCCAGAGACAGAGACCCTAAATAGCCAGAAAAGAGGGTTTGGCTACCTAGGAGAGAGGATAGGCTAGCAACACCTGAAGGAGCCTATCACAAGGAGTCTCTGACGTCACCTGGTGGCACTGGCCACTCAGAGCAGTCCAGTGTGCCAGCAGCACCTCTGTTTCCAAGATGGCAGAGGTCTGGAGCACACTGGAGGAGCTCTGGACACCTCCCAGGGGAGGTGCAGGTCAGGGGAGTGGTCACTCCCCTTTCCTTTGTCCAGTTTCGCGCCAGAGCAGGGCTAAGGGGTGCCCTGAACCGGTGTAGACTGGCTTATGCAGAATTGGGCACATATGTGCCCAACAAAGCATTTCCAGAGGCTGGGGGAGGCTACTCCTCCCCTGCCTTCACACCATTTTCCAAAGGGAGAGGGTGTCACACCCTCTCTCAGAGGAAGTTCTTTGTTCTGCCATCCTGGGCCAGGCCTGGCTGGACCCCAGGAGGGCAGATGCCTGTCTGAGGGGTTGGCAGCAGCAGCAGCTGCAGTGAAACCCCAGGAAGGGCAGTTCGGCAGTACCAGGGTCTGTGCTACAGACCACTGGGATCATGGGATTGTGCCAACTATGCCAGGATGGCATAGAGGGGGCAATTCCATGATCATAGACATGTTACATGGCCATATTCGGAGTTACCATTGTGAAGCTACATATAGGTAGTGACCTATATGTAGTGCACGCGTGTAATGGTGTCCCCACACTCACAAAGTTCAGGGAATTGGCTCTGAACAATGTGGGGGCACCTTGGCTAGTGCCAGGGTGCCCTCACACTAAGTAACTTTGCACCAAACCTTTACCAGGTAAAGGTTAGACATATAGGTGACTTATAAGTTACTTAAGTGCAGTGTAAAATGGCTGTGAAATAACGTGGACGTTATTTCACTGAGGCTGCAGTGGCAGGCCTGTGTAAGAATTGTCAGAGCTCCCTATGGGTGGCAAAAGAAATGCTGCAGCCCATAGGGATCTCCTGGAACCCCAATACCCTAGGTACCTCAGTACCATATACTAGGGAATTATAAGGGTGTTCCAGTAAGCCAATGTAAATTGGTAAAATGGTCACTAGCCTGTTAGTGACAATTTGGAAAGAAATGAGAGAGCATAACCACTGAGGTTCTGATTAGCAGAGCCTCAGTGAGACAGTTAGTCACTACACAGGTAACACATTCAGGCACACTTATGAGCACTGGGGCCCTGGGTTACCAGGGTCCCAGTGACACATACAACTAAAACAACATATATACAGTGAAAAATGGGGGTAACATGCCAGGCAAGATGGTACTTTCCTACACAACCCCCCTCCAAACGAAGGACAATAAGACTAGCCATGACCTGATGAGTCATCATTGTCTAAGTGGAAATATCTGGAGAGTCCATCTGCATTGGAGTGGCTACTCCCAGGTCTATGTTCCACTGTATAGTCCATTCCCTGTAGGGATATGGACCACCTCATCAATTTAGGATTTTCACCTTTCATTTGTTTTAGCCAAAGTAGAGGTTTGTGGTCTGTCTGAACAATGAAGTGAGTGCCAAACAGGTATGGCCTCAACTTCTTCAGAGCCCAGACCACAGCAAAGGCCTCCCTCTCAATGGCAGACCAACGCTTTTCTCTAGGGGTCAACCTCCTACTAATAAAAGCAACAGGTTGATCCTGGCCCTCAGAATTAAGTTGTGATAGGACTGCCCCTACTCCTAATTCAGATGCATCAGTTTGGACATAGAATTTTTTAGAGTAACAAGGGCTTTTCAGGACAGGTGCAGAGCACATGGCCTGCTTCAGCTCCTCAAAAGCTTTCTGACAGTTTGCTGTCCATAATACCTTTTTTAGGCATTTTCTTGGATGTGAGGTCATTAAGAGGGGCTGCAATGGAGCCATAGTTCTTAATGAACCTCCTGTAATACCCAGTGAGGCCTAGGAAGGCTCTCACCTGAGTCTGAGTGGTAGGGGGAATACAATCAATAATTGTTTGGATTTTCCCCTGTAGTGGTGCAATCTGTTCCCCACCAACAAGGTGTCCCAGATAAACCACCTTACCCTGCCCTATCTGGCACTTTGAAGCCTTGATAGTGAGGCCTGCCTTTTGCAGGGCCTCTAAAACTTTCCATAGGTGGACCAGGTGATCATCCCAGCTGGAGCTAAAGACAGCTATATCGTCCAAATAAGCTGCACTGAAAGCTTCCAGCCCTTGCAGGACTGTGTTCACCAACCTTTGAAAAGTGGCAGGTGCATTTTTCAAACCAAAAGGCATTACAGTAAACTGGTAATGTCCTCCAATGGTAGAAAATGCAGTCTTAGGTTTAGCATCTTCTGACAATTTGATCTGCCAATACCCTGCAGTCAAATCAAAAGTGCTTAGATACTTGGCAGATGCCAGTGTATCTATGAGCTCATCTGCCCTGGGTATAGGGTGAGCATCAGTTTTGGTTACCAAGTTGAGACCTCTATAGTCTACACAAAACCGCATTTCCTTCTTTCCATCTTTGGAATGGGGTTTTGGTACAAGTACCACAGGAGAAGCCCATGGACTTTCAGAGTGCTCAACCACTCCTAGTTCTAACATTTTCGTGACCTCTTGCTTTATGCAGTCCCTGACATGGTCAGGCTGCCTATAGATCTTACTTTTGACAGGTAAACTGTCTCCAGTATCTATAGTGTGCTCACACCAAGAAGTGGTACCTGGCACAGTAGAGAAGAGTTCAGAGAATTGGTCTAGGAGATTTATGCAATGGTCTTTCTGCTCAGCAGTAAGACAATCAGCCAAAACTACACCTTCCACAAGAGCATCTTGTTCTGTGGAAGAGAAGAGATCAGGTAGAGGATCACTGTCTTCTTCCTGTCCCTCATAGGTTGCCATGAGCAGGGTGAGATCAGCCCTGTCATAGTAGGGTTTCAGGCGGTTGACATGGAGCACCCTAAGTCGACTCCTGGCAGTGCCTAAGTCAACTAAATAGGTGACTTCTCTCTTCTTTTCAACAATTGTGTGGGGTCCACTCCATTTATCTTGGAGTGCTCTTGGGGCCACAGGCTCCAAGACCCACACTTTCTGCCCTGGTTGGTACTGAACCAAAACAGCCTTCTGATCATGCCATTGCTTCTGGAGCTCTTGGCTGGCCTGAAGGTTTTTGCTGGCCTTTTTCATGTACTCAGCCATCCTTGATCTGAGGCCAAGTACATAATCCACAAAATCCTGTTTAGGAGTTTTTAAAGGTTGTACCCAACCCTCCTTTACAAGTGTGAGTGGACCCCTAACAGGGTGTCCAAAAAGAAGTTCAAAGGGGCTGAAGCCCACTCCTTTCTGGGGTACCTCCCTGTAGGCAAAAAGGAGGCATGGTAGAAGGATATCCCATCTCCTGCGGAGTTTTTCAGGGAGACCCATAATCATGCCTTTGAGAGTTTTATTAAATCTCTCCACCAGTCCATTTGTTTGTGGATGATAGGGTGTTGTGAACTTGTAAGTTACACCACACTCCTTCCACATGGCCTTTAAGTATGCAGACATGAAATTGCTTCCTCTGTCTGATACTACTTCCTTTGGAAAGCCCACTCTGGAAAATATTCCCAGGAGGGCCTTTGCCACTGCAGGTGCTGTAGTGGTCCTTAAAGGAATTGCTTCAGGATATCTTGTGGCATGGTCCACTACCACCAAGATAAACCTATTGCCTGAAGCAGTAGGAGGGTCAAGGGGGCCAACTATGTCAACCCCTACCCTTTCAAAAGGAACCCCAACCACAGGCAGTGGGATAAGGGGTGCCTTTGGGGTGCCACCTGTCTTGCCACTGGCTTGACAGGTTTCACAGGACTTACAAAATTCCTTTGTGTCCTCAGACATTCTAGGCCAATGAAACAGAGGAACAAGCCTGTCCCAAGTTTTCATTTGTCCTAGACGCCCAGCTAGGGGAATGTCATGTGCCAGGGTTAGGAGGAACTTTCTGTACTCCTGAGGAATCACTAATGTCCTGGCAGCTCCAGGTTTAGGATCCCTATGCTCAGTGTACAAGAGGTTGTCCTCCCAGTAAACTCTGTGAGTGTCACTGACATCCCCATTAGCCTGTTTGACAGCTTGCTGTCTGAGACCCTCTAATGTGGGACAGGTTTGCTGTGCCACACTCAGCTCCTCCCTGGCAGGCCCCCCTTCACCCAAAAGCTCAGCAGTGTCTGCTTGAAGCTCCTCTGGTGTAGGTTCTGCACAGGGAGGGAATTCTTCTTCCTCAGAAGTAGAATCCACTGTAGAGGGAGGGATAGTAGGAAGTGGTTTGCTTCTACTAGCCCTAGCTATAGGGAGCACTTGGTCCATTGTTCCAGGATCCAAGCTTCCCTGTCCTTTTTGCTTTTTGGCCTGAGCCCTTGTCAAAGCAAAAATATGCCCTGGGATGCCCAGCATTGCTGCATGGGCCTCCAACTCCACATCTGACCAAGCTGATGTCTCCAAATCATTCCCTAATAGACAGTCTACAGGTAAATCTGAAGCTACCACAACTTTCTTTGGACCAGTACCCCCCCCCCCCCAGTTGAGATTAACAACAGCCATGGGGTGGCTAAGTGTGTTGTTGTGAGCATTGGTTACTTGGTACTGGTGTCCAAGTAGGTGTTGTTCAGGGTGGACCAGTTTCTCTATGACCATAGTCACACTGGCACCAGTGTCCCTGTAGGCCTGAACCTGAACACCATTTATTAGGGGTAGCTGCTTGTACTTATCCATATTAAGGGGACAAGCAACTAAGGTGGCTAATTCAATAGCCCCCTCAGAGACTAACACAGCCTCTGTGGCCTCCCTAACAAGGCCAACCCCAACTAAGTTACCAATAGTGAGCCCAGCTACTCCCTTGGATTGGCTATTAGTAGGTTTGCTCCCACCACCACTGCTATTAGTAGGGACACTAGGGGTAGTAGTAGGGGTTGTAGTGGTAGGAGCATTGGTGCTTTTCTTTGGACAACTGGGATCTGTTGTCCAATGGCCTTTTATTTTACATAAATAGCACCATGGTTTCTTTTCCTTGTTCTGATTAAAAGAGGATTTGGGCCCACCACCCCCACCAGAGTGTTTTTATGGGCCTGAGGAAGACTCATTTTTAGATTTGTCCCCACCCTTGTCAGAAGACTTACCATCCTTCTTTTTGTTGCCATCTTTGTCACCCCCTGTATGAACTTTTCTGTTCACCCTTGTTCTGACCCATTTGTCTGCCTTCTTTCCCAATTCTTGGGGAGAGGTCAGATCAGAGTCCACCAAGTACTGGTGCAACAAATCAGACACACAATTATTACGAATATGCTCTCTCAGGATCAAGTTATACAGGCTGTCATAATCAGTAACTTTACTGCCATGTAACCACCCCTCCAAGGCCTTCACTGAATGGTCAATGAAATCAACCCAGTCTTGTGAAGACTCCTTTTTGGTCTCTCTGAACTTTATCCTGTATTGTTCAGTGGTTAAGCCATAACCATCCAGGAGTGCATTCTTAAGAACTTGGAAATTATTAGCATCATTTTCTTTCACAGTAAGGAGCCTATCCCTACCTTTTCCACTAAATGATAGCCATAGGATAGCAGCCCACTGCCTTTGAGGGACATCCTGTACAACACAGGCCCTCTCAAGTGCAGCAAACCACTTGTTAATGTCATCCCCCTCCTTATAAGGGGGAACTATCTTGTGCAGATTCCTGGAATCATGCTCTTTTGCAGGATGACTATGGGGAATACTGCTGCTGCCACCATGGGTTTCTAAACCCAACTTCTGTCTTTCCTTCTCTAGTTCAAAAGACTGTCTATCCAAATCCAGCTGTTGCTTTTTAAGCTTCAGTCTGGTTTGTTCCACCCTCAACTTATTGAGTTCCCTCTCTAACATTCTGTCATCAGGGTTGGTGGGAGGGACATTCCTAGATACAGAGGTATGATGGGAATGAACAGAAGGAGATCTGTCCCTTACAGAAGCCACCCTAACAGCTTGGCTAACAGAAACATTACTACCAGTATGGTGAGAATAAATGCTTTTGCTATGATGTGAGACAACACTATTTGTATGGTGTGGCTCATCATCATTACCAACTATGCTAGACTGTCTAGTAATGGGCAGGCTAGGAAGTTTCTTTCCTGAATCTTTTCCTGGGGGAGTCCCTGAATCAGATTGGGAACTATTAGGTACTTTTTCAACAGATGGGGCACCTATAGCCTTATCTTGTTCTCTAAGCATGTTAAGTAACAGTTCCAAGGAAGGATTCTTCCCTACACTCAAACCTCTCTCTATGCAGAGACTCCTTGCTCCTTTCCAGCTAAGGTGATCATATGCAAGTTTGGACAGATCAACATTTTGGCCTGTGCCAGACATTTTTAGAGAGAGTTAAAGTGATAGAAAAAGAGAAAAAAGTTTTCAGAACTTTTTAGAAAGACAGAAAAAAACTTTTTAAACTTTTAAGAACTTTTTGAAAGTTTAGAAGTACTTTTCAGCACTTAGAAAAGAGTGAAAAGAGGAAATGCAAAACTTTTTGGCTATGTGTATATACACTGACCTTGTTTTGTATATTTTTCTCTTATGAAAAGTACAATGACAAGAGTGGTAAGTAATCTCAAAGCACTTATCCCACCGCTGCCACCAATGTAGGAGGCTGGACTGGCTTGTAGTGAGTACCAAGGGGTACTTGCACCTTGCACCAGGCCCAGTTATCCCTTATTAGTGTATAGGGTGTCTAGCAGCTTAGGCTGATAGATAATGGTAGCTTAGCAGAGCAGCTTAGGCTGAACTAGGAGACGTGTGAAGCTACTACAGTACCACTTAGTGTCATATGCACAATATCATAAGAAAACACAATACACAGTTATACTAAAAATAAAGGTACTTTATTTTTATGACAATATGCCAAAGTATCTCAGAGTGTACCCTCAGTGAGAGGATAGGAAATATACACAAGATATATATACACAATAGCAAAAATATGCAGTATAGTCTTAGAAAACAGTGCAAACAATGTATAGTTACAATAGGATGCAATGGGGAAACATAGGGATAGGGGCAACACAAACCATATACTCCAAAAGTGGAATGCGAACCACGAATGGACCCCAAACCTATGTGACCTTGTAGAGGGTCGCTGGGACTATTAGAAAATAGTGAGAGTTAGAAAAATAACCCTCCCCAAGACCCTGAAAAGTGAGTGCAAAGTGCACTAAAGTTCCCCTAAAGACAAAGAAGTTGTGTTAGAGGAATAATGCAGGAAAGACTGTAGGAGGCTGGACTGGCTTGTAGTGAGTACCAAGGGGTACTTGCACCTTGCACCAGGCCCAGTTATCCCTTATTAGTGTATAGGGTGTCTAGCAGCTTAGGCTGATAGATAATGGTAGCTTAGCAAAGCAGCTCAGGCTGAACTAGGAGACGTGTGAAGCTACTACAGTACCACTTAGTGTCATATGCACAATATCATAAGAAAACACAATACACAGTTATACTAAAAATAAAGGTACTTTATTTTTATGACAATATGCCAAAGTATCTTAGAGTGTACCCTCAGTGAGAGGATAGGAAATATACACAAGATATATATACACAATAGCAAAAATATGCAGTATAGTCTTAGAAAACAGTGCAAACAATGTATAGTTACAATAGGATGCAATGGGGAAACATAGGGATAGGGGCAACACAAACCATATACTCCAGAAGTGGAATGCGAACCACGAATGGACCCCAAACCTATGTGACCTTGTAGAGGGTCGCTGGGACTATTAGAAAATAGTGAGAGTTAGCAAAATAACCCACCCCAAGACCCTGAAAAGTGAGTGCAAAGTGCACCAAAGTTCCCCTAAGGACAAAATAGTCGTGTTAGAGGGAGAATGCAAGGAAAACACAAATCAGCAATGCAACAACGATGGATTCCTGTCTGAAGGTACCTGTGGAACAAGGGGACCAAGTCCAAAAGTCACAAGCAGCTCGGAGATGGGCAGATGCCCAAGAAATGCCAGCGGTTGGTGCAAAGAAGCTCTTACTAGGCTGAAGAACTGTGAATACTGCAGGAACGACAAGGGTTAGAGACTTCCCCTTTGGAGGACGGATCCCCCACGCCTTGGAGAGTCGTGCAGAAGTGTTTTCCCGCCGGATGGACGCCAACAAGCCTTGCTACACGCAAATCGTGCGTTTGGCGTTTTTGGACGCTGCTGGGGCCCAGGAGGGACCAGGAGGTCGCAAATTGGACCTGCAGAGAGAGGGGACGTCGAGCAAGACAAAGAGCCCTCACTGAAGCAGGTAGCACCCGGAGAAGTGCCAGAAACAGGCACTACGAGGATGCGTGAAACGGTGCTCGCCGAAGTTGCACAAAGGAGTCCCACGTCGCCGGAGACCAACTTAGAAAGTCGTGCAATGCAGGTTAGAGTGCCGTGGACCCAGGCTTGGCTGTGCACACAGGATTTCCGCCGGAAGTGCACAGGGGCCGGAGAAGCTTGCAAAGTCGCGGTTCCCAGCAATGCAGCCCAGCGAGGTGAGGCAAGGACTTACCTCCACCAAACTTGGGCTGAAGAGTCACTGGACTGTGGGGGTCACTTGGACGGTGTCGCTGGATTCGAGGGACCTCGCTCGTCGTGCTGAGAGGAGACCCAAGGGACCGGAGATGCAGCTTTTTGGTGCCTGCGGTTGCAGGGGGAAGATTCCGTCGACCCACGGGAGATTTCTTCGGAGCTTCTGGTGCAGAGAGGAGGCAGACTACCCCCACAGCATGCACAAGCAGGAAAACAGTCGAGAAGGCGGCAGGATCAGCGTTACAGAGTTGCAGTAGTCGTCTTTGCTACTATGTTGCAGGTTTGCAGGCTTCCAGCGCGGTCAGCGGTCGATTCCTTATCAGAAGGTGAAGAGGGAGATGCAGAGGAACTCGGCTGAGCTCATGCATTCGTTATCTAAAGTTTCCCCAGAGACAGAGACCCTAAATAGCCAGAAAAGAGGGTTTGGCTACCTAGGAGAGAGGAAAGGCTACTAACACCTGAAGGAGCCTATCAGCAGGAGTCTCTGACGTCACCTGGTGGCACTGGCCACTCAGAGCAGTCCAGTGTGCCAGCAGCACCTCTGTTTCCAAGATGGCAGAGGTCTGGAGCACACTGGAGGAGCTCTGGACACCTCCCAGGGGAGGTGCAGGTCAGGGGAGTGGTCACTCCCCTTTCCTTTGTCCAGTTTCGCGCCAGAGCAGGGGCTAAGGGGTCCCTGAACCGGTGTAGACTGGCTTATGCAGAATTGGGCACCTCTGTGCCCAACAAAGCATTTCCAGAGGCTGGGGGAGGCTACTCCTCCCCTGCCTTCACACCATTTTCCAAAGGGAGAGGGTGTCACACCCTCTCTCAGAGGAAGTTCTTTGTTCTGCCATCCTGGGCCAGGCCTGGCTGGACCCCAGGAGGGCAGCTGCCTGTCTGAGGGGTTGGCAGCAGCTGCAGTGAAACCCCAGGAAGGGCAGTCTGGCAGTACCAGGGTCTGTGCTACAGACCACTGGGATCATGGAATTGTACCAATAATGCCAGGATGGCATAGAGGGGGCAATTCCATGATCATAGACATGTTACATGGCCATATTCGGAGTTACCATGGTGAAGCTACATATAGGTAGTGACCTATATGTAGTGCACGCGTGTAATGGTGTCCCCGCACTCACAAAGTTCAGTGAATTGGTTCTGAACAATGTGGGGGCACCTTGGCTAGTGCCAGGGTGCCCTCACACTAAGTAACTTTGCACCTAACCTTTACCAGGTAAAGGTTAGACATATAGGTGACTTATAAGTTACTTAAGTGCAGTGTAAAATGGCTGTGAAATAACGTGGACGTTATTTCACTCAGGCTGCAGTGGCAGGCCTGTGTAAGAATTGTCAGAGCTCCCTATGGGTGGCAAAAGAAATGCTGCAGCCCATAGGGATCTCCTGGAACCCCAATACCCTGGGTACCTCAGTACCATATACTAGGGGATTATAAGGGTGTTCCAGTAAGCCAATGTAAATTGGTAAAAATGGTCACTAGCCTGTCAGTGACAATTTGGAAAGAAATGAGAGAGCATAACCACTGAGGTTCTGATTAGCAGAGCCTCAGTGAGACAGTTAGTCACTACACAGGTAACACATACAGGCACACTTATGAGCACTGGGGCCCTGGGTTACCAGGGTCCCAGTGACACATACAACTAAAACAACATATATACAGTGAAAAATGGGGGTAACATGCCAGGCAAGATGGTACTTTCCTACACACCTGTCACATGGAGGCACCGGAATATGGCCTTCAGGAGGCCGAAGGTGCGTTCGATCACCCTCCTAGTTCGCCCATGTGCCTCATTGTAGTGTTCCTCTGCCCTTGTCCTGGGACTCCTCACTGGGGTCAGTAGCCATGAGAGGTTTGGGTAACCAGAGTCACCTGCAAATATCGAGGGACAACTGTTAGACACACACTAACCCTTAGGGACAACCCCATACCCAGACACCTACTCACACTGTATTGGGTCCTTGGCCTCACCTATTAGCCACACACTGTGCCTTTGGAGTTGCCCCATCACTGGAAACTTGGCATTCACATGGGAAATGTACTGGTCTGCACACCACCTGCACATTCATCAAATGGTAGCTCTTCTGGTTTCTGTACACCTGTTCACTCCTGCGTGGGGGTACTAATGCCACATGTGTCCCATCAACGGCATCAATGATGTTGGGGATATGTCCCAGGGCATAGAAGTCACCTTTCACTGTGGGCAAATCCTCCACCTGAGGGAACACGATGTAGCTGCGCATGTCTTTCAGCAGGGCAGACAACACTCTGGACAACACGTTAGAGAACATTGGCTGGGACATCCCTGATGCAATGGAAACTGTTGTTTGAAAGGAACCACTTGCCAGGAAATGGAGTACTGGCAGGACCTGCACTAGAGGGGATATCCCTGTGGGCTCCAACTGGGCACACAGTTCCAGGATTGTTGCACGATCAAGTCTGTATGTGACTATGATGTGTCTCTCTTCCATTGTCAACAGGTCCACCAGCGGTCTGTACAGCGGAGGATGCCGCCATCTCATCACCTGCCCCAGCAGACGTGCCATCCCTATGGAGAACAGCGAGCATAGTCACCCAACACTGAGGTATCCCAAAATGTAATTTACACAAATGTATTAATCCATCTGTAACTGCGTGTACTCCAGGCCTACATAGGTGTGACACAGTTATTGATAATGCCATGTGGCCCCCTGAAATGGCGGCTGCCTGACCTGTAAGGTGGGACAAGGGGATATGAGGTAACTGCGCTGGCGTTGTACACCGTCACGGTGGGCGGTCGAAGACTGTGGCGCAATTCTGCATTGGTTAACATTGGGCCCTATGGGTCCGAGGAGCCAATGACGATGTATGCCGGCGGTGACGGTACGCACCTCCGCGGACGTGACCGCCATTTTCTGTCTGTTTACTCACTTGATACCTGACCTTCAACAGGAGAGGACCTACACTGCAAGTGCTGCAGTGACCTGTGTCTGGAAGTGACTTTTTGTGGTCTCCCTGTTCTTGTGTGCAATATCATCATCAGGTGGAGGAGCATTGGCACCGGAGCAGGAGGGAGCTGCATCCCACTTGGCCCTGGAGGGTGAAGCAACGGAGTCTGAAGCCACCAGTGGGAAGGAGTGCGAGGTGAGCTCCACGGCGGGGACAGGAGCAGAGACCAACGATAGCGACTCGTCCTCTGATGGCAGCTCCCTTGCAGTGGCGGGCCCCTCTGTCCTCACTGCATCAACAGGTACAGCCGCCATCTCCCTACCAGCACCGCCCTCCCAGCAGCCCCTCAGCATCTGTCCAGTGCCCGCTCATCCAGGAGGGTGGGCATCTCCTTCGTCCCAGGCACCTCAGGCCCTGCCCCAGTCAGCCCTGCTGCCCTCAGTCAGGAGGCTATCGACCTCCTGAGAACCTTCACTGTTGGGCAGTCTACCATTCTGAATGCCATCCAGGGTGTTGAGAGGCATTTGCAAGAAACAAATGAATACCTGGAGGGCATTCATTCTGGCCAGGCAGACCAACAGAGAGCATTTCAGGCTCTGGCCTCAGCACTGATGGCAGCCATTGTCCCTGTGTCCAGCCTCCCCCCCAACCTCCTCCACCCAGACCAAATCCTCTGTACCTCAGCCTATCCCAAGCACACCATCAGACCAGCATGCATACACATCAACACACAAGAGTGGGTCAGGCAAACATAAGCACCACACATCCCACAGGCACTCACACAAGCAGCATACCCATGCACATATACCAACATCTACTTCCTCCACTGTGTCCCCCTCTTCCACGTCCCCCTCCTCTACATCCTCAGCCACTACCTCCATCACCAGCACACCCATCACTACACACCGATCATGTGCACTCACCACCCCCACTACCATTCACACATCCCCAGTGTCCTCTACCAGTGTGTCTGTGAGCCCTCCTCCCAAAGTACACAGACACAGGCACACACCCACCCAACAGCCATCCACCTCACAACAGCCTCCAGCCCATGCACCTTCACCCAAATTCAGCAGACGTACACTTCCTACAACCACTACCTCTTCCTCCACTCCCAAACCCCCTCCATCTACACGTCCCAGTGTGTCTAAAAAACATTTCCTGGCAACCCTTGACCTCTTCCTTTCACCTCCCCCCCGTCCTTCCCCTAGGGCCAGGCTTTCCAGGTCCCAGCCCAGCACCTCAGCCACCACATCCCCAGGAACAGTGGTGCCAATAACTGCGGGGTCATGGAGTGCGGCAACCATCAGGGCTGCCAGTGTGCCACATAGCGAGGGAAAGGACATTCCGCCACCTGCCAAGGTGAAAAAGGTGCCCACATCCCGGAGGGAGAAGCTGAAAAGACCAGCCACCAAGGGGTCAGCGAAAACGAAAGGGGATTGTGACAAGACAACTGCGCCACCATCAAAGGTGGGGAAGGGCCAAAAACAGAAGGGCAGGTCAGGAGAGGGCATGGTGGCACAGACTGAGGGACCAGTGTCACACCTTCTGTCCACGTCCATGCCAACCTGTACGGCGGCGAACACCGCCACCTGCACCCCCACCTGCACTGCCTCTGGCATGTCTACAACCTCTGCAACAGTCCCAGCCTCTTCCACGGTAGGCAGCCATCCGAGGCTGCAGGAGACATGCTGCTTTCTCCCTCAACAGGTGCTGACACATGCCCCGCCGCCACAGACCCTGCCGCCCGCACCGCAGCAACAGACCCCGCAGCCAGCACCGCCGCCATAGACACCGCAACCTGCACTGCCGCCACAGACCCCGCTGCCACCACCGCCGCCACAGACCCCACCGCCAGCGCCACCGCCACAGACCCCGCCGCCAGCACCGCCACGACAGACACCGCCGCCAGCACCGCCACGACAGACACCGCTGCAAGCACTGGCAGCGGCCCCGTGACTTCCTCGGACAGTGGCAACACCGCTGACATGCCTACCATCCCCAGTGGTCAGTCGTGCGAGGCTGGTGGTGAGTTCCAGGACCCTGGGCAGCTTCCATGAAGCATTACTGTCACCACTGTTGGCACCTGCAGGTGGAATGCAAAGCCGCAGCAGTGTGGGGTATGTCGCTGCCTCCATGGCGTATCATGCTACCTGTACCTCGCCAATGTTGTGCCACGCACACCCAGGTGAGTGAATTGTACTGGCCACACTGCACGTGGAGCACTCTGGGCACCAGGCCCCCTCCATAACCAGTGGAGAGATACATCCACTACCTCAGTCCTTGACAGGATGAAGCACTCTGGGCACCAAGCCCCCTCTAGAACCAGTGGAGATTGACATCCACTACCTCAGTCCTTTTCAGGATGAAGCACTCTGGGCACCAGGCCCCCTCCAGAGCCAGTGGAGACTGTTATCCACTTGAGAGACTGTGGCTTAGCACTCCCCAGGATAAAGCAGTGGGCAAACCACCCATTGGAGAGACTTGATGGACTGTGGCTTTGCACTCCCCAGGATAAAGCAGTGGACAAACCACCCACTGGAGAGACTTGAGAGACTGTGGCTTTGTACTCCCCAGGATAAAGCAGTGGGCATGGAGCCCCCTTGTGCAGAAGTTGTGTTGTGCGTTCATCTGGCTGAGGTGCCCCCCTCCCCCTCCCCCTGAGGTGCCTGTTTCATTTCGATCTGATGCCCCTCTAGTGTTCTCTCTGTTTCCAGTCAGGTATCATGTGTGGGTTTCGCCCATGCATTTTGGGTCCAATGGTCCACTGACAATGATTGGTGCACTATCCGGACTTGTGTAGTTGGTGTACATAATTGTGTTTACTGGATTTTGAACTTTGATAATGAGATTTCACATGATTATATTCAAATCAATTCCTTTTGTCCTTGCATTCTTCCAGGGGGTGGGGGGATGTATGTGTACTGTTGCTGCATGTATTTGTCTGTATGGTGTTGTGGGTGTGGGTGGGGGTGTTGCATGTTGCGTGTGTGTGTCACTCTGTTTTCCCTCCCCCCTCCCCTGTGTTGTAGATGCAGTACTCACCGTGGTCGTCGCCGCCGTCGTTGGTGCTCCTGATAGAAGAGAAGGAAGACCAGCATCGGCAGTATCTGCAATTCGGGCTCCATGGCGTCCTGGTTCCTCATGGGGGGTAGAAAGGTGGGTGTTTTCAATTCTGTGTGCTGTTTCCGCCGTGTTTTTGTTAGCGTTGGTTCCGCCCCGGAAAAGGTGGCAGATTGGCATCTTGTGATAGGGTGGGCAGTACATTGTCTTCCACCTGTCAGTTGGTGGTTACCGCTGCGCTGTTTGTTCGTACCGCCGTGGCGGTCGGAGTGTTAAAGTGGCTGTCTATGTTGGCGGGTTCCGCCATGGTCATGATTCCATTTTTTTTTCCACCGGCCTGTTTGCAGTATTACCGCCGCTTTAACACCTACCGCCAGGGTTGTAATGAGGGCCAAAGTCAGTTATGCAACCAAGAAGACAGATGCAGGTTTCTGGTTGGTGCAGAAGATGTCCCACGCCGGATGGATGATTGCAGTATGGTTTGCTTCATTGGATTCCACCAACAAGCCTTGGCACACGCAAAACTCAGGCTTAGCAGAAGATGGCACTGCCCAGGACCAGGACGAACCTGGTGGCCTCTACCCAGTAAGGGGAGACAGAGGGGGCTATCAGCAACTCAGAGAGCCCTCAGAAGACCAGGCAGCGAGCACAGGAGTCCCACAGCACGGGTACGAAGAGGGTGCAAATGGAGGCCCACAAAGCACGACACAAAGGGATAACATGTCACTGGAGAACTACTCAGGAATCTGTACATCACAGGATGGAGTGCTGGGAGCCTAAGCTATGCTGTGCATGAAGAACTTCTTGGAAGGTCGCACACAAGTCTTGGCAACTGCAAGTCACGTGGTGCAAGGGGCTACTCTTGCATGGGAGGCAAGCTCTTACCTCCATTAAAGTTGGACAGCTGGACCATGGAACTGTCGGGGTCAATTTAGTTCACCACCTGTGTTGCTGGATAACAGTATGTCATCTGTAGAGGGGACCCACGCCACGGGTGGCCGCTGCAGGGAGGTGCCTGCTGAAGCAGGGAAGTGACTCTGTCAATCCACAGGAGATTCCTTCGGTTCTTTGGCTGAAGGCAGGCAGTGCTCAGAGGATGCATAAACCTGGAGACAGTTGCAGTTGCTGGCAGGAGCTGAAGATACAATGTTGCAAAAGCCATCTTTGCTTCTTTGTTGCAGTTTGTAGAGGGTTCAGAGCGGTTCCATCAGTAGAAGTTGAAGTAAAGGATGCAGAGGATTCCTGCTGGAGTCTTGTAATCCGAATCTGAAGAACCACCCAAGAGAGAGACCCCATATAGCCCATAAAGGGGGATTGGTCACCTAACCAGGTAAGCACCTGTCAGGGGAGGGCTCTGACATCACCTGCTGGCACTGGCCACTCAGATGCTCCCAGAGTGCCCCACCACCTTGGAATCAAAGATTGCAAAAACCCAGAGATACTCTGAAGGAGCTCTGGGCACCACCCCTGGAGTGGTGATAGACAGGAGAATGGTCACTCTCCTTTCCTTGTCTAGTTTCGCGCCAGAGCATGGGTTCGGGGTCCCTGAACAGGTGTAGACTGGATTATGCAAGGAGTGCACCATCTGTGCCCTTCAAAGCATTTCTAGAAGCTCTGGGAGGCAACCCCTCCCATGCCTGTAACACCTTTTCCCAAAGGGAGAGGGTGTAACACACCTCTCCAAAAGGAAATCCTTTGTTCTGCCTTCCTGGACTTGAGCTGCTCAAGCAACAGGAGGGCAGAAACCTGTCTTTGAGGTGGCAGCAGCTGGGGCTGCTTTGAAAACCTCAGAAGGCTGGAATGGAAGTACAGGGGGTCCACTATGGAGCCCCCAGAGTGTATGGGATTGTACAACCAATACTAGAATCTGTATTGGGGTACAATTTCTACTTGTCAGACACCTTACATGGT
Organism: Pleurodeles waltl; assembly: GCF_031143425.1. Classification (NCBI taxonomy): domain Eukaryota; kingdom Metazoa; phylum Chordata; class Amphibia; order Caudata; family Salamandridae; genus Pleurodeles; species Pleurodeles waltl. The sequence goes on from NC_090436.1 coordinate 37,581,568, forward strand.
AATATTCAGGGTTACCATTGTGAAACTGGACATAGGTATTGACCTCTGTCCAGTGTCTGTGTAAAATGGCGTCCCCAGCACTCACGAAGTCCTGGAAAATGGTCCTGGATGATGTAAGGGGCACCTCTGCTAGTGCAGGGGTGCCCTCACACACAGGTACTTTGCACCAAGCCTTCAGGGTTGGAAGGTCTTACATATAGGTGACTTATAAGTGACCTGGTGCAGTGAAAATGGCTGTGAAAGGGTGCATGCACCATTTCACACAGACTGCAATGGCAGTCCTGCAGAAGCCTTTACATGGACTCCCTGTGGGTGGCAAAAGTAATACTGCAGCTCATGGGGATCTCCTGGAATCCCGATGCCCTGGTTACCTAAGTACCATATACTAGGGACTTATAAGGGGGCACCAGTATGCCAATTTGGAGTGAAGCACTGGGTTACCAGTATGTAGTGAAATATTTGGGAACAGAGAGAGCATAAGCACTGGGGTCCTGGTTAGCAGGCTCCCAGTGACACAGTCAAGCATACTGACAAAAACAGTGAAACATACTGACAAGTAGGCCACAAACCATAAGCCCTCGGGTCCTGACTAGCAGGATCCCAGTGACACAGTCAAACACACTGACAGACAGGCCAAAACTGGGGGTAAACATGCTAGAAAGAGGCTACTTTCCACCAGGGATCTGCCATCCTCATGATCCATCATCAGCACTGCGATGCACATTCACCTGCAGACATATACCATCACATTTGTGATCCCATGGCCAAGTATGTTTTGCTACCTTTGGGGCCGTATTTATACTCCGTTTGCGCCGAATTTGCGTCGTTTTTTTCGACGCAAATTCGACGCTAAACTAACGCCAACTAACGCCATATTTATACTATGGCGTTAGAGGCGTATAGCGCCAAAGTTCCCGGAATGTGCGTCATTTTTTAGCGTGAACCCCTTCCTTGCGTTAATGATATGCAAGGGAGGCGTTCCCGTCTAAAAAATGACTCCCAGGCCTTTACGTGGTATTTATACTCCCGGGCAAAAGAGACGCCCGGGAGTGGGCGTGGCTAAAAACGGCTCATTTGCGCCGCTTTTTAACGCCTGGGTCAGGCATGGCGTTAAGGGACAAGTGGGCTCAAAATGAGCCCAGAGTGCCCTCCCCTGCCCCCAGGGACCCCCCCTGCCACCCTTGCCCACCCCAGGAGGACACCCAAGGCTGGAGGGACCCACCCCAGGGACATTCAGGTAAGTTCAGGTAAGTATATATTTTTATTTTTTAATAATTTTTTTTGGCATAGGGGGGCCTGATTTGTGCCCCCCTACATGCCACTATGCCCAATGACCATGCCCAGGGGACAGACGTCCCCTGGGCATGGCCATTGGGCAAGGGGGCATGACTCCTATCTTTACAATGATAGGAGTCATGTTGATGGGGGATGGGCGTCGTTAAAAAATGGCGCAAGTCGGGTTAAGACGATTTTTTTGCCTCAACCTGACTTGCCCCATTTTAAGACGCCCTAACGTCATTTTTGCCCAACGCCGGCGCTGCCTGGTCTACGTGGTTTTTTTCCACGCACACCAGGCAGCGCCGGTCTGCTTGCGCCGGCTAACGCCATTCCATAAATACGGCGCCCGCATGGTGCTTCAGAATGGCGTTAGACGGCGCAAAATTTTTTGACGCTAAACTGCGTTAGCGCAGTTTAGCGTCAAAAAGTATAAATATGGGCCTTGGTGTTCTTGATATCAGGCTTGCCCTACCATGTACTAGGGACTGGCAGCTTGTTTGTGTTGGACATGTCTTATCATTTCCTCTGGTTTTACCTGACTTGGCATACATAGGTGAGATTATTCTGGTGCGAAACTAGACCCTTCCCACCCCAAAATTCCCTTTCCACCCAAAAACCAATACCTACCCTAAACCCTAAAAATTCCCTTACCGTCCAAAGAAACATACCCACCCTAAGCCCTAAACATGTCCATGCAGCCCAAAAATCCATACCCAACCTAAACATTAAAAATGTCCTTACCACCCAAAAACGCATACCCACCCTAAATCCTAAAATTTCCCTTACCACCCAAAAACCCATACCCACTCTAGACCCTAAAGATTCCCTTACCACCCAAAACCCCATGCCCACACTAAACCCTAAAATGTCCCTTACCACCCAAAACCCATACCCACACTAGACCCCGAAAATTCCCTTACCACCCAAAAACCCATACACTCACTAAATTATAAATAGTCTTGTACCACCCAAAAACCCATACTGTAAGAGGGTTGTTCTGACTATCTGGTCCGCTTTGATTATTTTTACTTTAGCTGGTAAGTCACATCAGTCCTTATTGTGAATGTGCAATGTCAGGTGCTACAATCATGAACTGAGGGGCTCATTGTTGCAAATATGTTCCATTCCTTAATAGGATACTCCGCATATACAAATGGTCCTTGGTTGTTGACATCACTAAGGAATTCAACTACACCTGGGAAGTCTACTTCAATGAGGCCCATGGAAGAACACAGCGTGTAGTGGATCGGGCTTCTGGGGTCCTGAAGGCCAGATTTAGGTGTCTGGACAGGACTGTTGGAGCTCTTCTCTACTCATGGAAAGTATGTCAGATCACTGTGGCATGATGCATACTCCACAACATTGACCTGCGGAGGAATATCCCGTACATCCCAGAGGAGGGGGCACCTGAAGTGCCACCGGGTGGGAATCCTGTAATGCCAAGTAAGGATTATAGTGGTGAAGGGGAAGGAGCTGACTTGCGGAAAAGTCTCATTAACAGCTACTTTTCATGAGTGTAAGTATGCCATGTGATGTCATGTCTGTGACTGTCCAATGAACTGTAGTTGTGAGAATGTGTAGACTTTAGTGTTTTAAAAACAAATAGGGAGCTGATACGCTGCAAAATTCAGCCAAAGGCTGCTTGATGAGTTAGCTTTTGACATATGCCCACCTTGATTATGTTACTTTGTTTGTGTCAGTTTACTTGCAATGCAATTTCATTTCCAGATGCTTGCTATGTGATTTGTGTAATAGATATGTTTTTTAGCCTGTACTCCTTGTTTTGTCTTTGTACAGGTACCTTCACCATAACATCTTCATGTGGGCATTTCAGAGTTGGCAAGTGTCTGATGTTGTTCTGACATGCAAAGTGGACATGGATTGTTCCAAGTAGTGTAGGTCACAGAATTGGGGTGTACCAGACCTGTGCCAAGACAGCTTGCACAGTGTTTGGTTGGAAACACTAAACACTATTCTTGTATGACCAGTACGTGTTTCCTCATTGCCACAACACTAACATATGTTTGTGTCATACCACCAGATGCATGGTCATTGGATTATGATGGGCATATGATCAGGGAGTGTTGCATTTCCATTGGTCTATATCTTTAAATATGTGATGTTGGATTACTTTGGTGAGGTATGTGATAAGGGTCAAGCTGGTGACATCATCCACTTTAATGTTTGCCTATTCTACAAGACAGTGTCTGACAAATCTCTTCCTTCTGTGGTGTGGGGACTGTACCTTGGAATATGTACTTTGACTCAATATCAGTCACAAATTCTTGTTTCAAAATGGCCACACATATGGACAGCCTATGTGCTGTACATTGGAATAAAATATTTGATGTTACCAGTCACTTGTATGTATGTTTCTGTGTGTAATGGTTGTAATCCTGAGCAGGGTACTGTGTACCTGTAGCACACACCCCCTTGCACAAGTAGCTTGTTTCTTCATCATATGGTTCACATGGTCTTACATCTCTGGATAGCAAAAGGTGGAAATTAAGCAAGCAGACAATGAGTTTGTGATTAGTACATTTATTACAATGCTGATGTAGAAAATATCATTTGGACAGAAACGAACAGAAAGTAAAGTGAAGGTGTCAGTCATGTTGCATGAAATAATTGAAGTAGAAGCCACACCATTGGGAGTCCAAAGTCCAGAGTACTCCTCTCATTGGAACTGGTAGGTCAGGGGTTCCCAATCTGTGTAACCTGGTGCACCACCAAAACTAGCCAGGAGCTCCACTCACCAGCACACAGTTTTGGAACCACTGTGAGCTGATGGAGCTCAATGCAAATAAACAAAAGGCTTAGCTGTGGATAAATGTTTTGGTCAAAAAGGAAATTACTTTGAACAAATAACAGGCAGCTTCAACATCACTTAAGACACATGCTGAACTAGGAAGCTTCTTATGAAATGTCTGCTTTTACTTTTTCATCTTGTTTCTTTTCCAGTGAAGGCAGGTCAAACCACACGTTAATCTGTGTATACATGCTATACATACCAATATTTCAGAAGAGTTAAGAGGAATGTTTGTACACAAACAGGAAAAGTGTTTTCTCTGTTGGGCTTGTATTGAAGAGGGGAATATTTGTAGCCCTTTTTAGGTTGCTGACGTTAATGCCAGAATTCCACAGAAAATACATGTTTATATTGGCTACATACACTGAGTGGGTGAGTCATATTTGTTGTTAAAAATTGGCAGGGATTTGCATTTGATTTCATACAGTGATATGAAGAGTATGATGCAACCTGCTGCCATTGAACGAGATGGTTTCATGATGAAAGTGCGTGGGTTAAGGCTTTATCGCCTGGAGTTAAACCTAGAGGAGGTAAAATGAGTATGAAGTGCTTTATTGTCACATAAGGCAAAGGGGATATTTGGCATTTACATGTTTTGAGGTCAGCCTTCATACATATCATAGTAATAAGTAGCATGTTAAAATGCATTGTCTTCAAAATAATTAATTAGCTGTTGTACTGGAATTTAATGTGAAGAAAGTAACAGTGACTCTGGGTGGTTGGGTTTTCTGAGGATAATGCACAGTGACAGGCTAAGCCACATGAAGGGCTTGGGGAGTAGTGAAAACAAAACCTTTGAACAGTGAGCAGCTCTAAATCCACCACTCTGTAAAGGCATTCTTGCTAATCTCACTCAACAATATGCGCGTAAACCTCCTCCAGTTATTCCAGCATCTGCCACGCAAATCAGTTTACCAGCAGCCACAACACGGATCACCCATGCATAGAACATTTAAAATAAAGTATTTTTAGGGGTGTGACCTTGCCTTAAGCAGTTTACTTCCCCGATAACCACATGTCCCTTCAATGAGTCATTGACCCTTCATGGGGCTCCGCAGTGGATAGGACAGGACTACGTTTAGGATTATAATACCTTCATCAGCTTCATCCGAACTATTTTCAGGGTGAAAAATGGAAGGACTCCCAAGATTGGACTGACATCCCCCAACCCGCCAAAAGAAATAACATTATGGGGATGGGGAGTCCCAGCCAATGGCCAATAGGTCAATTAGCCAGAGGTTGAACAAATTTGGGAACCACTGTGGTAGGTGGTTGACGATCAGTCAACAGAGTGAATATGTGGCACACAAAGGATGTCCTGCCACCCACACCTCCTGGATTCTTTGCTGGACACTCCTGCATGTGTGGGGGAGAGGATCTGCTGCTACAGAGGCAGAGGTGTCTCGGGCAGGTTATTCCTCTGGCGGCGCCTCCCTTCCAGTGGCTGACGCCGACGTAGATGTTCCTGGTGTTGATGTACCAAAGAAACATTTGATAGAACAAGGCGTGGCTGAAGGTGTCCGGCCAGGGGCCTTACCCTGCTAGCCCTCAGCATCCCTCCCACACAACTTACCCCCCCCAGTGCTGTGTTCCCTTGCCCTTGCAAGCACCATCTAACTCAAGGACACCCACGGACCTTTCTCCTGCAGGAAGTGCAACTTCAGCATCAGCCTCAACAAGCTGAAGGCACTCTTTGCACACAAAGATACCAACAACCTCCACAACCCCATTTAACTGCCTATTCCTGAACATTTGCTTCCTTCACAAACACGCCACCAAACTCTGGGACTTGATTGACACCTCCCCCACCAAGACCTGGACCAACCCCACCTCGGGTCCAGACATTGCCATCGCCATTCCCGACGGTCACAACATCCTAAGGAGGGACCGGCCCTCCTGCCTTGGCGGAGGACTCGCCATCGTACACAAGCCCTCACTGTAGGAGGCTGGCCTGGATTGTAGTGGGTACCTTGGGTTCTTACAACTTATACCAGGTCTAGTTATTCTTTAATAGCGAAATGTAGTAGTGTTCTAGCTGCTTAGGCTGAACTGGGAGACATGCAAAGCTCCTGCAATAACACTATGATTACACAGTACTTACACACAATCAAAGACAGGTAGTTTATTTGGGTGACACAAGACCAAAAATATCTTAGAGGCAATACTCCTTCTGGAGGCAAATATTATACACAATATATACGCTAGACACCAAAATTAGGTAAGTAATTAGATATAGGATAGTGCAAACCATATGAAACGCTAAAGAATGCAATGGGATAAAATAGGTCTAGGGGCAACACAAACCATATACTAAGAAAGTGGAATGCGAACCACAAATTCTTCCCTAGACAAGTGTAGTGTGTAGAGAATCGCTGGGAGAGTAAGAAAACCACAAAGGTGAGTAAAATACCCCACCTCAGAGCCCAGGAAAGTAGGAGTAAAGTACTGCAAGTTTCCTTAAAACACACTAAAAGTCGTGATTAGAGTTATTACAAGAACCAAGCTAGACTGCAAACAACAAATGGCAGATTCCTGGACCTGAAGACCTGCAAAGAGAGGAGACCAAGTCCAGAAGTCGGAGAAGGTTCCAGGAAGGACAGGAGCCCCTGCCAACCTAGAAGAGTGTGCACAAGAAGAGTCTCCAGTTGGAAGAAGCCTGCAGAAATGCACCAAGGGAAGACGGCTGCGGGTTCCTGCATGATGCAATGGATGTCCCACGTGGAGATGCTGGATGCAGGTGAGTTTTGGTACTGGATTCGTCCAGCATGCCTTGGTTCAAGCAATGTCGCGGATTCAGACTGAGGAGGCAGAGGGGGCTCCCAACACTAGAGGGAATCCACAGATGACCAGGCAGCACCCATGGAGATCCCAGGAAACGGAGACAAAGAAGGTGCAAATTGCAGATGTTGCAGCACTACAAAAGAGGGTCCCATACCACCGGAGAACAACTCAGAGAGTTGAGCGTCGCAGGATAGAGTGCTGGGGACCTGGGCCAGGCTGTGCATGAAGGATGCTTGCAAATAGTGCACAGAGGCCTCAGGAGGTGAAGGTGATGCACAGGGGTACTGTCGCAAACGGGGAAGGCAGGCTCTTACCTCCTCCAAATTTGGACAGCAGGACCTTAAGACAGTCTCTGTTGAAGGGGTCCACCACCTGTGTTCCAAGGAGCATGCTCGTCACCAGGAGAGGAGTCCAAGAGAACCAGTCGTCGTCTTAGAAGGTGCCTGCTGGAGCAGGGAAGTGACTCCGTCACTTCATGGGAGATTTCTTCGGTCCTTCTGGTGCAGGGTGAAGACAGGGAGTCTCCAGAGTGTGCACACCATGGAAACTGTTGCAGTTGCTGGCTGGAGCTGAAGTTGCAGAGGAAAAGTAGCCCTTCTGGATACTTTGTTGCTGTTACAGCGGTTTCTGGAGCAGTCTGCAGTCGATCCAATGTCAGAGGATGAAGTAGTAGTTGTAGAGGATTCCTGAAGGAAATTTGCAAGCAGAATTTGAAGAGAAACCCACAGGACAGAACCTAAATGCCACTGGCCACTCAGAGGACTCCAGAGTGTCCCCACACCTTGGAAAACAAGATGACTGAACCTCAGTGTTTATGCTCTCTCTGCTTTTAAAATTGTCACTGCAGGCTAGTGACTCATTTTACCAATTCTTATTGGCATACTGGAACACCCTTATAATTCCCTAGTATATGGTTCCTAGGTACACAGGGTATTGGGGTTCCAGGAGATCCCTATGGGCTGCAGTATTTCTTTTGCCACCTATAGGGAGCTCTGACAATTCTTACACAGGCCTGCCACTGCAGCCTGAGTGAAATAACATCCATGTTATTTCACAGCCATTTACCACTGCACTGAAGTAACTTATAAGTCACCTATATGTCTAACCTTCACCTGGTGAAGGTTGGGTGCTAAGTTACTTAGGGGGTCATTCTGACCCTGGCGGTCCAAAGACCGCGGAAGCACCACCAACAGGCTGGCGGTGCTTCTGGGGCCATTCTGACCGCGGCGGTAAAGCTGCGGTCAGAAAAGGGAAACCGGCGGTTTCCCGCTGCCCCAGGGAATCCTCCACGGCGGCGCTGCAAGCAGCGCCGCCATGGGGATTCCGACCCCCTTCCCGCCATCCTGTTTCTGGCGGTTTTCACCGCCAGAAACAGGATGGCGGGAACGGGTGTCGTGGGGCCCCCTAACAGGGCCCATTAAGATTTTCAGTGTCTGCTTGGCAGACACTGAAAATCGCGACGGGTGCAACTGCACCCGTCGCACACCAGCAACTCCGCCGGCTCCATTCGGAGCCGGCTTCATCGTTGCTGGGGCTTTCCCGCTGGGCGGGCGGGCGGCCTTTTGGCGGTCGCCCGCCAGCCCAGCGGGAAAGTCAAAATGACCGCCGCAGTCTTTTGACTTCGGTACGGTCTTCTGGCGGTTCCCACCAGGCGGGCGGCTTCCGCCGCCCGCGGAGGTCAGAATGGCCCCCTTAGTGTGTGAGCGTCCAGGCACTAGCCAAGGTGCCCACACATCGTTCAGGGCAAATTCCCCGGACTTTGTGAGTGCGGGGAAACCATTACACGTGTGCACTATACATGGGTCACTACCTATGTATAGCGTCACAATGGTAACTCCGAACATGGCCATGTAACATGTCTATGATCATGGAATTGTCACCCCAATGCCATTCTGGCATTGGGGAGACAATTCCATGTTCCCCCGAGTCTCTAGCACAGACCCTGGTACTGCCAAACTGTCTTTCCCGGGGTTTCACTGCAGCTGCTGCCAAACCCTCAGACAGGTTTCTGCCCTCCTGGGGTCCAGCCAGGCCTGGCCCAGGAATGCAGAACAAAGGACTTCCTCAGAGAGAGGGTGTTACACCCTCTCCCTTTGGAAAAAGGTGTCAGGGCTGGGGAGGAGTAGCCTCCCCCAGCCTCTGGAAATGCTTTGATGGGCACAGATGGTTCCCATCTCTGCATAAGCCAGTCTACACCGGTTCAGGGACCCCCAGCCCTGCTCTGGCTCGAAACTGGACAAAGGAAAGGGGATTGACCACTCCCCTGACCTGCACCTCCCAGGGGAGGTGCCCAGAGCTCCTCCAGTGTGCTCCAGACCTCTGCCATCTTGGAAACAGAGGTGTTGCTGGCACACTGGACTGCTCTGAGTGGCCAGCACCATCAGGTGACATCAGAGACTCCTTCTGATAGGCTCTTACTTGTGTTACTAGTCTATCCTCCTTCCTAGGTAGCCAAACCTACTTTTCTGGCTATTTAGGGTCTCTGCTTTGGGGAATTCTTCAGATACGGAATGCAAGAGCTCACCAGAGTTCCTCTGCATCTCTCTCTTCACCTTCTGCCAAAGGATCGACCGCTGACTGCTCAGGACGCCTGCAAAACCGCAACAAAGTAGCAAAGACGACTAATGCAACCTTGTATTGCTCATCCTGCCGCCTTCTCGACTGTTTCCTGGTGGTGCATGCTCTGGGGGTAGCCTGCCTCCGTTCTGCACCAGGAGCTCTGAAGAAATCTCCTGTGGGTCGACGGAATCTTCCCCCTGCAACCGCAGGCAACAAAAGACTGCATCACCGGTCCTCTGGGTCCCCTCTCAGCACGACGAGCGTGGTCCCTGGAACTCAGCAACCCTGTCCAAGTGACTACCACAGTCCAGTGACTCTTCAGTCCAAGTTTGGTGGAGGTAAGTCCTTGCCTCCCCACGCTAGACTGCATTTCTGGTTACCACGTGATTTGCAGCTGCTCCGGCTCCTGTGCACTCTTCCAGGATTTCCGTTGTGCACAGCCAAGCCTGGGTCCCTGACACTCTAACATGCAGTGCACAACCTTCTGAGTTGTCCTCCAGCATCGTGGGACTCCCTTTAGTGACTTCGGGTGGACTCTGGTTCACTCCTCTTCTAAGTGCCTGTTCCGGTATTTCTGCGAGTGCTGCTTGCTTCTGTGAGGGCTCACTGTCTTGCTGGGCGCCCCCTCTGTCTCCTCATCCAAGTGGCGACATCCTGGTCCCTCCTGGGCCTCAGCAGCATCCAAAAACCCTAACTGCGACCCTTGCAACTAGCAAGGCTTGTTTGCGGTCTTTCTGCGTGGGAACACCTCTGCAAGCATTTTCACGTCGTAGGACATCCATCCTCCAAAGGGGAAGTTCCTAGTACTCTTCGTTCTTGCAGAAACCAAAGCTTCTTCCATCCGGTGGCAGCTTCTTTGCACCCTCAGATAGCATTTCCTGGGCATCTGCCCACTCTCGACATTGTCGCGACTCTTGGACTTGGTCCCCTTGTCTCACAGGTACTCAGCTCCGGAAATCCACTGTTGCAGAAACCCCCTATCACGACTTCTGTGCTCTCTGGGGGTTATAGGTGCACTTTACACCTACTTTTCAGGGTCTTGGGGTTGGCTATTTTTCTAACCCTCACTGTTTTCTTACAGTCCCAGCGACCCTCTACAAGCTCACATAGGTTTGGGGTCCATTCGTGGTTCGCATTCCACTTTTGGAGTATATGGCTTGTGTTGCCCCTATACCTATGTGCTCCTATTGCAATCTACTGTAACTTTACATTGCTTGCATTACTTCCTTTTGCTATTACTGCATATTTTTGGTATTGTGTACATATATCTTGTGTATATTTGGCATCCTCATACTGAGGGTACTCACTGAGATACTTTTGGCATATTGTCATCAAAATAAAGTACCTTTATTTTTAGTATATCTGTGTATTGTGTTTTCTTATGATATTGTGCATATGACACCAGTGGTATAGTAGAAGCTTTGCATGTCTCCTAGTTCAGCCTAAGCTGCTCTGCTATAGCTACCTTCTATCAGCCTAAGCTCCTAGAAACACCTCTTCTACACTAATAAGGGATGACTGGACCTGGTACAGTGCCCACTACAAGCCAAGCCAACCTCCTACAATGCCTCTTACCTTGCCTCTTTTTTGCTTACAGGGAGGTACCCCAAAAAGGAGTGGGCTTTCGCCCCTTTGAACTCCTCTTTGGACACCCTGTGAGAGGTCCCCTTGCAATTGTTAAGGAGGGTTGGGAACAACCTTTAAAAGCTCCTAAACAGGACATTGTGGACTATGTACTTGGCCTAAGATCAAGAATGGCTGAGTACATGAAAAAGGCCAGTAAAAACCTTCAGGCCAGCCAGGAGCGGCAAAAGCAATAGAATGACCAGAAGGCTGTCCTGACTCAGTACCACCCAGGACAAAAGGTGAGGGTATTGGAGCCTGTGGCCCCAAAAGCACTCCAGGACAAATGGAGTGGACTCCATCAAATTGTTGACAAAAAGGGTGAGGTTACCTATTTGGTAGACCTTGGCACTGCCAGGAGTCCCCTTAGGGTGCTCCATGTCAACCGCCTGAAACCCTACTATGACAGGGCTGATCTCACCGTGCTCATGGCAACTGATGAGGGACAGGAAGAAGAGAGTGACCCTCTCCCTGATCTCGTCTCCACCACTGAAGCTGATGGCTTAGTGAAGGGAGTAGTATTTGCAGATTGTCTTTCTGCTGAGCAGAACGATAACTGTATAAATCTTTTAAGTCAGTTTTCTGAACTCTTCTCACTGATACCAGCTACCACTACTTGGTGTGAACATACAATCGATACTGGAGACAGTTTACCTGTCAAAAGTAAGATTTATAGGCTGCCTCACCATGTCAGGGACTGCATTAAACAAGAGGTTCAGAAAATCTTAGACTTAGGAGTGATTGAGCCTTCAGAAAGCCCATGGGCTAGCCCAGTGGTGCTTGTACCTAAACCTCACAGTAAGGATGGTAAAAGAAAAATGAGGTTTTGTGTTGACTATAGAGGGCTTAACCAAGTAACCAAGGCAGATGCTCACCCTATACCCATGGCAGATGAGATAATAGATACACTGGCTTCTGCCAAGTATCTAAGCACTTTTGATCTAACTGCAGGGTATTGGCAGATTAGGTAATCAAAAGATGCAAAACCAAAGACTGCATTTTCAACCATTGGAGGGCACTATCAATTTACTGTAAAGCCCTTTGGTCTGAAAAATGCACCTGCTACTTTTTAAATGTTGGTGAACACATTCCTGCAAGGATTGGAAGCTTTTAGTGCAGCATATCTAGATGATATAGCTGTATTTAGCTCCCCATGGGATGATCACCTGGTCCATCTGTGGAAAGTTTTGGAGGCCCTGCAAAAGGCAGGCCTCACTATCAAGGCTTCAAAGTGCCAGATAGGGCAGGGGAAAGTGGTTTATCTGGGCCATCTGGAAGGTGGAGAACAGATTGCACCACTACAGGGGAAAATCCAAACTATCATGGATTGGGTTCCCCCTAGAACTCAAACCCAGGTGAGAGCCTTTTTAGGCCTCACAGGGTACTACAGGAGGTTTATTAAGAATTATGGCTCCAATGCAGCTCCTCTTAATGACCTCACTAGTAAGAACATGCCTAAAAAAGTATTGTGGACAGCTGGCTGTCAAAAAGCTTTTGATGAGCTCAAACAGGCCTTGTGCTCTGCAACTGTCCTAAAAGCCCTTGCTACTCCAAAAAGTTCATAGTCCAGACTGATGCTTCTGAATTGGGGGTTGGGGCAGTGCTATCACAGCCTAATACTGAGGGCCAGGTTCACCCTGTTGCTTTTATCAGCAGGAGGTTGACCCCTAGAGAAAAGCGTTGGTCTGCCATAGAGAGGGAGGCCTTTGCTGGGGTCTGGGCACTGAAAAAGTTGAGACCATACCTGTTTGGTACTCGGTTTATTGTTCAGACAGACTGCAAACCTCTACTTTGGCTAAAACAAATGAAAGGTGAAAACCCTAAATTGTTCAGGTGGTCCATATCTCCAAAGGGAATGGACTATACAGTGGAACATAGACCTGGGAGTACCCACTCCAATACAGATGGACCCGCCAGATATTTCCACTTAGACAATGAAGACTCATCTGGGCAAGGTTAGCCTTTTCGTCCCTTGTTTGGGGGGGGGGGGTTGTATAGGAAAGTACCATCTTGCCTGGCATGTTACCCCCATTTTTACTGTATGTATGTTTGTTTTTGCCTGTGTCACTGGGATCCTGCTAGCCAGGACCCCAGTGCTCATAAAGTATGTCCTGTATGTGTTCCCTGTGTGGTGCTTAATTGTATCATTGAGGCTCTGCTAACCAGAACCACAGTGTTTATGCTCTCTCTGCTTTTAAAATGTTCACTGTAGGCTAGTGACTAATTTTACCAATTCTGATTGGCACACTGGAACACCCTTATAATTCCCTTGTATATGGTACGTAGGTACCCAGGGTATTGGGGTTCCAGGAGATCCCTATGGGCTGCAGCATTTCTTTTGCCACCCATAGGGAACTCAGACAATTCTTACACAGGACTGCCACTGCAGCCTGAGTGAAATAACGTCCACGTTATTTCACAGCCATTTTACACTGCACTTAAGCAACTTATAAGTCACCTATATGTCTAACCCTCACTTGGTCAAGGTTAGGTGCAAAGTTACTTAGTGTGTGGGTACCCTGGCACTAGCCAAGGTGTCCCCACATTGTTCAGGGCAAATTCCCCACACTTTGTGAGAGCGGAAACACCATTACACGCGTGCACTACATATAGGTCAACACCTATAAGTAGCGTCATAATAGTAACTCCGAACATGGCCATGTAAGGATCATGGAATTGTCACCCCAGTACCATTCTGGTATTGGGGGGACAATTCCATGCAACCCGGGTCTCCAGCATAGAGCCCGGGTACTACCAAACTAACTTTACGGGGTCTCTTCTGCAGCTACCGCTGCTGCTAACCCCTCAGACAGGTTTCTGCCCTCCTGGGGCCTGGGCAGCCCAGTCCCAGGAAGGCAGAACAAAGGATTTCCTCTGAGAGAGGGTGTTACACCCTCTCCCTTTGGAAATAGGTGTGAAGGGCCTGGGAGGAGTAGCCTTTCCTGGCCTCTGGAAATGCTTTGAAGGGCACAGATGGTGCCCTCCTTGCATCAGCCAGTCTACACCGGTTCAGGGATCCCCCCAGCCCTGCTCTGGTGCGAAACTGGACAAAGGAAAGGGGAGTGACCACTCCCCTGACCAGCACCTCCCAGGGCAGGTGCCCAGAGCTCCTCCAGTGTGTTCCAGACCTCTGCCATATTGGATGCAAAGGTGTGAGGGCACAATGGACAGCTCTGAGTGGCCAGTGCCAGCAGGTGACTTCAGAGACCCCTCCTGATAGGTGCTTACCTTTCTCTGTAGCCAATCCTCCTCTGTGGGCTATTTAGGGTCTCTCCTGTGGGCATCGCACCAGATAACGAGTGCAAGAGCTCACCAGAGTTCCTCTGCACTTCCCTCTTCGACTTCTGCAAAGGATCGACCGCTGACTGCTCCAGGATGCCTGCATAACCGCAACAAAATAGCAAGAAGACTACCAGCAACATTGTAGCGCCTCATCCTGCTGACTTTCTCGACTGTTTCCTGGTGGGACATGCTCTTAGGGCTGTCTGCCTTCACCCTGCTCTGGAAGCCAAGAAGAAATCTCCCGTGGGTCGACTGAATCTTCCCCCTGCCAACGCAGGCATCAAACTTCTGCATCACTGGTCCTCTGGGTCCCCTCTCATCCTGACGAGCGTGGTCCCTGGAACACAGGAGCTGGGTCCTAGTGTCTTCGAGAGTCCAGTGGCCCTTCTGTCCAAATTTGGTGAAAGTAAGTCCTTGCCTCCCCACGCCAGACAGTAATCCTGTGTACTGTGTGAACTGCTGCTGCTTGGGCTTCTGTGCACTTTTGCAAGACTTCCTTTGTGCACAGCCTAGCCCAGGTCCCCAGCACTCCGTCCTGCATTGCCCAACTTGCTGAGTTGGACTCCGACGTCGTGGGACCCTCTTTTGTTGTTCAGAGTCAACCTTCGTCCTCAGATCTTCTAAGTGCCTGTTCAGGTACTTCTACGGGTGCTGCCTGCTTCTGCATGGGCTCTTCGTGTTGCTGAGCGCCCCATCTGTCTACTCCTCTAAGGGGCGAACTCCTGGTCCTTCCTGGGCCCTGGCAGCGCCCAAAATCCTCAAACGCGACTCTTGCAGCTAGCAAGGCTTTTTTGCAGTCTTTCTGCATGGAAACAACTCTGTATCCTCCAGCACGCTGTGGGACATCTTCTGACTAAAGGAGAAGTTCCTGGCACCTTCCGTTGTTGCAGAATCTTCGGCTTCTTCCACCTGGAGGCAGCCCTTTTGCACCTTCATCCGGGGTTTAATGGGCTCCCTCACCCCTGGACACTTGGGTGACTCTTGGACTTGGTCCCCTTCCTTTACAGGTCCTCAGGTGCAGGAATCCGTCTTCAGTGTTTTGCAGTCAGTTGTTGTCCTTGCAGAATCCCCTATCTCGACTTTACTGTCTTTCTGGGGTAGTAGGGTAACTTTACTCCCACTTTTCAGGGTCTTAGGTTGGGGTATCTTGGACACCCTTAGTGTGTTCTTACATTCCCAGCAACCCTCTACATACTACACTAGGCCTGGGGTCCAATCGTGGTTCGCATTCCACTTTTGGAGTATATGGTTTGTGTTGCCCCTAGGCCTATTTCTCCCTATTGCATTCTACTGTGTTCTACAGTGTTTGCACTACTTTCCTAACTGTTTACTTACCAGATTTGATTTGTGTGTGTATATATTGTGTATATTACTTTCCTCCTAAGGGAGTATATCCTCCGAAATACTTTTGGCATATTGTCACTAAAATAAAGTACCTTTATTTTTAGTAACTCTGAGTATTGTGTTTTCTTATGATATAATGCTAAGTGATATAGGTGGTATAGTGGGAGCTTTGTATGTCTTCTAGTTCAGCCTAAGCTGCTCTGCTATAGCTACCTCTATCAGCCTAAGCTGCTAGAACACCTCTAATATACTAATAAGGGATAACTGGACCTGGCACAAGGTGTAAGTATCACAAGGTACCCACTATAAGCCAGGCCAGCCTCCTACAGCGGGTGCTGCCTGCTTCTGCGTGGGCTCTCTGTGTGGCTGAGTGCCCCCTCTGTCTCCTCGTCCAAATGGTGACCTCCTGGTCCTTCCTGGACCCGGGCAGCAACCTTTTTCTTCAACCACAACCCTTGCAGCTAGCAAGGCTTGTTTGCAGTCTTTCTGCATGGAAACAACTCAGCACCCTCCAGCACGCCATGGGACATCTTCTGAAAAAAGGAGAAGTTCCTGGCACCTTCCGTTGTTGCACAATCTTCGGCTTCTTCCACCCAGTGGCAGCCCTTTTACACCTTCATCCAGGGTTTAGTGGGCTCCTGCACCCCCTGGACACTTGCGTGACTCTTGGACTTGGTCCCCTTCCTTTGCAGGTCCTCAGGTCCAGGAATCCGTCTTCAGTGCTTTGCAGTCAGTTGTTGTCCCTGCAGAATCCCCTATCTCGACTTTACGGTCTTTCTGGGGTAGTAGGGTAACTTTACTCCTACTTTTCTGGGTCTTGGGGTTGGGGTATCTTGGATACACTTAGTGTTTTATTACACTCCCAGCGACCCACTACACACTGCACTAGGCCTGGGGTCTATTCATGGTTCGCATTCTACTTTTAGAGTATATGGTTTGTGCTGCCCCTAGGCCTATTGCATCCTATTGTATTCTACAGTATTTGCACTACTTTTCTAAATGTTTACTTACCTGATTTTGGTTTGTGTGTATATTTTTTGTATTTTACTTACCTCCTAAGGGAGTATATCCTCTGAGATACTTTTGGCATATTGTCACTAAAATAAAGTACCTTTATTTTTCTTAACTCTGAGTATTGTGTTTCTTGTGATATAGTGCTACATGATATAAGTGGTATAGTAGAAGCTTTCCATTTCTCCTAGTTCAGCCTAAGCTGCTCTGCTACAGCTACCTCTATCAGCCTAAGCTGCTAGTACACTACTAATCTACTAATAAGGGATAACTGGACCTGGCACTAGGTGTAAGTACCATCAGGGACCCACTATAAGCCAGGACAGCCTCCTACACGTGTTCATGGCCTCTCTCACTGCCATTGTCAGAAGCCACGGTATGAACATCATGTCATATGCCGATGATACACAACTCATCATTTCCTTCACCGAATACCCGGATACGGCCAAAATGAACTTCCACTCTGGAATGGAAGCCGTCGCCACCTGGATGAGAGAAAGCTGCCTCAAGCTCACCTCCGACAATACTGAGCTTTTCATCTTAGGAAACGCCACATAAGCTTGGGATGACTCCTGGTGGCCCGCATCCCTCAGTGCCCCCCTGCACCCACTGAGCACACCAGCAACTTAGAAATCATCCTCGACTCCGCCCAATCCATGAAACGCCAGGTAAACTCTGTTGCGTCCTCCTACGCCCTAGTCACTTGCAAGCTTGACTACGGCAACGCCCTTTACGCCAGAACCTTAACTAGGAACATCAGAAAACTACATCTCATCCAAAATGCCACCACCCAACACCTAAGGACCCTCCACTGGCTACCAGTTAAGAAGCGAATCACCTTGAAGCTTCTCACCCACACGTACAAGACCATACATAACACAGGAACAGCCAGATCCCTCCCCCTGCCAGATCCCTCCGCTCCGCGCAGATGGCCCTGGCCACCATCTATTGCATCCGCAAAACCACCACCGGAGGACGATCCATCACCTACACTGCAGCCAAGAGCTGGAACAACCTCCTCCTGCACCTCAGACAAAGCCCTTCGCTCACAATCTTCAGGAAGAACCTCAAGACGTGGCTCTTCAGATGAAGCTCCTCCCCCCAGCGCCTTGAGACCCTAATGGGTGAGTAGCTGCGCTTTAGAAATAATACTTGATTGATTGATTGAGGGTGCTCTCCCCCACTGGTTCCTGGAACCTTATTGTCTGAAGTGTTGAGCTACAACTCAGTATCCAGGACTGGGGGGCACAAGATGGTAGACACTGTGCTCGGTACACAGCTTCAGGGGTGAATGGTTGTCTGTGATGTTGAGGCAACCGGGCTAGGACGTGTTGATGTGGCCACACTGATACTCACTGTTGGTGTCTGACCAGGTTGCCTAGATGGGCCAGAACCATCCTACACGTTCAGAAGTCCAGGAGTCTCTTCTTCACTGACTGCTTCATACTGGGGAGTAGTGGCAATATCTTGTATGGCCTCTGTGTGCCCAGTGGCAGTTCGACCTGTTGATGTGAAAGATACAATGTTACTGGTTGTATTGTGACATCTACCTCCACCAGTTTAGTGTTACAGTAACCAGAGACCTAGTACAATGTTAAATTGTAGTTAATCCTATTGTGGCAAGTACCCATGGTATTGGTTGTATTGACATGCCATTTATGAAGCATGCCAAATCTTTTTGACTGAAGCAGCTGCTGAAATGTGCTGAACTGTGGAGATCATTAGCACTTGGGAGGATGGCCTGAGAATGCCATTTTGCCACAGTGCAGGCAAAGCAGTGGCTAGGCAAGGTATGTCTTTCGTCACTTTGAGGCCTAGTTGATTGTGATGCAGTCAGACCAAGGAGTTTGTGGTAGATGTGACTGGAGTGATCATGTGGCCAGTGCGGCATGAATGTGTCTGCTGCCAATGGTCATGCATCTTGAGGCCTTTGGAATCATTGTTTTGCACCTTGGATAAGCTGCCCTTCCTGTCCTCAACAGTTTCATCTTAGGTTAGCAGGTCAAGATCGAGCTAGGTAGCCAGAAACATCTCAGAGTTGAGCATGATCTGTATCTTGGTGTAGGAGGCTGGCCTGGTTTGTAGTGGTACCAAGGGGTACTTACACTCTGCACCAGGTCCAGTTATCCCTTATTAGTGTAGAAGAGGTGTCTAGCAGTTTAGGCTGATAGAAAAGGTAGCTTAGCAGAGCAGCTTAGGCTGAACTAGGAGACGTGTGAAGCTCCTACAGTACCACTAGTGTCACATGCACAATATCATATGAAAACACAATACACAGATATACTAAAAATAAAGGTACTTTATTTTTATGACAATATGCCAAAGTATCTCAGTGAGTACCCTCAGTATGAGGATAGCAAATATACACAAGATATATGTACACAATACCAAAATTATCCAGTAATAGCAATAGAAAACAGTGCAAGCAATGTACAGTCACAATAGATTGCAATGGGAGCACATAGGTATAGAGGCAACACAAACAATATACTCTAGAAGTGGAATGCGAACCACGAATGGACCCCAAACCTATGTGAGCTTGTAGAGGGTCACTGGGACTGTAAGAAAACAGAGAGGGTTAGAAAAATAGCCCACCCCAAGACCCTGAAAAGTGGGTGCAAAGTGCACCTAAGTTCCCCAGAGAGCACAGAAGTCGTGATAGGGGAATTCTGCAAGGAAGACCAACACCAGCAATGCAACAACAATGGATTTCCAGACGAGAGTACCTGTGGAACAAGGGGACCGAGTCCAAGAGTCACGATCAAGTCGGGAGTGGGCAGATGCCCAGGAAATGCCAGCTGTGGGTGCAGAAAAGCTGCCACCGGATGGTAGAAGCTGTGGATTCTGCAAGAACGAAGAGGGCTAGAAACTTCCCCTTTGGAGGATGGATGTCCCACATCGTGAAGAAGCTTGCAGAGGTGTTTCCGTGCAGAAAGACTGCAAACAAGCCTTGCTAGCTGCAAGGGTCATGGTTAGGGTTTTTGGATGCTGCTGTGGCCCAGGAGGGACCAGAATGTCGCCAATTGCGTGAGGAGACAGAGGGGGCGTCCAGCAAGACAAAGAGCCCACTCAGAAGCAAGCAGCAACCGCTGAAGTGCCAGAACAGGCACTATGAAGAACAGTGAACCGGAGCTCACCCGAAGTCACAAAAGAAGGTCCCACGACGCCGGAGGACAACTCATAAGGTCGTGCACTGCAGGTTCGAGTGTCAGGGACCCAGGCTTGGCTGTGCACAAAGGAAATCCTGGAAGAGTGCACAGGAGCCGGAGCAGCTGCAAATCACGCTGTTCCCAGCAATGCAGTCTAGCGTGGTGAGGCAAGGACTTACCTCCACCAAACTTGGACTGAAGAGTCACTGGACTGTGGGAGTCACTTGGACAGAGTTGCTGAGTTCCAGGGACCATGCTCGTTGTGCTGAGAGGGGACCCAGAGGACCGGTGATGCAGTCTTTTGGTGCCTGCGGTTGCAGGGGGAAGATTCCGTCGACCCACAGGAGATTTCTTCGGAGCTTCTAGTGCAGAGAGGAGGCAGACTACCCCCACAGCATGCACCACCAGGAAAACAGTCGAGAAGGCTGCTGGATCAGCGATACAAGGTTGCAGTAGTCGTCTTTGCTACTTTGTTGCGGTTTTGCAGGCGTCCAGAGAAGTCAGCGGTCGATTCCTTGGCAGAAGGTGAAGAGAGAGATGCAGAGGAACTCTGATGAGCTCTTGCATTCGTTATCTAAAGAATTCCCCAAAGCAGAGACCCTAAATAGCCAGAAAAGGAGGTTTGGCTACTTAGGAAGGAGGATAGGCTAGCAACACAGGTAAGAGCCTATCAAAAGGAGTCTCTGACGTCCCTGCTGGCCCTGGCCACTCAGAGCAGTCCAGTGTGCCAGCAGCACCTCTGTTTCCAAGATGGCAGAGGTCTGGAGCACACTGGAGGAGCTCTGGGCACCTCTCAGGGGAGGTGCAGGTCAGGGGAGTGGTCACTCCCCTTTCCTTTGTCCAGTTTCACGCCAGAGCAGGGCTGGGGGATCCCTGAACCGGTGTAGACTGGCTTATGCAGAGATGGGCACCATCTGTGCCCATCAAAGCATTTCCAGAGGCTGGGGGAGGCTACTCCTCCCCAGCCCTGACACCTTTTTCCAAAGGGAGAGGGTGTAACACCCTCTCTCTGAGGAAGTCCTTTGTTCTGCCTTCCTGGGCCAAGCCTGGCTGGACCCCAGGAGGGCAGAAACCTGTCTGAGGGGTTGGCAGCAGCAGCAGCTGCAGTGAAACCCCGGGAAAGGTAGTTTGGCAGTACCCAGGTCTGTGCTAGAGACTCGGGGGATCATGGAATTGTCTCCCCAATGGCAGAATGGCATTGGGGTGACAATTCCATGATCTTATACATGTTACATGGCCATGTTCGGAGTTACCATTGTGACGCTATACATAGGTAGTGACATATGTATAGTGCACGAGTGTAATGGTGTCCCCGCACTCACAAAGTCCGGGGAATTTGCCCTGAACAATGTGGGGGCACCTTGGCTAGTGTCAGGGTGCCCACACACTAAGTAACTTAGCACCCAACCTTTACCAGGTAAAGGTTAGACATATAGGTGACTTATAAGTTACTTGAGTGCAGTGGTAAATGGCTCTGAAATAACGTGGACATTATTTCACTCAGGCTGCAGTGGCAGGCCTGTGTAAGAATTGTCAGAGCTCCCTATGGGTGGCAAAAGAAATGCTGCAGCCCATAGGGATCTCCTGGAACCCCAATACCCTGGGTAGCTCAGTACCATATACTAGGGAATTATAAGGGTGTTCCAGTATGCCAATGAAAATTGGTGAAATTGGTCACTAGCCTGTTAGTGACAATTTGGAAAGAAATGAGAGAGCATAACCACTGAGGTTCTGGTTAGCAGAGCCTCAGTGAGACAGTTAGTCATCACACAGGTAACACATACAGGGCACACTTATGAGCACTGGGGCCCTGGCTGGCAGGGTCCCAGTGACACATACAACTAAAACAACATATATACAGTGAAATATGGGGGTAACATGCCAGGCAAGATGGTACTTTCCTACACTTGGTCACTCCCAGGTGAGTCAACTTCAATTGAGAGTTAGTAAGTAAGGGTATTTGGAAAGGTGACCACTGGTCTGGTATTTGGAGTTGCTGAAACATTGTCTCCTTAGAGTTGCAGTCATGTCACTCGCCACTCTACACACTTGACAAATATTATCATCCCAAGCGAATAAACTTCATTTGAGAATTCACAAATAGATGGGTTTGTGCAAGTGAACACTGGTTTTCTGGTTGGAGCTAGAGAATCAGGGCATTTTTGCCTTTTCATTCCAGACACACCCTCTACTTCCCACCAACATACAAATAGCATTCTCCAAGGTGAGTAAACTTAAATTGATAGTTAAGAGACATGGGAATTTGGGCATGTGAACACTGGGCTTGTGTCTGAAGTTTGAGACACAGAGCCTCCTGGCCTTAGAAGTCATGTCACTTTCTCTACTTCATACACTTGATTTATGTCATGCCCCCAGGTGAGTGCACTTAATTTGAGAGTTGACAAACGGATGTACTGGGGCATGTGACCACTGGTCTGATGTTTGTAGTAACAGAACCGGGGCCTGCTGGGAGTTGTAGTCATGTCAGTCCCTGTACTACACTCACTAATTATTATCCCCCCAGGTGAGTACACTTCATGTGTGCTTAACCAAACATAAGTCTTTGAAGAAGAAGGCAGTTGGAAGATGAGTGACATGCCTGCTACACCTCCTGGCTTTAGGAGTCATGTCACTCCCTCTACTACACACACTATACAAATGGTATCCTCCCAGCTGAGTAAACTTACTTTAAGAGTTAGCAAAAGGGACCTTTCGATGAATGAACACTGTTCTGGTGTTTAGAGTCTGAGAAACAGTGACTCCTATGAGTTGGACTAAGGTTATTCTATCTAGTTCACACACTTGACCAATGTTGTCCCCCCCAGGCGTGTGAATTTCATTTGAGAGTTGCCAAACAGTAGTCTTTGGACATGGGAATACGGGGCTGGTGTTTGCTGATATGTAAACAGTGCCTCCTTGGAGTTGCACTTATGTAACACTCTCTACTACACACACTATACAAATGGTATCCTCCCAGGTGAGTACACTTCAATTGAGAGTTACCAACAAGGGTATTTGAACAAGAGAACACTTGACTGGTAGTTGGAGTGACAGTAACAGAGTCTCTTGAGACTTGCAGTCATATCACTCTTTCTACTACACACACTATACAAATGTTATGCCCCCAGGTGAGTACACTTCATTTATGAGTTTCCAAACAACAGTATTTGGACAACAGAACACTGAGCTGGTGGTTCGTTTTACAGACACAGGGTCTTTGTGGCCTTAGTAGTCATGTCACTCCCTTTACTTCTCACATTTTACAAGTGGTATTCTCCCAGCTGAGTAAACTTGCATTCAGAGTTGCCAAATAGAGGTCTTTAGACAAATAAACACCACTGGTCTGGTGTTTGGAGTCTGAGAAACAGTGCCTCCAGTGAGTTCCAGTCAGGCCACTCTCTTTCTACACACACTTGACCAATGTTCTCCCCACAGGTGAGTACACTTCACTTGAGAGTTCACTAACAGATGTATTGTGTGTAGCATGTGACCATTGAGCTAGTGTTTGTAGTTACAGGAGTAGTGCATTCTGGGCGTTGTAGTCATGTCAGTCCCTGTACTACACGCAATTGACAATTGTTATCTCCCCAGGTGTGTACCCTTAAATTGATAGGTAACAAACAGGGGTATTTGGATGAGCGACCACTGCTCTGGTGTTTGGAGTTAGTGAAACAGTGCCTCCTGTGAGTTGCAGGTAGATCACTCTCTTTAGTACACACATGACCAATCTTTTCCTCCCAGGTGAGTACACTTCAAATGAGAGTTCAGTAACAGATGTATTGTAGCATGTGGCCACTGTGCCAGTGTTTGTAGTTACAGGACTAGGGCTTGCTGGGAGTTCTAGTCATGCCAATGCCTGTACTACACATACATGGCAAATGTTATCTCCTCAGGTGTGTACCCTTAAATTGTTAGATACCAAACAGGGTTCTTTGGAGAAGTGACCACTGTTCTGATGGTTGGAGTTATAGAACAGTGCCTGCTGGGAGTTGGAGTCATGTCAGTCCCTGTACTACACACACTATACAAATGTCATCCCCCCCAGGTGAGTACCCTTCAATTGAGAGTTGCCAAATAGAGGTCTTTGGACAGGTGAACACTGGGCTGGTGAGTGGAGTAACAGTAAAAGAGGCAAAAGGTGTGCAGTGAGCATGCATGACATAGCATTTGATGACATTTTTTGTGTTGTGACTTACCAGACTCCACTCCCTCAGGTATTCCTGTAAAAGCCCTCAGGATGCAGGCTGGCCAAGACCTTCTCCTCCCAGGGAAAGAGATGTAATGGGGCACTAGGAGGGCCACCACCAGTCTTCTTGGCCTGCAGTTGGTGCTTGGAGACCAGGGAACGGTTCTTGCCCCTGAGGTTGTTCTACCTCTTCCTGATGTCTTCCTTTGTGTGCAAGGTGTTGCCTACAGCATTCACACTCTCGACTATTGTGCCACACATTTCCATTTCCCTACTGAGAGGAGTATGCTGGACTTGTGCTCCAAAAAATTGCAGCTCTACTCATCATTTTATCCACCATGACTCAACTCATCTTCAGAAAAAAGGGGATTTTTAGAACGTGACATGGTGGAATAAAAATAAACGGTTGACAGTGACTTACTAAACAGGGAAGTTCAATAAGGTGTGAATGGACAAAAGTGTGTGCAGGGTGTTTAATGGGATGGTGAAAAAAGGGGTGTCTAATTTATGTACTCTACAAAAAAACAGTGATTGAGCTTCGTTGTCTTGCAGTGGAAATGTAAAGAATTGTGGTCTGTGAAGGGGTGTGTTTTATGGTGTTCATTGAACATGTGTCCAGTCTGGTAATGTATGTTAGTTGTGTTGTTTTCAAATTCATCTAAGGTGCAGTTGTGAATTACTTTGCTGACCGCAAACCACCGTGGTTTGGACCGCTATTGGTTAACAGCCATGGGGATCCACCACGGCGACTATGTAATAAGGTCAGTGGTTGGTCGCTGTGCTGTCGCACTGCAGGTCGGACCACCTATTTCCAGGCCTCTGCACCGCTGGTGGTCTAAATTTTTTTGGGTGGTCGGTGGTCCTGCCTGTGTAACTCGTAATGCGACGGTCTGAAAGACCGCCCACATGGCGGTCTTTTCAGGACTTGCCAAACTTGTAATCAGACACTAAGTGAGAACGTAAAAATCCTCACTGCGACATTGCCCAGCAGCTCCCTGGCAGTGACACCTTGTCTTCGTATCCCACCTTCGTCGCCAGTTGAACCGTCCTCTCCAGCCGGGGAGCATGGAAATGAACATGCCACAGGTGGAGCGCTATAAAGAATGTCTTACTCCTCAGCGTATGATCACACACTGCACTCTAATTACGTCATAACTGTTAGTGACTGCACTTTAACACCCCCCAGCAAGTTATGTAATTTCTCTGTGGAGTCCACAGAGAAGCGCAACGGTTCTAGCTCTCATATTCTCATGTCACTACAATGGCCTTCAGCAGGTGTGTAACCAGAGCTCGATGTTTTAGGCGACATGGTTCAAGGAAGAACTGTAGCACAAAAGAAGTCATGACTGGACAGTGGCATGGCTCTCTCTCACAACAGCACTTACAAAACAAACTATTGGCAAAGCTAATAGGTATCGCCTATGCAAGATGTATTCCCTTTATCACAGTTTTTTTAGACATGTTCTACAGCAGCAAGGATGCTGTACAGCATGGTAGAAGGTTAAAAAAAACACTGTGACGTGGATAGCGTTGCACCCCTCAAAGTGCTCTCTTTGTTATTTTCTTTCAACCATGATTTTATACAGCATGCTTAAAAAATGGCAAAGCCATATACCTTGCATGGGCGAGGCCTACCGGCTTTGCCTATGTTTGTTACTTCTGAGTGCCAAGGATGCTGCAGGAAACGTCCACCCCCCCACCCCCCGCCTCTGAGAAGGGGAGCATTCACGCAGACTGCTTGGGGAGAATATATTTTCCTCATTTAATCAGGACAGCTGCCTCTCTGATTCACTTTGACTGAGCTCCCTTCGTATTCATTCATTTTGCAATGCTTTTTCCACCTTATCACTCACGACAAAGGCTGTGTAGCCTCACTTCCTGCAATGGTGAAGACCCATGCAATGTCTCAGAATGCTGAGAAGGAGACATGTGTTGGGGGGCAGCTCTACATCGGCAGCGCACATTTTGAGAGGGGAGGGATACTTGGGGGGTGAACATATAGAGGATAACTATCTTAACTGATAGGTGAAGCACCAAGAAAACATTCATGGAGGAACTTTATACTGTATTCAGTGTGGGGCTTGGTGCCCTGAGCCACAGACAAACGTGCACACTGGTGCACACTTGTCTGTAGCTCTAGAACCTACAGGATATATCAAGGAAACTGACAAAAATACTTGCAAAGCCGAACTAAACATTTCTACGCAGCTGAGGTACTGTAGGACACTAGGGTCGTATTATTACTGGGCACTTCCGCCAAGGGTTTATGGGCTGCCACGATTGGCTGGCACAGGATGAGGGAGGGGGAGCTGGGAAGTGGCCAAGTCATGTGTGGAAGGGAGGCTGTTTGTTTCAGAACGTTTACCGGAAGCTTCCCTTGAGGTATGTTGTGTTTGCATCATGTTTCCATGACAGATCTTTCAATTGTTTCCTTCTTCAGGCAAATCATCTGGGCTGTGAATGAATAATTTTAGTAGGTGCTCAGTTATTAAAACCTTTACACTGAAATTTGAATGGGGGCACACATTACACATTAAAAATAGCGCCACTAAAGGAGCCTCCACTTCTTAAAATGCAGAGAGTTCCTGTCCTGGTGCTGGAAGGCCATCACTGCCATACAAGTTAAAAAAAAAGTGAAGTCACCCTCTAGAAGACACCCGAGTCCTAAACTGCATATATGCCAAAAAATTGTGAGTGCCATTTAGTTCTGTGGTGTTGTTGTTATAGCAAAAACAACAAGTGATGGGCGGAATGCTGAACATTGTCAAACACTCACCCCCAGTCATAGATCTGGGTTTAATCCATCGTTCTTTTGCTTACCATGCCACCCCAGTTTGGACCCAGCCATATGCAAATCAGTCTTGACCCTGTTCCTCATGGGAACAGTCCAGCCCGAACTGCCAAGCCAGGTCCTCACTGGACCGGAAACAAGCATCCTGGGACCGGTTTCGGGGTTTCACCCCTCATCAGCCAGGCTAGCTTGAATCCAGTGGCATGGGAAGCACGGGACCCACGTCTGGGCATACCCTTCCCACTTAGGGTGACAAAGCAAAAACAACAAGTTTGTTGTTATAGCACCATGGCAGGAAGCAGAGGCCTGTGTCTTTCGGTCGTGAGTGGGTGTATCAGCCAGGACACACTCCACTCCCTCCAGATATCTCACCGTTGGGGATCAGTTTTTGATTGACAGAGTTAAGGCAACTTTTCAGATGTACCCATTGCGGGAATAGAAGCCTATGGCGATCTCTCAGAGTCCTGTTGCATTGGCAGAACATGTGGGGCACAATTTCTGTGCTAGCCCACAGAGCCACAGGGCTCATCTTTTGCGGGCCGGCACCATGGGCTCTCATGTTTGCTCACTGGGACGACCCCCAGACGGTAAAGCAAGTACTTTCTCTAGATGCTGTAGGTTAGGACTTCTCCCAGGTATGGCAGAGGGGCTAGGTTCTTATAGCTGTTTAGGACTAGCCAGGCATGGTGTCTTTTCTGGAGGTTGTCTTGTCTTCAATTAGCAACAGATGTTTTGTTGCTTTTTTTGTTTTTTTGCTGAGCACCGGCACTTAATTGTGAGGGCCTGGGCTTAGTCTTATGCCTCAAGCATTTGCTGCGAGCAAAAGACACGTATGGGAAAGACGGAAGAAGGAAAAACTAAAAAGCGTCATAAAGGGAGAAAGTAGAAGGTTGCAGGATGAGCTGAAGGGGCAGGGATGTCCGTAAATGGATTGAAGAGGCCCGAGATGGCTTCAGGATTATGCTGCCTCAGTGTTCAGTGCTGGCAGATTTCATTACAGCAGCCTTGTGTTTAAGAGAAGGGCTTTGAGCACCGGCACCTCCTAATTTACAAATTAAGCACTGTCACACCTCATTTTGTGGAAAAAGTTGATATAGGCTGCACGTCGTACAAGAGACTAGATAAGCCAAACTCCAGCCTTATCTGTGCCAGTGATGAGTAACTTTGAAGCTGGAACCTTTGCCTGTATAAACTCAATATGGTATCATCCAGTACCTTGGAGTCTCTGCCACGAACTGCAACGCTTCCTTAGACTAACATAGGAACCACCTTAGCTCTGGTTACTTCAAACAGTGGACTGAGCGTGTATTTATTCAGTTTGTTGACAACGTCCAAAGCCCCATGGAAAGAGCAGCCCCTTTCTTTCTTATTTCTTCTTTGTGTTTGAGAAAGGAACCATGACAGTCAAACAGAAGACCAAGGTATTTATAAGTTACTGTTTCTTCAAGCTTGCTCCGACTTAAACCCCTAGGGATCTCTTTCCTAGGATCATGATTTTGGCTTTTTGCAGCCGATTCTTGAGGGAGTAATCTTCCATGGCTTTCAAGAGACGTTACATACATACCCTTGTTCTACAGAGTAGTACGACGTCATCCGCATATAGGAGGTTCGACAGTTGCTTCATCCGCAGCCTTGGAGAGTGGGAGTTGACGGAAGACAGTGTTGTTGAGAAGCAGAGATAGAGTGGAAGATTTGCCACCATTGAAGAATCAAGTATGAGAGTTAAATCCATGATGTTGGTATCCATGTCTGAGTTGCTAGTAAACCCAGTTTGATTTGGGGGAAATATTGATTCTTGACCATCCCAGTCGATCAGATGTTCGAGGAGAACCCCAGCAAAATATTTTGCTTTGTTATCAATGTAGGAAAGTACCATCTGGCCTGGCAAGTTACCCCCATTTTAACATGTGTGTAAGTTTGTTTTTGCCCGTCTCACTGGGATCCTGTAGCCAGGACCCCAGTGCTCATAGTTTGTGGCCTGAATGTGTATATCTGTGTAGTGACTAACCGTGTCACTGAGGCTCTGCTAACCAGAACCTCAGTGCTTATGCTCTCTCTGCCTTTAAATTTGGCACTATATGCTAGTGACCACTTTTTCCAATTTCAATTGGCACACTGTGTAGGAGGCTGGTTTGGCTTATAGTGGGTACCTGATGGTACTTACACCTTGTGCCAGGTCCAGTTATCCCTTATTAGTAGATTAGTAGTGTTCTAGCAGCTTAGGCTGATAGAGGTAGCTATAGCAGAGCAGCTTAGGCTGGACTAGGAGACATGCAAAGCTCCTACCATACCATTTATATCATATAGGTACTATACCATAAGAAACACAATACACAGAGTTACTAAAAATAAGGGTACTTTATTTTACTGACAATGTACCAAAAATATCTCAGAGGATATACCCCCTTAGAAGGTAAGTAAAATGCACAAAATATACACACAAACCAAAATCAGGTAAGTAAAACAGTCAGAAAGTAGTGCAAACACTGTAGAATACAATAGGATGCAATAGGCCTAGGGGCAACACAAACTATATACTAAGAAAGTGGAATGCAAGCCAGGAGTGGACCCCTAGGCTAGTGTATTGTGTAGAGGGTAGCTGGGAGTGTAAGAAAACACTAAGGGTGTCCAAGATACCCCAACCCAAGAACCTGAAAAGTAGGAGTAAAGTACTACTATTTCCCCAGAAACATACTAAAGTCGTGATAGAGGATTTTGCAAAGATCACAACAGACGGTTGTGTCACAGCCATCTTGTTTTCCAAGGTGTGGGGACACTCTGGAGGCCTCTGAGTGGCCAGTGCCAGCAGGTGACATCAGGGACCTCTCCTGGTAGGTCCACACCTGATAAGGTAGCCAATCTACCTCTCAGGGCTATTTAGGGTCTCTCCTGTGGGTTTCTCTTCAGGTTCTGCTTGCAAGTTCCAATCAGGAATCCTCTGCAACTACTACTTCCTCTGACCTCAGATCGACAGCAGACTGCTCCAGGAACTGCTGTAACAGCAACAAAGTATCCAGAAGGGCTACTTTTCCTCTGCAACTTCAACTCCAGCCAGCAACTGCAACAGTTTCCATGGTGTGCACGCTCTGGGGACTCCCTGTCTTCACCCTGCACCAGAAGGACCGAAGAAATCTCCAGTCGAGTTTCGGAGTCACTTCCATGCTCACGGAAGCACCTTCTAAATTGATAACCAGTTCTCTTGGACTCCTCTCCTGGCAACGAGCGTGCTCCTTGGAACACAGGTTGTGGACCCCTTTAACACAGACTGTTCTGAGGTCCTGCTGTCCCAATTTGGAGGAGGTAAGACCTTGCCTTCCCTGAGAACGACAGTACCCCTGTGCACGCCGTCTTCTTCACCTCCTGAGGCCTCTGTGCACTCTTTGCAAAATTCCTTCATACACACCTTGGCCCATGTCCCCCGGACCCCATCCTGTGATGCTCAACTCACTGAGTTGTTCTCCGGCGGCTTGGGACCTTCCTTTGTAGTGCTGCACCAACCACATTTTGAACCTCTTTTGTCCCCATGTCCTGGGACTCCAGTGGGTGCTATCTGGTGTTCTGAGGGCTCTCTAAAGTGCTGTGAGCCCCATCGTCCTCCTCACACAGAGATGAGGACCCCAGGTCCCTCCTGGGTCCAGATAGCACCATTTTGATGCAAAACGCAACTTTGCAGGAACCAAGGCTTGTTGGAGAAATCCAGTGCCAAAATCTCACCTGCATCAACTTCTCTTCGTGGGACATCCAGTGCATCATGCAGGAACCCGCTGACATCTTCCTTGGGTGCATTTCTGCAGTCTTCCGCCAACCGGGACTTCTGGGTTGGCAGGGGCTCCTGTCCTTCCTGGGACTTCTTCCAACTTCTGGACTTGGTCTACTTCCTTTGCAGGTTTTCAGGTCCAGGAATCCACCATTTGTTGTTTACAGTCTTGCTTGGTTCTTGCAATACCTCTAATCATGACTTGCAGTGTCCTAAGGAAACTTGCAGTACTTTATTCCTACTTTCCTGGGCTCTGGGGTGGGGTAATTTACTTACCTTTACTGTATTCTTATTCTCCCAGCGATTCTCTACATACTACACTTGTCGGGGGGGAATTTGTGATTCACATTCCACTTTCTTAGTATATGGATTGTGTTGCCCCTAGACCTTTTCTCTCAATGCATTCCATAGCATTTCTTATTGTTTGCACTATCCTATGTCTAATTATTTACCTTATTGTGGTGTGTAGTGTATGTATTGTGTATAATACTTACTTCTAGAAGGAGTATTGCTTCTAAGATAGTTTTGGCCCTGTGCCACCCAAAAAAACTACCTTTATTTTTGGTAACACTGATTGTGTATAAGTACTGTGTAACTATAAGTGGTATTGCAGGAGCTTTGCATGTGTCCTAGTTCAGCATAAGCTGGTCTACTATAGCTACCTCTATCAGCCTAAGCTGCAAGAACACTACTACATTTCACTAATAAGGGGTAACTGTACCTGTGCATATTCCACAGTTAAGCTTTTTTTTCTTGCATTGAGCTCGATCAGCTCACAGTGGTTCCAAAACTATGTGCTGGTGAGTGCTGGCCCTGGCTAGTTTTGGTGGCACACCAGGGTGCTGCGCTGCACAGATTGGGAACTCCAGCCCTACCAGTTCCAATGAGAAGAGTACTCTGAACTTTGGACTTCCAGTAGTGTGGCATCTACTCCAATTATTTTATTCACCAGTAGCTGTTGATGAGACCGTCCCTCAAGTCAGCTTCTTCCTTTTCACCACTATCATCCTCACTTGGCATTTCAGGATTCTTGGTGGCACTGCAGGCTCCCCCTCCTCTGGGATGGACGGGATATTCCTCTGCAGGGCGATGTTGTGGAGTATGCATCATGCCACAGTGATCTGACACACTTTCCCGGGTGAGTAGAGAAGGGCTCCACCAGTCCTGTCCAGGGTGATGTTGTGGAGTATGCATCATGCCACAGTGATCTGACACACTTTCCAAGGTAAGTAGAGAAGGGCTCCACCAGTCCTGTCCAGACACCTAAATCTGTCCTTCAGGAGCCCAAAAGCCTGATCCACTATCTGCTGTGGTCTTCCATGGCCCTCATTGAAGCGGACTTCCCCTGGCGTAGTTGGATTACTTAGTTTGTGTCAATAACCAAGAACGGTTTGGATATGTGGAGTCTCCTGTTAAGGAATGAGACATATTGGCAACAAGTCACTGAGTTCACGATTGTAGCACCTGACATTGCACACACACAATGAGGACTGATGTGAATTACCAACCAGCCAGACCCTTTCTGGGTACAGTTGTGACATCAGCTGGGGTATGATGTTGCTTTGCATCATGAATGATTCCTGGGCTGAACCCGTATAATGGGCACATGCATGTGAAATTTAAAGATCTGCCAAACAGACAACTTGAACGTTGATGGAATGGAAGTTCTTTCTGTTACGATAAATGTGTTCATTGTCCTGTGGTGGCACCAAGCAAACGTGTGCCATCAATGGCCCCCACCACATGAGGGATGCTTACAAAGCCATAAAAGTCAGCCTTCACATGGGCTAAATCCTCACGTCAGGGAAACCGGATATAGCTTTATGGGGCAATTCTCCTCCCCTGTCCCAACCTTCCTGCATAGTCTTCTGGTATAGCTCAAAATGGTGTTGCCCAGGAGTCAGTTGTCACAATGTGCTCTGAATGACACAGTCCCTCCACCCTGACATTCCTTCCAGGGCCTCTCCTTGCAGTTCCTACGAAGGAGCCTGGGGTATGCCCGGTTCCTGGCACAGAATAACAGCTGGCTGATCTATGCAAGGCTCTGCTCCTGCAGCTGGACAGAGCAGTAATTGGATGTAATCCTGAGCTGAGTCAGAGAAACATGTCTTTCCTGGATGATCCATAAGCTGTACAAATATGCTTTTGTAAACTACTACATTATTCTTTTAATACAAGTTACAGTGTACATTGGTGCGACTATGGAGTCTGTGGACCCCAGGGAACTGGAGTTGCACCCTAGGGCAGCGTTTCCCATTGTAGTGTCACTACAATCAAGACAGTAAGCACACTGACTATCCCTCACATGTGTACACCCATCTCAGACAGCCTTCTCCAAGTCATCCCCTCCACTCTGCATGGTCCCTTCTACTCCAGGCTACCTAAGAGCAGTTCTTGGGCTGTGCACGCCAGAAATACTCCATGTGCACCCCTCACACGGATGTACACATGTGTCAACACGTGATCATGTGTAACCACCCCTGGGCCTCCTACCCTTGCTGCGTCTCAGTAGCCATGCTTAACAAGGCGGCACTGGTGACAAACGTGTCCAGTCCATTTTAGCATGAGTTTACTGTGGCTGAGTCCCAAACTATAAGGCTCCCTCACAGTGAAAGGTTAAAAACCATGTGATCCAAAAGCAAAAAAAAATAAGGGCGGACCAGATAGTCAGAACCATCCTCTCACAGTATGGGTTTTTGAGTGGTACAGGACTATTTGGAGTTTACTGTGGGAATGAGTTTTTGGGTGGTAAGGGAATTTTCTTATTTTGGTTTGCGTGTATATTTTGCGTATTTTACTTACCTCCTAAGGGAATATATCCTCTGAGATATTTTTGGCACACTGTCACTAAAATAAAGTACCTTTGTTTTTAGTAACTCTGAGTATTGCCTTTCTTATGATATTGTACCTATATGATATAAGTGGTATAGTAGGTGCTTTGCATGTCTCCTAGTTCAGCCTAAGTAGCTCTGCTATAGCTACCTCTATCAGCCTAAGCTGCTAGAACACTACTAATCTACTAATAAGGGATAACTGGACCTGGCACAAGGTGTAAGTAACATTAAGTACCCACTATAACCCAGGCCAGCCTCCTACACTGGTGGTTCCCAAACGTTTTCGACCAGCCGCTCCAGTGA
Source organism: Pleurodeles waltl (assembly GCF_031143425.1). Classification (NCBI taxonomy): domain Eukaryota; kingdom Metazoa; phylum Chordata; class Amphibia; order Caudata; family Salamandridae; genus Pleurodeles; species Pleurodeles waltl. The sequence goes on from NC_090436.1 coordinate 37,615,275, forward strand.
CCTATTGGCCATTGGCTGCAGCTCCCCATTATGTTACTTTTTTTGGGTGGTGGAGGGATGGAAGTCCAGTCTTGGGAGTACTTCAATTTTTCGCCCCGAACAAAATTTAGATGAAGCTGATGAAGGTATTATAATCCTAGATGTAATCCTATCCTATCGACTGCGGAGCTCCATGCAGGGTCAACAACTTATTCAAGTGACACATTGGTTTCCGAGAAGTGAACTGTTAGGGTTAGGCTAGGCCACACCCCTAAAAATACTTCATTTTAAAAGTTTTATGCATGGGGGCTACATGTTGTGGCTGTTGGTAAACTGATTTGTGTGGCAGATGCTGGAATAAATGGAGGAGGTTTACACTCATGTTGTTGAGAGAGATTAGCAAGACTGTATTTCCAGAGGGGTGGATTCAGAGTTGATCACTGTTCAAAGATTTTGTTTTCACTCCTACCAAAGTCATTCATGTGGGTCATCCTGACACTGGGCATTATCCTCAGAAAACCCAACCACTCAGATTCACTGTTACTTTCTTCACTTTAGTAACCAGTACAACAGCTAATTAAATATTTTGTAGCCAATGCGTTTTAACATGCTAATTATTTATCATGACATGTAGGAAGGCCAGCCACAAAACATGTAAATTCCAACTATCCCCATCGCCTTATGTAACATTCACTGTGTCACAGCGCTGATGATGTAATCAAGTACTTCCTTTCCCAATAACAAATACTAATTTTACCTCCTCTACGTTTTACTACAGGTGATGAAGCCTTAACTCACGCGCTTTCACCATAAAACCATCTCCTTCAATGGCAGCAGTTTGCATCATACTCTTCATATCGTTCGTTCGTTCGTTACTTTATTTCGGCAAATATTGCCATAAAAGTCAAGACAGGAAATAAATACGACATACATAAATACATTATACAATAAAATATAAGATACAATACATACAGTTGGCAAGAAGTATATGGATGTCCCCATGGTTAAGCAGTATCATTAGGCGTATAAAAATATAAATAACAATTTATAAAATAATTAAAAGCCAGAACTAAAGGAAAAAAAAAATTAATTAACTTGTCGATAAAACAGTGCATCATATACCTTTGCAAGGAGGGGGATGAGCGGGCCACCTGACAAAGCGTTACAATTTGTGACCAAGTCGATTCCTGATAAGGTACACATTATATAGGAATCTGCTTGTGCCAAACACCACTAATTGTGAAGTATTGGACTGAAATATGCGCACTGCTTCTTTATAGGATCTGACCCCCACATATTTACAAATGGGTTTGATCCACCGATCCCTTGGTTTCTTGTATACTGGGCAAAAGAAGAGTAAATGAACAACGTCTTCTTTAGCCCCTAAGGTACAGAGAGTGCAGAGTTCACAACCTTTTACCCCTCCCCAATTGCATGTGTAAGCATTAATCTGTAAGACCCCGTACCTAAACTGTAAATAAAGTGTTTTTGCCAGAGGAGGGCCGACCTCATCCAAAAATTGTTCGAATTTAGGTGTATCTTTTATGTTTAAAAAATTCAAAGTCAGAGTACCAATCGATGAACTATGCAGTAGCTCTCCGTTGACATAAGACCAAAAAGTGTCCTTTACATTTTTCCTGGTACATGTTGTCATATTCTGTGGAGCTTCCCATAGGTGTGATAAACCTAATCTCTCGTACCACTTAGATACATATTTTAACCAAGGGGTATTCATATGTCCATCTATCTGAGTTAGTTCAGTCAATCCGTTCTTGTAATCACTCAACTCCGGGGTTACCCATAGCCTGACCCAATACAGCAATGGTCTTAATAATGCTTGATAGTCTGCTCTTTTAAGATTAATATCAAGGAAAACAGGGACTAGGGGGGTTCTTGTCGGTATTTTAAGTAGCCTACGTACAAAATGGTTTTCCGTTTTTCCAAAGTTGTTATTGCAATGGAAGCCCCAGAGTTCAGCACCATAAAGGGCGGTCGATTGGGCCTTTGCTTTATATACTTCCAGTGCTGGTGAGATTGCTTTAGAGTAACTGGCTCCGTGTATTTTTAAAATAGGCATTGAGTTTTGTTTAAGGGCTAGAATGCTTTTATCCATCTGCCCTTTCCAGGACAGGTTACTATCCAGCGTCATCCCCAGATAATTGAAACTCCCTACCTGTTCCAGTTTTTGGTTATCCAAGGACAGATTATTCCTGAGGGATTTCTTGGAGTTTATTGACATATACTTTGTTTTGGTAGGATTTATTTCTAGCCCCTTCCCCACGCAATACTTCTGGAAAGAATCCACCAAATTCTGTAAACCTCTCGGAGTTTGAGAAATGAGGATGGTGTCATCGGCAAATAGTAATGCCGTAACCGGCTCGCCACCTAGCTTCGGTGAGTCATGTACACAATCCCTTAAATAGATTGGAATATCATTAACATATAGTGAGAAGAGTGTAGGAGCTAACACGCAGCCTTGGCGCACACCACGGTCTACAGGTATGGCCCTTGAGGTCTCACCTTCTTTTCCCCACCTAATTTTTGCATAGTTCCCTGTGTGAAGCTTGATAAGTTCTTTAAGTAGTTCCCCAGGGACCGCCATGTTTCTTAATGTAGACCACAACAAATTGCGAGGAACAAGGTCAAAGGCGGCCCTTAGATCCATGAATGCCACATAGAGGCTACCCTTCCTTATGGTTATATACTTCCAACAGATGCACATGAACCTAAACACCTGGTCAACCGTACTTACTTTTATTCTAAAGCCAGCCTGATATTTGGTTAATATTTTAGTCTCTTCAATCCAATCTAAAAGCCTGTTTAAAATATGTCTGGCATATATCTTTTGAAATGAGTCTATTAAACTTATTGGGCGGTAATTATTTGGATCGTAGCGATCACCTTTTTTAAAAATTGTCATAATTTCTGCCCCTTTCCAGGAATCGGGGATTGGTGTGCCTGCCACAATGGAATTACTCAAGTAATTTATGTAAGGCCCCCACACATCCACATCATATTTTAGAAGATCTCCGGGGATTTTATCAGGGCCTGGGGCTTTGCCCAATTTCACAGCTAATAAAACCTTATTAGTTTCTTCTAAACTAAAGGTTAGTGGAGCAACACTTATCTCTGAATTTGTCTCATGGTCCTCGAAGGGCAAATTCTCCTGTTTGTTAGCATAGAGCTTAGTGAAGTGGTCGCACCAAGTATTTTCATCTAGGAAAATATCCTTTGTTGGTCTGCCCTGCTTATTTCCATTAGCGATTAGATTCCAGAACATACTCTGGTCCCGTAGCTTAGCTGCATTCAAGAGATCCTCCCAGAAATTTTCATCCCATGTTTTTTTAGCTTGGGCCAACGTTTTTTTGTGGGCTAGTCTATTGTTTTTTATATCCAAGCTGTTCCCGGATTTTACTGCCTGGATTAGTCTTGATTTTGCTATACGACAGTCTTTATTATACCATGGGTTCGCTGACTCAAGATCATTCCGTTTCCTATTACCATCTTTTTTATAGATTTTGCTCAATAGTGGGGTTAATGCGTCTACCAGCTTAAGATGTATGTCAAGCACACCTTGTGTTCCCACTAGTGCTGTCTGAAGTCCTCCTACCGTTTCAGTAAATACATTGTATATATTTATCAGCGTTATTTCGGTTCCCAAGATATAGGGCCATCTTAGGGCACGCCTGTTATTAGTTACCTCTAGTTCCGCGACCGTGGTATTTAATAGGGTCTCTTCTTTGGATTTAATAATGAATGATTGAGAATCCAGCCATAGTAGGAGGGGAAAATGATCACTCTCCGTCCTATGGTCTATCTTAAAGTCGGTTATTTGGTCCCATATATTCCGGGTAGCCATTACAAAATCTATATGGGATCTGGAATTTCCCTTAAAATAGGTTGGGGCTGCTGGTCTGTCTGAACGAAATCGACCATTACAGGCCCTTAGGTCATGCGCCACAGTCAACTGTAAAATCTGTAAGGCGGCTTTTGTGCCTTTAGCTGCACTTACAGATTTTAAGGGCAGGATGTCATTAGCAGCATCTTGATCGTCGAATAATTTTACTCTTCATATCACTGAATGAAATCAAATGCAAATCCCTGACAATAATAAGAAACAAATATGACTCACCCACTCAGCGTATGTAGCCAATTTAAATATTTATTTTCTTCGGAATTCTGTCATTACCGTCAGCAACTGAAAAGAGCTAACAAGATCCCCCTCTTCAATACAAGCCCAACTCTTTCCCTGGATTTTTTCTAAACTTCCCTCTTACCTCTTTTCAAATATTGGTATGTATGGCATGTATAGTCAGATTAACATGCGGTTCCACCTGCGTTCACTGGAAAAGAAATAGAAGATGAAAAATTAAAAGCAGACATTTCCTATGAAGCTAGCAGTTTCAGCAGATTCAAAAAAGCCACTCCACTTCGTCTCCCATATGGCCTAATGTGTGTGTGTGTGTGTGTGTGTGTATAGTGCTGAACTGTGTCACTGAGGCTCTGCTAACCAGAAACTTAGTGCTTATGCTTTCTCTCCTTTTAAATGTGTCACTATAGGCTAGTGACTTCACATACCAATTTCAATTTGTCACTATAGGCTAGTGACTTCATTTACCAATTTCAATTGGCACACTGGACCCCTTTATAAGTCCCTAGTATATGGTACCTAGGTACCCAGGGCATTGGGGTTCCAGGAGATCCTTATGGGCTGCAGCATTTCTTTTTCCACCCATAAGGAGCTCAGACAAACCCTTCCACAGGCCTGCCATTGCAGCCTGCGTGAAATAGTGTACACGCTATTTCACAGCCATTTTCACTGCACTTAAGTAACTTATAAGTCACCTATATATCTAACCTTCATTTACTGAAGGTTAGATGCAAAGCTACTAAGTGTGAGAGCACACTTGCACTAGCAAAGGTGTCCTCACATAGTTCAGGGCCAATTCCTGGGACTTTGGGAGTGCGGGGACGCCATTACACATGTGCACTATATATAGGTCAATACCTATATGTAGCTTCAGAATGGTAACTCCGAATATGGCCATGTAAGTTGTCTAAGATCATGGAATTGTCCCCCCATTTCAAATCTGGTATTGGGGAGCTGATTCCATGCTTCCTGTGGGCTCCACCATGGACCTCCAGTACTGCCAAACCAGCTCTCTGAGGCTTGCAATGCAGCTACAGCTGCTGCCACCTCACAGACAGGGTTCTGCCCTCCTGGGACCTGAGCAGCTCAGTCCCAGGAAGGCAGAACAAAGCATTTCCTTTGGGAGCAGAGTGTTACACCCTCTCCCCTTGGAAATAGGTGTTACAGGCTGGGGAGGGGTAGCCTCCCACAGTCTCTGGAAATGCTTTGAAGGGCACAGATGGTGCCCTCCTTGCATAAACCAATCTACACCGGTTCAGGGAACCCCCAGCCCTGCTCTGGCGCAAAACTGGACAAAGGAAAGGGGAGTGACCACTCCTCCGTCCATCACCACCCCAGTGATGGTGCCCAGAGCACCTCCACTGTGTCCCAGACCTCTACCATCTTGAATTCAGAGGTGTGAGGGCACAATGGAGGATTCTGAGTGGCCAGTGCCAGTAGGTGACATCAGAGACCCCTCCTGATAGGTGCTTACCTGACTAGGTGGCCAATCCTCCTCTGAGGGCTATTTAGGGTCTCTCCTGTGGGCTTTTCCTCAGATAACAAATGCAAGAGCTCGCCAGAGTTCCTCTGCATCTCCTTCTTCGACTTCTGCCAAGGATCAACCGCTGACTGCTCCAGGACGCCTGCAAAACTGCAATAAAGTAGCAAGAAGACTACCAGCAACATTGTAGCGCCTAATCCTGTCAGCTTTCTCAACTGTTTCCTGGTGGTGCATGCTCTGAGGGCTGTCTGCCTTAACCCTGCACAGGAAGCCAAGAAGAAATTTCCAGTGGGTCGACGGAATCGTCCCCTTGCTAATGCAGGCACCAAACTTCTGCTTCACTGGTCCTCTGGGTCCCCTCTCATGGTGAAGAGCGTTGTCCCTGGAACACAGGAGATAGATCCAAGTGACTGCAACAGTCCAGTGGTCAATCTGTCCAAATTTGGTGGAGGTAAGGCCTTGCCTCCCCACGCCAGACAGTAATCCTGTGTACTGCATGAACTGCAGCTGCTAGGGCTTCTGTGCACTTTTGCAGGGAACCCTTTGTGCACAGCACAGCCCACATCCCCAGCACTCCGTCCTGTATTGCTCAACTCACTGAGTTGACCAACGGCTTCATGGGACCCTCCTTTGTAGTGGTGAGATGACCGCTGTGCTCAGTTTTCTTGAACCCCTGTACAAGTACTTCTGTGGGTGCTGCCTTCTTTTGAGTGGGTTCTCTGTCTTGCTCAGGGGCCCCTCTTTCTCCTCTTCCAAGTGGCGACCTCCTGGTCCTTCCTGTGCTCTGGCAGCACCCATTTGCTTCAACAGTGACCTTTGCAGCTAGCAAAGCTTGTTTGCAGTCTTTCTGCATAGAAATAACTCTGCGTCCTCCAGCATTCCGTGGAACATCTTCATTGCAAAGGAGAAGTTTCTGGCTTCTTCTGTTGTTGCAGAATCTTCAGCTTCCTCCACCCAGAGGCAGCCATCTTGCACCTTCATCCGGGGTTTAGTGGGCTCCTGCCCCCCCTGGACACTTTTGTGATTTGGTCCACTTCCTTTTCAGGTCCTCAGGTCCAGGAATCCGTCTTCAGAGCTTTGCAGTCTGTTGTGGTCTTTGCAGAATCTCCTATCGCGACTTTAGTGTGTTTCTGGGGAAGTAGGGTCACTTTACTCCTACTTTTCAAGGTCTTGGGGTGGGGTATCTTGGACATCGTTAGTGTTTGCTTACACTCCCAGCCACCCTCTACACACTACGCTAGGCCAGGGGTCCCTAAGTGGTTCGCATTCCACTTTCTTAGTATATGGTTTGTGTTTCCCCTAGGCCTATTGCATCCTATTGTATTCTACAGTGTTTGCACTACTTTTCTAACTGTTTACTTACCTTATTATGGTTTATGTGTATATTTTGTGTATTTTACTTTCCTCCTAAGGGAGTATATCCTCTGAGATATTTCTGGCACATTGTCACTAAAGTACCTTTATTTTTAGTAACTCTGAGTATTGTGATTCTTATGTTATAGTACTATATGATATAAGTGGTGTAGCAGGAGCTTTGCATGTCTCCTAGTTCAGCCTAAGCTGCTAGAACACTACTAATCTACTAATAAGGGATAACTGGACCTGGCACAAGGTGTAAGTACCATCAGGTACCCACTAAAAGCCAGGCCAGCCTCCTACAGGTATTGACCTATATGTAGTGCACGCGTGTAATGGTGTCCTCGCACTCACAAAGTCCAGGGAATTTGCCCTGAACCATGTGGCGACACCTTGGATATTGCCAGGGTGCCCACGCACTAAGTTACTTTGCACCTAACCCTCAGTGAGGGTTAGACATATAGGTGACTTATAAGTTACTTAAGTGCAGTGTAAAATGGCTGTGAAATAACGAGGACGTTATTTCACTTAGGCTGCAGTGGCAGTCCTGTGTAAGAATTGTCTGAGCTCCCTATGGGTGGCAAAAGAAATGCTGCAGTCCATAGGGATCTCCTGGAACCCCAATACTCTGGGTACCTACGTACCATACACTAGGGAATTATAAGGGTGTTCCAGTGTGCCAATCAGATTTGGTAAAATTAGTCACTAGCCTGCAGTGACAATTTTAAAAGTAGAGAGAGCATAAACACTGAGGTTCTGGTTAGCAGGGCCTCAGTGATACAATTAGGCACCACACAGGGAACACACATAGGCCACAACGTATGAGCACTGGTGTCCTGGCTAGCAGGATCCCAGTGACACATATCACACACACTGACAACATAGGGTTTTCACTATGAGCACTGGGCCCTGGCTAGCAGTTTCCCAGTGAGACAGTAAAAACACCCTGACAGATACTCACAAACAGGCCAAAAGTGGGGGTAACAAGGCGAGAAAGAGGCTGTCACGGTTGACTCGTCGCTTACCAGATTTATCTGCAGGATGGTCTTGCCGCTTGTAGGTCCTGCCTTGGCTGAGGTATGGGCGTCCCTTTCTGGTAGCCACGGCGCTGCTGACAAGGGAACATCAGGGCAGTCTGTGCCGTCCAAAAGGAGTCCCTGAGGAAAAACCCGAAGGAAAAAACCTCAAGGCCGGAACTCCATAAAACAACAAAAAAGGCACAGGCAAGGTAAAATTTTAAATAACAAAAATTATAACTGGAAGGGCCAGAAAAAAGGGCAAAAAAGCTGGAAAAACAAAGAGCGTGATCACCACCAAAGGAAGTGTTGCAGCACAAGGCGATCAAGTGTCCTAGACCTTATATACCCAAGAACAGGAAGTGACCTTCAGGAAGGGAAAAGACGCCATGTTAGTTTTGGGAAAAACTGCCATAGGAATATAGATGAAGTCACCATGTTAGATAGGGATCCTGATGCATGCAGGGAAGAGAAAGACATGCTGGGAAAAAAGAGCAAAAAACATGGCTCCAACCACCGAGACAGAGAATAAAAGGAAGCGCAAAAACAGAAGAGAAAAGAACAGAAGAAAACAAAGAACCAGGTAAATGCCAATGTGGGGGGAAAGGCCTGTCACTAGCTCCCAGGCTGCGCTGCACTCCGAGCTCACCGAGGCCTGAGAAAACCCCAGGGCCTCGTGCGAGGAAACGCACAAAAGAAAGGAGTGCGGCATGACCGGCAGCCCAGGAGCTGAACTGCGGCCGCCGCTACCCGACTCGGAGCTTCCAAGCGCCGTGCATGCCGCGGTGCAACAGTAGGCCCCCCCCCAGGAGCCCCGGGTTTCTGCGGATGCAAACTGAAAAATTGATGAACCAAAATGGGAGCGTGAACAGAGGAGGCATCTTCCCAGGAACATTCGCTCATAGGGTAGCCCTTCCAATGGATAAGATACTGGAGGCGATTGCGGAACAGACAGGAATCACAAATTTCTTGGACCTCGTACTCAGGTTCATTATTCACCAAAAGAGGAGGAGGACAGGTGAATTGTCTGGCAAAAGGATCAGATGTATATGGCTTCATTTGCGAGACATGAAAGACAGGATGAATCTTCCAAGTCCGAGGCAAATGCAGCCGAAAAGAAACAGGATTGATCTTTTGAAGGATAGAAAAGAGTCCATAATAACGGGGCTTGAATTTGTTTTGTGTTAAACGGAGAGGTAGAATCCTGGAGGAAAGCCAGACTATGGCGGTCATTCTGACCCTGGCGGTTGTAAACCGCCAGGGCAGAGTGCTGCGGAAGCACCGCCAACAGGCTGGCGGTGCTTCAGGGGCCATTCTGACCGTGGCGGTACAGCCACGGTCAGAAAAGGGAAACCGGCGGTTTCCCGCCGGTTTCCCGCCGGTTTCCCGCTGCCCCAGGGAATCCTCCACGGCGGCGCTGCAAGCAGCGCCGCCATGGGGATTCCGACCCCCTTCCCGCCATCCTGTTTCTGGCGGTTTTCACCGCCAGAAACAGGATGGCGGGAACGGGTGTCGTGGGGCCCCCTAACAGGGCCCCATTAAGATAGACACTGAAAATCGCGACGGGTGCAACTGCACCCGTCGCACACCAGCAACTCCGCCAGCTCCATTCGGAGCCGGCTTCATTGTTGCTGGGTCTTTCCCGCTGGGCGGGCGGGCGGCCTTTTGGCGGTCGCCCGCCCGCCCAGCGGGAAAGTCAGAATGACCGTGGCGGTCATTTGACCGCGGTGCGGTATTCTGGCGGGGGAACTTTGGCGGGCGGCCTCCGCCGCCCACCGAAGTTGGAATGACCCCCATTGTCTTGTACTTTATAGGATGGAGCCTCACAGCATCTCCTGTCAGCCATTCTTTTCATCTGTTGCTTGGTAGCTAGAAGATTAGAATGGATGAGGCGTTGAATAGTACGTAATCTTCTAATAGAAAAAGTGACTGCAGGAAGTGTAGAAGAATCTCTCATTGCAGAAGGAAAAGACTTGGGATGAAAACCGTATGAACAGAAAAAGGAGTATTCTTTGAGGAACTATGGGGGTTATTACAACTTTGGAGGAGGTGTTAATCCGTCCCAAAAGTGAAGGTAAAGTGACGGATATACCACCAGACGTATTACGAGTCCATTATATCCTATGGAACTCATAATACGGCTGGTGGTATATCCGTCACTTTACCGTCACTTTTGGGACGGATTAACACCTCCTCCAAAGTTGTAATAACCCCCTATGTATTGTGTTATTGTATGAAAATTCAGTCATAGGTAAATATGTTGACCAATTACTCTGAGTTGTGTTACAGAAGCAACGTAGATATTGTTCTAGTCCTTGATTTAAACGTTCCGTCAGGCCATTAGTCTGAGGGTGGAAGCCAGAGGACAAGGCTACCTCAATTTGTAAAGTCTTACAGAAATGCTTCCAAAAACGTGATATAGATTGTGGACCATGAACGGAGAGGATAACGTGAGGGAGACCATGGAGAGAAATTATGTCTTGTATAAAAATTTGACTTAATTCTTGTGAGGTTGGTGCTCTCCTTTGTACCTTTTTGGTGGGGAGAAATAATGCGTCTTTGTAATAAAAGTGTTCTTCACCAGAGCTCCCTTTTTAGATTGTGTATTTAACGGCTCCCATGAGCCTTTGAGCTGACGAGCTCTGGTGAAGCACCTGTGCGCCTACTGAGTGGTACAAAAACCTGAGAATACGTTTAGGCGACATTTCAAGCAACCCCGTCTACCACACTTTGCTCTCCGCTGATGACGGCCGAAAGCCAGAAACACATGTCCGGATATACGGCATTCGCCGCACCAACTTATGGTGAAAAACTTTCTACAACGTTACAGCACTTGCTGCACCCATTTATGGTGAAAGACTTTTTGAAATATTATTCGAATTCATTCTAATAACTGCATTTATCATGATGCTTTGGGTCTATGCGAGCTGAAATGTAAGACAGGGTGCTACCTTTTTGGATTGTGTATTTAACGGCTCCCGTGAGCCTTTGAGCTGACGAGCTCTGGTGAAGCACCTGTGCGCCTATGAGTGGTACAAAAACCTGAGAATACGTTTAGGGGGCATTTCAAACAACCCCGTCTGCCACATTTTGCTCTCCGCTGATGATGACTGAAAGCCAGAAACAAGTGTCCGGAGATACGGCATTCACCCCACCAACTTATGGTGACCAACTTTCTACAATGTTACAGCACTTGCTAACCCATTTATGGTGAAAGACTTTTTGAAATTTTATTCGAATTCATTCTAATGACTGCATTTATCATGATGCTTTGGCGCTATTTGAGCTGAAATGTAAGACAGGGTGCTCCCATTTTGGATTGTGTACTTAACAGTTCCTGTGAGCCTTTGAACTGACAAGCTCTGGTGAAGCACCTGTGCGCCTACTGAGTGGTATAAAAAACTGAGAATACGTTTGGGTGACATTTCAAGCAACCCCGTCTGCCACACTTTGCTCTCCGCTGATGACGGCTGAAAGCCAGAAACAAATGTTCGGATATATGGCTTTCGCCGCACCAACTTATGGTGAAAAACTTTCTACAACGTTACAGCACTTGCTGCACCCATTTATGGTGAAAGACTGTACGAAAGTACCATCTTGCCTGGCATGTTACCCCCATATTTCACTGTATATATGTTGTTTTAGTCTATGTGTCACTGGGACCCTGCCAGGCAGTGCCCCAGTGCTCACAAGTATGTGCCCTGTATGTGTTCCCTGTGTGATGACTAACTGCTAACCAGAACCTCAGTGGTTATGCTCTCTCTGCTTTCCAGTGCAGCCTGAGTGAAATAATATCCACGTTATTTCACAGCCGTTTACCACTGCACTTAAGTAACTTAGAAGTCACCTATGTCTAACCTTCACCTGGTGAAGGTTGGGTGCAAAGCACTAGCCAAGGTGCCCCCCCATCGTTCAGGGCAAATTCCCCAGACTTTGTGAGTGCGGGAACACCATTACATGCGTGCACTATACATAGGTCACTACCTATGTATAGCGTCACAATGGTAACTCCGAACATGGCCATGTAACATGTCTAAGATCTTGGAATTGTCACCCCAATGCCATTCTGGCATTGGGGAGACAATTACATGATCCCCTGGGTCTCTAGCACAGAACCCGGGTACTGCCAAACTGCCTTTCCGGTGTATCCACTGCAGCTGCTGCTGCAGCCAACCCCTGTAGGAGGCTGGACTGGCTTGTAGTGAGTACCTAGGGGTACTTGCACCTTGCACCAGGCCCAGTTATCCCTTATTAGTGTATAGGGTGTCTAGCAGCATAGGCTGATAGATAATGGTAGCTTAGCAGAGCAGCTTAGGCTGAACTAGGAGACGTGTGAAGCTACTACAGTACCACTTAGTGTCATATGCACAATATCATAAGAAAACACAATACACAGATATACTAAAAATAAAGGTACTTTATTTTTATGACAATATGCCAAAAGTATCTCAGTGAGTACCCTCAGTATGAGGATAGCAAATATACACAAGATATATGTACACAATACCAAAATATGCAGTAATAGTATTAGAAAACAGTGCAAACAATGTATAGTTACAATAGGATGCAATGGAGACACATAGGGATAGGGGCAACACAAACCATATACTCCAAAAGTGGAATGCGAACCACGAATGGACCCCAAACCTATGTGACCTTGTAGAGGGTCGCTGGGACTATTAGAAAATAGTAAGGGTTAGAAAAATAGCCCACCCCAAGACCCTGAAAAGTGAGTGCAAAGTGCACTAAAGTTCCCCAAAGGACATAGAAGTCGTGATAGGGGAATTCTGCAGGAAAGACACAAACCAGCAATGCAACAATGATGGATTTCCAGTCGAGGGTACCTGTGGAACAAGGGGACCAAGTCCAAAAGTCACAAGCAAGTCGGAGATGGGCAGATGCCCAGGAAATGCCAGCTGCGGGTGCAAAGAAGCTGCTACTTGACTGTAGAAGCTTAGGTTTCTGCAGGAACGACAAGGGCTAGAGACTTCCCCTTTGGAGGACAGATCCCTCACGCCGTGGAGAGTCGTGCAAAAGTATTTTCCCGCCGAAAGACCGCCAACAAGCCTTGCTAGCTGCAAATAGTGCGGTAAGTGTTTTTGGATGCTGCTGTGGCTCAGGAGGGACCAGAATGTTGCAAATTGCGTCAGGAGAGAGAGGGGACGTCGTGCAAGACAAGGAGCCCTGTCAGCAGCAGGTAGCACCCGGAGAAGTGCCAGAAACAGGCACTACAAGGATGCGTGAAACAGTGCTCACCCGAAGTCGCACAAAGAATTCCCACGTCGCCGGAGAACAACTTAGGAGGTTGTGCAATGCAGGTTAGAGTGCCGTGGACCCAGGCTGGACTGTGCACAAAGGATTTCCGCCGGAAGTGCACGGAGGCCGGAGTAGCTGCAAAAGTCGCGGTTCCCAGCAATGCAGTCTGGCGTGGGGAGGCAAGGACTTACCTCCACCAAACGTGGACTGAAGAGTCACTGGACTGTGGGAGTCACTTGGACAGAGTTGCTGGATTCGAGGGCCCTCGCTCGTCGTGCTGAGAGGAGACCCAAGGGACCGGTAATGCAGCTTTTTGGTGCCTGCGGTTGCAGGGGGACGAATCCGTTGACCCACGGGAGATTTCATCGGAGCTTCTAGTGCAGAGAGGAGGCAGACTACCCCCACAGCATGCACAACCAGGAAAACAGTCGAGAAGGCGGCAGGATCAGCGTTACAGAGATGCAGTAGTCGTCTTTGCTACTATGTTGCAGTTTTGCAGGCTTCCAGCGCGGTCAGCAGTCGATTCCTTGGCAGAAGGTGAAGAGAGAGATGCAGAGGAACTCAGATGAGCTCTTGCATTCGTTATCTAAGGAATCCCAAGAGACAGAGACCCTAAATAGCCAGAAAAGAGTGTTTGGCTACCTAGGAGAGAGGATAGGCTAGCAACACCTGAAGGAGCCTATCAGCAGGAGTCTCTGACGTCACCTGATGGCACTGGCCACTCATAGCAGTCCAGTGTTCCAGCAGCACCTCTGTTTCCAAGATGGCAGAGGTCTGGAGCACACTGGAGGAGCTCTGGGCACCTCCCAGGGGAGGTACAGGTCAGGGGAGTGGTCACTCCCCTTTCCTTTGTCCAGTTTCGCGCCAGAGCAGGGCTAAGCGGTCCCCGAACCGGTGTAGACTGGCTTATGCAGAAATGGGCACCAAATGTGCCCAAGAAAGCATTTCCAGAGGCTGGGGGAGGCTACTCCTCCCCTGCCTTCACACCATTTTCCAAAGGGAGAGGGTGTAACACCCTCTCTCAGAGGAAGTCCTTTGTTATGCCATCCTGGGCCAGGCCTGGCTAGACCCCAGGAGGGCAGATGCCTGTCTGAGGGGTTGGCAGCAGCTGCAGTGAAACCCCGGGAAAGGCAGTTTGGCAATACCAGGGTCTGTGCTACAGACCACTGGGATCATGGGATTGTGCCAACCATGCCAGGATGGTATAGAGGGGGCAATTCCATGATCATAGACATATTACATGGCCATATTCGGAGTTACCATTGTGAAGCTACATATAGGTAGTGACCTATATGTAGTGCACACGTGTAATGGTGTCCCCGCACTCACAAAGTCCGGGGAATTGGCCCTGAACAATGTGGGGGCACCTTGGCTAGTGCCAGGGTGCCCTCACACTAAGTAACTTAGCACCCAACCTTTACCAGGTAAAGGTTAGACATATAGGTGACTTATAAGTTACTTAAGTGCAGTGTAAAATGGCTGTGAAATAACGTGGACGTTATTTCACTCAGGCTGCAGTGGCAGGCCTGTGTAAGAATTGTCAGAGCTCCCTATGGGTGGCAAAAGAAATGCTGCAGCCCATAGGGATCTCCTGGAACCCCAATACCCTGGGTACCTCAGTACCATATACTAGGGAATTATAAGGGTGTTCCAATAAGCCAATGTAAATTGGTAAAATTGGTCACTAGCCTGTTAGTGACAATTTGTAAAGAAAGAGCATAACCACTGAGGTTCTGGTTAGCAGAGCCTCAGTGAGACAGTTAGGCATCACACAGGGAACACATACCTATAGGTCACAAACCTATGAGCACTGGGGTCCTGACTAGCAGGGTCCCAGTGACACATAACAAACATACTGAAAACATAGGGTTTTCACTATGATCACTGGGTCTTGGCAAGCAGGATACCAGTGAGACAGTGAAAACACCCTGACATACACTCACAAACAGGCCCAAAGTGGGGGTAACAAGGCTAGAAAGAGGCTACTTTCTCACAACCCCTCAGACAGGTTTCTGCCCTCCTGGGGTCCAGGCAGCCCTGGCCCAGGAAGGCAGAACAAAGGATTTCTTCTGCGAGAGGGTGTAACACCCTCTCCCTTTGGAAATGGGTGTGAAGGCTGGGGAGGAGTAGCCTCCCCCAGCCTCTGGAAATGCTTTGATGTGCACAGATACTGCCCATCTCTGCATAAGCCAGTCTACACTGGATTAGGGATCCCCCAGCCCTGCTCTGGTGCAAAACTGGACAAAGGAAAGGGGAGTGACCACTCCTCTGACCTGCACCTCCCAGGGGAGGTGCTCAGAGCTCCTCCAGTGTGCCCCAGACTTCTGCCATCTTGGAAACAGAGGTGTTGCTGGCACACTGGACTGCTCTGAGTGGCCAGTGCCAGCAGGTGATGTCAGACACCCTTCTGATAGGCTCTTACCTCTCTTAGTAGCCAATCCTCCTTCCTAGGTAGCCAAACCTCCTTTTCTGGCTATTTAGGGTCTCTGCTTTGGGGAATTCTTCAGAAACCGAATGCAATAGCTCACCAGAATTCCTCTGCATCTCCCTCTTCACCTTCTGCCAAAGGATCGACCGCTGACTGCTCAGGACACCTGCAAAACCACAACAATGTAGCAAAGACGAGTACTTCAACCTTGTATCGCTTCATCCTGCCGGCTTTCTCAACTGTTTCCTGGTGGTGCATGCTCTGGGGGTAGCCTGCCTCCTTTCTGCACCAGGAGCTCTGAAGAAATCTCCTGTGGGTCGACGGAATCTTCCCCCTGCAACTGCAGGCAACAAAAGACTGCATCACCGGTCCTCTGGGTCCCCTCTCAGCACGACCAGCGTGGTCCCTGGAACTCAGCAACTCTGTCCAAGTGACTCCCACAGTCCAGTGACTCTTCAGTCCAAGTTTGGTGGAGGTAAGTCCTTGCCTCCCCACGCTAGACTGCATTGCTGGGTACCGCATGATTTGCAGCTGCTCCGGCTCCTGTGCACTCTTCCAGGATTTCCTTCATGCACAGCCAAGCCTGGGTCCCCGTCACTCTAACCTGCAGTGCACAACCATCTGAGTTGTACTCCGGCGTCGTGGGACACCCTTTTCTGACTTTGGGTGGACTCTGGTTCACTCCTCCTCTAAGTGCCTGATCTGGTACTTCTGCGGGTGCTGCCTGTTTTTGTGAGGGCTCCCTGACTTGCTGGGCGTTCCCTCTGTCTCCTCATCCAAGTGGCAACATCCTGGTCCCTCCTGGGCCACAGCAGCATCCAAAAACCCTAACCTCAACCCTTGCAGCTAGCAAGGCTTGTTTGCGGTCTTTCTGCGTGGGAACACCTCTGCAATCTTCTTCACGACGTGTGACATCCGTCCTCCAAAGGGGAAGTTCCTAGTCCTCTATGTTCTTGCAAAACACCAAGCTTCTTCCATCCAGTGGCAGCTTCCTTGCACCCTCAGCTGGCATTTCCTGGGCTCCTGCCCACTCTCGACACTGTTGCGACTCTTGGACTTGGTCCCCTTGTCTTACAGGTACTCAGGTCCGGAAATCCACTGTTGTTGCATTCCTGGTGTTGGTTTTCCTTGCAGAATCCCCCTATCACGACTTCTGTGCTCTCTGGGGTTGTAGGTGCACTTTACACCTACCTTACAGGGTCTTGGGGTGGGCTATTTTCCTAACCCTCACTGTTTTCTTACATCCCCAGCGACCAGCTACAAGCTCACATAGGTTTGGGGTCCATTTGTGGTTCGCATTCCACTTTTGGAGTATATGTTTTGTGTTGCCCCTATACCTATGTGCTCCTATTGCAATCTATTGTAACTTTACACTGCTTGCATTACTTCCTTTTGCTATTACTGCATAATTTTGGTATTGTGTACATATATCTTGTGTATATTTTGTATCCTCATACTGAGGGTACTCACTGAGATTGTTTTTGACATATTGTCATAAAAATAAAGTACCTTTATTTTTAGTATATCTGTGTATTGTGTTTTATTATGATATTGTGCATATGACACCAGTGGTATAGTAGGAGCTTTACATGTCTCCTAGTTCAGCCTAAGCTGCTTTGCCATAGCTACCTTCTATCAGCCTAAGCTGCTAGAAACACCTCTTCTACACTAATAAGGGATAACTGGACCTGGCACAAGGTGTAAGTACCTCTGGTACCCACTACAAGCCAGGCCAGCCTCCTACATTGGTTGTGCAGCGGTGGGATAAGTACTTGTAACTACTTACCACTTTGTCATCTTGTACTTTTCATAAGAGAATAATATACAATACAAGTTCAGTGTATGTACACCTAACTAAAATGTTTTGCTGTTCTTCTCTTACACTTTCTGCTAAGTGCTGAAAAGTACTTCTAAACTTCTAAAAAGTTTCAAAAAGTTTGAAAACGTTTTTTTCTGTTCTTTAAAAAGTCCTGAAACATTTTCTCTCTTCTCACTGTCTCTAAACCTTCTTCTATCATGTCTGATGTAGGAACTTCTCTTAAAATGGTCAATACAACTTATGACAATTTAAACATTAAAGGGGTCATTACAACATTGGCGTTAAAAGCCGCTTACCGCCGTGCAGAAGACCGCCAATACACTGCTGCGGCCGCGGAATTCCGCCACAGCTATTATGCCCCACATCTCGGAATCCGCGGAATTTCAGACACCCACACAAGTCCGCCACACCAAAGGTCAGTGTAAAACTGGCAAAAACAAAACCTCCACCTCCACGCCAACAGAAACACGGCCATGCTATTACGACCCACGAATCCACGCGGCGGTCTTTCAAACGCGGTATTCCATTGGCGGTATACACCGCCGCGCTCAAAATACACACACATCTCCAAAACACCGCCACATTGGACAATTCCAAATACAAACACCTGATACACATACACACACCACTCCCACATACCCAACACAACATAAAACACACACCCACATCACCCACAAACCCCTATGACCACAATTCACGACCGAAGGACAGAGAGACAGAGAGCACAGCAACTGAGAACCCCACCACACAGAGGCACACAACACCATCACCCATACAACATTACACGCACAATACACCACACACCACTACACATCACCACACACATCAACACTGACACCACCCCACACATCACCCACACCACCCCATGTCATGCCAAAGACACCTCCGGTTTTCCGAGGAGGAGCTCAGGGTCATGGTGGAGGAAATCCTATGGGTAGAGCCACAGCAATTTGGCTCACAGGTGCAGCACACATCCATAGCCAGGAAGATGGAGCTATGGCGTAGAATAGTCGACAGGGTCAACGCAGTGGGACAGCACCCAAGAAACCGGTAAGACATCAGGATGAGGTGGAATGACCTACGGGGGTGCGTTCAGTGGTCTCCAGGCACAACATCACGGTTCAGCAGACTCCCACCTCCTCCCCCACAACTAACAACATGGGTGGAGCAAGTCTTGCCCATCATGCATCCAGAGGGCCTCGGAGGAGTCGGTGGAGGAATGGACACTGGTAAGTCAAATCTTAACTATCATATCCCCCATCCTACCTGCATGCTATCACACACCCCGCCCTCACCCCCTCCCCTATCACTCCAACTCCCCACTAATGTACTAATAACACAAACCACCCATCCCAACACCAAGCCCTGCATGACACAACTAAGCATGGTCACCCCTCACTAAAGCATGATCACTGTACAGACCCAGAACACCCCCCAACCATCATCAAACCAACCCACACACAGGAATTCTTGCACTTGGGTACACACACACCCACCCATTGCACACCATTACACACACAGATGCAATAATCATGCTCTTATGTCCCTGCAGGACCACTAAGGAACGTCACCACACCGGAGGGTCCAGACAACTCCACTCCACCCACTGAAGAGGCCCACAGTGACAATAGCAGCTCTGCCCTACTGGATCCTGATGACCAGCCCGGACCATCGTGGGCCTCAGGACAGTCGGTTCCCCTTGCACATGCACAGCCCAACACTGACCTTCCACCCTCTGGTAACACCAGCACAGCACCCACCCAGCGGGCCCATACCTCCGTACCCAGGACACGTCAATCAGCGGTGTGTCCACCACTACAGGGAACCCAGGATAACCCACCACCCCAAGAAAATCAGGGACCTGGGGGCAGTAGTAGTGGAGTGGGCACACGGTCCAGGGGACGGAGGCACAGGAACACAGGGGAACTGGGAAGGCTGTTGTGCGACAGGGGGCGGACAGGCCAAGGGAACCCACTCTCCACGAGGCCCTATCCTCCATCATGGGAGCCTACCACCACTCCCAGGAGACGATGGCGACGGTCCTGGCCAAGTTTCAGGAGACCCAGCGCCTGCAGGAGGAGCAGTATTTGGGGTTCAGGGAGGAGCTCAGGACCATCAGCTCCGCCCTGGGCACCATCGTAGGGGTGCTGAAGGACATACAGCAGACCATGAGGGACACCGTGGCACTCCAAGGGGCCCCTGACACTAGCCTGGACGATGAACTGCCCACCACCTCCGCCGGCGCTAGTGGACAGGATGCCCCGCCACAGGACCACCACACCAGCACCCCTCCCCCTGCAGACGGACAACCACCACGCAAGCGGTCCCTGAGATCCAGGAACAGGACTGAGCAAGATGGCAAGACCACTGCCAGGAAATGAGACCACCCTGATTGTCCTCCCACTGTCCCACTTTGTTACCCTGTCCTTACTTTAACTGACCCAGCTCCACTTCCTATAGCCATATGGGCAGTGCACCTGTGTGACCAATGTACTGGACTCTGCCATGGACATTCCTCCACCGTCCCCCATCACCATATTACAACCCCCCTCCATTTTTGAGCACTTCAATAAACACGCTTGAACCACAAAAAAATCTGGAGTGATTTTGTAAATATGTATTATCAATGACCGTGTCATAATGCGTTTCCAATTGTAAAGCCAACATACCTATGTCAAACATCACAAGTCCTTGAAGGATGCAAGCAGATGACACACGTTGGTAACCACACCTGTGAAACCGTAATGGAAAGGTATAACTCAGTGACCAAATACTGGTATGAAATGACAGACAGGATAGAGGTAGATGTGTGAAAGTTAATGTAATGGTAAAAATGAATATGTTCTCACCTGTGTGTCACTGGAAATATTGCTGTATGACTGACTCCCTGTTTTCGATATCTTCTTCCTCAGCTTCCTTCTCATCACTGTCCACAGGCTCCACAGCTGCCACAACACCGCCATCTGGACCATCCTCCTGCAGAAAAGGGACCTGGCGTCGCAAAGCAAGATTGTGAAGCATCGAGCAGGCGATGATGATCTGGCACACCTTCTTCGGTGAGTAGAATAGGGAACCACCTGTCATATGGAGTCACCTGAACCTGGCCTTCAGGAGGCCGAAGGTGCGTTCGATCACCCTCCTAGTCCGCCCATGGGCCTCATTGAAGGGTTCCTCTGCCCTGGTTCTGGGATTCCTCACTGGGGTCAATAGCCAGGACAGGTTGGGGTAACCAGAGTCCCCTAATAGCCACACACGGTGCCTCTGGAGATGACCCATCATATAAGGGATGCTGCTATTCTGCAGGATGTATGCGTCATGCACAGAGCCAGGGAACATAGCATTTACCTGGGAGATGTACTGGTCTGCCAAACATACCATCTGTACATTCATCGAATGATAACTCTTCCGGTTCCTGTACACCTGTTCACTCCTGTGGGGGGGGACCAGAGCTACATGGGTCCCATCAATAGCACCTATCACGTTGGAGATATGTCCCAGGGCATAGAAGTCACCTTTCGCTGTAGCCAAATCCTCCACCTCAGGGAAAACGATGGATCTCCTTACGTGTTTCAGCAGGGCAGCCAACACTCTGGACAACACGTTGGAAACCATAGGCTGGGACATCCCTGATGCCATGGCCACTGTTGTCTGAAAAGACCCACAAGCAAGGAAATGGAGCACTGACAGCACCTGCACGTCAGGGGGGATTCCAGTGGGATGGCGGATTGGTGACATCAGGTCGGGCTCCAACTGGGTACATAGTTCCTGGATAGTGGCACGGTCAAACCTGTAGGTGACGATGAAATGTCGCTCCTCCTTTGTCAACAGGTCCACCAGCGGTCGGTACACTGGAGGATTCCGCCATCTTCTCAAATGTCCCAGCTGATGGTGCCTAGGAAAGACAACAGCGACCACAGAGTCAACAAATTCCCAGGTATGTACCCACAGATACAAAGAACACGACACAAAACCCTTCCTGTATGTGTGTTGAGTGTAGGCCTAGCTATGTGTGACGCAGTAGTAAATGAAGCCATGTAGGCCCCTGAAATGGAGGCTGCCTGACCTCTAAACTGGGACAATGGGAATGTGAGGTCACTGCGTTGGCGTTGTACCCCGTTGCGGTAGGCGGTCGTAGACCGCGGCGCAATGCTGCATTGGTTAACATTGGATCCTATGGGTCCCAGGAGCCAATGACGAAGTGCGCCGGCGGTGATGATACGCACCGCCGCGGACGTCACCGCTGCGGATGTGACCGCCATTTTCTATCTGTTGAATCACTCGATACCTGATCTTTGACAGGAGAGGACCTACACTGCAAGTGCTGCTGTGACCTCGGTCTGGAAGAGACAATGGCTGCTGCGTCTGGGGAAAGGGCCCCTGCCTTCACTGCTCAGGAGTTGGAGAAGCTAGTAGACGGGGTCCTCCCCCAGTACACGCTACTCTACGGTCCTCCAGACCAACAGGGAGCACGTTGTATGGGCTATGCCTGGGTGCAGAGGGCTGGTTGTAAGAGGGAAGGGGGCAGAGTTCAGGGAACATGAATGCATGTGAATGCATGTGCCACATGGCAAGGGTAGGGATGGGGGCCACTCACATCGGCGGTGCAGTTGGTAATGACTTCTCTTCTTCCCTTGTGCATGTCATGTTGGTCAGCGCCCATCAGAAGAAGGACATTTGGCGTGCCATCGCCAAGGACGTCCGGACCCTGGGGGTCCACCAGAGACGGGGCACCCACTGCTGGAAAAGATGGTTGGACATTCGCCGCTGGAGCAAGAAGACGGCGGAGGCTCAGCTGGGGATGGCCTCCCAACGTGGAAGGGGTGCCCGTCGCACCATGACCCCCCTGATGTTCCGGATCCTGGCGGTGGCCTACCCGGAGTTGGATAGGCGCTTGAGGGCCTCACAGCAGACACAAGGGGGTGAGTACACTCTCATTCTGGGGACTTGGCGCGCAGTTGAGGGGTCTGGGTGGGGAGGAGGGCTGTGGGTGTACCTAGGCCAGGCAGAAATACGTAGGCTAGGCCCCTCCGTAATGCAGGGCATGTGGCACTCCACCCCACCTCAGTAGTGGGCCAAGTACAGGTATAGATGCCCCTGTGGCATCCATGTGTGCAGATGTCCACCATAGCCATGTAGGCCATATCCCAGCAATTGCATCTGTAGATGCCAAGAGCATGGCGTAGTGCATGGGGCTGCTGTGTCTGTATTGTCCGCCAACGGTAGTGGTAAGCCATCCACTCAACCTGTCTTTCTTCTGTCGTCCTCTCCCCCTTTTTCTGCTCTCCCTGTTCTTTTGTGCATCAGCATCATCAGGCGGAGGTATAGTGGCACCGGAGCACAAGGGAGCTGCATCCCACATGGCCATGGAGGGCCACACCACGGACTCAGAATGCACTAGTGGGACGGAGGGCGAGGGGATCTACACGTCGGTCACCGGATCACCAACCAGCGACACGGACTCGTCCGCCGATGGGAGCTCCCTTGTGGTGGCGGCACCATCTGTGCCCCCCACTTCTGCAGGTACAGCTGCCACCTCCCCTACCAGCACCGCCCTCCCAGCAGCCCCTCAGCGTTCGCCCCGTGCCCGCTCACCCAGGAGGGTGGGCATCACCTTCGCCCCAGGCACCTCAGGCCCTGCCCCAGTCACCCCTGCTGCCCTCAGTGAGGAGGCCATTGACCTCCTCAGGTCATTCACTGTTGGGAAGTCTACCATTGTGAATGCCATCCAGGGTGTAGAAAGGGAGTTGCAACACACTAATGGATTCCTGGAGGGCATTCATTCTGGTCAAGCTACCCATCATCGAACCCTGCAATCTCTGGCCTCAGCACTGATGGCAGCCATTGTCCCTGTCTCTTGCCTCCCCCTTCCAACTTCCTCCACCCAGACCCAATCCCCTGTACCCCACCCTGTCCCAAGCACACCATCAGACAAGCATGCATACGCCTCAACACCCAAAAGTAGCTCAGGCAAACATAGGCACCACACAACCCACAGGCACTCATACAAGCATCACCCACATGCAGACACAACAACATCCACTGCCTCCACTGTGTCCCCCTCCTCGTGGTCTCCCTCCTCCCTCCCAGTATCGTCTACACTCTCACCTGCATGCACTACATCTACAGGCACTTGGACTTGCACCAGAACACCCAGCACCACACCCCGCTCACCTGCACTCACCACCCCCACTCCCATTTACACGTCCCCTGTGTCCTCTCCCAGTGTGTCTGTTACGCCCCCTCCCAAAGTACACAAACGCGGGCACCCACACACCCAACATCCATCCACCTCACGACAGCCTCCAGTACCTGCACCTGCACCCAAAACACCTAAAGTGACACCTCCTACAACCACCTCCTCTTCCTCCACTCCCAGACCCCTCCAGCTACCCATCCCAGTGTTCGTCAGAAACGCTCCCTCACCAACGTTGACCTCTTTGCCCCCACCCCTCCAATTCATCAGTTCCGTCGTAGCGCCTCAGCCAAAAAGACTCCAGTACCAGTGGTGCGTGTTACAGGTGTGTGGATTGCACCGGCCACCAAGGCAGGCAGTGTGACACGGAGCCAAGGCACTGCCAGTCCACCCCCTGTAAAGCATCTCAAGTTGGAAAGTGGCTGACGGGACTGGGTGAAGACTCCTGGAGGCAAAACTACTCACAAGGGTCCCAGGGGGATTGCAGAGTCAGCTCTGACTCCTCCAAAGGTGGGGAAGGCCCAGAAGAAGTCTGCACAGCCTGGTGTGAGCAGCACGGCGGAGAAGGGCGGCATCCTTCCCGGCGGGCGGGACGCCACCGCCAGCACCATCGTCACTGGTCAGGAGACCACCGCCGGAGTCATTGCCCAGGAGGGCACAAGTATCGTCACTCGTCAGGAGACCACCAACTGAGTCATTGCCCAGGAGGGCACGAGTATCGTCACTGGTCAGGAGACCACCGCCACTGCCGGAGTCATTGCCCAGGAGGGCACAAGTATTGTCACTGGTCAAGAGACCACCGCCGGAGTCATTGCCCAGGAGGGCACGAGTATCGTCACTGGTCAGGAGACCACCGCCACCGCCGGAGTCATTGCCCAGAAGGGCACAAGTATCGTCACTGGTCAGGAGACCACCGCTGGAGTCATTGCCCAGGAGGACACGAGTATCGTCACTGGTCAGGAGACTACTGCCGGAGTCATTGCCCAGGAGGGCACAAGTATCGTCACTGGTCAGGAGACCACCGCCGGAGTCAGTGCCCAGGAGGGCACGAGTATCGTCACTAGTCAGGAGACCACCGCCGGAGTCATTGCCCAGGAGGGCACGAGTATCGTCACTGGTCAGGAGACCACTGCCGGAGTCAGTGCCCAGGAGGGCCCCGGCTGCCACAGCCCCGCTGGGCAATGAGGGACCGTCATGCCACACACCAATGCACAGGTCAGGGACCAATATGGCAAAGCACCGCTGAACAGGGCAAGCACCGCTGAACAGCCCAGAGACCGCCATGGCAAAGCACCGCTGAACAGCCTAGAGACCGCCATGGCAAAGTACCGCTGAACAGGCCAGACACCGCAATGGCAAAGCACCGCTGAACAGGGAAAGCACCGCTGAACAGCCCAGAGACCGCCATGGCAAAGCACCGCTGAACAGGGCAAGCACCGCTGAACAGCCCAGAGACCGCCATGGCAAAGCACCGCTGAACAGGGCAAGCACCGCTGAACAGCCCAGAGACCGCCATGGCAAAGCACAGCTGAACAGCCCAGAGACCGCCATGGCAAAGCACCGCTGAACAGCCCAGAGACCGCCATGGCAAAGCACCGCTGAACAGGGCAAGCACCGCTGAACAGCCCAGAGACCGCCATGCAAAGCACCGCTGAACATAGCAAGCACCGCTGAACAGCCTGGAGACCGCCATGGCAAAGCACCGCTGAACAGCCCAGAGACCGCCATTGCAAAGCACAGCTGAACAGGCCAGACACCGCCATGGCAAAGCACCGCTGAACAGCCCAGAGACCGCCATGCCAAAGCACCGCTGAACAGGCCAGACACCGCCATGGCAAAGCACCGCTGAACATGAAAGCACCGCTGAACAGCCCAGGGACCGCCATGGCAAAGCACCGCTGAACAGGGCAAAGCACCGCTGAACAGGGCAGAGCACCGCTGCAGAAGGAAAAGACCGCCACATCAAGCATCGTTATCCCATGTACAGCTGGGACAGTGACGGGACAGGAACTGTCACGGGGAGCCTAATCCAGTCTAGGCACCATTCCCCCTCCAGAACCAGTGGAGAGATCCATCCACTACCTCTGTCCTTAGCAGGATGAAGCACTCTGGGCACCAGTCCCCCTCCAGAACCAGTGGAGACTGTTATCCACTTGAGAGACTGTGGCTTTGCACTCCCCAGGATGTAACAGTGGGCAAACCACCCACTGTAGAGACTTGAGAGACTGTGGCTTTGCACTCCCCAGGATGTAACAGTGGGCAACCCACCCACTGTAGAGACTTGAGAGACTGTGGCTTTGCACTCCCCAGGATGTAACAGTGGGCAACCCACCCACTGTATAGACTTGAGAGACTTGCCCACCCACTATAGAGACTTGAGAGACTGTGGCTTTGCACTCCCCAGGATACATCAATGGGCATGGAGCCCCGTCGTGGATGTGGCGTGGTGCTGTAATCCGGCTGAGGTGCCCCCCCTTCCCTTCCCCCTGAGGTGCCTGTTGCATTTCTCTCTGATGCCCCAGCAGTGTTCTCTCCATTTGTGGACAGGTATCTTGTGTGGGCCTCGCCCATGCATTTTTGGCCCAGTGGTGCACGGACATTGAGATGTGCATATCTACACTACTTCTCGTAATGTATATACTTTTGAATGGGTTTATATATATCTGTATATATTTGAAACATGTATTTTGATACAATACAATGTTTGAAATGATTTTGTTTTGTCTTTGAATTCTTCCGGGGGGTTGTGGGTTGTTACTGTGATGTTTGGAAATGCATTGGTGTGTGTGTTGTAATGTGCGAGGGTGGGGGTGGGGGTGTTGCATGTGTGTGTTCCTGACTTTTGCCTCCCCCCTCCCCTATGTTGTAGGTGCAGTACTCACCGTTGTCTTCGCCGCCGCAGGCGCTGGTGTTCGTAGATGAGTAGGAAGAAAAGGGCAGGTAGGATTTGTAATTCCGGCTCCATGGTGGCCTCCTTCCTCGTGGGATGTGTTAAGGTGAGCGTTTTCCCATTGTTAAAGCAGTTTCCGCCGTGTTTTTATCCACGGTGAATCCGCCCCAGAAAAGGTGGCGAATTGGCGGGTTGTGATACTGTGGGCGGTACATTGTCTCCCGCCTGTCTGTTGGAGGTGACCGCCGCGCTCCTTGTCTGTACCGCCGTGGCGGGCGGAGTGTTAAAGTGGCTGTCTTTGTTGGCGGTTTCCGCCACGGTCATAATTCCCTTTTTTGTCCGCCGGCCTGTTTGCGGTATTACTGCACCTTTAACACCGTCCGCCAGGGTTGTAATGACCACCTAAGAGCCTAAGGAGTCTCTGCATTGATAGAGGTTTAGTGATAGGGAAGAAACCCTCTAGAGAATTTCTGTTTAACATGCTCATTGAGAATGATAAGTCCCTAGCTGGCACTTCCACTGAGAAGTTAGTAGATAGCTCACACTCTGACTCAGGGGACCCCCTTGAGGGAGGTGTGGAGAGTTCTCTTCCAAATATGCCCCTCAGCAGACCTCCTAGCAATGCTGGTAGTAATAGAAGCTCTCATCATAGTAGGGATGCTTTTGTTCCTGGAGGCCAGGTTGTTAGAGTCCAAACTGTTAGGGACAGATCTCCCTCTGTTATTTCCAATTTGTCCTCAGTGTATAAACATTCCCAACCCACCCACCCTGAAGAAAACATGTTAGAAAGGGAACTCAAAAAGTTGAGAGTGGCAGAGACCAGACTGAAGCTTAATCAGCAACAGCTGGCTCTAGACAGGGAATCCCTAGACCTGGAGAAGGAGAGACAGAGATTGGGTTTTGGACCCCATGGTGGCAGCAGCAGTATTCCGGATAGCAATCCTGTGAGAGAGCATGATTCCAGGAATCTGCACAAGATAGTTCCCTCTTACAAGGAGGGGGATGACATTAACAAGTGGTTTGTTGCACTTGAGAGGGCCTGTATTGTACAGGGGGTCACTCAAAGGCAGTGGGCTGCTATATTGTGGCTAGCTTTCAATGGAAAGGGTAGGGATAGGCTCCTTACTGTTAGAGAAAGTGATGCTAATCATTTTGCAGTTTTGAAGGATGCACTCTTGGATGGATTTGGCTTAACCACTGAACAATACAGGATTAAGTTCAGATACACCAGAAAAGAGTCCTCACAAGACTGGATAGACTTTGTTGACTGTTCAGTGAAGGCCTTGGAGGGGTGGTTACATGGCAGTAATGTTTCTGGCTATGAAAGCCTGTATAATCTTATTCTGAGAGAGCATATTCTGAATAACTGTGTGTCTGACTTGTTACACCAATATCTAGTGGACTCAGATCTGACCTCTCCCCAAGAATTGGGAAAGAAGGCAGACAAATGTGTCAGAACAAGAGTGAACAGAAAAGTTCATACAGGGGGAGATAAGGATGGAAAGAAGAAGGATGGTAAGTCTTCTGACAAGGGTGGGGACAAATCTAAAAATGAGTCTTCATCAGGCCTACAAAAACACTCTGGTGGGGGTGGGGGGTCCAAATCTGCTTCAAATCAAGTAAAAAAGCCTTGGTGTTATTTATGTAAAGTAAAAGGCCATTGGACAACTGATGCTAGTTGTCCAAAGAAAAACACCAAACCTCCCACTACCACAACCCCTACTGCAACATCTAGTGCCCCTAGTAATAGCAGTGGTGGTGGGAGCAAACCTACTAATAGCCAATCCAAGGGAGTAGCTGGGCTCACTTTTGGTAATTTAGTTGGGGTTGGTCTTGTTAGGGAGACCACAGAGGCTGTGCTAGTCTCTGAAGGTGCCATTGATTTGGCCACGTTGGTAGCTTGTCCCCTTAATATGGATAAGTACAAGCAACTTCCCCTAATCAATGGTGTTGAGGTTCAGGCCTACAGGGACACAGGTGCCAGTGTTACCATGGTAATAGAGAAACTGGTACACCCTGAACAACACCTACTTGGTCACCAGTACCAAGTGACAGACGCTCATAACAACACTCTTAGCCACCCCATGGCTTTTGTGAATCTCAACCGAGGGGGGGGGGGGTTTACTGGTCCAAAGAAAGTTGTGGTTGCTTCAGATTTACCTGTAGACTGTCTACTAGGAAATTATTTAAATACATCAGCTTGGGCAGAAGTGGAGTTGGAGGCTCATGCAGCAATGCTGGACTTCCCTGGGCATATTTTTGCTTTGACAAGGGCTCAGGCCAAAAAGCAAAAAGGACAGGGTGACTTGGATCCTGGAACAATGGACCAAGTGCTCCCTAAAGCTAGGGGTAGCAAGGGTAAATCCCTTCCCACTATCCCTCCCTCTACAGATGATTCTCCTTCTGAGGAAGAAGAATGTGCTCCCTGTGCAGAACCTTCACCAGATGAGCTGGCAGCAGACACTGCTGAGCTTTTGGATGGAGGGGGACCTGCCAGGGAAGAGATGAGTGTGGCACAGCAATCCTGTCCCACATTAGAGGGTCTCAGACAGCAAGCTGTCAAGCAGCAAAATGGGGATGTCAGTGACTCACAGAGAGTTTACTGGGAGGACAACCTCTTGTACATAGAGGCAAGGGACCCAAAACCTGGAGCAGCCAGGAGATTGGTCATTCCCCTGCAGTACAGAGAGTTCCTCCTAAGTCTGGCACATGACATTCCTTTGGCTGGACATTTGGGTCAGATTAAAACATGGGAAGGGCTTGTCCCCCTGTTTCAATGGCCTAGGATGTCAGAGGACACAAAAGATTTTTGTAAGTCTTGCGTAACCTGCCAAGCCAGTGTCAAGACTGGTGGCACACCAAAGGCTCCCCTTATTCCATTACCTGTGGTTGGGGTTCCCTTTGAAAGGGTAGGGGTTGACATAGTTGGCCCCCTTGACCCTCCTACTGCTTCAGGGAATAGGTTTATCTTGGTGGTAGTGGACCATGCCACAAGATATCCTGAAGCAATTCCTCTAAGGACCACTACAGCACCTGCAGTGGCAAAAGCCCTCCTGGGAATTGGTTCCAGTGTAGGATTTCCAAAAGAGGTTGTATCAGACAGGGGTAGTGACTTTATGTCTGCATACTTGAAAGCTATATGGAAGGAATGTGGTGTAACATCACAAATTCACCACACCTTATCATCCACAAACAAATGGACTGGTAGAGAGGTTTAATAAAACTCTCAAAGGAATGATAATGGGACTCCCTGAAAAACTCAGGAGGAGATGGGATGTTCTGTTACCTTGCCTCCTTTTTGCTTACAGGGAGGTACCCCAGAAAGGAGTGGGCTTCAGCCCCTTTGAACTCCTCTTTGGGCACCCTGTAAGAGGTCCACTAACACTTGTGAAGGAGGGTTAGGAACAACCTTTAAAAGCTCCTTAGCAGGATATAGTGGACTATGTACTTGGCCTAAGATCCAGAATGGCGGAGTACATGAAAAAGGCCAGTAAAAACCGTCAGGCCAGCCAAGAGCTCCAAAAGCAATGGCATGACCAGAAGGCTGTATTGATTCAGTACCAACCAGGACAGAAGGTGTGGGTATTGGAGCCTGTGGCCCCAAGAGCACTCCAGGACAAATGGAATGGACCCCACCTCATTGTTGAAAAGAAGGGCAAGGTCACCTACTTAGTTGACCTTGGCACTGCCAGGAGTCCCCTTAGGGTGATTCATGTCAACCGCCTAAAACCCTACCATGACAGGGCTGATCTCACCCTGCTCATAGCAACAGATGAGGGACAGGAAGAAGAGAGTGACCCTCTCCCTGATCTCTTCTCTTCCACAGAAGAGGATGCTCTAGTGGAAGGTGTAGTTTTGGCAGACTGTCTTACTGCTGAGCAGAAAGACAACTGCATAAATTTCTTAGGTCAGTTTTCTGAAATCTTTTCAACTGTGCCAGGCACCACATCTTGGTGTGAACACACAATTGATACTGGAGACAGCATGCCTGTCAAGAGTAAAATCTATAGGCAGCCTGACCATGTCAGGGACTGCATAAAGCAAGAAGTTCAGAAAATGCTTGACTTAGGAGTGGTTGAACATTCTGAAAGCCCATGGGCCTCTCCTGTGGTGCTGGTACCAAAGCCTCACTCAAAAGATGGAAAAAGGGAGATGAGGTTTTTTGTAGATTACAGGGGTCTCAACCAGGTAAAAAAAGCTGATGCTCACCTGTAGGAGGCTGGCCTGGCTTGTAGTGGGTAACAAGGGGTACTTACACTCTGTACCAGGTCCAGTTATCCCTTATTAGTGTAGAAGAGGTGTTTCTAGCGGCTTAGACTGATAGAATGTAGCTATAGCAGAGCAGCTTAGGCTGAACTAGGAGACATGCAAAGCTCCTACTATACCACTGGTGTCATATGCACAATATCATAAGAAAACACAATACACAGATATACTAAAAATAAAGGTACTTTATTTTTATGACAATATGCCAAGAGTATCTCAGTGAGTACCCTCAGTATGAGGATGCCAAATATACACAAGATATGTGTACACAATACCAAAAATATGCAGTAATAGCAAAAGGAAGTAATGTAAGCAATGTAAAGTTACAGTAGATTGCAATAGGAGCACATAGGTATAGGGGCAACACAAACCATATACTCCAAAAGTGGAATGCGAACCACGAATGGACCCCAAACCTATGTGAGCTTGTAGAGGGTCACTGGGACTGTAAGAAAACAGTGAGGGTTAGAAGAATAGCTCACCCCAAGACCCTGAAAAGTAGGTGTGAAGTGCACCTATAACCCCCAGAGAGCACAGAAGTCATGATAGGGGGTGTCTGCAAGGAAGACCAACACCAGCAAAGCAACAACAGTGGATTTCCGGACCAGAGTACCTGTGAAACAAGGGGACCAAGTCTAAGAGTCGCGACAATGTCGAGAGTGGCCAGCTGAGGGTGCAAAGAAGCTGCCACCGGATGGTAGAAGCTATGGGTTCAGCAAGAACAAAGAGGGCTAGAAACTTCCCCTTTGGTGGATGGATGTCCCACGTCGTGAAGAAGCTTGCAGAGGTGTTCACACGCAGAAAGACCGCAAACAAGCCTTGCTAGTTTCAAGGGTCGCGGTTAGGGTTTTTGGATGCTGCTGTGGCCCAGGAGGGACCAGGATGTCACCACTTGGATGAGGAGACAGAGGGGGCACGCAGAAAGTCAGGGAGCCCTCACAGAAGCAGGCAGCACCCGCAGAAGTACCGGAACAGGCACTTGGAAGAGGAGTGAACCGGAGTCCACCCGAAGTCACAAAAGGGAGTCCCTCGACGCAGGAGGACAACTCAGAAGGTTGTGCACTGCAAGTTAGAGTGTCGGGGACCCAGGCTTGGCTGTGCATGAAGTAAATCCTGGAAGAGTGC
Source organism: Pleurodeles waltl (assembly GCF_031143425.1). Taxonomy (NCBI): domain Eukaryota; kingdom Metazoa; phylum Chordata; class Amphibia; order Caudata; family Salamandridae; genus Pleurodeles; species Pleurodeles waltl. The sequence goes on from NC_090436.1 coordinate 37,647,236, forward strand.
ACAGGAGCCGGAGCAGCTGCAAATCACACGGTACCCAGCAATGCAGTCTAGAGTGGGGAGGCAAGGACTTACCTCTACCAAACTTGGACTGAAGAGTCACTGGACTGTGGGAGTCACTTGGACAGAGTTGCTGAGTTCCAGGGACCAAGCTCGTCGTGCTAAGAGGGGATCCAATGGACCGGTGATGCAGTCTTTTGGTGCCTGCGGTGCCAGGGCGAAGATTCTGTCGTCCCACAGGAGATTTCTTCAGAGCTCCTGGTGCAGAAAGGAGGCAGGCTACCCCCAGAGCATGCACCACCAGGAAAACAGTCGAGAAGGCTGGAGGATAAGCGATACAAGGTTGCAGTAGTCGTCTTTGCTACTTTGTTGCAGTTTTGCAGGTGTCCTGAGCAGTCAGTGGTCGATCCTTTGGCAGAAGGTGAAGAGAGAGATGCAGAGGAACTCTGGTGAGCTCTTGCAATCGGTATCTGAAGAATTCCCCAAAGCAGAGACCCTAAATAGCCAGAAAAGGAGGTTTGGCTACCTAGGAAGGAGGATAGGCTAGTAAGAAAGGTAAGAGCCTATCAGGAGGAGTCTCTGACGTCACCTACTGGCCCTGGCCACTCAGAGCAGTCTAGTGTGCCAGCACACCTCGGAATCCAAGATGGCAGAGGTCTGGGGCACACTGGAGGAGGTCTGGGCATCTCCCCTGGGAGGTGCAGGTCAGGGGAGTGGTCACTCCCCTTTCCTTTGTCCAGTTTCACACCAGAGCAGGGCTGGGGGATCCCTGAACTGGTGTAGACTAGCTTATGCAGAGATGGGTACCATCTGTGCCCATCAAAGCATTTCCAGAGGCTGGGGGAGGCTACTCCTCCCCAGCCCTGACACCTTTTTCCAAAGGGATAGGGTGTAACACCCTCTCTCTGAGGAAGTCCTTTGTTCTGCCTTCCTGGGCCAAGCCTGGCTGGACCCCAGGAGGGCAGAAACCTGTCTGAGGGGTTGGCAGCAGCAGCAGCTGCAGTGAAACCCCGGGAAAGGTAGTTTGGCAGTACCCAGGTCTGTGCTAGAGACTCGGGGGATCATGGAATTGTCTCCCCAATGGCAGAATGGCATTGGGGTGACAATTCCATGATCTTATACATGTTACATGGCCATGTTGGGAGTTACCATTGTGACGCTATACATATGTAGTGACATATGTATAGTGCACGCGTGTAATGGTGTTCCCGCACTCACAAAGTCCGGGGAATTTGCCCTGAACAATGTGGTTGCACCTTGGCTAGTGCCAGGGTGCCCACACACTAAGTAACTTAGCACCCAACCTTTACCAGGTAAAGGTTAGACATATAGGTGACTTATAAGTTACTTGAGTGCAGTGGTAAATGGCTCTGAAATAACGTGGACGTTACTTCACTAAGGCTGCAGTGGCAGGCATGTGTAAGTATTGTCAGATCTCCCTATGGGTGGCAAAAGAAATGCTGCAGCCCATAGGGATCTCCTGGAACCCCAATACCCTGGGTACCTCAGTACCATATACTAGGGAATTATAAGGGTGTTCCAGTATGCCAATGTGAATTGGTGAAATTGGTCACTAGCCTGTTAGTGACAATTTGGAAAGCAGAGAGAGCATAACCACTGAGGTTCTGGTTAGCAGAGCCTCAGTGAGACAGTTAGTCATCACACAGGGAACACATACAGGGCACACTTATGAGCACATACACTAAATCAACATATATACAGTGAAATATGGGGGTAACATGCCAGGCAAGATGGTACTTTCCTACATCACCCTATACCCAGGGCAGATGAGCTCATAGATACACTGGCATCTGCCAAGTATCTAAGCACCTTTGATTTGACCGCAGGGTATTGGCAGATCAAATTATCAGAGGATGCTAAAGCAAAAACTGCATTTTCGACTATTGGAGGGCACTACAAATTCACAGTAAAGCCCTTTGGTTTGAAAAATGCACCTGCCACTTTTCAGAGGTTGGTGAATACAGTCCTGCAAGGGTTGGAGGCTTTTAGTGCAGCATATTTGGACGATATAGCTGTCTTTAGCTCCACCTGGGATGATCACCTGGTCCACCTGTGGAAAGTTTTGGAGGCCCTGCAAAAGGAAGGCCTCACTATCAAGGCTTCAAAGTGCCAGATAGGGCAGGGGAAAGTGGTTTATCTGGGACACCTGGTAGGTGGAGAACAGATTGCACCACTTCAGGGGAAAATCCAAACAGTCATGGATTGGGTTCCCCCTACAACTCAGACCCAGCTGAGAGCCTTCCTAGGCCTCACTGGGTATTACAGGAAATTCATTAAAAACTATGGCTCCATTGCAGCCCCACTTAATGATCTCACTAGCAAGAAGATGCCTAAAAAGGTATTGTGGACAGCTAGCTGTCAGAAAGCTTTTGATGAGCTCAAACAGGCCATGTGCACTGCACCTGTCCTAAAAAGCCCATGTTACTCAAAGAAATTCATTGTTCAAACTGATGCATCTGAATTACGGGTAGGGGCAGTCTTATCACAACTCAATTCTGAGGGCCAGGATCAACCTGTTGCTTTTATCAGCAGGAGTTTGACCCCTAGAGAAAAGTGTTGGTCTGCCATAGAGAGGGAGGCCTTTGCTGTGGTCTGGGCACTGAAGAAATTGAGGCCATACCTGTTTGGCACTCACTTCATTGCTCAGACAGACCACAAACCTCTACTTTGGCTAAAACAAATGAAAGGTGAAAACCCTAAATTGTTGAGGTGGTCCATATCTCTACAGGGAATGGACTATACAGTGGAACATAGACCAGGGAGTACCCACTCCAATGCAGATGGACTCTCCAGATATTTCCACTTAGAGAATGAACACTCATCAGGTCATGGCTAGTCTTATTGTCCTTCGTTTGGGGGGGGGGAGTTGTGTAGGAAACTACCATCTTGCCTGGCATGTTACCCTCATATTTCACTGTATATATGTTGTTTTAGTGTATGTGTCACTGGGACCCTGCCAGCCAGGGCCCCAGTGCTCATAAGTGTGCCCTGTATGTGTTCCCTGTGTGATGACTAACTGTCTCACTGAGGCTCTGCTAACCAGAACCTCAGTGGTTATGCTCTCTCTGCTTTCCAAATTGTCACTAACAGGCTAGTGACCAATTTCACCAATTCACATTGGCATACTGGAACACCCTTATAATTCCCTAGTATATGGTACTGAGATACCCAGGGTATTGGGGTTCAAGGAGATCCCTATGGGCTTCAGCAATTCTTTTGCCACCCATAGGGAGCTCTGACAATTCTTACACAGGCCTGCCACTGCAGCCTGCGTGAAATAACGTCCACGTTATTTCACAGCCAATTTACACTGCACATAAGTAACTTATAAGTCACCTATATGTCTAACCTTCACCTGGTGAAGGTTGGGTGCCAAGTTACTTAGTGTGTGGGGACCCTGGCACTAGCCAAGGTGCCCCCACATCATTCAGGGCAAATTCCCCGGACTTTGTGAGTGCGGGGACACCTTTACACGCGTGCACTATACATAGGTCACTACCTATGAATAGCGTCACAATGGTAACTCCGAACATGGCCATGTAACATGTCTAAGATCATGTAATTGTCACCCCAATACCATTCTGGCATTGGGGAGACAATTCCATGTTCCCCTGAGTCTCTAGCACAGACTCTGGTACTGCCAAACTGTCTTTCCCGGGGTTTCCACTGCAGCTGCTGCTGCTGCCAACCCCTCAGACAGGATTCTGCCCTCCTGGGGTCCAGGCAGCTCTGGCCCAGGAAGGCAGAACAAAGGATTTCCTCTGAGAGAGGGTGTTACACCCTCTCCCTTTGGAAATAGGAAATAGGTATGAAGGGCTGGGGAGGAGTAGCCTCCCCCAGCCTCTAGAAATGCTTTGATGGGCACAGATGATGCCCATCTCTGCATAAGCCAGTCTACACTGGTTCATGGATACCCCATCCCTGCTCTGGTGCGAAACTGGACAAAGGAAAGGGAAGTGACCACTCCCCTGACCAGTACCTCCCGGAGAGGTGCCCAGAGATCCTCCAGTGTGTCCCAGACCTCTGCCATCTTGGAAACAGAGGTGTTGGGGGCACACTGGACTGCTCTGAGTGGCCAGTGCCAGCAGGTGATGTCAGAGACCCCCTCTGATAGACTCTTACCTTTCTTGGTAGCCAAACCTCCTTTTCTGGCTATTTAGGGACTCTGCTTTGGGGGATTCTTCAGATAATGAATGAAAGAGCTCACCAGAGTTCCTCTGCATCTCCCTCTTCAACTTCTACCAAGGAACGACCGCTGACTGCTCCAGGATGCCTGCAAAACTGCAACAAAGTAACAAGACGACGAGCAGCAACATTGTAGCGCCTCATTCTGCCTGCTTTCTTGACTGTGTCCCGGTGGTGCATGCTCTGGGGGTCACCTGCCTTCACCCTGCACCAGAAGCTCAGAAGAAATCTCCTCTGGGTCGACGGAATCTTCCCCCTGCTAACGCAGGCAACAAAAGACTGCATCACCGATGCTCTTTGTCTCCTCTCATCCTGACGAGCTAGGTCCCTGGAACACATGAACTCTATCCAAGTGACTCCCACAGTCTAGTGATCCTTCAGTCCAAGTTTGGTGGAGGTAAGTCCTTGCCTCCCCACGCTAGTCTGCAAACCTGTGTACTGCGTGATTTGCAGCTGCTCCGTCTTCTGTGCACTCTTCCAGGATTTCCTTCGTGCACAGCCTAGTCTGTGTTCCCAGCACTCCGTCCTGCAGTACACAACCCGCTGAGTTGGCCTCCGATGTCGTGGGACCCTCTTTTGTAACTCTGCATGGACTCCAGTTCACAAATCTTCCAAGTGCCTGTTCAGGTACTTCTACGGGTGCTGCCTGCTTCTGTGAGAGCTCTCTGAGTTGCTGAGCCCCACTCTGTCTCCTCCTCCAAGGGGCGACATCCTGGTCCTTCCTGGTCCTCAGCATCACCCAAAAACCTCTAGCGCGACCCTTGCAGCTGTCCAGGCTTGTTTACAGTATTTCTGTGTGGGAACACTTCTGCAACCTTTGTTTTGACGTGGGACATCTTCCTTCCAAAGGAGAAGTTCCTAGTCCTCTTCGTTCTTGCACAATTCCAAGCTTCTACCATCCGGAGGCAGCTTCCTTGCACCTTCATCCGGGGTTTCCTGGGCTCCTGCCCCCCTGGACACTGTCGTGACTATTGGACTTGGTCCATTTGCTTTGCAGGTCTTCAGGTCCAGGAATCCGTCTTCAGTGCACTGCTGGTGTTTGTTGTTCTTGTAGAATCCCCCTATCACGACTATTGTGCTCTTTTGGGGTAGTAGGTGTACTTTACTCCTACTTTTCAGGGTCTTGGGGTGGGGTGTCTTGGACACCCTGACTGTTTTCTTACAGTCCGAGCGACCCTTTACAAGCTCCCATAGGTCTGGGGTCCATTCGTGATTCGCATTCCACTTTTGGAGTATATGGTTTGTGTTGCCCCTAGACCGATGTTTGCCTATTGCATCCTGTTGTAATTCTACACTGTTTGCATTACTTTTCTGACTCTTACTTACCTGTTTTCGGTTTGGGTACATATAACTTCTGTATATTACTTACCTTCTTACTGAGGGTACTCCCTGAGATACTTGTGGCATATTGTCATAAAATAAAGTACCTTTATTTTTTAGTAACTCTGAGTATTGTGTTTTCTTATGATATTGTGCATATGATATAAGTGGTATAGTAGGAGCTTTGCATGTCTCCTAGTTCAGCCTAAGCTACTTTGCCATAGTTACCTTCTATCAGCCTAAGCTGCTAGAAACACCTCTATTCTACTAATAAGGGATAACTGGACCTGGCACAAGGTGTAAGTATCTTTGGTTCCCACTACAAGCCAGGCCAGCCTCCTACATTGGTGGTGCAGCGGCGGGATAAGTACTTGCAACTGCTTTACCACTTTGTCATTTTGTACTTTTCATAAGAGAATCATATACCAAACAGTTCAGTGTATGTACACCTGTCGGAGGCTGGACTGGCTTGTAGTGAGTACCAAGGGGTACTTGCACCTTGCACCAGGCCCAGTTATCCCTTATTAGTGTATAGGGTGTCTAGCAGCTTAGGCTGATAGATAATGGTAGCTTAGCAAAGCAGCTCAGGCTGAACTAGGAGACGTGTGAAGCTACTACAGTACCACTTAGTGTCATATGCACAATATCATAAGAAAACACAATACACAGTTATACTAAAAATAAAGGTACTTTATTTTTATGACAATATGCCAAAGTATCTTAGAGTGTACCCTCAGTGAGAGGATAGGAAATATACACAAGATATATATACACAATAGCAAAAATATGCAGTATAGTCTTAGAAAACAGTGCAAACAATGTATAGTTACAATAGGATGCAATGGGGAAACATAGGTATAGGGGCAACACAAACCATATACTCCAGAAGTGGAATGCGAACCACGAATGGACCCCAAACCTATGTGACCTTGTAGAGGGTCGCTGGGACTATTAGAAAATAGTGAGAGTTAGCAAAATAACCCACCCCAAGACCCTGAAAAGTGAGTGCAAAGTGCACCAAAGTTCCCCTAAGGACAAAATAGTCGTGTTAGAGGGAGAATGCAAGGAAAACACAAATCAGCAATGCAACAACGATGGATTCCTGTCTGAAGGTACCTGTGGAACAAGGGGACCAAGTCCAAAAGTCACAAGCAGCTCGGAGATGGGCAGATGCCCAAGAAATGCCAGCGGTTGGTGCAAAGAAGCTCTTACTAGGCTGAAGAACTGTGAATACTGCAGGAACGACAAGGGCTAGAGACTTCCCCTTTGGAGGATGGATCCCCCGCGCCTTGGAGAGTCGTGCAGAAGTGTTTTCCCGCCGGATGGACGCCAACAAGCCTTGCTACACGCAAATCGTGCGTTTGGCGTTTTTGGACGCTGCTGGGGCCCAGGAGGGACCAGGAGGTCGCAAATTGGACCTGCAGAGAGAGGGGACGTCGAGCAAGACAAGGAGCCCTCACTGAAGCAGGTAGCACCCGGAGAAGTGCCAGAAACAGGCACTACGAGGATGCGTGAAACGGTGCTCGCCGAAGTTGCACAAAGGAGTCCCACGTCGCCGGAGACCAACTTAGAAAGTCGTGCAATGCAGGTTAGAGTGCCGTGGACCCAGGCTTGGCTGTGCACGAAGGATTTCCGCCGGAAGTGCACAGGGGCCGGAGAAGCTTGCAAAGTCGCGGTTCCCAGCAATGCAGCCCAGCGAGGTGAGGCAAGGACTTACCTCCACCAAACTTGGGCTGAAGAGTCACTGGACTGTGGGGGTCACTTGGACAGTGTCGCTGGATTCGAGGGACCTCGCTCGTCGTGCTGAGAGGAGACCCAAGGGACCGGAGATGCAGCTTTTTGGTGCCTGCGGTTGCAGGGGGAAGATTCCGTCGACCCACGGGAGATTTCTTCGGAGCTTCTGGTGCAGAGAGGAGGCAGACTACCCCCACAGCATGCACAAGCAGGAAAACAGTCGAGAAGGCGGCAGGATCAGCGTTACAGAGTTGCAGTAGTCGTCTTTGCTACTATGTTGCAGGTTTGCAGGCTTCCAGCGCGGTCAGCGGTCGATTCCTTATCAGAAGGTGAAGAGGGAGATGCAGAGGAACTCGGCTGAGCTCATGCATTCGTTATCTAAAGTTTCCCCAGAGACAGAGACCCTAAATAGCCAGAAAAGAGGGTTTGGCTACCTAGGAGAGAGGAAAGGCTACTAACACCTGAAGGAGCCTATCACAAGGAGTCTCTGACGTCACCTGGTGGCACTGGCCACTCAGAGCAGTCCAGTGTGCCAGCAGCACCTCTGTTTCCAAGATGGCAGAGGTCTGGAGCACACTGGAGGAGCTCTGGACACCTCCCAGGGGAGGTGCAGGTCAGGGGAGTGGTCACTCCCCTTTCCTTTGTCCAGTTTCGCGCCAGAGCAGGGGCTAAGGGGTCCCTGAACCGGTGTAGACTGGCTTATGCAGAATTGGGCACACCTGTGCCCAACAAAGCATTTCCAGAGGCTGGGGGAGGCTACTCCTCCACTGCCTTCACACCATTTTCCAAAGGGAGAGGGTGTCACACCCTCTCTCAGAGGAAGTTCTTTGTTCTGCCATCCTGGGCCAGGCCTGGCTGGACCCCAGGAGGGCAGCTGCCTGTCTGAGGGGTTGGCAGCAGCAGCAGCTGCAGAGAAACCCCAGGAAGGGCAGTCTGGCAGTACCAGGGTCTGTGCTACAGACCACTGGGATCATGGAATTGTACCAACAATGCCAGGATGGCATAGAGGGGGCAATTCCATGATCATAGACATGTTACATGGCCATATTCGGAGTTACCATGGTGAAGCTACATATAGGTAGTGACCTATATGTAGTGCACGCGTGTAATGGTGTCCCCGCACTCACAAAGTTCAGTGAATTGGCTCTGAACAATGTGGGGGCACCTTGGCTAGTGCCAGGGTGCCCTCACACTAAGTAACTTTGCACCTAACCTTTACCAGGTAAAGGTTAGACATATAGGTGACTTATAAGTTACTTAAGTGCAGTGTAAAATGGCTGTGAAATAACGTGGACGTTATTTCACTCAGGCTGCAGTGGCAGGCCTGTGTAAGAATTGTCAGAGCTCCCTATGGGTGGCAAAAGAAATGCTGCAGCCCATAGGGATCTCCTGGAACCCCAATACCCTGGGTACCTCAGTACCATATACTAGGGAATTATAAGGGTGTTCCAGTAAGCCAATGTAAATTGGTAAAAATGGTCACTAGCCTGTCAGTGACAATTTGGAAAGAAATGAGAGAGCATAACCACTGAGGTTCTGGTTAGCAGAGCCTCAGTGAGACAGTTAGGCACCACACAGGGAACATACACATGCACACCTATGAGCACTGGGGCCCTGTGTGACAGGGTCCCAGTGACACATACATATAGGCCACAAACCTATGAGCACTGGGGTCCTGACCAGCAGGATCCCAGTGACACATAACAACCATACTGAAAACATGGTGTTTTCACTATGAGCACTGAGGCCTGGCTATCAGGATCCCAGTGAGACAGTGAAAACAGTGACAAACACCCTGACATACACTCACAAACAGGCCAAAAGTGGGGGTAACAAGGCTAGAAAGAGGCTACCTTCTCACACAACCCCCCCCCAAACGAAGGACAATAAGGCTAACCTTGGCCAGTTGAGACTTTATTGTCTAAGTGGTGATAAGTAGAGAGTAGCTCTGCAATAGACTGGTTACTCCCTTTATCATCCACTATATGGTTACTTCCCTGTGGGGATGTAAACCACCCTGTTTGAAGTTTTTTAGCTAAGCAACAATGTGAAGATGTATTTTCAGAGTTTCTATCAGTAAGTTTTAGTTTAGAGCAGTGGGAATTGTCCACTGAACCTATTTGTAGTGATGGAAATGCCAGACAGGGATGCTGTCTCAGAAAAGCCATAGCTGGGCAAAAACTTTGTCCATCTGGCTGGAAGAGAGAACAGGGATGCTGTTTCTCTTGAGTTGGAGCAGGGCAGGGATGCTGTCCTATGAGCTCCACACTAGGGCAGGGATGCTGTCCTAAGTGTTGTGAGGTAGTGCAGGGTTTCTGCACTAAAGTTTCTCTGGAAGGGTTGGAGGGATGCTCCATGTTAACTAAAATGGTGCTGTTTTTCTCACCAATGTTAGTTATCCCACAGAGAGGTACTTCCACCTCAGGGAGTCCAGCTTTGCCAGCTGATGATTCCCTTAGAACAGGTGCCACCCCAGGAGAGGTTTCTCCCACCACAGGAATAGTATCCTGAATGGTAGGGTGGTTAGGGGATACTGTGATACCCTTTTTACCTGTTGATGGAGAGGGATCCTGAGTTTTCAGGCCTCCTCTCCTTTGCTTTTTCATTTCACTTGAAATGAGAGGGAACAATTCCTCAGGGATGCCCAGCATGGCTGCATGGGCATAAAACTCTACATCAGCCCAACCTGAGGCCTCTAGGTCATTACCTAAGAGACAGTCTACAGGTAAGCTAGGTGATACCACCACCTGCTTAGGGCCAGTAACTCCACCCCAACTAAACTGAATTATAGCTAAGGGAAGAAACTTAGTGGAGTTATGGACATCAATAATCTTATACTGTTGTCCAATGATGTGTTGTTCAGGAGGCACTAGGTTTTCAGTCACCAAAGTGAAACTGGCACCTGTGTCCCTGTAGGCCAAGGCCTCAACACCATTTATTGAAACTGTCTGCCTGTACTTATCCATTGTAAGGGGACAAGCAGCCAGTGTGGCAAGGCCAATGCCACTAGGTGTGACAGAAACTGTCTTGGGACTGATTACATCAGTTTCCACTATGGACCCATAAGTGAACCCAACTACACCCTTTGCTTGACTGTTGCCAGCAGTCCCACCACTAGTACCACTACTGCTAGGGGCACTAGAGCTTGATGTATTAGTGGTGGTAGGCTCAGGGGGTTTACCTGGACAGGACTTATCCCCTGGCCTATGGCCTCTGTTTTTACACACAAAGCACCAAGGCTTTTTAATGTGTGCAGGTTGGGAAGAAGAGGAAGAATTTGTTTTATCCCCACCCTCTGAAGAGTGTTTAAGATTTGAAGTGGGATCTTTGGTTTTACCCTTATCCCCATGCTTATCTTGAGATTTTTCACCATCTTTCTTCTTATTGCCATCTTTGTCACCCCCTGTATGAACTTTTCTGTTCACCCTTGTTCTGACCCATTTGTCTGCCTTCTTTCCCAATTCTTGGGGAGAGGTCAGATCAGAGTCTACCAGGTACTGGTGCAACAAATCAGACACACAATTATTAAGTATATGCTCTCTCAGGATTGTGTTATACAGGCTTTCATAATCAGTAACTTTACTGCCATGTAACCACCCCTCCAAGGCCTTCACTGAATGGTCAATGAAATCAACCCAGTCTTGTGAAGACTCCTTTTTGGTCTCTCTGAACTTTATCCTGTACTGTTCAGTGGTTAAGCCATAACCATCCAGGAGTGCATTCTTAAGAACTTGGAAATTATTAGCATCATTTTCTTTTACAGTAAGGAGCCTATCCCTACCTTTTCCAGTAAATGATAGCCATAGGATAGCAGCCCACTGCTTTTGAGGGACATCCTGTACAGCACAGGCCCTCTCAAGTGCAGCAAACCACTTGTTAATGTCATCCCCCTCCTTATAAGGGGGAACTATCTTGTGCAGATTCCTGGAATCATGCTCTTTTGCAGGATGACTATGGGGAATACTGCTGCTGCCACCATGGGTTTCTAAACCCAACTTCTGTCTTTCCCTCTCTACTTCTAAAGACTGTCTATCCAAATCCAGCTGTTGCTTCTTGAGCTTCAGTCTGGTTTGCTCCACTCTCAATCTATTGAGCTCCCTTTCTAACAATCTGTCATCAGGGTGGGTGGGAGGGACATTTCTAGATACAGAGGTATGATGGGAATGAACAGAAGGAGACCTGTCCCTTACAGAGGGCACCCTAACAGCTTGGCTACCAGTATAATGTGAGAGCACACCATTAGTATGGTGTGATTCAACCTCTGTACCAACTATGCTAGACTGTCTAGTAATGGGCAGGCTGAGAAGTTTATTTCCTGAACCTTTTCCTGGGGGAGTCCCTGGATCAGATTGAGAACCATTAGCTACTTTTTCTACAGATTGGGCACTTATGGCCTTATCCTGTACTCTAAGCAAATTAATTAACAGTTCTAAGGAAGGATTCTTCCCTACACTCAAACCTCTCTCTATGCAGAGACTCCTTGCTCCTTTCCAGCTAAGGTGATCATATGCAAGTTTGGACAGTTCAACATTTTTTTCTGTGCCAGACATTTTTTAGAGAGAGTTAAAGTGATAGAAAAAGAGAAAAAAGTTTTCAGAACTTTTTGGAAAGACAGAAAAAACTTTTTAAACTTTTAAGAACTTTTTGAAAGTTTAGAAGTACTTTTCAGCACTTAGAAAAGAGTGAAAAGAGGAAATGCAAAACTTTTTGGCTATGTGTATATACACTGACCTTGTTTTGTATATTTTCCTCTTATGAAAAGTACAGTGACAAGAGTGGTAAGTAGTCTCAAAGCACTTATCCCACCGCTGCACAACCAATGTAGGAGGCTGGACTGGCTTGTAGTGAGTACCAAGGGGTACTTGCACCTTGCACCAGGCCCAGTTATCCCTTATTAGTGTATAGGGTGTCTAGCAGCTTAGGCTGATAGATAATGGTAGCTTAGCAAAGCAGCTCAGGCTGAACTAGGAGACGTGTGAAGCTACTACAGTACCACTTAGTGTCATATGCACAATATCATAAGAAAACACAATACACAGTTATACTAAAAATAAAGGTACTTTATTTTTATGACAATATGCCAAAGTATCTTAGAGTGTACCCTCAGTGAGAGGATAGGAAATATACACAAGATATATATACACAATAGCAAAAATATGCAGTATAGTCTTAGAAAACAGTGCAAACAATGTATAGTTACAATAGGATGCAATGGGGAAACATAGGGATAGGGGCAACACAAACCATATACTCCAGAAGTGGAATGCGAACCACGAATGGACCCCAAACCTATGTGACCTTGTAGAGGGTCGCTGGGACTATTAGAAAATAGTGAGAGTTAGCAAAATAACCCACCCCAAGACCCTGTAAAGTGAGTGCAAAGTGCACCAAAGTTCCCCTAAGGACAAAATAGTCGTGTTAGAGGGAGAATGCAAGGAAAACACAAATCAGCAATGCAACAACGATGGATTCCTGTCTGAAGGTACCTGTGGAACAAGGGGACCAAGTCCAAAAGTCACAAGCAGCTCGGAGATGGGCAGATGCCCAAGAAATGCCAGCGGTTGGTGCAAAGAAGCTCTTACTAGGCTGAAGAACTGTGAATACTGCAGGAACGACAAGGGCTAGAGACTTCCCCTTTGGAGGATGGATCCCCCGCGCCTTGGAGAGTCGTGCAGAAGTGTTTTCCCGCCGGATGGACGCCAACAAGCCTTGCTACACGCAAATCGTGCGTTTGGCGTTTTTGGACGCTGCTGGGGCCCAGGAGGGACCAGGAGGTCGCAAATTGGACCTGCAGAGAGAGGGGACGTCGAGCAAGACAAGGAGCCCTCACTGAAGCAGGTAGCACCCGGAGAAGTGCCAGAAACAGGCACTACGAGGATGCGTGAAACGGTGCTCGCCGAAGTTGCACAAAGGAGTCCCACGTCGCCGGAGACCAACTTAGAAAGTCGTGCAATGCAGGTTAGAGTGCCGTGGACCCAGGCTTGGCTGTGCACGAAGGATTTCCACCGGAAAGGCACAGGGGCCGGAGAAGCTTGCAAAGTCGCGGTTCCCAGCAATGCAGCCCAGCGAGGTGAGGCAAGGACTTACCTCCACCAAACTTGGGCTGAAGAGTCACTGGACTGTGGGGGTCACTTGGACGGTGTCGCTGGATTCGAGGGACCTCGCTCGTCGTGCTGAGAGGAGACCCAAGGGACCGGAGATGCAGCTTTTTGGTGCCTGCGGTTGCAGGGGGAAGATTCCGTCGACCCACGGGAGATTTCTTCGGAGCTTCTGGTGCAGAGAGGAGGCAGACTACCCCCACAGCATGCACAAGCAGGAAAACAGTCGAGAAGGCGGCAGGATCAGCGTTACAGAGTTGCAGTAGTCGTCTTTGCTACTATGTTGCAGGTTTGCAGGCTTCCAGCGCGGTCAGCGGTCGATTCCTTATCAGAAGGTGAAGAGGGAGATGCAGAGGAACTCGGCTGAGCTCATGCATTCGTTATCTAAAGTTTCCCCAGAGACAGAGACCCTAAATAGCCAGAAAAGAGGGTTTGGCTACCTAGGAGAGAGGAAAGGCTACTAACACCTGAAGGAGCCTATCACAAGGAGTCTCTGACGTCACCTGGTGGCACTGGCCACTCAGAGCAGTCCAGTGTGCCAGCAGCACCTCTGTTTCCAAGATGGCAGAGGTCTGGAGCACACTGGAGGAGCTCTGGACACCTCCCAGGGGAGGTGCAGGTCAGGGGAGTGGTCACTCCCCTTTCCTTTGTCCAGTTTCGCGCCAGAGCAGGGGCTAAGGGGTCCCTGAACCGGTGTAGACTGGCTTATGCAGAATTGGGCACACCTGTGCCCAACAAAGCATTTCCAGAGGCTGGGGGAGGCTACTCCTCCCCTGCCTTCACACCATTTTCCAAAGGGAGAGGGTGTCACACCCTCTCTCAGAGGAAGTTCTTTGTTCTGCCATCCTGGGCCAGGCCTGGCTGGACCCCAGGAGGGCAGCTGCCTGTCTGAGGGGTTGGCAGCAGCAGCAGCTGCAGAGAAACCCCAGGAAGGGCAGTCTGGCAGTACCAGGGTCTGTGCTACAGACCACTGGGATCATGGAATTGTACCAACAATGCCAGGATGGCATAGAGGGGGCAATTCCATGATCATAGACATGTTACATGGCCATATTCGGAGTTACCATGGTGAAGCTACATATAGGTAGTGACCTATATGTAGTGCACGCGTGTAATGGTGTCCCCGCACTCACAAAGTTCAGTGAATTGGCTCTGAACAATGTGGGGGCACCTTGGCTAGTGCCAGGGTGCCCTCACACTAAGTAACTTTGCACCTAACCTTTACCAGGTAAAGGTTAGACATATAGGTGACTTATAAGTTACTTAAGTGCAGTGTAAAATGGCTGTGAAATAACGTGGACGTTATTTCACTCAGGCTGCAGTGGCAGGCCTGTGTAAGAATTGTCAGAGCTCCCTATGGGTGGCAAAAGAAATGCTGCAGCCCATAGGGATCTCCTGGAACCCCAATACCCTGGGTACCTCAGTACCATATACTAGGGAATTATAAGGGTGTTCCAGTAAGCCAATGTAAATTGGTAAAAATGGTCACTAGCCTGTCAGTGACAATTTGGAAAGAAATGAGAGAGCATAACCACTGAGGTTCTGGTTAGCAGAGCCTCAGTGAGACAGTTAGGCACCACACAGGGAACATACACATGCACACCTATGAGCACTGGGGCCCTGTGTGACAGGGTCCCAGTGACACATACATATAGGCCACAAACCTATGAGCACTGGGGTCCTGACCAGCAGGATCCCAGTGACACATAACAACCATACTGAAAACATGGTGTTTTCACTATGAGCACTGAGGCCTGGCTATCAGGATCCCAGTGAGACAGTGAAAACAGTGACAAACACCCTGACATACACTCACAAACAGGCCAAAAGTGGGGGTAACAAGGCTAGAAAGAGGCTACCTTCTCACAACACCTAACCCAAAAAGTTTGCTTTTCTATCCTAAAACTTTTTACAAAGTTCTGAAAAGTTTCTTAAACTTCTAAAAGTTTTCTAAAAGTTAGAAAAAGTGTTTTTCTCTGTGCTTTAAAAAGTTCTACAACTTTCTCTCTCTTCTCCCTTTCCTTAAACCTTGTACTATCATGTCTGTTGTAGATTCCACTCTCAAAACTGTCAATGCTACTTATGAAATTTTGAACTACAAGAGCTTATGGAGTCTTTGCATAGATAGACGTTTATGTATAGGAAAGAACCCTACAAAAGAGTTTCTTTTTAACATGCTTGTGGTGGATGACCAGAACCAGTCTGGCCCATCAAATGAGAGGTTAGAAAATGTGGAAGCTTCCCAGTCTGACTCAGGAGACTTCACTGAAAAGGGTGGGGAGGGTTCTTATCAGGGCCTGCCCCCTAGCAAGGCACCTAGTGAAGCTGGTAGTGTTAAGGGTTCCAATAACAGTAGGACATCCTTTATCCCTAGAGGCCAGGTTACCAGGGTCCAGACAGTTAGAGACAGGCCCCCCTCTGAAGTTTCCAATTTGTCATCTGTGTCAAAGCATTCCCAACCCACCCATCCTGAGGATAACTTGTTAGAAAGGGAACTCAAAAGGTTTGTGGTTGAAGAGACCCGACTGAAGCTTAAACAGCAACAGCTGGCCTTAGATAAGGAATCCATAGACATTGAGAAGGAAAGACAGAGGTTGGGGTTAGTTCCCCATGGCGGCAGCAGCAGTATTCCTGATAGCAATCCTGTTAGAGAGCAAGATTCCAGGAATCTGCACAAGATAGTCCCCCCTTACAAGGAGGCGGATGACATCAATAAGTTGTTTGCGAGGGCCTGTATGGTACAGTTGGTCCCTCAATCAATCAATCAATTTGTAAAGCGCGCTACATACCCGTGAGGGTTCCAAGGCGCTGGTGGGGGGGGGTTGAGGGTGCTGCTACTGCTCGAAGAGCCAAGTGTTGAGGAGTTTTCTGAAGGAAAGAAGGTCCTGGGTCTGTCGTAGATCCGACGGGAGGGTGTTCCAGGTCTTGGTGGCGAGGTACGAGAATGATCTGCTGCCGGAAGATTTGCGCCAGATGCGGGGGATGGAGGCGAGGTCGAGGTTGGTGGAGCGGAGCTGCTGGGTGGGGGTGTAGAAGCTGAGTCTGTTGTTCAGGTATGTTGGTCCGGTGTTGTGGAGTGCCTTGTGTGCGTGGGTGAGGAGCTTGAAGGTGATCCTCTTGTTGACGGGGAGCCAGTGCAGGTCTCTTAGGTGGGGGGTGATGTGGCAGTGGCGAGAGATGTTGAGGATGAGTCGGGCGGAGGCGTTTTGGATGCGTTGGAGGTGTTGAAGGGGTTTGGATGAGATACCGGAGTAGAGGGCTTTGCCGTAGTCGAGTCTGCTGCTGACGAGGGCCTGGGTTACTGTTTTTCTTATTTCTGTTGGGATCCATTTGTAAACTCTGCGGAGCATGCGGAGGGTGTTGTAGCAGGAGGAGGAGATGGCGCTGACCTGCTTTGACATGGAGAGCGAGGAGTCGAGGGTGAAGCTGAGGTTTCGTGCGCTGTCTGTGGGAGTCGGTGGGGGACCCAGTGTGGTCAGCCACCACGAGTTGTCCCAGGTGGAGGGGGTGCGCCCAAGGATGAGGACCTCCATTTTGTCCGAGTTCAGTTTCAGCCGGCTGTCTCTCATCCAGTCTGCAATGGCTTTTAGTCCCTCGTGGAGGTTGGTTTTGGCGGTGTGCAGGTCCTTGGTGAGGGAGAGGATGAGTTGGGTGTCGTCTGCGTAGGAGATGATGTTGAGGTTGTGCTGACGGGCCACTTGTGCGAGGGGGGCCATGTAGATGTTGAACAGCGTCGGGCTGAGGGATGAGCCCTGGGATACGCAGCAGATGATGTTGAAGGCTTTGGATTGGTACGGGGGGAGGCGGACTCTTTTGGTTCTGCCGGCGAGGAAGGATGCGGTCCATTCGAGGGCCCGGTCCTGGATTCCTGCTGCGTGGAGGCGGGATTTAAGGCTGTGGTGACAGACAGTGTCAAAGGCGGCTGATAGGTCTAGGAGGATGAGGGCGGATGTTTCTCCATTGTCAAGGTGGCTTCGGATGTCATCTGTGGCGGCGAGGAGGGCAGTTTCGGTGCTGTGGTTGCGTCTGAAGCCGGACTGGGATGGGTCGAGGATGTTGTTGTCTTCGAGGTACCGGGTGAGCTGAGAGTTGACGATTTTCTCGATGACCTTTGCCGGGAAAGGGAACAAAGAGATGGAACGGAAGTTTTTCAGGTCCTTGGGGTCCGCTTTTGGTTTCTTGAGAAGGGCGTTGATTTCGGCGTGTTTCCAGCTTTCCGGGAATCTTGCAGTTTCGAAGGAGATGTTGATGGCTTTCCGTAGGTGTGGTGCGATGGCTGTGTCTGCTTTGTTAAAGATGTGGTGTGGGCAGGGGTCTGATGGTGATCCAGAGGTGATGGAGTTCATGGTCTTGCGGGTTTCGTTGTCGCTGATGGTGGTAGGCTGGAGCGGGTGGAGTTCGTGGTGGATAGGGTAGGAGCGTCCGGAGTGTGAGGGGAGTTGAAGCTGTAGTGGATGTCTGTGATTTTTAGGCGGAAGGCGGTTGCTAGGGCATCGCATAGTTCTTGGGAGGGGGTGATGTCGTTGACGGTGGTGTTTGGGTTGGAGAGTTCTTTTACCTCAACAACCTCAGAACAAGAGTGAACAGAAAAGTTCATACAGGGGGTGACAAGGATGGCAAAAAAAAGGATGGTAAGTCTTCTGACAAGGGTTGTAATGAGTCTTCATCAGGCCCACAAAAACACTCTGGTGGGGGTGTGTACGAGGGTGGCTGATCTATGACACCAGACTGCGTGGTTTTGGTTTAGGTAGGCTGTCTTTATTAGTCTTTAGACGGTATACATGGTATGGGTAGAGGATAGTTGTTGTGGATTGGAAGGTTGTGATGTCATCCCCTTCTGGACGCTATATCTCGTCTTCTTCTTTCTTTCTTCCAGGACCTCGCGGGAAGCATGTGGAAACAGAAGAGAATAGACACGGTAAGTGTGGGGTTGGGTTTGGTTTTCTTTATTTTCTCTTTTCCTTTCCTCTCTGTTTTTCTTTTTCCTGTCTTTGCTCTTCACTCTCTTATTTCCCTCCCTGGTTCTCCCTCGCTTTCTCTTCTTTTACTCTCCTTGCTGTCTTCTTTCCTATCTTTCCCTCTTCTCCTGATGTTCGCGTGATTGGTTCTTCTTTGCCCTCGTACTTTTCCTTTCGTCTCTCCTTGTTTGTTTCTGCAATATCATAAGTGTACTGGCCTCTCAGCTGTCTTGGTCCTTTTCTTCTACTTAAACCTGTTTTGTCTTGTTGGTGCCTTGTCTTTTCCTGTATTCTTCTATGCGACTTTTTAGACTTGTTTCTTTCCTATTTATACCTCTCTCTTCCTTTTTTTTTTTGTAAGTGCTCCCAGTGTAGTGCCCGTTTCCTTCACCCCCCCTCTTCTCCTCCCGCCTCCCGTCTCCCACTCCTTTTCTCCCTGTCCCGCACCTCCGTACCTGGAGTGGCCACGCTTCTGCGCCGCCATGGCGGATTCTTTTGGGCAGCGGAAAACCGGCGGGAGACCGCCGGTTTTCCACTACTGACCGCGGCCAAACCGCCGCGGTCAGAATGCCCTGCGGGGCACCGCCAGCCTGTTGGCGGTGCTCCCGCCAACCCTGGCCCCGGCGGTCCATGACCGCCAGGGTCAGAATGACCCCCTTAGTGTGTGGGCACCCTGGCACTAGCCAAGGTGCCCCCACATTGTTCAGGGCAAATTCCCCGGACTTTGTGAGTGCGGGGACACCATTTCACATGTGCACTATACATAGGTCACTACCTATGTATAGCGTCACAACGGTAACTCCGAACATGGCCATGTAACATGTCTAAGATCATGGACTTGTCACCCCAATGTAATTCTGGCATTGGGGAGACAATTCCATGATCACCCGGGTCTCTAGCACTGAACCTGGGTACTGCCAAACTGCCTTTCCGGGGTCTCCACTGCAGCTGCTGCTCCTGTCAACCCCTCAGACAGGTTTCTGCCCTCATAGGGTCCAGGCAGCCCTGGCCCAGGAAGGCAGAACAAAGGATTTCCTCTGAGAGAGGGTGTGACACCCTCTCCCTTTGGAAATAGGTGTGATGGCTGGGGAGGAGTAACCTCCCCCAGCCTCTGGAAATGGTTTGGTATGCACAGATGCTGCCCACCTCTGCATAAGCCAGTCTACACCGGTTTAGGGATCCCCCAGCCCTGCTCTGGTGCGAAACTGGACAAAGGAAAGGGGAGTGATCACCCCCCTGACCTGCACTTCCCAGGGGAGGTTCCCAGAGCTCCTCCAGTGTGCCCAGACCTCTGCCATCTTGGAAACAGAGGTGTTTCTGGCACACTGGACTACTCTGAATGGCCAGTGCCATCAGGTGACGTCATAGACTCCTTCGGATAGGCTCTTACCTTTCTTACTAGCCTATCCTCCTTCCTAGGTAGCCAAACCTCCATTTCTGGCTATTTAGGGTCTCTGCTTTGGGGAATTCTTCAGATACCGAATACAAGAGCTCACCAGAGTTCCTCTGCATCTCCCTCTTCACCTTCTGCCAAAGGATCGACCGCTGACTGCTCAGGACGCCTACAAAACCGCAACAAAGTAGCAAAGACGACTACTGCAACCTTGTATCGCTTCATCCTGCCGGCTTTCTCGCCTGTTTCCTGGTGGTGCATGCTCTGGGGGTAGCCTGCCTCCTTCTTGCACCAGGAGCTCTGAAGAAATCTCCAGTGGGTCGACGGAATCTTCCCCCTGCCACCGCAGGCAACAAAAGACTGCATCACTGGTCCTCTGGGTCCCCTCTCAGCACGACGAGCGTGGTCCCTGGAACTCAGCAACTGTGTCCAAGTGACTCCCACAGTCCAGTGACTCTTCAGTCCAAGTTTGGTGGAGGTAAGTCCTTGCCCCCCCACGCTAGACTGCATTGCTGGGTACTGTGTGATTTGCAGCTGCTCCGGCTCCTGTGCACTCTTCCAGGATTTCGTTTGTGCACAGCCAAGCCTGGGTCCCCAACACTCTAACCTGCAGTGCACAACCTTCTGAGTTGTCCTCCGGCGGCATGGGACTCCCTTTTCTGACTTCGGGTGGACTCCGGTTAACTCCTCTTCTAAGTGCCTTTTCCGGTACTTCTGTGGGTGCTGCCTGCTTCTGTGAGGGCTCCCTGACTTGCTGGGCGCCCCCTCTGTCTTCTCTTCCAAGTGGCAATATCCTGGTCCCTCCTGGGCCACAGCAGCATCCAAAAACCCTAACCGCGACCGTTGCAGCTAGCAAGGCTTGTTTGCAGTCTTTCTGCGTGGGAATACCTCTGCAAGCTTCTTCACAACGTGGGACATCCATCCTCCAAAGAGGAAGTTCCTAGTCCTCTTCGTTCTTGCAAAACACCAAGCTTCTTCCATCCGGTGGCAGCTCCTTTGCACCCTCAGCTGGCATTTCCTGGGCATCTGCCCACTCTCGACACTGTCGCGACTCTTGGACGTGGTCCCCTTGTCTTACAGGTACTCAGGTCCGGAAATCCATTGTTGATGCTTTGCTGGTGTTGGTTTTCCTTGCAGAATCCCCCTATTACGACTTCTGTGCTCTCTGGGGTTTGTAGGTGCACTTTACACCTACCTTACAGGGTCTTGGGGTGGGCTATTTTTCTAACCCTCACTGTTTTCTTACAGTCCCAGCGACCCTCTACAAGCTCAATGTGATCGGGCAGCCCCGATCGCATCTCCAGAAGCGTCAGCCGACTCCGTGTCGGGTAAACCGGACACGTCAGATCCGCGTTCCCATGCTACCATGGGAACGCTCTCGGCGTCAATGACGCGTTTCCCTGTTTCCAGGGAAACGCTCAAGGACTTCCGGGCCGCCAGGGGTGAAAGGGAGGCAGTACGCGACGGAAGAGGGGAAGGAGTGGAAGGAGAGACGGAGACGGATCGGAGAGGAACGGAGCAGAGCGTCGCGATTCAGGAGGAGGAAACCGAAGTCGGAGGCAAGGAGAAGGAGACCACATACGAAGGAGCGCCGGAGGGAAGGAACCAAGGAACCAGCCACGACCCCGGAGGGTCGTGGCTTACAAAGGTACGGTCCCTCCTAGGGACAATAGATCGTAGAGAAAAAACAACCACAGGGGAAGGGAACTGGGGAGGCGTGAGAGGAGGGGGAAAAGGAGGGGGAAAAGGAGGGGCGCAGGCTCCATAACTAAGAAAAGGAGACTGGCGATCGTGTCTTACCCGGGAGCACAGTGTGTCAACTAAATCACGCCACAATTATTTAGTACATTGCACGGGTGTATCTACACTCTATCTCTATCTCCCTACTTACCTTTTCCCTTTTCTTATCTGAAGAGAAACCCCAGAAATAACCCCTTTACTTACCTTGGCGTTCTTGTATTTCTCTTGCCAGTATTCCACTGGAGCCGCCCGAGTTTCCCAGAATCCACCGACCTAGAAGGCAAGAGGAAGGAGAACGACAGATTTAAACGAAGAGAAGAACCATAACCCAAGACTCTATAGTAAACTGTAATCTTTCGAACAAAAAGGAAAAGAAAAGAACAATAATAAAAAGCCTTATTTACCGCACTACCCAATCTCAGTCTGGTTTATACCGTTCAGCCTGCCACAGTGGTGTCAGAAGTGGGATTAGTCCCGAAGGCTAAGGAACGGTATAGACAATGAGTGAAAGTCCTACTCTGGAGAAGGCCAACGCCATTTACAGTTGGTGTGGGAAGCTCACCAGCGAGAGGCCAAGGAAGATAGGGAGGCCTTACAGTCCGCCCTAAAGAGTCAAGCCACTATCTTGGGGAACAACCAACTTGTACATGAAACCGCAATGAAAAAATTAACAGAGACAATAGCCTCCAGTAAAGTTCACCCTAATGTCCCCAGTTCGGTCCTGCAAAGATACCAGGAGGGGGAAGACCCGGACTCTTTCTTTACCAACTTTGAAAGGGTAGCTTCCTCCGCCCAATGGCCAGAAGAAAGATGGGGACAATACATCGCTCCCTTACTCACAGGATTCATGCAGACAGCTTATCAAGCGGCTAATCCGGGCGGGACCACATTTTACAAGGACCTAAAAAGGAGCATTTTGGAACGGGTTGGCCATGATACCGAGTACTATAGAGTAAAGTTCCGAAAAGTAAAGTGGGGACAGAATGAGGACCCCCGAACCTTTTACTTTAGGGTTAAAGATTTGGCACTAAAATGGTTGGGACCGATAGGAAATAGCAGAGAGGATGTTATAAAGACAATCATCCTCGAACAATACCTGGATTCCCTACCCACCAGTACCAAAAACTGGATAAGGCAACATCCAAATGTAGATACAGACCTGGCCATAGACTTGGCCTGTGCTTACCACAGGTCCACCGATGTGAGAGCACTACAACCCAGACCCAACATAAAACCCCTCGCAACCCCACCAAAATCCATCCCGAGATATCCTTTAGAAGAACCGTTTCCATGTAAACAAGGGGAGGGTCATCCAATGCAGGGACCTCAATGTTTTAACTGTGGAGAATAGGGACATATAGCTCGTGCGTGCCACAGGAAGACAGAGGGGGTTGAGCCTATGGAGATAGGAGTAACCCGACGCAGAGTCCTATGCACAGGAGGGGGGGGACGCCAAATTTAAACAGACCATAAAAATTAATGGACGCCTCCTCTCTGCCCTCATAGACTCGGGTTGTAGTCAGTCCGTCATTCGACAAGATCTCATAGACCCGGTTGATATGAACTCCAGTCAGTGGGTTACCATCTGCTGTATACACGGCGACAAGGAACAATACCCTCTTAGGATAGTAGAGCTAGAGTGGGGTAAATACAGACACTTTCTTCCCGTGGGAGTTATGGACCAACTAATTGAAGAATGTATTATAGGCACAGACTACGTGCATTTTCAACAACTCTTAAATGGTACCCAGACCCAGAGGGAGACCCTCTAATGGTGGAACGAGGCTCCTTTCTTTTGTAGCCCCATTGAGTGTCCCCCATACCGCAGGAAACTTTCCCGCCGGGAAAAAAGAGACGAGAGGTTGAAGTTTCGGGTGATCCAAGAAAACAACCACCCCATAAGAGTTATAGCAGAGACTTGTAGAGCACCCATCAGCTTCCGTCAACATCAGAGAGAGGACCCTACACTCACTCATGCTTGGAGAACAGCAAAAACTGAAGAAACAGACGAGGTGGGTCCCTATTTTCTAGTACAAAGAAACCTTCTTTACAGGGTGACCACTACCAGGACAGGGGAACGCAAACACCAATTAGTAGTCCCAGAAACCTATAGGGACCAAGTACTCCTCCTAGCACATAATCAACCGGGAGGGGGACATTTCGGCAGAAAAAAAATGTAGGAATATCTCCTCAGGAAGTTCTACTGGCCAGGCGTTTTTGCCCACATTAGGAAATATTGCTTACATTGCCCTAGATGTCAACTCACCGAACCAGGCCGGCCCAGGAAAGCACCTCTCCTACCTCTTCCCATCATCGACATTCCGTTTAGCAGGGTGGGGATGGATTTAATTGGACCCCTACTATATATTGGTTATCGTAGACTATGCTACAAGGTACCCCGAGGCCCTTCCCCTCGCAAGCATGACGACTAAAACAGTAGCACAGGCGATGATAACGGTATTCACTCGGACAGGGTTTCCCCGAGAGATCCTCACTGACCAGGGTACACCATTCATGTCAAACCTCATGAAACAGATATGTAGGGTACTAGGAATTACTCAAATAAAAACTTCAGTTTATAATCCCCAGACAGACGGACTAGTTGAACGCTATAACCGGACCATTAAAACACTGTTAAAGAAGATAGTCGATGAGACGGGGAGGGATTGGGACCAGAAATTGCCCTTAGTTCTCTATGCCATTAGAACCCACGAACAGGCCTCTACGGGACATAGCCCGTTCGAACTGGTGTTCGGAAGGCAACCCCGTTCTCTTTTAGATATGGCCGTTGAAACCTGGGAGGAAGAAGAGGAAGAGGAAGGACGACCATAGTTAGAGTATGTCCAAAAGCTTAAATCACACTTACAAGAACTATGGGAGAATGTACGACAGCATCTGGAAAGGGCCCAAGAGACTTAAAAACAATATTATGATAAGGGAAGTAAATTGCGTACATTTCTTCCGAATGATCAAGTCTTGATCATGCGGCCCACGTCTGAACAAAAATTATTGGCTAGATGGCAGGGGCCCTATAGGGTTATTAGAGCAGTCTCCCCTGTCACCTACCTCCTAGAACTAAGTGTCAACCCCAAAAAAAAAAAAAATTACCACGTGAATCTCCTCAAGAAATGGGAACCAGTGGATGAGGTTAGCAGCCCAATAGAGATGGGCCGTTTTGTATCTCCCTGCAAAGACTTAGACATAGAACTGTTTCCCTTTGGAAATCAACAAACGGAGAAAATGCCCTGTGTCAACGCTTCTCTGACAATGTCAGAGAAGGGTCAGTTGTACTCCCTGTTAAACCAGTATCCACATGTCTTTTCGGACATACCTGGATGAACTTCCTTGATCTGTCACAAAATAAGAACACCACCAGGACAAACTATCCGACTACGGCCTTATCGCATTCCCGAGGCTAGGAAACATATCATAGAGGAGGAAATAAAAAAAATGATAGACTTAGGAGTAATTGAGCCTTCTGTTAGTCCCTGGTGCTCTCCAGTAGTCCTGGTCCCAAAACCCGACGGATCAGTTCGATTTTGTATTGACTTCCGCAAACTCAATGCAATATCCTTGTTCGACACTTATCCTATTCCCCGAGTGGATGATGTCCTAGAGAAGCTAGGCAGAGATAAATATTTGTCCACGTTGGACCTCACTAAAGGTTATTGGCAGATTCCCCTTTTCCCCGAAGATAAAGAGAAAACAGCCTTCTCTACTCAATCCGGTCTTTATCAATTTACAGTGCTACCCTTTGGTCTCCATGGAGCTCCGGCAACCTTTCAGAGAGTAATGGATAGGTTACTAAAACCCTTCCACACATTCTCTGCAGCTTATCTAGATGATGTCGTCATTTTTAGTAACACCTGGGTAGACCATCTACACCATCTCAACCAAGTTTTGACCACACTGGCAGGAGCCGGATTGACGGCTAATCCTAAGAAGTGTATATTAGGGAAGACTGACATATCATATCTGGGCTATACGATAGGCAATGGTATGCTACAACCACAAACAACAAAGGTTAAAGCCATTAAAAACGCCCCAACCCCAAAAACGAAAAAAGATCTGCGTTCCTTCCTTGGTTTGGTGGGCTACTACCGTAGATTTATCCCGGGATATTCCACTATTGCGGCCCCCCTTACTGATCTGTTATCCAAACGTCACCCTAACAAGTTAGTACCTTTTACAAAGGATCAGATGGCTACTTTTGAACGTTTAAGGTCCACTCTTACATCGGAGCCTGTTTTACAATGTCCGGATTTCTCTAGACCCTTTCATCTGTACACGGATGCTTCTAACGTGGGCCTTGGGGCGGTGCTCGCTCAGCCTGACACTGCGGGTAGGGATCACCCAATTGTATTTATCAGTAGGAAACTTCTTCCCCGAGAATGTCATTGCCCCATCATTGAGAAAGAGTGTTTGGCCATTAAATGGTCAGTGGAGAACTTGCAGTATTATCTTTTGGGTAGGCCTTTTATACTGTATACAGATCACGCTCCTCTTACCTGGCTTGCCTCACACAAGGATTCCAACTCTAGGATCTTACGCTGGTTCCTTGAGCTACAGCCTTTTTCCTTTCAGGTCTGCCATGTCCCTGGGTCGCAACAGGGCCCTGCGGATTACTTGTCCCGGTTCCCCTGCTCTTCTCCGGTCCTCGATCAGGACTGATCTTGGGATGGGGTGTGTGATCGGGCAGCCCCGATCGCATCTCCAGAATCATCAGCCGACTCCGTGTCGGGTTAACCCGACACGTCAGATCCGCGTTCCCATGCTACCATGGGAACGCTCTCGGCGTCAATGACGCGTTTCCCTGTTTCCAGGGAAATGCTCAAGGACTTCCGGGCCGCCGGGGGTGAAAAGGCGGCAGTACGCGACGGAAGAGGGGAAGGAGTGGAAGGAGAGACGGAGACGGGTCGGAGAGGAACGGAGCAGAGCGTCGCGATTCAGGAGGAGGAAACCGAAGTCGGAGGCAAAGAGAAGGAGACCACACACGAAGGAGCGCCGGAGGCAAGGAACCAAGGAACCAGCCACGACCCCGGAGGGTCGTGGCTTACAAAGGTACGGTCCCTCCTAGGGACAATAGATCGTAGAGAAAAAACAACCACCGGGGAAGGGAACTGGGGAGGCGTGAGAGGAGGGGGAAAAGGAGGGGCGCAGCCTCCATAACTAAGAAAAGGAGACTGGCGATCGTGTCTTACCCGGGAGCACCGTGTGTCAACTAAATCACGCCACAATTATTTAGTACATTGCACGGGTGTATCTACACTCTATCTCTATCTCCCTACTTACCTTTCCCCTTTTCCTATCTGAAGAGAAACCCCAGAAATAACCCCTTTACTTACCTTGGTGTTCTTGTATTTCTCTTGCCGGTATTCCACTGGAGCCGCCCGAGTTTCCCAGAATCCACCGACCTAGAAGGCAAGAGGAAGGAGAACGACAGATTTAAATGAAGAGAAGAACCATAACCCAAGACTCTATAGTAAACTGTAATCTTTCGAACAAAAAGGAAAAGAAAAGAACAATAATAAAAAGCCTTATTTACCGCACTACCCAATCTTAGTCTGGTTTATACCGTTCAGCCTGCCACACTCACATAGGTTTGGGGTCCATTTGTGGTTCGCATTCCACTTTTGGAGTATATGGCTTGTGTTGCCCCTATACCTATGTGCTCCTATTACAATCTATTGTAACTTTACACTGCTTGCATTACTTCCTTTTGCTATTACTGCATATTTTTGGTATTGTGTACATATATCTTGTGTATATTTGGCATACTCATACTGAGGGTGCTCACTGAGATACTTTTGGCATATTGTCATAAAAATAAAGTACCTTTATTTTGAGTATATCTGTGTATTGTGTTTTCTTATGGTATTGTGCATATGACACCAGTGGTATAGTAGGAGCTTTGCATGTCTCCTAGTTCAGCCTAAGCTGCTCTGCTATAGCTACCTTCTATCAGCCTAAGCTGCTAGAAACACCTCTTCTACACTAATAAGGGATAACTGGACCTGGTACAGAGTGTAAGTACCCCTTGGTACCCACTAGAAGCCAGGCCAGCCTCCTACAACAGATATACTAAAAATAAAGGTACTTTATTTTTATGACAATATGCCAAAAGTATCTCAGTGAGTACCCTCAGTATGAGGATGCCAAATATACATAAGATATATGTACACAATACCAATATACTAATATTAGTCACTAGCCTGCAGTGACAGTTTTAAAAAGAAGAGAGAGCATAAACACTGAGGTTCTGGTTAGCAGAGCCTCAGTGATACAGTTAGGCACCACACAGGGAACACATACAGGGCATACATTATGAGCACTGGGGTCCTGCCTAGCAGGATCCCAGTGACACATGGGCAAAAACAAACATACATACAGTGACAATGGAGGTAACATGCCAGGCAAGATCGTACTTTCCTACAGTCTCCACATGAACCTGGTCCCTGAAGCTCATTGGGGGGCGGGTCTGTGGAAGCACTTTGAGGTAGAGGGGAGGGATGCACTGACAGCCTTAGGCGATGCTCAGAATCTTACCTACTCTAACATGAAGGATGCCTTGCTTACAATGTATGGTTTTACCCCTGAGCAGTACAAGGATAAGTTTAGGTCCTACAAGAAGAAGGAATCCCAAACATGGTTGGAATGTGTTGATTCTTATTGCAGATCACTGGATGGTTGGGTGAAGGGCAGTAAGGTAACTACGTCTGAGGACTTTACAATCTGATTGCTTTTGAGCACTTGTACAGTTTGGGGGTCATTCTGACCCTGGCGGTCGACGACCACGGAAGCACCGCCAACAGGCTGGTGGTGCTTCCCAGCCCATTCTGACTGCGGCGGTAAAGCCGCGGTCAGAAATGGGGATCCGGCGGTTTCCCGCCAGAATACACCTGGCTGGGCTGAATCTCCATGGCAAGCAGCGCCGCCATGGAGATTCCGACCCCCTCCCCGCCATCCTGTTTCTGGCGGTTTTTACCGCCAGGAACAGGATGGCGGGAACGGGTGTCCTGGGGCCCCTGGGGAATGACCCCCTTTATGTTTTCCAGAGCTGCGGCAGCACCTAATTGACAGCAAGCTGACTGACCCCAGGAAGCTTGCGCAGGAAGCGGACCGCTGGGAGAACACCAAGCTCCAGAAGAGGTATGGGGTAGACCACGCCAAGGGTGGGCAGGATTCCTCTTAGAAGAAAGGGGGGGTAAGAGTAAACAGGGGGAGTTAACTGAAGGGCCCCAAACTGATTCCCAGGGTAAGGATTCCCAACCCCCCAGTGAAAGGAAGCCATGGTTTTCCAAAGAGAAGCCAGTGGCAGGTGGTCCCCCACGTAAGTACTATGCTTGTGACCAGTTGGGTCATGCGAAAGGTGGACCTCAAATGCCCCAAAAGTACACTGGCACCCACTGGTGCGCCGTCTCAGAGTTTGGCAAGTGTAGCGCTTGGGGAGGAGTTGTTTTCAGGTGGGTGGGAACCAGCTGAGATCACCCTTGTCTCACTAGGGGACAGTGAGATGGCCAGAGAACCTTTGTGCCTGAAAACACTAAGAAGTACAGGCAGTGGGTGACCATTAATGGACAGAGGGTGGAGGCTCTGAGAGACACTGGAGCCAGAATGATTACAGTGAGGAGTCAACTGGTGTCTAAAGAGCAGATTGATCCCCGGGTACTTAACCAAGTCGTTGCAGAGGACAACTCAGTGCGCCTGTGCAGAGTGGCGCAGGTTCCCTTCGAATGGGGGGGGGTCTCAGGCTCCTGGAAGGTAGCTGTGAGTCCAACCATGCCTGTTGATTGTTTGCTAGGCAATGACCTGGAGGATTCCCCTTGGAAAGAGGTGGAACACAGGTCTCACTTGGAGATGTTGGGTCTGCCTGGGTAGGTATGCGTATCCACCCGGTCAATGGCAGCCAGTCAGGGTAAACAAGAGCCCCTGGAGCCTGAAACAGTGGCCCAGGGGACCGCCAAGAAGCGGTAGGGCAGGGGGCGTGGAAACCAGCCCCCAAAGTTCCCATGGTCCGGGAGGAGGCAGCGCCTGAGGGTGATGCCCCGGAGCCTACAGGGGAATAGGTGGCTGAACTGGGGGAGGTCCCTGAGCTTTCACAGTGGCAGCAGGAAGGGGGGCCCACCAGGGAAGCATTCTGTGCAGCACAGAAGACATGCCCTACTTTGGAGGGTTTGCGGCAGCAGGCTGCAGACCAGGGGGCTGGCAAGGAGCCAGGATCACACCTGATCTATATGGGAGATGACCTCCTGTATAGCGAACCTAAGGTTCCTGAGCCTGGGTCAGCCCATGCGCTGGTGGTACCTCAGTGCTTCAGGGCCTTCCTACTGGGGTTGGCTCTTGATGTGCCTTTAGCTGGACATTTGGGACAGGACAAGACCTTTGAGAGGCTTGTCACCAACTTTTACTGGCCCCTAATGAGCAGGCACTCGTTTGCACATTGCAGGTCTTGTCAGACTTGCCAGGCAGGTGGCAAGAGAGGGAGGAAATGTAAGGCTCCCCTACAACCTTTGCCTGTTGTCAGTACTCCCTATGAGAGGGTAGGTATTGACATTGTGGGGCCTCTGGATCCCAAGACAGCCATGGGCAACAGGTTCATCCTGGTCTTGGTGGACCATGCCACCCAGTACCCAGGAGCCATTCCTTTGAGATCAATCACTTCCCCTGTCGTGGGTCGCGCTTTGATGGGGGTTTTTACTCGCATGTGGTTCCCCAAGGAAATAGTATCTGATAGGGGTACCAACTTCAGCCCTTACCACCCCAAAAGTATTGGTCTGGTTGAGAGATTCAACCGCACCTTAAAGGGCATGATCATGGGCCTGTCAGAGCCCTTGAGGCGGAAGTGGGACGTCCTCTTGCCATGCCTTTTGTTCGCCTACAGGGAGGTGCCTCAAAAGGGACTTGGGTTTAGTCCCTTTGAGATGATTTATGGCCACCCTGTGAGGGGACCTTTGAGTCTGGTTAAGGAAGCTTTGAAGAAAGCTCCTAGTAAACACCCCAGGATGTATTCAGTTACATGCTGGCTTTGAGAAACCAGACTGCCTGCTTCAGGAGTCTCGCTCAGTAGAACCTGGAAGGAAGCCAGGAGGACATGAAACGCTGGTATGACCAGAATGCAACTCTGGTCGAGTTTCAACCTGGACAAAAATTGTGGGTGATGGCACCAGTAGAGCCTAGGGCTCTCCAGGATAAGTGGATTGAGCCATTTGAGGAGGTAAAGCGCAAGAGTGAAGTCACCTACCTGGTGGACTTGCGGTCTCCAAGGAACCCTTTAAGGGTCCTGCATGTCAACCGCCTCAAACCTCACTTCGAGCAGACTGAACTGTCCATACTTCTTGCGACAGAGGATGGGGTAGAGGAGGAGAGTGAGCCTCTTCCTGACCCCCTGTCTGCAGGAGAAAAAGATGGGTCAGTGGAGGGAGTGATCCTGTCCCCCTCTGTGACTGAGGAGCAGCAAGGTGACTGTCACCACGTGTTGGGACAGTTTTCCTCACTGTTTTCCCTGATCCCAGGAGTCACACACTTGTGCACACATGATGTGGACACTGGGGACAGTACACCTATTAAACAGAAGGTTTACAGGGTCGCTGACAGGGTCAGGGCATGCATTAAGGATGAGGTATCCAAAATGCTTACCCTAGTGGTTATTGACTACTCCAGCAGTCCTTGGGCCAGCCCAGTGGTATTAGTCCCAAAGGCTGCTACACCTGGTGCCACTACAAAACTCAGGTTCTGCGTGGACTACCGGGGACTCAATGCGGTCAGCAAGACTGACGCACCCCCTATCCCCCCAGCTGATGAGCTCATTGACCGCTTGGGAGCTGCCAAGTACCTCAGTACGTTTGATTTAACATCTAGGTACTGGCAGATTGCCTAAACAGAGGGGGCCAAGGAGAGGTCAGCATTCTCTACCTCAGATGGACACTTTCAATTTAAAGTGATGCCATTTGGGATGAAGATTGCCCCTGCCACCTTTCAGAGGTTGGTCAACCAGGTGTTGGCTGGACTGGATGAGTTCAGTGTCGCCTACCTGGATGACATTGGTGTGTTTAGATCTACATGGGAGGAACACCTGCAACACCTCTGGAGAGTGTTAGAGACCCTGCAGAAGGGAGGCCTCACTATTAAGGTGAGCAAGTGCCAAATAGGGCAGGTGTACTTAGGACACCAGGTGGGGAGTGGCCAGGTGGCACCCCTACAGCCTAAAATTGATACAGTTCTGGCTTGGGAGCCTCCCAAGACCCAGACTGAAGCGAGAGCCTTTTTAGCTCTCACTGGATATTACAGGAGGTTTGTTAAGTGATATGGGACCATTGTTACCCCCTTAACTGAGTTGACTAATGTCTTATCCAGGTGTCTGGTTGACACCTGTTCGGTATAACTCAATAAGGACGCTCAATGAAGGACCACACGCAAATTGTAAATACAATTTAGCTTTACTAGAATTGCAGGTAAAATGTAAGCATTTAGCACATTAACAATAGTAGAATAAGAATAGCAATGAAAAGCATCTATTTATATATATATAGGCAAAGAATTAATTGACAGATATGTTTTGATTAACTGTATACTAAAATGCATTGCACTACGATATTCAGGAATACTTCTGATAAGCTTTGATTTACTGCACACCTCAATGCATGTTTCAGTTATTGCAGTAGTTCACACTAATAGGTTTAGAAAGCAAAATAAAAACAAGCTGAATACTTCAGGTTATAAACACAGTGCAGGCATAAATAATCAGTCATAATAATAGAGCAGAGAAACAAAGGTGTTTTATCCCTGTGCGGAAACTTAACTTAATCCACGACATGCTGGGGAGCCCTCTACCGCCTGCTTGGACCTCTCTCCCCCTCAAGCACCACGAGCAAACAGGGAGGCAGCGCTGGGCCATGGCAGCTTCCACAATTCCATCTGCGAGCTTCCAAATCCCTCACACACAGTTCAGTGCTTAAATAACTCAAAGCTTGGATTCTATCTCATTCTGCATTTTCTAGCTAATGTTATCAGTACTTGGCTGCTCTGCTCTGCTCCAGCCTTTGTTTACATTCCATCTTCTCCCTGTACTCTCGTTCTCAAGGTTGAGACGGAGTCTTCTACACAAACAAGCGTGAAAATAATATCATGAACTTTTCCACGATGTTTGGGAGGGGGTTTCAACAGGCATTACGCTCATCTACACTGCTCAAGCTAATTAACCCTTCGCGTTACAATGTCTTCCGCATCTTTCCCTAAATACTGAACAACTTCTAAGAAACAATCCAGGAAAGTGATCTGGACAGAAGCTTGTCAGAACGCTTTTGATGCCCTGAAGGCTGCCATGTGCACAGCACCTGTGCTGAAGGCACCTGACTACTCCAAAGAGTTTGTTGAGCAAACAGACGCCTCAGATCATGGTACTGGAGCAGTACTCTCACAGCTTAATGAAGAGGGCCTAGATCAACCCGTAGCCTTCATTAGCAGGCTGTTACTACCCAGGGAACGTATGTGGAGTGCCATAGAATGTGAAGTGTTTGCTGTGGTCTGGGCACTGAAGAAGCTATGACCCTACTTGTTTGGGACTCACTTCTGAGTTCAGACTGACCACAGGCCCCTCAGATGGTCAATGCAGATGAGGGGTGAGAATTAAAAACTGTTGAGGTGGTCCATTTACCCACAGGGTCTGCAGTGCCTGTGTGTGCAGTTTTAACTGTAAATTCGACTTGGCAAGTGTACTCACTTGCCAGGCCTAAACCTTCCCTTTTCTTACATGTAAGACACCCCTAAGGTAGGCCCTAGGTAGCCCCAAGGGCTGGGTGCAGTGTATGGTTAAGGTAGGACATATAGGGGGTGATTCTGACCGCAGCGGACGGCGGTCGCCGCCCGCCACGCGGTTCCCGCCGAAAGACCGCTCCGCGGTCAAAAGACCGCGGCGGTCATTCTGGATTTCCCACTGGGCTGGCGGGCGACCGCCGAAAGTCCGCCCGCCAGCCCAGCGGGAAACACCCTTCCCACGAGGACGCCGGCTCAGAATTGAGCCGGCGGTGTGGGAAGGTGCGACGGGTGCAGTTGCACCCGTCGCGAATTTCAGTGTCTGCTAGGCAGACACTGAAATTCCTTTTGGGGCCCTCTTACGGGGGCCCCTGCAGTTCCCATGCCATTGGCATGGGCACTGCAGGGGCCCCCAGGGGCCCCGTGGCACCCCCTACCGCCAACCTGTTCCCGGCGGGAGAACCGCCAGGAACTGGATGGCGGTAGGGGGTGTCAGAATCCCCATGGCGGCGGAGCGCGCTCCGCCGCCATGGAGGATTCTCAAGGGCAGCGGAAAGTCAGCGGGACACCGCCGACTTTCCGTTTCTGGCCGCGGCTGAACTGCCGCGGTCAGAATGCCCAGCGGTGCACCGCCAGCCTGTTGGCGGTGCTACCGCCGACCTCCGCCATGGCGGTAATTACCGCCAGGGTCAGAATGACCCCCATAGTAATGTGGTTTATGTGTCCTGACAGTGAAATATTGCTAAATTTGTTTTTCACTGTTGCAAGGCCTATCCCTCTCATAAGTTAACACCTTTAAATATGATTAAAGTATAGATTCCCTTTGGGAGCGGATGGACATGTGGAGTTTGGCGTCTCTGAGCTCACAATTTAAAAAAACTTATTTTAGTAAAGTTGATTTAAAGATTGTGTGTTTGAAAATACCACTTTTAGAAAGTGAGCATTTTCATGCTTATACCATTTCTGTGACTTCCTGTTTGTGGATTCCCTGTCTGGGTCAGTTTGACAGTTGGACTGGTTGCACCTCACACTAGACAGTGACACAAAGGGAGCTGAGGTGTAGTCTGTATTTCCTGATGAGCCATCTGTGCTAGGAGGGAGGAGAGGAGTGGTCACTTACACCTAAAAGGGCTATGCCTGCCCTCACACAATGCCGTCTCCAACCCCCTGGTGAGAGTCTGGGGCCTGGCCTGGGCAAGGCAGGATTTCACATTCCAGAGAGACTTTGCTTTGAAGTAGGCCTACTTCAAAGGAGAAAATGGGTATAAGAAGGGCACCCAAAACCACAGACTTCAGAACACTTCTGGAAACCAAGAGGAACCTCTGCCTGGAGAAGAGCTGAAGAGCTGAGGAAGAAGAGCTACACTGCCTGTGACTGTGCTTTGTGGAGCTATCCTGCAGTTGCTGCTTCTGCCTGTGCAAGGTGACAAAGACTGGACTTTGTGGTATGTTCCTGCTTGAAGAAGATCTCCAAAGGCTTGATTTACAGCTTGCCTCCTGTTGTTTGAAGTCTCAGGGACAGCAAAGACTTCTCTCTACCAGCACCTGGAGTCTCTGGAGAGACCCCTACTCTGCCCTGTGGTGCCCATCCAGTTCCTGGGACCCTTGAAGGAGAAGCTGGTAGCCTAAGAGGAAGAAATCCACATACAGGAAGCCGTGCGGGGAAAAGATTGACGCAAATTCAATCTGTGGCTGGAAAAACGGCGCTCCGCCGTCTTCGCGGCTGAAAATCGACGCTCGCCTGCAACGCGACCAAAGAAACCACGCACGGAGCTGGAGAAACGACACTCAGCATCGCAGACGGAGGCTGGGAGATCACAACCCACGCCGTGTGGTTCTAGGATCATCGTTCAGCTGAATTTCTGACTCAAACTATCGCTGGGTGTGTAAAAACAATGCAAGGCCTGCCCGGACCTGTGTGCGGACCGCATTGACGCATCGCTCTCCTGCAGAGAGAAGAACCAACGCCCGCTGACTTGACAGAAGGGGGAAACGACACAAGGTCTCGCTCGTGAGTGATATCGACACATCGCAAGCCTTTTTTGACACACACCTGCCAGTGCGGGGTTATTTTTGACACGCATCAGGTACATTTTCACACTAGCAGCGCTAGCATTGTGTTTAAAACTACACGAAGTCTCTTTTTAGTTTTTAAGTGGTAACTTGACTTGTGTATTGTGGATTTTTGTCGTTTTGGATTAGTTGTGTTCAGATAAATACTTTCTATTTTTCTAAACCCGTGGTGTGCCATTTTGTAGTGTTTTCATTGAGTTACTGTGTATGTTGGTACTAATACTTTACACCTAGCACTCTGAAGTTGAGCCTACTGCTCTGCCAAGCTACCAGGGGGGAAGCAGGGGTTAGTTGAGGGGGATTATCTTTTACCCTGACCAGAGGGAGAGTCCTTGCTTGAACAGTGGGTAACCTGACTGTCAACCAAAGACCCCATTTCTAACAGTTGGCATACTTGAGTAACATGGATTTGGACATGTAGTCTGCTCCTGCTTGTGCTCCATACCCATTCACTTCATGCCCTGGTCATTTTTTATGTAAACAAAAAAACTTCTGTCAGACAACTCTACATACAAGGACTGTGTTTAATTCATTCATTTGTTTGCTTCATTAAGCTAAATATTTTACATGTGAGGAAGTGCCCCTTCCCAATGGCACATAATGTGCACACCACAGTATATATTTCAGCATGGGCATGCATGCACCTCATCACTTAAAGAGCAAAAACTGCAAACAATGTATTGACAAGCTCATATTATCCAATCTAAATCACATTTTATATACTGTTGCCAATGTGGAATTATGATTTACCTTGTAGTTTACTGGTCATTCCTCATTTGCATTAGAATAGTTATTGCTCTTTCATTCTGTCTTAACACACTTCATACATGTGCATACACCATTGATTAAAGTGTATTTGTTTGTATTTTTTTGGTTGCATCTTCACTCACTTCTGGAAGTTGTTATCACTGCCATTGTCCTGTGTTTTTATTTCTTTCTTTTTGCGCTATTTTTAACTTATATTCTGCAGGTAGTCCATTCTGGAATCTCCTCAAAACCCACCAATCCCATGGAAACTGCCTTTGAGTCTTATTTTGGGGTGATTGGTGCTTTTAAGTTCAGAGTAGAAAAAATAAATATCTCCCTCATCATTACCTGGTGTTTGAAGGAAAATCTACATATTCGCATTTGTTAGACCTAGTTCTCATTGAGGGTGAAGAATTTGATGAATATCAGGAGGTGGCATAGATACTTAAATTAAGGTTTGATGTTCAACCGAGCCTTGTTGTTTTAGAGCACACATTTTTCCAGAGTACAGAAAATGGGAGAAGATGTTGACACATATTATTGCACTATGCAAACTGACAGCTGAATGACACTTTGAGAATTTTAGTGACCAACTTGTCTAAGATCAGTTTGCCAGCCATTTCAACAATAAGAGCTTTTGTTAAAACGGCCTTTCTATTGGTGATCCTTCTTTGTAAGAGACCATTAGATTAGCAAAGAGCATAGACGTCACAGGCTTATGCTGAAGAACTAGAAGAAAGAAACTGTTGAAACTAATAGTACTGTCTGCACAAGTGTAGACCATTGGACGAAAAAAAATGTATGTCCTAAAACCTAATACTAAGAATTTTGTCAAGCTAACTAATATTTGCTCTAGGTGAGGTAACACATCTCGTAGGAAAGGTGGAAAACCCTGCCATGGCAAAAATGTTCCCTGTAGAGTTTGAAACAAGGTTAGGTACTTTGCGTAAACCTCTGATTGTAGGAAACAGGAAGTTGTTGAAGATCGTGAGCAAGAAGTGTAAGATAAGGTAGTTTTGGTTGTTTATGGTGACCAAATAAAAAGGGGTGACCCTTCTGAGTGTGAAAACCTATTCGTTGATATAAAGGTAGATGACATGTACTTACACCTGTTGGTTGATTCTAGTGCCAGAATTACCATAATTGTTGAAGAATTGTTTCACCGCTCATGGGAGATAGACATTTATTTCCACTAGATCATGCCCCAGTGTCAAACGACGGGTGTGGGATCAAACTCGAAGAGTATATTGAAGATACTTTTCAATTTAAGAGTGTTAGAAATTGGGTCTCTGGTTGTCAGTCAGTTTGCACTTTCATCAGGGTGGGGGAAATACATACCTAAGATAACCCTGCTCACTCCCTTGGGAGCTGGGCACAAGCAGTCAGGCACAGGGGCAGCGTTTAAAGTATTTGCACAAACACACAGTATTTGCACAAACACACAGTAACAGGGTGAAAACACCACAAAGCACTCACCACCAGTTTAGAAAAATAGCCAATGTTTATCTGAGTAAAACAAGACCAAGATGACAAAAATCCAACATAAACAAGCAAAGATATGAATTTGTAAAGAATAAACTTCAATACAGAGCTTAGAAACACAAAAGCTTCAATTTGGTGCTATCACGGTGTTATGACAGAGTCATTCCCAACAATCCGACGCCAATGACACCAGTCACAGAGTCGCACGGACTCACAGGTACAGTACCTTTGTTAACAAGAAAACAAGCTGGTTCACGGAGTCGGGGAGGTGAGGAGTCTCTGAATCTGGTGCAGCATCTGTTCCTTACTGCAGAGCAGGGGAGATGATGCGGTGTTGGTGCAACAGTCCGGTCCGGCAGAGTCGATAAATCTGGTGGGTCAAGATACAGTAGGGCGACCTCTCGGGGTCATGCTACACAGTTGCAGGTGCTGTGGCGGAGTCTGGTGTCATGTATGTCGGTGACACATCACTTGGGATGTCAGCAGGGCTACAGTGTCATCGTGCCTGGGGAGTCAGTCACAGTCGTTGAGCTCCAGTAGGGACCACAGCATCGGGTGTGGGTGGCTGTAGGAGGCTGGCCTGGCTTATAGTGGGTACCGGATGGTACTTACACCTTGTGCCAGGTTCAGTTATCCCTTATTAGTAGATTAGTAGTGTTCTAGCAGCTTAGACTGATAGAGATAGCTGTAGCAGAGCAGCTTAGGCTGAACTAGGAGACATGCAAAGCTCCTACTATACCACTTATATCACACAGCACTATATCATAAGAAACACAATACTCAAAGTTACTAAAAATAAAGGTACTTTCTATTAAAGACAATGTGCCAAAACAATCTCAGAGCATATACTTCCTTAGGAGGTAAGTAAAATACACAAAATATACACACAAACCAAAATCAGGTAAGTAAACAGTTAGAAAAGTAGTGCAAACACTGTAGAATACAATAGGATGCAATAGGCCTAGGGGCAACATAAACCATATACTAAGAAAGTGGAATGCGAAACACTTAGGGACCACTGGCCTAGTGTAGTGTGTAGAGGGTCGCTGGGAGAGAAACACAACACTAAGGGTATGCAAGATACCCAACCCCAAGACCCTGAAAAGTAAAGTGACCCTACTTCCCCAGAAACACACTAAAGTCATGATAGGAGATTCTGCAAAGACCACAACAGACTGCAAAGCACTGAAGACGGATTCCTGGACCTGAGGACCTGTAAAGGAAGGGGGCCAAGTCCAAGAGTCATGAAAGTGTCCAGGGGGAGCAGTAGCCCACTAAACCCCAGATGAAGGTGCAAAATGGATGCCTCTGGGTGGAAGAAGCTGAAGATTCAGCAATAACGGAAAATGCCAGGAACTTCTCCTGTGCACAGAAGCTGTCCCACGGAGTGCTGGAGGATGCAGAGTTGCTTCCTTGGAGAAAGATCACAAACAAGCCTTGCTAGCTGCAAAGGTCGCGGTTGAAGAAAATGGGTGCTGCTCAGGCCCAGGAAGGACCAGGAGGTTGCCACTTGGAAGAGGAGACAGAGGGGGCCCTCAGCAACACAGGGAGCCCACGCAGAAGAAGGCAGCACCCCCAGAAGTACTTGAGCACAGGTTCAAGAAAACTGAGCACAGCAGTCATCTCAACCCTACAAAAACAGGTCCCACAAGGCTGGTGGTCAACTCAGTGAGTTGAGCACTGCAGGACTGAGTGCTGGGGACCTGGGCTATGATGTGTATGAAGGATTCCTTGCAAAAGTGCACAGAAGCCCTAGCAGCTGCAGTTCATGCAATACACATGATTACTGTCTGGAGAGGGTAGGCAAGGACTTACCTCCTAAAAACTTTGGACAGTTGGACCACTGGACAGTCCGGGTCACTTGGGTCCACCACCTGTGTTCAAGGGGGCCATGCTCGTCAGGATGAGAGGGGCCCCAAGTACCAGTGACGCTGAAGTTTGGTGCCTGCTGGAGCAGGGGGACGATTCCGTCAACCCACGGGAGATTTCTTCTTGGCTTCTAGTGCAGGGTGAAGGCAGACAGGCCCCAGAGCATGCACCACCAGGCAACATTCATGAAAGCCGGCAGGATTAGGCGCTACATTGTCACTGGTAGTCTTCTTGCTACTTTGTTGCAGTTTTGCAGGTGTCCTGGAGCACTCAGCGGTCGATCCTTGGCAGAAGTAAATGAGGAAGATACAGAGGAACTCTTGTGAGCTCTTGCAAATCGTTATCTGAGGAAAAGCCCACAGGAGAGACCCTAAAGAGCCCTCAGAGGAGTATTGGTCACGTAGAGAGGTAAGCACCTATCAGGAGGGGTCTCTGACGTCACCTGCTGGCACTGGCCACTCAGAGGCCTCCATTGTGCCCTCACACCTCTGGTTTCAAGATGGCAGAGGTGTGGGACACACTGCAGGAGCTCTGGGCACCACCCTTGGGATGGTGATGGACAGGGGAGTGGTCACTTCCCTTTCCTTTGTACAGTTTTGCGCCAGAGCAGGGGTTGGGGGTTCCCTGAACCGGTGTAGACTGTTTTATGCAAGGAGGGCACCATCTGGGCCCTACAAAGCATTTCCAGAGGCCTGAAGCGGCTACTCCTCTCAGGCCCTAACACCTATTTCCAAAGGGAGAGGGTGTAACACCCTCTCTCAGAGGAAATCCTTTGTTCTGCCTTCCTGGGACTGGGCTGCCCAGACCCCAGTAGGGCAGAAGCCTGTCTGTGGGTTGGCAGCAGCGGTAGCTGCAGTAAAAACCCCAGAGAGCTGGATTGGCAGTACCCGGGGTCCATGCTAGAGCTCCGGGGATGCATGGGATTGGCACCCCAATACCAGATTTGGAATGGGGGACAATTCCATGATCTTAGACATGTTACATGGCCATGTTCGAAGTTACTATTGTGACGCTACATATAGGTATTGACCTATATGTAGTGCACGCATGTAATGGTGTCCCCACACTCACAAAGTCCGGGGAAATTGCCCTGAACTATGTGGGGCACCTTGGCTAGTTCCAGGGTGCCCTCATACTTAGTAACTTTGCATCTAACCTTCACCAAGTGAGGGTTAGACATATAGGTGACTTGAAAGTTACTTAAGTGCAGTGTAAAATGGCTGTGAAATAACATGGACGTTATTTCACTCAGGCTGCAGTGGCAGTCCTTTGTAAGAATTGTCTGAGCTCCCTACGGGTGACAAAAGAAATGCTGCAGCCCATAGGGATCTCCTGGAACCCCAATACCCTGGGTACCTAGTTATCATATACCAGGGAATTATAAGGGTGTTCCAGTGTGCCAATTGGAATTGGTGAAAATGGTCACTAGCCTATAGAGACAATTTTAAAGGCAGAGAGAGCATAAGCACTGAGGTTCTGATTAGCAAAGCCTCAGTGACACAGTTAGGCACTACACAGGGACACACATTCCGGCCACAAACTATGAGCACTGGGGTCCTGGCTAGCAGGATCCCAGTGAGACAGGCAAAAACAAACTGACACATACGCAAAAATGGGGGTAACATGCGATGGTACTTTCCTCAACAACCCCCCCAAACGAGGGACAATAAGGCTAACCTTGCCCAGATGAGTCTTCATTGTCTAAGTGGAAATATCTGGAGAGTCCATCTGCATTGGAGGGGGTACTCCCAGGTCTATGTTCCGCTGTATAGTCCATTCCCTGTAGGGAGATGGACCACCTCAACAATTTAGAGTTTTAACCTTTCATTTTTTTAAGCCATAATAGAGGTTTGTGGTCTGCATGAACAATAAAGTGAGTAACAAACAGGTATGGTCTCAACTTTTTTAGTGCTCAGACCACAGCAAAGGCCTCCCTCTCTATGGCAGACCAACACTTTTCTCCAGGGGTCAACCTCCTGCTGATAAAAGCAACAGGTCCATCCTGGCCCTCAGTGTTAAGCTGTGGTAGAACTGGCCCTACCCCTAATTCAGAAGCATCAGTCTGGACTATGAATTTCTTGGAGTAACAAGGGCTTTTTAGGACAGGTGCTGAGCACATGGCCTGTTTTAGCTCATCAAAAGCCTTTTGACAGCTAGCTGTCCACAATACCTTCTTAGGCATCTTCTTGCTAGTGAGATCATTAAGAGGGGCTGCAAAGGAGCCATAATTCTTTATGAATGTCCTATAGTACCCTGTGAGGCCTAAAAAGGCACTCACATGGGTTTGAGTTGAAGGGGGAACCCAATCCATGATAGTTTGGATTTTCCCCTGTAGTGGTGCAATCTGTTCTCCACCTTCCAGGTGGCCCAGATAAACCACTTTCCCCTGCCCTATCTGGCACTTTGAAGCCTTGATAGTGAGCCTGCCTTTTGCAGGGCCTCCAAAACTTTCCATAGGCGGACCAGGTGCTCATCCCAGGTGGAGCTAAAGACAGCTGTATCAATTAGATATGCTGCACTAAAAGCTCCCAACCCTTGCAGGACTGTGTTCATCAACCTCTGAAAAGTGGTAGGTGCATTTTTCAAACCAAAGGGCATAACAGTGAACTGATAGTGTCCTCCAATGGTGGAAAATGCAGTTTTGGTTTAGCATCTTCTGACAACTTAATCTGCCAATACCCTACAGTTAAGTCAAAAGTGCTTAGATACTTGGGAGAAGCCAGTGTATCTATTAGCTCATCTGCCCTGGGTATAGGGTGAGCATTAGTTTTGGTTACTTGATTGAGACCTCTATAGTCAACACAAAACCTAATTTCCTTTTTACCATCTTTAGTATGAGGTTCGGGGACAAGCACCACTGGGCTAGCCCATGGGCTTTCAGAAGGCTCAATCACTCTCAGATCCAACATTTTCTGTAACTCTTGTTTTATGCAATCTCTGACATGGTCAGGCTGCATATAAATCTTACTTTTGACAGGTAAACTGTCTCCAGTGTTGTTTGTGGGCTCACACCAGGTAGTTGTACCTGGGAGCAGTGAGAAGAGGTCAGAGAATTTATCTAAGAGATTTATACAGTTGTCCTTCTGCTCACCAGTAAGGCAATCTGCAAGCACCACTCCCTCCACTAAGCCATCAGCTTCAGT
The DNA here is from genome assembly GCF_031143425.1 of Pleurodeles waltl. Taxonomy (NCBI): domain Eukaryota; kingdom Metazoa; phylum Chordata; class Amphibia; order Caudata; family Salamandridae; genus Pleurodeles; species Pleurodeles waltl. Next base: position 37,689,747 of record NC_090436.1, read on the forward strand.
GGTGGAGAAGAGGGCAGAGAGAGGTCACTCTCTTCCTCCTGCCCCTCATCAGTTGCCATGAGCAGGGTTAAGTCAGCCCTGTCATAGTAAGGTTTCAGGAGATTGACATGGAGCACCCTAAGGGGACTCCTGGCAGTGCCCAGGTCTACCAAGAAGGCGACCTCACCTTTCTTTTCAACAATGAGATGGGGTCACTCCATTTGTCCTTGAGTGCTCTTGGGGCCACAGGCTCCAATACCCACACTTTCTGTCCTGGGTGGTACTGGGTCAGGACAGCCTTCTGGTCATGCCATTGCTTTTGGAGCTCTTGGCTGGTCTGAAGGTTTTTACTGGCCTTTTTCATGTACTCAGCCATTCTGGATCTTAGTCCAAGTACATAGTCCACAATGTCTTGCTTTGGAGCTTTTAAAGGTTGTTCTCAGCCCTCCTTCACAAGAGCAGGGGGACCTCTTGCAGGGTGCCCAAAGAGAAGTTGAAAGGGGCTAAAGCTCACTCCTTTTTGGGGTACCTCCCTATAAGCAAAAAGGAGGCATGGCAACAGGACATCCCATCTCCTTCTGAGTATTTCAGGGAGTCCCATAATCACACCTCTCAACCAGACCATTTGTCTGTGGATGATAAGGAGTAGTGAACTTATGAGTTACACCACACTCCTTCCACATAGCTTTGAGGTATGCAGACATGAAGTTACTACCTCTGTCTGACACCACTTGCTTAGGGAAACCCACTCTGGAAAAGATTCCCAGAAGGGGGTTTGCCACTGCAGGAGCTGTAGTGGTCCTTAAGAGAATTGTTTCAGGATACCTAGTGGCATGGTCCACTACCACAAGAATAAACCTATTTCCTAAAGCAGTTGGAGGGTCAAGGGGGGCAACTATGTCAACCCCTACCCTTTCAAAGGGCAGCCCAACCGCAGGGGGTGGAATTAAGGGGGCCTTAGGTTTTCCACCAGTCTTGCCACTGGCTTGGCAGGTCACACAGGAGCAACAAAACTCTTTAGTGTCCTCTGACATGTGAGGCCAGTGAAACCATGGAACAAGTCTGTCCCAAGTTTTACTCTGGCCCAAATGCCCAGCCAAAGGAATATCATGTGCCAAGGTGAGAAGAAACTCCCTATACTGCAAAGGGATGACCAATCTCCTGGCAGCTCCAGGGTTAGGGTCCCTTGACTCAGTGTAGAGGATGTTATCTTCCCAATAAACCTTATGGCTATCAGTAATATCCTCATTATGCTGTTTGACAGCTTAGTATTAGCATTAGTGTGGGACAGGTTTGCTGTGCCACACTCAGCTCTTCCCTAGCAGGCTCCCCAGCAACCAAAAGCTCAGCAGTGTCTGCTGCCAGCTCATCTGGTGTAGGTTCTGCACAGGAAGAGGATTCTTCTTCCTCAAAAGGGGAATCTTCTGGAGAGGGAGGGATAGTGGGCATGGATTTACCCTTTCTACCCTTAGAGTTTGGGAGCACTTGGTCCATTGTTCCAGGATCCAAGCTTTCCTGTCCTCTTTGCTTCTGGGCCTGAGCCCTGGTTAAAGCAAAAATATACCCTGGAATGCCCAGCATTGCTGCATAAGCCTCCAACTCCACTTCAGCACAAGCTGATGTCTCCAAATCGTTGCCTAGTAAGCAATCTACAGGTAAATCAGTGGCTACCACAACTTTCTTTGGAACTGTGACCCCCACAGTTGAGATTCACAACATCCATGGGGTGGCTAAGAGTGTTGTTATGAGCGTCAGTCACTTGGTACTGCTGACCAAGTAGGTGTTGATCAGGGTGAACCAGTTTCTCAATCACCATAGTGACACTGGCACCTGTATCCCTGTGGGCGTCAACCTCAACACCATTTATTAGGGGATGTTGCTTGTACTTACTTACATTAAGGGGACAAGCAACCAAGGTAACAAAGTCAATGCCACCATCAGAGACTAAAACAGCCTCTGTGGTCTCCCTAACAAGACCAACCCCAACTACATTACCAGTGGTGAGCCCAGCTACACCCTTTGATTGGCTATTTGTAGTAGACTTCCCACCACCATTGCTATTAGTGGGGCACTAGAAGACGCAGTTTGGATTGTGGTAGTGGGAGCCTTGGTGTTTTTCTTTGGAGAAGTTGAATCACTTGCCCAGTGGCCTTAACTCTTACATAAATAACACCATGGCTTCTTTTGATTGTTAGAGGAGGATTTGGACCCATCTGCCCCAGAGGATTTGTGTGGGCCTGGTGAAGACTCAGAATGCTTTTTATCTTTGTCCCCACCCTTGTCAGAAGACTTACCATCCTTCTTCTTGCCATCCTTGTCACCACCTGTATGAACTTTTCTGTTCACTCTTGTTCTGACCCATTTGTCTGTCTTCTTTCCCACTTCTTGGGGAGAGGTCAAATCTGAGTCTACCAAGTACTGATGAAACAAGTCAGACACACAATTATTCAAAATATGCTCTCTCATAGTCAGTCACCTTACTGCCCTGTAACATTTCCTCCAAGGCCTTCGTTGAACAGTCTACAAAGTCTGTCCCGTCTTGAGGGGACTCTTCTGGTATCTCTGAACTTTATCCTGTATAGTTCAGTGGTTAAGCCAAATCCCTCTAAGAGTGCAGCTTTCAAAACTTTGTAGTTATTGGCACCACTTTCTCGGACAGTAAGGAGCCTATCCCTACCCTTACCAGTGAATGATAACCACAAGATAGCAGCCCACTGCCTTTGAGGGACCAACTGTACCATACAGGCCCTCTCAAGTGCAGCAAACTACTTGTTGATGTCATCCCCCTCCTTGTAAGGGGAGACAATCTTGTGCAGGCTCCTGGAATCTTGTTCACTTACAGGATTACTATCAGGAACACTGCTGCTGCCAACATGGGGAACTAACCCCAACTTCTGTCTTTCCCTCTCTACATCTAGAGACTCCCTGTCTAAGGCCAACTGCTGCTGTCACAGTTTCAGACGTGCCTCTTCCAACCTCAGCGTTCTGAGTTTCCTGTCTAGGGTGTTGGCCTCAGGGTGGGAGGCTTGGGAATTCTGAGACACAGAGGTAATGTGGGAATTGGCAGAAGTGGACCTGTCTCTAACTGGCTGGACTCTAGCTACCTGGCCTTTTGGAGTGAAAGGTGCCCTACTGATGTGTGACCCCCTCTCACTACCAGCTTCACTAGATGGCCTGTTAGCTGACAAGGTTTTGGAGGAACCCTCCCCAGAGTCCTCAGGTCCCTTCCCTGATTCTTGCTGGGTACCCTCCTCCTCTGCTTCCTGATCCTGGGATGGGCCAGACTGGTTCTGGTCACTTTCTAGGAGAAGGCTAAAGAGAAGATCTTTGTTAGGGTTCTTACCACTGCTTAAACCTCTTTCTATGCAGAGACCCCTCAAACTTGTAAAGTTTAAACTACCATAGGTTGCCTGGACAACTGTGGGAGTGAGCTCTACTGCAGACATAGTTGTAAGAAAGGGTTTAAGATAGAGAGAAAACATTTTTTAGAAACTTTTAAAGAAACGAGAAAAACTTTTCAAACTTTTCAAAACTTTTGAAAACTTTTTAGAAACTTTTTAGAAAGAGAGTTAAACTGTTTAGGTAAATTATATATTTTCTTAAGTATTTGGAATATGTTTTTCTTATGAAAAAGACCAATGACAAAGCGGTAAAGCAGTTACAAGTACTTATCCCACCACTGCACCACCAATGTAGGAGGCTGGCCTGGCTTACAGTGGGTACCTGATGGTACTTACACCTTGTGCCAGGTCCTGTTATCCCTTATTAGTAGATTAGTAGTGTTCTAGCAGCTTAGGCTGACAGAGGTAGCTATAGCAGAGCAGTTTAGTCTGAATTAGGAGACATGCAAAGCTCCTACTACACCACGTATGTCACATAGCATTATATAATAAGAATCACAATACTCAGAGTTACTAAAAATAAAGGTTCTTTATTTTAGTGACAATGTGCAAAAAATATCTCAGAGGATATACTCCCTTAGGAGGTAAGTAAAATATGCAAAATATACACAAAAACCAAAATCAGGTAAGTAAACAGTTAGAAAAGTAGTGCAAACACTGTAGAATACAATAGGATGCAATAGGCCTTGGGGCAACACAAACCATATATTAAGAAAATGGAAAGCGAACCACTTAGGGACTCTTGGCCTAGTGTAGTGTGTAGAGGGTCACTGGGAGTATAAGAAAACACTAAGGGTGTCCAAGATACCTTACCTCAAGATCCTGAAAGTAGGAGTAAAGTGACCCAACTTCCCCAGAAACACGCTAAAGTCGTGATAGGAGATTCTGCAAAGACCACAACAGAGTACAAAGTACTGAAGACGGGTTCCTGGACCTGAGGACCGGTAAAGGAAGGGGACCAAGTCCAAGGGTCATGAAAGTGTCCAGGGGGGCAGTAGCCCACTAAACCCCTGATGAAGGTGCAAAATGGCTGCCTCTGGGTGGAAGAAGCTAAAGATTCTACAACAACAGAAGATGCCAGGAACTTCTCCTTTGCACGGAAGGTGTCCCACGGAGTGCTGGAGGATGCAGAGTTGTTTCTTTGGAGAAAGACCACAAACAAGCCTTGCTAGCTGCAAAGGTCGCATTTGAAGAAAATGGGTGCTTCCCAGGCAGGACCAGGAGGTTGCCACGTGGAAGAGGAGACAGAGGGATCCCCAGCAACACAGAGAGCCCACACAGAAGAAGGCAGCACCAGCAGAAGTACTTGAACATGGGTTCAAGGAAACTGAGCATGGCAGTTGTCTCAACGCTACAAAACAGGGTCCCATGAAGCCGGTGGTCAACTCAGCGACTTGAGCAATGCAGGACAGAGTGCTGGGGACCTGGGCTATGCTGTGCACAAAGGATTCCTTCCAAAAGTGCACAGAAGCCTTAGCAGCTGCAGTTCACGCAGTGCACAGGATTACTGTCTGGAGAGGGGAAGCAAGGACTTACCTCCTTCGAATTTGGACAGTTGGACCACTGGACAGTCCGGGTCACTTGGGTCCACCACCTGTCTTCCAGGGGCTACGCTTGTCAGGATGAGAGGGGTCCCAGAGTACCGGTGATGCACAAGGTTGGTGCCTGCTGGAGCAGGGGGAAGATTCCTTCAACTCACGGGAGATTTCTTCTTGGCTTCCAGTGCAGGGTGAAGGCAGACAGCCCCCAGAGCATGCACCACCAGGAAACAGTCGGGAAAGCTGGCAGGATTAGGTTCTACATTGTCGCTGGTAGTCTTCTTGCTACTTGTAGGAAAGTACCATCTTGTCTGGCATGTTACCCCCATTTTCACTGTATGTATGTATGTTTTAGGCCCTGTGTCACTGGGATCCTGCCAGGCAGGACCCCAGTGCTCATAATATGTGCCCTGTATGTGTTCCCTGTGTGGTGCCTAACTTTATCACTGAGGCTTTGCTAACCAGAACCTCAGTGTTTATGCTCTCTCAGCTTTCTAAATTTGTCACTGCAGGCTAGTGACTAAATTTACCTTTTCTCATTGGCACACTGGTACGCCCATATAATTCCCTTGTATATGGTACTTAGGCACCAAGGGTTTTGGGGTTCTAGGAGATCCCTATGGGCTGCAGCATTTCTTTTGCCACCCATAGGGAGCTCAGCCAATTCTTACACAGGCCTGCCACTGCAGCCTGAGTGAAATAACATCCACGTTATTTCACAGCCATTTTTCACTTCGCATAAGTAACTTATAAGTCACCTATATGTCTAACCTTCACCTGGTGAAGGTTGGGTGCCAAGTTACTTAGTGTGTGGACACCCTGGCACTAGCCAAGGTGCCCCCACATCGTTCAGGGCAAATTCCCCGGACTTTGTGAGTGCGGGGACACCATTACACGCGTACACTATACATAGGTCACTACCTATGTATAGCTTCACAATGGTAACTCTGAACATGGCCATATAATATGTCTAAGATCATGGAATTGACACCCCAATACCATTCTGGTTTTGGGGGGATAATTCCATGATCCCCGGTGTAGGAGGCTGGCCTGGCTTGTAGTGGGTACCAAGGGGTACTTACACTCTGTACCAGGTCCAGTTTTCCCTTATTAGTGTAGAAGAGGTGTTTCTAGCAGCTTAGGCTGATAGAAGGTAGCTATAGCAGAGCAGCTTAGGCTGAACTAGGAGACATGAAAAGCTCCTACTATACCACTGGTGTCATATGCACAATATCATAAGAAAACACAATACACAGATATACTAAAAATAAAGGTACTTTATTTTTATGACAATATGCCAAAAGTATCTCAGTGAGTACCCTCAGTATGAGGATGCCAAATATACACAAGATATATGTACACAATACCAAAAATATGCAGTAATAGCAAAAGGAAGTAATGCAAGCATTGTAAAGTTACAGTAGATTGCAATAGGAGCACATAGGTATAGGGGCAACACAAACCATATACTCCAAAAGTGGAATGCAAACCACGAATGGACCCCAAACTGATGTGAGCTTGTAGAGGGTCGCTGGGTCTGTAAGAAAACAGTGAGGGTTAGAAAAATAGCCCACCCCAAGACCCTGAAAAGTAGGTGTAAAGTGCACCTATAACCCTCAGAGAGCACAGAAGTTGTGATAGGGGGTTTCTGCAAGGAAGACCAACACCAGCAATGCAACAACAGTGGATTTCCGGACCTGAGTACCTGTGAAACAAGGGGACCAAGTCCAAGAGTCGCGACAATGTCGAGAGTGGGCCGATGCCTGGGAAATGACAGCTGAGGGTGCAAAGAAGCTGCCACCGGATGGAAGAAGCTTTGGTTTCTGCAAGAACGAAGAGGACTAGGAACTTCCCCTTAGGAGGATGGATGTCCCACATCGTGAAGAAGCTTGCAGAGGTGTTCCCATGAAGAAAGACCGCAAACAAGCCTTGCTAGCTGCAAGGGACACGGTTAGGGTTTTTGGGTGCTGCTGTGGCCCAGGAGGGACCAAGATGTCGCCACTTGGATGAGGACACAGAAGGGGTGCCCAGCAAGTCAGGGAGCCCACACAGAAGCAGGCAGCACCTGCAGAAGTACCGGAACAGGCACTTAGAAGAGGAGTGAACCAGAGTCCACCCGAAGTCACAAAAGGGAGTCCCACAACGCCAAAGGACAACTCAGAAGGTTGTGCACTGCAGGTTAGAGTGTCAGGGACACAGGCTTGGCTGTGCACAAAGGAAATCCTGGAAGAGTGCACAGGAGCCGGAGCAGCTGCAAATCACGCAGTACCCAGCAATGCAGTCTAGTGTGGGGAGGCAAGGACTTCCCTCCGCCAAACTTGGACTGAAGAGTCACTGGACTGTGGCAGTCACTTGGACACAGTTGCTGAATTCCAGGGACCAAGCTCGTTATGCTGAGAGGGGACCCAGAGGACAGGTGATGCAGTCTTTAGTTTCCTGCGGTTGCAGGGGGAAGATTTTGTTGTCCCACAGGAGATTTCTTCAGAGCTCCTGGTGCAGAAAGGAGGCAGGCTACCCCCAGAGCATGCACCACCAGGAATCAGTCGAGAAGGTGGCAGGATAAGCGATACAAGGTTGCAGTAGTCTTCTTTGCTACTTTGTTGCGGTTTTGCAGGCATCCTGAGCAGTCAGCGGTCAATCCTTTGGCAGAAGGTGAAGAGAGAGATGCAGAGGAACTCTGGTGAGCTCTTGCATTCGGTATCTCAAGAATTCCCCAAAGCAGAGACCCTAAATAGCCAGAAAAGGAGGTTTGGCTACCTAGGAAGGAGGATAGGCTAGTAACACAGGTAAGAGCCTATCAGAAGGAGTGTCTGACGTCACCTGCTGGCCCTGGCCACTCATAGCAGTCCTGTGTGCCAGCACACCTCTGAATCCAAGATAGCAGAGGTCTGTGGCATGCTGGAGGACCTCTGGGCACCTCCCCTGGGAGGTGCAGGTCAAGGGAGTGGTCACTCCCCTTTCCTTTGTCCAGTTTTGCACCAGAGCAGGGCTGGGGGATCCCCGAACCGGTGTAGACTGGCTGATGCAGAGATGGGCACCATCTGTGCCCATCAAAGCATTTCCAGAGGTTGGGGGAGGCTATTCCTCACCAGCCCTGACACCTTTTTCCAAAGGGAGAAGGTGTAACACCCTTTCTCTGAGGAAGTCCTTTGTTCTGCCATCCTAGGCCAGGCCTGGCTGGACCCCAGGAGGGCAGAAACCTGTCTGAGGGGTTGGCAGCAGCAGCAGCTGCAGCGAAACACGGGGAAAGGCAGTTTGGCAGTACCCGGGTCTGTGCTAGAGACTCGGGGATCATGGAATTGTCTCCCCAATGCCATAATGGCATTGGGGTGACAATTCCATTATCTTAGACATGTTACATAGCCATGTTCGGAGTTACCATTGTGACGCTATACATAGGTAGTGACCTATGTATAGTGCACGTGTGAAATGGTGTCCCGCACTCACAAAGTCCGGGGAATTTGCCCTGAACAATGTGGGGGCACCTTGGCTAGTACCAGGGTGCCCACACACTAAGTAACTTAGCACCCAACCTTCACCAGGTGAAAGTTAGATTTATAGGTGAATTATAAGTTACTTAAGTGCAGTGGTAAATGGCTGTGAAATAACGTGGACGTTATTTCACTCAGGCTGCACTGGCAGGCCTGTGTAAGAATTGTCAGAGCTCCATATGGGTGGCAAAAGAAATGCTGTAGCCCATAGGCATCTCCTGGAACCCTAGTACCCTGGGTACCTTTGTACCACATATTAGGGAATTATAAGGGTGTTCCAGTATGCCAATGTAAATTGGTGAAATTGGTCACTAGCCTGTTAGTGACAATTTGGAAAGCAGAGAGAGCATAACCACTGAGGTTCTGGTTAGCAGAGCCTCAGTGAGAGAGTTAGTCATCACGCAGGGAACACATACAGGGCACACTTATGAGCACTGGGGCCCTGGCTGGCAGGGTCCAGTAACACATACACTAAACCAACATAAATACAGTGAAATATGGGGGTAACATGCCAGGCAAGATGGTACTTTCCTACACAACCCCCCCCCCCCAAACGAAGGACAATAAGACTAGCCATGACCTGATGACTCTTCATTGTCTAAGTGGAAATATCTGGAGAGTCCATCTGCATTGGAGTGGGTACTCCCTGGTCTATGTTCCACTGTATAGTCCATTCCCTGTAGAGATATGGACCACCTCAACAATTTAGGGTTTTCACCTTTCATTTGTTTTAGCCAAAGTAGAGGTTTGTGGTCTATCTGAACAATGAAGTGAGTGCCAAACAGGTATGGCCTCAACTTCTTCAGTGCCCAGACCACAGCAAAGGCCTCCCTCTCTATGGCAGACCAACACTTTTCTCTAGGGGTCAACCTCCTGCTGATAAAAGCAACAGGTTGATCCTGGCCCCCAGAATTGAGTTGTTATAAGACTGCCCCTACCCCTAATTCAGATGCATCCGTTTGAACAATTAATTTCTTGGAGTAACATGGGCTTTTTAGGACAGGTGCAATACACATGGCCTGTTTCAGCTCCCCAAAATCTTTCTGACAGCTAGCTGTCCACAATACCTTTTTAGGCATCTTCTTGGAAGTGAGATCGTTAAGTGGGGCTGCAATGGAGCCATAGTTATTAATGAACCTTCTGTAATACCCAATCCATGATTGTGTGGATTTTCCCCTGAAGTGGTGCAATCTGTTCTCTACCTACCAGGTGTCCCAGATAAACCACTTTCCCCTGCCCTATCTGGCACTTTGAAGCCTTGATAGTGAGGCCTGCCTTTTGCAGGGCCTCCAAAACTTTCCACAGGTGGACCAGGTGATCATCCCAGGTGGAGCTAAAGACAGCTATATCGTCCAGATATGCTGCACTGAAAGCCTCCAACCCTTGCAGGACTGTATTCACCAACCTCTGAAAAGTGGCAGGTGCATTTTTCAAACCAAAGGGCATTACTTTGAATTGGTATTGCCCTCCAACATCAGAAAATCCAGTTTTTGCTTTAGCATCCTCTGATAACTTGATCTGCCAATACCCTGCAGTCAAATCAAAGGTGCTTAAATACTTGGTAGATGCCAGTGTATCTATGAGATCATCTGCCCTGGGTATAGGGTGAGCATCAGTTTTTGTTACCTGGTTGAGACCTCTGTAATCTACACAAAACCTCATCTCTCTTTTCCCATCTTTTGAGTGAGGCTTTGGTACAAGCACCACAGGAGAGGCCCATGGGCTTTCAGAATGTTCAACCACTCCTAGTTCAAGCATTTTCTGAACTTCTTGTTTTATGCAGTCCCTGACATGGTCAGGCTGCCTATAGATCTTACTTTTGACAGGCATGCTGTCTCCATTATCTATAGTGTGCTCACACCAAGAAGTGGTGCCTGGCACAGTAGAAAAGAGTTCAGAAAACTGACCCAGGAGATTTATGCAGTTGTCTTTCTGATCAGCAGTAAGACAGTCTGCCAAAATTATACCTTCCACTAGAGCATCCTGTTCTGTGGAAGAGAAGAGATTAGGGAGAGGGTCACTCTCTTCTTCCTGTCCTTCATCTGTTGCCATGAGCATGAGAGATGAGCCCTGTCATAGTAGGGTTTAAGACGATTGACATGGAGCACCCTAAGGGGACTCCTGGCAGTGCCCAGGTCAAACAAGTAGGTGACCTCACCCTTCTTTTCAACAACGAGATGGGGTCCGCTCCATTTGTCTTGGAGTGCTCTTGGGGCCACAGGCTCCAATACCCAACCTTCTGTCCTAGTTGGTACTGAATCAGAAAAGCCATTGCTTTTGGAGCTCTTGGCTGGCCTAAAGGTTTTTACTGGCCTTTTTCATGTACTCAGCCATTCTGGATCTTAGGCCAAGTACATAGTCCACTGTGTCTTGCTTGGGAGCTTTTAAAGGTTGTTCCCCACCCTCCTTCACAAGTGTTAGGGGACCTCTTACAGGATGTCCAAATAGGAGTTCAAAAGGGCTGAAGCCCACTCCTTTCTGGGGTACCTCCCTGTAAGCAAAAAGGAGGCAAGGTAACAGGACATCCCATCTCCTCCTGAGTTTTTCAGGGAGTCCCGTTATCATTCCTTTGAGAGTTTTATTAAACCTCTCTACCAGTCTATTTGTTTGTGGATGATAAGGTGTGGTGAATTTGTATGTTACACCACATTCCTTCAACATGGCCTTCAAGTATGCAGACATAAAGTTGCTACCCCTGTCTGATACAACCTCTTTTGGGAAACCCACCCTGGAAAAGATTCCCAGGAGGGCTTTTGCCACTGCAGGTGCTGTAGTGGTCCTTAGAGGAATTGCTTCAGGATGTCTTGTGGCATGGTCCACTACCACCAAGATAAACCTTTTGTCTGAAGCAGTAGGATGGCCAAGGGGGCCAACTATGTCAACCCTTACCCTTTCAAAGGGAACCCCAACCACAGGCAGTGGAATAAGGGGAGCCTTTGGGGTGCCACCAGTCTTGCCACTGGCTTGGCAGGTCACACAGGACTTACAAAAGTATTTTGTGTCCTCTGACATCCTAGGCCAGTGAAACAGGGGGACAGGCCTTTCCCATGTTTTAATCTGACCTAAATGTCCAGCCAAGGGAATGTTGTGTGCCAGAGTTAGGAGGAACTCTCTGTATTGCAGGGGAATGACCAATCTCCTGGCTGCTCCAGGTTTTGGGTCCCTTGCCTCTGTGTACAAGAGGTTGTCCTCCCAGTAAACTCTATGTGAGTCACTGACATCCCCATTTTGCTGTTTGACAGCTTGCTGTCTGAGACCCTCTAATGTGGGACAGGTTTGCTGTGCCACACTCAGCTCCTCCCTGGCAGGCCCCCCTCCACCCAAAAGTTCAGCAGTGTCTGCTGCCAGCTCCTCTGGTGAAGGTTCTGCACAGGGGGGAAATTCTTCTTCCTCAGAAGGAGAATCATCTGTAGAGGGAGGGATAGTGGGTAGGGATTTACCCTTACTAACCCTAGCTTTAGGGAGCACTTGGTCCATTGTTCCAGGATCCAAGTCACCCTATCCTTTTTGCTTTTTGGCCTGAGGCCTTGTCAAAGCATAAATATGCCCAGGAATGCCCAGCATTGCTGCATGAGCCTCCAACTCCACTTCTGCCCAAGCTGATGTCTCTAAATCATTTCCTAGTAGACAGTCTACAGGTAAATCTGAAGCAACCACAACTTTCTTTGGACCAGTAACCCTCCCCCCCCAGTTGAGATTCACAACAGCCATGGGGTGGCTAAGAGTGTTGTTCTGAGCGTCTGTCACTTGGTACTGGTGACAAAGTAGGTGTTGTTCAGGGTGTACCAGTTTCTCTATTACCATGGTAACACTGGTACCTGTTCCCTGTAGGCCTGAACCTCAACACCATTGATTAGGGGAAGTTGCTTGTACTTATCTATATTAAGGGGACAAGCAACGAAGGTGGCCAAATCAATGGCAACTTCAGAGACTAGCACAGCCTCTGTGGTCTCCCTAACAAGACCAACCCCAACTAAATTACTAAACGTGAGCCCAGCTACTCCCTTGGATTGGCTATTAGTAGGTTTGCTCCCACCACCACTGCTATTACTAGGGGCACTAGAGGTTGCAGTAGGGGTTGTGGTAGTGGGAGGCTTGGTGCTTTTCTTTGGACAACTGGCATCAGTTGTCCAATGGCCTTTTACTTTACATAAATAGCACCATGGTTTCTTTACTTGATTAGAAGAGGATTTGGATCCACCACCCCCACTAGAGTGTTTTTGTGGGCCTGATGAAGACTCATTTTTAGATTTGTCCCCACCCTTGTCTGAAGACTTACCATCCTTCTTCTTGCCATCCTTGTCACCCCCTGTATGAGCTTTTCTGTTCACTCTTGTTCTGACCCATTTGTCTGCCTTCTTTCCCAATTCTTGGGGAGAGGTCAGATCTGAGTCCACTAGATATTGGTGTAACAAATCAGACACACAGTTATTCAGAATATGCTCTCTCAGGATTAGATTGTACAGGCTTTCATAGTCAGAAACTTTACTGCCATGTAACCACCCACAGACAATGGCGGGAAGACAAAGAGTTGGCTGGAGGGGCAGGGACAGCATGGTCATAACTTAAGGTACCCAATAGGGGCAGGGACAGCAGCCTGACAACAGAGGGTAGGAAGGAGGTGAAGATACAGCAAATGGACAATAGCGGGTGGGTAAGAGGTGGAGGAGCAGAATACAGACAATAGAGGATAGGTGGTACAAGCAGGGGCAGCATATGAACAACGTAGAGTAGGTGGGAGGGACAGGGGCAGCACATGAATAGTTGAGGATAAGTGGGATGGTTTCAGATAGAAAACTGAAAACAGGCAGTTGAGGGGGCAGATTAATAAGATGGACAATAGAGGGTAGGCGGGAGAGGCACGTGCAGCACATGGAAGATAGGTGAAAGCGGCAGTGGCAGCAAGCTGACAAAGGAGAATAGGTGGGAGTGGTTTGGGCAACACACAGATAATAGAGGGTAGGTGGGAGGGACAGAAGTAGCACAAGGAAACTGGAGGGAAAGTGGGAGGGGCAAGGGAGGAATTTTAACATTGAAGGGTGAGCATAAGAGGCTTATGCATCACATGAACAACAAAGGGTAGTGTTGAATTCACCATGCAGAAGTCTAATTTAAACATCCATAAAAGCACAGTACATCTTGTGAGGAAGGCAACACAACTCCCAACTGTCCTCCCAAGTTCTAGAGTTGGAACCCTTATCCCCAGCATACACAGTGATGTAGATTGAACACAAACAAGATACTTAAAGAGATCTACCCTAAGTATAATACGAGACCTACACTACATTTTACACATCTCTCCCCTTAAAAGAGGAAAAATAAAGCTAAAAAAAATGAAAGGAGGGAAAGAACAAAGATAAGAATAAAGTGACATAAACATTTACAAGGCAATAAAATCTACAAATGTACATGGAAGTTTTCTATCATGAACATTTAGTTTGACCCTCAACACTATACACTCAGTTTGATTCTCATTCGCAAAATGGGCATGTGTCAGTACATCCTCATTGTAGGTACACTTTGCCACTTTACTTACATTCCACACTTTGCCATCTAGGTTAACCACACTGTTTTTGCTGACCTTTATGACCTTGATAGCCTTGCCAAACTTTCAACTCCATTTGAGACAACTCTCCTGGTTTGTAAATCCTGACCCAATCACCCATTTCAAATTCAGGCTCTTAGACTTTCCACTTAAGATCATATGCTTGCTTGACCTTTTCCTGTTTCTTTTCCACTTTCAACACCACTTCCTCATTTATTTTTTTCCTCACACTTCCCTTCATGTTTTTCCTTAAACCACCATGGACATAACTTCAACACTGGATCAATTCCCCTGAGTAACTTAAACGGATTCACTTCTGCAGTGGTATGAGAAGTAATGCGATACGTCCATAATTTCTCTTTCAGCTTGTCTTTCCACTCACCACTTAAACCACTATGGACGTAACTTCCACACTGGATCCCTTCCCCTGAGTAACTTAAACAGATTCATTTCTGCAGGACAATGCAGAGTAATGCGATCCGTATATAATTTCTCTTTCAACTTGTCTTTCCACTCACCACCAAAACTGCATGCCTACTTAATGCTTTCCTTCAACACCTGGTTAAACTTCTCTCCCTGACCATTCCCTTGAGGTTCATACAATGCTGTGGTGACATGGCGGGTACTGCAATCTCTGAGAAACCTCTCCATTTCATATGATTTTAATTGCATACCATTGTCCGTAATGAGCACCTCATAGTAACCCTCCCTGTCAAATAGTTCTTTCAAAAACTCAATGATAGAAGAAGTTGTAATCTGGGAAACCAGCTTCACTTTAGGCCACTTTGAGTGATAGTCAACAACCATCATATCAAATCTACACTCCTGTTGTAAGGAATGGAAAGGCCCCAAGATATCAAATACTATTTTTTGCCAGGGAAACTCCAGTCAATAGGACACAAATGTGATAGTGCTACTCCTAGCATCTTTTCATCATTGGCACAACATTCACATTCTCTTACCACTCTACCCACTACTCTATCTAGACATTGCCACCAAAACTTTGTTCTGATTAATCTTTTCATAGATGACATACCTAAATTCCCCTCATGGCTGAGCTAAGTATATGATTATATAACCCACAGTGAAGTATACATTTTCTTTCCATGAACAGTATGCCTCCTTCCAGCACCAATTCTCCTGAAACTTTCCAATGTGGAAACAACACAGCAGGTCGAACCTTCTTTTGTGGCCAACCATTTACCTCATATTCCAATACACTCTTCAACAAGAGATCCTTATTCATGCCATCCTTCCACATTTCACCATATCACCTATACTGGCTATCATTTATGTATCTCCTCTGGCTTCTTTATTATCCTCCTTTTAAACACATGCCAGTCTGGACAGACAGTCCAGAGTGAAATTTCCTTTCCCTGGTACATTCTGCACCTTAATATTGTACTGGAGTCTAGACATTAACCTTGCTATACGTGCAGTAGCTTTGCAACCACCTCCAGGAGATAAAATCATTACCAGCTGTTGTGGTCCATTCTCAATGTGAAACATGAACCCAATATGTAGGAAGATGGCTCTGTATATACTATATCAAAGTGAGATATGGTGTGCACAGAGTCCAGGGGTTCCCCAGAGGCTTAACAGAGGCTAAAGTAGATAATACTAACGCTCTCTTTTGTGGTAGTGTAGTCGAGCAGTTAGGCTTATCAGAGGGCAGTGTGAAGCATTTGTTGGACACTCAGACAATAAGAGGAACACACACACAATGACTCAACTCCAGACCAATAGGTTTTTATATAGAAACATATATATTGTTAATTTATTTTTAGAACCACAAGATTCAGTTTGAGGTAAGTACATTAAGTTAAAGGTACGTCACATATGTATTGCCAGACTTTTGAATAAAATGGATAGTACATACAGTTTTGGTTAAAATGGCAAAAAGTTATTTTAAAAGTGGACACAGTACAATTTTCAACAGTTCCTGGAGGAAGAAAAAGTAACATAGTTTTACAGGTAAGTATGCAGCTTACAGTTCTTGTCTCCGGGGCTTAGGTAGTCCACTGTTGGGGGTTCAAGTTAACCCCAAACACCATGAAAAGCACGGCGCAAACAGTACACAGAAGGGAAACAACTCACCTCTCGACACTCAAGGAAGAACCACGACGCCATGGAGCCCGAACTACAGATCTTCCCCATGCTGGTTTACTTCCTCCTACAGCAGGAACACGAACAGCGACGAAGACGACCAAGGTGAATACCGCACCTAGCACACAAGGGAGGGGGGGGGGAAAGAGAGTGACACACACACGCAACACCCACACCCCCAACAACATACACACAAACAAATGCAACAACAGTACATATCCACCCCGTACCCCACAGGAATAACGCAAGGACAAAAAGAAGTGAGTAAAGTCAGTGTAATAATAAACATTTCGAGAAATATGTCCTTAAAGCACAAAACAGTATCTACAATATATACAAATGGAGGGACACTGCCCAGTCTAAATTGTCTGTGGCCCACAGGGACATATCACAAAGGCCAAGGCCACATCTTACTCCTGCCTCAATACGGAGAGAACACTGCTGGGGCATCAGGTCGAAAATACACAGGCACCTCAGAGGGAAGCGGAAGGGGGGCACCTCAGCCGGAAGATGGTACAAGGCTACTGCTCCTGGAGGGAGCTACATGCCCTCTGTGATGTCCTGGGAAGTGCAAAGCCACAGTCTCTCTAGTGGGTGGGTTGCCCACTTCTTGGCCCTGGGGAGTGCAAGGCCACAGTCTCTAAGTGGGTGGTTTACCCACTGCTTGGTCCTGGGGAGTGCAAGGCCACAGTCTCTCAAGTGGGTGGTCTTCCCACTGCTTGGTCCTGGGGAGTGCAAGGCCACAGTCTCTCAAGTGGTTGGTTTGCTCACTGCTTTGTCCTGGGGAGTGCAAGACCACAGTCTCTCAAGTGGGTGAGTTACCCACTGCTTGGTCCTAGGGAATGCAAAGCCACAGTCTCTCTAGTGGGTGGTTTGCCCACTGGTTCTGGAGGGGGCCTTAGGCCCGGTGTGCTTCATCCTGGCAAGGAGGGGGTAAGTGGATGCCTTCTTCCACTGGTTCTGAAGGGGGCCTTGGGCCCGGTGTGCTTCATTCTGGCAAGGAGGGGGTGAGTGGATGCCTTCTTCCACTGGTTCTGGAGGGGGCCTTGGGCCCTGTGATGCAGGTCTTAGGGAGTGCAAGGTCACAGTCTCTCACCTGGGTGTCACACCTACAGTCTTTGCAGGGGCCAGGATGCACTACAGTCCATGGAGGCACGACTACACCCTGCCCACCGGCGGTGACGGCTGCTCAGTGGTGGCAGCGGCTGTGGTGCTGTGGTGGGGGGAGGCTTCAGCCCTTCTCCCGCAACCTCGGGCGCCTGGCCACTGGGGCTGCTGCTGCTGGCAGTGGTGCTGCTGGCGGTGCAGGTGGTGGTGCAGGTGACGGTGCTGGCGGCGGTGCAGGTGGTGGTGCTGCCTGTGGTGTGGGGAGGCTCCAGCCCTTCTCCCGCAGCCTGGGACGGCTGCCCACTGGGGCTGCTGCTGCTGGCAGTGGTGCTTCTGGCGGTGCTTCTGGTGGTGCAGGTGGCGGTGCTGCCTGTGGTGGGGGGAGGCTCCAGCGCTTCACCCGCAGCCTCGGACGGCTGAAGTGCCATGGCTGGTGTATGTTCAGATGCAGCTCCAACACCAGGCTCCACATCCACCCTGCCTTTGGCGTCTGTGTGTTCCCTTCCTGCTTTTGGCAGCTGGTGGTGCCTCGTTGCATCTGGCAGCTAGTGGTGCCTCCTTGCATCTGGCAGCTGGTGGTGCCTCCTTGCGCCTGGCAGCTGGTGGTGCCTCCTTGCATCTGGCAGCTGGTGGTGCCTCCTTGCTTCTGCCAGCTGGTGGTCCCTCCTTGCTTCTGCCAGCTGGTGGTGCCTTAGTGGATTTGACAGCAGGTGCTCCCTTTTTGCCCTTGGCAGCTGGTGCAGGCACACTGGCTGTGTGGACGGGTGTCTTCACGGAGCCTCTCATAACTCCAGTGGCTGCAGAAACTACAGTGGCCGTGGCCTGGGTGGCTGAGGTGCTAGCCTGGGTCCTGACCACCCTGGCCTGAAGAGAAGGATGAGGGGAGCAGGGAAGAGGTCAAGGGTGGGGAGGAAAAGCTTCTTTGGGACATTGGGCCGGGAAGAGGGTGAAGGTTTGGGAGTGGAGGAAGAGGGAGTGGTGGTAGGAGGTGTATGTCTGCTGTGTTTGGGTGCAGGTGCATGGGCTGGATGCTGTTGTGAGGTGGATGGCTGTTGGGTGTTTGAGTGCTTGCGTTTGTGTACTTTGGGAGGAGGGGGCACAGACACACAGGCACAGTGAGAGAGGACACAGGGGACGTGTGCATGGATGTGGGGGTGGTGACTGCCAGTGAGATGCGTGTAGTGATAGGCGTGATGGTGATGGAGGTAGTGGATGAGGATGTAGTGCATGCAGGTGTGAGTGGAGACGCTACTGGGAGGGAGGTGGGGGACGAGGAGGAGGGGGACACCGTGGGGCAGTGGATGTTGGTGTGTCTGCATCTGGATGGTGCTAGTGTGAGTGCCTGTGGGATGAAGTGTGGTGCTTGTGTTTGCCTGAGCCACTTCTGTGTGTTGATTTGGGTGCATGCTGGTCTGAAGGTGTGCTTGGGATAGGCTAAGGTTGAGGGGAATGGGACTGGGTAGAGGGAGTTGGAGGGGGGAGCCTAGAGACAGGGACAATGACAATGAGTTGGCCAGAGCCTGGACTGATCTCTGTTGGGACGCCACACCAGAGCGAATGCCCTCCAGGAATGCATTTGTTTGTTGCAAATGTCATGCCAGACCCTGGATGGCATTCACAATGGTTGACTGCCCAAAAGAGATGGATCGCAGGAGGTCAATAGACTCCTCTCTGAGGGCAGCAGGGCTGACTGGGGCAGGGCATGAGGTGCCTGGGGCGAAGGAGATGCCCACCCTCCTGGGTGAGCGAGCATGGGCAACACGCTGAGGGGCTGCTGGGAGGGAGGAGCTGATACAGGGGTGGTGGCTGTACCTGTAGTTGGGGTGGGCACAGAGGTGTCCGCCACCACCAGGGAGCTTCCATTGGAGGAGGTGTCGCTGTCCGAACTGTCCCCTCCTGTCTCCCCTATGGTGCTCCCCTCGCCCTCCATCCCACTGGTGCCCTCACCGTCGGTGGATTCGGCCTCATGGGCCATGTGGTATGCAGCTCCTTCCGTCACTGGTGCCTCTGCTCCTCCGTAAGATGATGCTAATGCAAACAAGGACAGGGTGACAAAACAAAAAGGGGGGGAAGAGACAGAGGATACACTAGGTCAATGCCAGAAACAACACCACCGTTGGTGCACACTACACGCAGGGAACAGCCCTATGCACTAGTCCATGCACTACCAGTCACAATGCTAGTCACCAGGCCATGGAGTACCATGCCTAATGCCAATAGCTGCACAGCTGAAACCCACAGGACCCTGCCCAGTAGTCGATGTCCAATATCATATTTGGGGTTGGAGTGCATCAGACCCTGCCCATCATGGAACCTACCCTGTCATGGTCATCCTGGCCTTGGGACACCCACAGACCCACATTCCCCACCCCGATAACACCTCAACACATGCCATTTTCTGATTCTGAAACTGTACTCACCCCCTTGTGGCTGCTGTGATGCCTTCAAGCGCCCATCCAACTCCGGATATGCCACCGCCAGGATGCGGAACACCGGGGGGTCAGGGTACGATGGACACCCCTACCTCATTAGGAGGCCATCCCCAGCTGGGCCTCCGCCGTCTTCCTTGGCCAGCAGCGCAGGTCCTCCCACCGCGACAGTGGGTGCTCCGCCTCTCAAAGACCCCCAGGGTCCGCACCTCCTTGGCGATGGCACGCCAAATACAGTTTTTCTGGTCGGCTCTGACCTGCAGAAAAAGATACATAAGCAAAAGTTATTAGTCATACCGTCTGGACTGTTACACTCATGGGCACAAGAGGGGAGATCCCAGTGAGGGGACGTATAGCAGAAATCAGGTCTGCTATACGTCACCTCACTGGGATTCCCCCTCTTGTGCAAGTCCTATCAGTGCTCCATTTCTTGGCAAGTGGCTCCTTCCAAGCGACAGTGGCCATGGCAGCAGGGATGTCACACCCTACGTTCTCAAGCGTGCTAAGCAGAGTGTTGTCTGCCCTGATGAAACACATGCGCAGCTACATAGTGTAGGAGGCTGGCCTGGCTTGTAGTGGGTACCAAGGGGTACTTACACTCTGTACCAGGACCAGTTATCCCTTATTAGTGTAGAAGAGGTGTTTATAGTAGCTTAGGCTGATAGAAGGTAGCTATGGAGAGCAGCTTAGTCTGAACTAGGAGACATGCAAAGATCCTACTATACCACTGGTGTCATATGCACAATATCATAAGAATACACAATACACAGATATAGTAAAAATAAAGGTACTTTATTTTTATGACAATATGCCAAAAGTATCTCAGTGAGTACCGTCAGTATGAGGAAAGCAAATATACACAAGATATATGTACACAATACCAAAAATATGCAGTAATAGCAAAAGGAAGTAATGCAAGCAATGTACAGTCACAATAGATTGCAATGAGAGCACATAGGTATAGGGGCAACACAAACCATATGCTACAAAAGTGGAATGCGAATCACAAATGGACCCCAAATCTATGTGAGCTTGTAGAGGGTCGCTGGGACTGTAAGAAAACAGTGAGGGTTAGAAAAATGGCCCACCCCAAGACCCTGAAAAGTAGGTGTAAAGTGCACCTATATTCCCCAGAGAGCACAGTAGTCGACTACTGCAACCTTGTATCGCTCATCCTGCCGCCTTCTCAACAGTTTCGTGGTGGTGCATGCTCTGGGGGTAGCTTACCTCCTTGCTGCACCAAGAAATCTTCTGTGGGTCGACGGAATCTTCCCCCTGCAACCGCAGGCACCAAAAAACTGCATCACTGGTCCTCTGGGTCCCCTCTCAGCATGACGAGCGTGGTCTCAGGAACTCAGCAACTCTGTCCAAGTGACTCCCGCAGTCCAGTGACTCTTCAGTCCAAGTTTGGTGGAAGTAAGTCCTTGCCTCCCTACGCTAGACTGCATTGCTGGGTACCGCGTGATTTGCAGCTGCTCCGGCTCCTGTGCACTCTTCCAGGATTTCCTTTGTGCACAGCCAAGCCTGGTTCCCTGACAATCTAACCTGCAGTGCACAACCTTCTGAGTAGTCCTCCGGCGTCGTGCGACTCCCTTTTGTGACTCCGCATGGACTCCGGTTCACTCTTCTTCCAAGTGCCTGTTCAGGTACTTCTGTGGGTGCTGCCTGCTTTTGTGAGGGCTCCCTGACTTGCTGGGCACCCCCTCTGTCTCCTCCTCCAAGAGGAGACATCCTGGATCCTCCTCGGCCACAGCAGCACCCAAAAACCTCTAACGCAACCCTTGCAGCTAGCAAGGCTTGTTTGCAGTCTTTCTGTGTGGGAACACCTCTGCAAGCTTCATCGCGACGTGTGACATCCATCCTCCGAAGGAGAAGTTCCTAGCTCTCTTCTTTCTTGCAGAACTCCAAGCTTCTTCCAACAGGTGGCAGCTTCCTTGCACACTCAGCTGGCATTTCCTGGGCTCCTGCCCACTCTCAACACTGTTGCGACTATTGGACTTGGTCCCCTTGTCTTACAGGTACTCAGGTCCAGAAATCCACTGTTGTTGCATTGCTGGTGTTTGTTATTCCTGCAGAATCCCCCTATCACGACTTCTGTGCTCTCTGGGGGTAGTAGGTGCACTTTACACCTACCTTTTAGGGTCTTGGGGTGGGCTATTTTTCTAACCCTCACTGTTTTCTTACAGTCCAAGCAACCCTCTACAAGCTCACATAGGTTTGGGGTCCATTCGTGGTTCGCATTCCACTTTTGGAGTATATGGTTTGCGTTGCCCCTATACCTATGTGCTCCTAATGCAATCTACTGTAACTTTACATTGCTTGCTTTACTTTCCTTGCTATTACCTGCATAATTTTGGTTTGTGTACATATATCTTGTGTATATAACTTATCCTCATACTGAGGGTACTCACTGAGATACTTTTGGCATATTGTCATAAAAATAAAGTACCTTTATTTTTAGTACTTCTGTGTGTTGTGTTTTCTTATGAGATTGTGCATATGACGCCAGTGGTATAGTAGGAGCTTTATATGTCTCCTAGTTCAGCCTAAGCTGCTTTGCCATTGCTACCTTCTATCAGCCTTAGCTGCTAGAAACACATCTTCTACACTAATAAGGGATAACTGTACCTGGCACAAGGTGCAAGTGCCTCTGGTACCCACTACAAGCCAGGCCAGCCTCCTACTTTACCTTTCTCAGTAGCCAATCCTCCTCTGTGGGCTATTTAGGGTCTCTCCTGTGGGCATCTCACCAGATAACAAATGCAAGAGCTCACCAGATTCCTCTGCACTTCCCTCTTCGACTTCTGCCAAGGATCGACTGCTGACTGCTCCAGGACGCCTGCATAACCGCAACAAAGTAGCAAGACGACTACCAGCAACACTGTAGCGCCTCATCCTGCCGGCTTTCTCGACTGTTCACTGGTGGTGCATGCTCTGAGGGCTGCATTCACCGTGCACTGGAAGCCAAGAAGAAATCTTCAGTGGGTCGACGGAATCTTCCCCCTGCCAACGCAGGCACCAAACTTCTGCATCACCAGTCCTCTGGGTCGACTCTCATTCTGACGAGCGTGGTCTCTGGAACACAGGAGCTGGGTCCAAGTGTCTTCGACAGTCCAGTGGCCATTCTGTGGTCAAATTTGGTGGAGGTAAGTCCTTGCCTCCCCACGCTAGACAGTAATCCTGTGTACTGCGTGAACTGCAGCTGCTCGGGCTTCTGTGTACTTTTACAAGACTTCCTTCGTGCACAGCCTAGCCCATGTCCCATGCACTCCGTCATGCATTGCCCAACTCGCTGAGTGGGACTTCGACGTCATGGGATCCTCCTTTGAGACTCTGAGTCGACCACTCTCCTCAGATCTTCTAAGTGCCTGTTCAGGTGCTTCTGCGGGTGCTGCCTGCTTCCGTGTGGGCTCTCTGTGTTGCTGAGCGCCCCCTCTGTCTCCTCCTCCAAGGGGCGACCTCCTGGTCCTTCCTGGGGCCTACCAGTACCCAAAATCCTCAACCGCAACTCTTTCATCTAGCAAGGTTTGTTTGCGTTTTTTCTGCGTGGAAACAACTCTTCATCCTCCAGCACGCCGTGGGTCATCTTCTGACTAAAGGAGAAGTTCCTGGCACCTTCCATTGTTGCAGAATCTTCAGCTTCTTCCACCGGGAGGCAGCCCTTTTTCACCTTCATCCGGGGTTTAGTGGGCTCCTGCCCCCCCCGACACTTGCGTGACTCTTGGACTTGGTCCCCTTCCTTTACAGGTCCTCAGGTCCAGGAATCCATCTTCAGTGTTTTGCAGTCAGTTGTTGTCCTTGCAGAATCCCCTATCTCGTCTTTCCTGTCTTTCTGAGGTAGTAGGGTAACTTTACTCCTACTTTTCAGGGTCTTGGGTTGGGGTATCTTGGACACCCTTAGTGTTTTCTTACACTCCCAGTGACCCTCTGCACACTACACTAGGCCTGGGGTCCATTTGTGGTTCGCATTGCACTTTTGGAGTATATGGTTTGTGTTGCCCCTAGGCCTATTTCTCCCTATTGCATCCTAATGTGTTCTACATTGTTTGCACTACTTTTCTAACTGTTACTTACCAGATTTCTGGTTTGTGTGCATATATTTGGTGTATACTACTTACCTCCTAAGGGAGTATATCCTCTGAGATACTTTTGGCATATTGTCACTAAAATAAAGTACCTTTATTTTTAGTAACTCTGTGTATTGTGTTTTCTTATGATGTAGTGCTATATGATATAAGTGGTATAGTGGGAGCTTTGCATGTCTCCTAGTTCAGCCTAAGCTTCTCTGCTATAGCTACCTCTATCAGCCTAAGCTGCTAGAACAACTCTAACCTACTAATAAGTGATAACTGGACCTGGCACAAGGTTTAAGTACCACAAGGTACCCACTATAAGCCAGGCCAGCCTCCTACATTGGTGGTGCAGCGGTGGGATAAGTACTTGTAACTGCTTTACCACTATGTCATTGGTACTGTTCATAGGAAAAGCATATACCAAATATTCCAGTATATGCACATTGAAAAAAAACAGTTTACTGTTCTGCTCTAAAACTTTCTACAAAGTTTGTGAAAAGTTCTGAAAACTTTTGAAAGTTTTCAAAAAATTTGAAAGTTTTTTTTCTCTGTGCTTTCAAAAGTTTTAAAACTTTTTCTCTCTCTGTCCTAAACCTTTTCTATCATGTCTGCAGTAGAACTCACTCCCAAAATTGTTCAAGCAACCTATGAGAGTTCAAACTTAAAAAGTTTGAGGGGTCTCTGCATAGAAAGAGGTTTAAGCATTGGTAAGAATCCTACCAAAGACTTTCTCTTTAACTTTCTCCTAGAAAGTGACCAGAACCAGTCTGGCCTATCCCAGGAACAGGAGGTAGGAGGGGAGGGTGCCCAGTCAGATTCAGAGGAGTTGCCTGAAGAGACTGTGGAGGGTTCTTACAAAGACCTGCCATATAGCAGGCCACCCAATGACACTGGTAGTGGGAGGGTGTCACACATTAGTAGGGCACCTTTCACTCCTAAAAGCCAGGTTACTAGGGTTCAACTAGTTAGGGACAGCTCTCTCTCTGCCAATTCCCAAATTTCCTCTGTATCTAAACATTCCCAAGCCTCCCACCCTGAGGATAACTTAATAGAAAGGGAACTCAGAAAGCTGAGGTTGGAAGAGGCCAGGCTGAAGCTTAAACAGCAGCAGCTGGACTTAGACAGGGAATCCCTGGATGTAGAGAGGGAAAGACAGAGATTGGGGTTAGTTCTCCATGGTGGCAGCAGCAGTGTTTTTGATAGCAATCCTGTTAGAGAGCAAGATTCCAGAAACCTGCATAAGATATTCAACCTTTAGAAGGAGGGGGGTGACATTAACAAGTGGTTTGCTGCACTTGAGAGGGCCTGTATAGTACAGTTGGTCCCTCAAAGGCAGTGGGCTGCATCTTGTGGCTATCTTTCACTGGAAAGGGTAGGGATAGGCTCCTTACTGTCAGAGAAAGTGATGCTAATAATTACAAAGTTTTGAAGGATGTACTCTTGGATGGATTTGGCTTAACCACTGAACAATACATGATTACGTTCAGAGACACCAGAAAAGAGTCCTCTCAAGACTGGACAGACTTTGTAGACTGTTCCGTGAAGGGCTAGGAGGGTTGGTTGCATGGCAGTAAGGTGACTGACTATGAAAGACTATATAATCCTGAGAGAGCATATTCTTAACAATTGTGTGTCTGATTTGTTGCACCAGTACTTGGTAGACTCAGATCTGACCTCTCCCCAAGAATTGGAAAAGAAGGCAGACAAATGTGTCAGATCAAGAGTGAACAGAAAAGTTCATACAGGGGGTGACAAGGATGGCAAGAAGAAAGATGGTGAGAAACCTCAGGATAAGCATGGGGATAAGGGTAAAACTAAAGATCCTTCTTCAAATCCTAAACACTCTTCAGTCTGTGGAGATAAATAAACGTCTTCCTCTTCTTCACAACCCACACACATTAAAAAGCCTTGGTGCTATGTGTGTAAAAATAAAGGCCAGGGGATAGGTCCTGCCCAGGTAAACCCCCTGAGCCTACCATCATTAATACATCAAACTCTAGTGCCCCTAGCAGTAGTGGTAATAGTGGTGGGATTGCTGGCAACAGTCAAAATAAGGGTGTAGTTGGGTTCACTTATGGGTCCATCAAAGAAACTGGGGTAGTCAGTCCCAAGACTGTTTCGGTCACACCTGGTGGCATTGGACTTGCCACACTGGCTGCTTGTCCCCTTACAATGGATAAGTACAGGCAGACAGTTTCAATAAATGGCTCAGGCCTACAGGGACACAGGTGCCAGTATCACTTTGGTGACTGAAAACCTAGTGTCTCCTGCACAACACATCATTGGACAACAGTACAAGATTATTGATGTCCATAACTCCACTAAGTTCCTTCCCTTAGCTATAATTCAGTTTAGTTAGGGTGGAGTTACTGGCATTAAGCAGGTGGTAGTATCACCTAGCTTACCTGTAGACTGTCTCTTAGGTAATGACCTAGAGGCCTCAGGTTGGGCTGAGGTAGAGTTTAATACCCATGCAGCCATGCTGGGTATCCCTGAGGAATTGCTTCCTCTCATTTCAGCTGAAATGAAAAAGCAAAGGAGAGAAAAAGGCCTGAAAACTCAGGATCCTTCTCCAATAACAGGTAAAAAGGGCATCAAAGTATTCCCTACCCACCCTGCCATTCAGGATACCATTCCTGTGGTGGGAGAAACCTCTCCTGGGGTGGCACCTGTACCAAGGGAACTATCAGATAGCACAGCTGAACTCCCTGAGGTAGAAGTACCTCTGTGTGGGATAACTAATATTGGTGAGAAAAAGTGCACCATTTTAGTTGACATGGAGCATCCCTCCAACACTCCCAGAGAAACTTTAGTGCAGCAACCCTGCACTGCCTCACAACACTTAGGACAGCAGCCCTGCCCTAGTGTGGAGCTCATAGGACAGCATCCCTGCCCTGCTCCAACTCAAGAGAAACAGCGACCATGTTCTCTCTTACAGCCATATGGACAAAGTTTTTGCCCAGCTATGGCCTTACTGAGACAGCATCCCTGTCTGGCATTCTCATCATTTGATATAGGTCCAGTGGACAATTCCCACTGCTCTAAACTAAACCATACAAATAGGAGAATATAACTTCAGATTGTTGGCTAGCTAAAAAACTTCAAACAGGGTGGTTTACATCCCCACAGGGAAGTAACCACATAGTGGATGATAAAGGGAGTAACCTATCTATTGCAGAGCTACTATCCACTTATCACCACTTAGACAATAAAGACTCAACTGGCCAAGGTTAGCCTTGTTGTCCTTCATTTGGGGTGTGTGTGTGTAGGAAGGTAGCCTCTTTCTAGCCTTGTTACCCCCACTTTTGGCCTGTTTGTGAGTATATGTCAGGATGTTTTTACTGTCTCACTGGGATCCTGCTAGCCAGGGCCCAGTGATCATAGTGAAAACCCTATGTTGTCAGTGTGTTTGATATGTGTCACTGGGATCCTACTAGCCAGGACTCCAGTGTTCATACGTTTGTGGCCTATATGTGTTCCCTGTGTGGTGCTTAACTGTATCACTGAGGTTCTGCTAACCAGAACCTCAGTGTTTATGCTCTCTCTGCTTTTAAAATTGTCACTGCAGGCTAGTGACTAAATTTACCAATTCTCATTGGCACACTGGAACACCCTTATAATTCCCTTGTATATGGTACCTCGGTACCCAGGGTATTGGGGTTCCAGGAGATCCCTATGGGCTGCAGCATTTATTTTGCCACCCATAGGGAGCTCAGACTATTCTTACACAGGACTGCCACTGCAGCCTGAGTGAAATAACGTCCACGTTATTTTACAGCCATTTTACAATGCACATAAGTAACTTATAAGTCACCTATATGTCTAACCCTCACTTGGTGAAGGTTAGGTGCAAAGTTACTTAGTGTGTGGGCACCCTGGCACTTGCCAAGGTACCCCCACATTGTTCAGGGCAAATTCCCTGGACTTTGTGAGTGCGGGGACACCATTACATGCGTGCACTACATATAGGTCAATACCTATATGTAGCGTCACAATGGTAACTCCGAACATGGCCATGTAACATGTCTAGGATCATGGAATTGTCACCCCAATACCATTCTGGTGTTGGGGGGACAATTCCATGCATCCCCGGGTCCCCAGCATAGAGCCCGGGTACTACCAAACTAACTTCCAGGGGTTTTCTCTGTAGCTACCGCTGCTGCCGACCCTGAGACAGGTTTCTGCCCCCCTGGGGTCTGGGCAGCCTGGTCCCAGGGAGGCAGAACAAAGGATTTCCTCTGAGAGAGGGTGTTACACCCTCTCCCTTTGGAAATAGGTGTGAAGGGCCTGGGAGGAGTAGCCTCTCCTGGCTTCTGGAAATTCCTTGAAGGGTACAGATGGTGCCCTCCTTGTATAAGTGAGTCTACACCGGTTCAGGGATTCCACCAGCCCTGCTCTGGTGCGAAACTGGACAAAGGAAAGGGGAGTGACCACTCCCCTGACCAACACCTCCCAGGGGAGGTGCCCAGAGCTGCTCCAGTGTGTCCCAGACCTCTGCCATCTTGGATGCAGAGGTGTGAGGGCACAATGGACAGCTCTGAGTGGCCAGTGCCAGCAGGTGATGTCATAGACCCCTCATGATAGGTGCTTAACTTTCTCTGTAGCCAATCCTCCTCTGAGGGCTATTTAGGGTCTGTCCTTGGGGTATCTCACCAGATAACGAATGCAAGAGCTCACCAGAGTTCCTCTGTACTTCCCTCTTCGACTTCTGCCAAGGATCGACCGCTGACTGCTCCAGGTCGCCTGCAAAACCACAACAAAGAAGCAAGAAGACTACCAGCAACATTGTAGCGCCTCATCCTGACGGCTTTCTCAACTGTTTCCTGGTGCTGCATGCTCTGAGGGCTGTCTGCCTTCACCCTGCACTGGAAGCCAAGAAGAAATCTCCTGTGGTTCAACGGAATCTTCCCCTTGCCAACGCAGGCACCAAACTTCTGCATCACCAGTCCTCTGAGTCCCCTCTCATCCTGACGAGCGTGGTCCCTGGAACACAGGAGCTGGGTCCAAGTGTCCACGACAGTCCAGTGGCCCTTCTGTCCAAATTTGGTGGAGGTAAGTCCTTGCCTCTCCACAACAGACAATAATCCTGTGTACTGCGTGAACTGCAGCTGCTCGAGCTTCTGTGCACTTTTGCAAGACTTCCTTTGTGCACACCCTAGCCCAGGTCCGCAGCACTCTGTTGTGCATTGCCCAACTCGCTGAGTTGGACTCTGATGTCGTGGGACCCTTCTTTGTTGTTCTGAGTCGACCGTCGTCCTCAGATCTTCTGAGCTCCTGTTCAGGTGCTTCTGCGGATGCTGCCTGCTTCTGCATGGGCTCTCTGTGTTGCTGAGCGCCCCCTCTGTCTTCCCCTTCAAGGGGCAACATTCTGGTCCTTCCTGGGCCCTGGCAGCATCCAAAATCCTCAACTGCAACTCTTTCAGCTAGCAAGGCTTGTTTGTGGTCTTTCTGCATGGAAACAACTCTGCATCCTCCAGCATGCCGTGGGACATCTTCTGACTAAAGGAGAAGTTCCTGGCACTTTCTGTTGTTGCAGAATCTTCAGCTTGACTCAGCTCAACTGGGGGGGCTACTGGGCCTAAAAAAGCTTTGGTATCCACTGAAGTGGAATTGGAGGCCCATGCAGCCATGCTGGGCATTTCTGGGAATATCTTTGCTTTAACCAGAGCTCAGGCCTAGAAGCAAAAGGGAAACTTGGATCCTAAAAATATGGACCAAGAGCTTCCCAAAAGCAGGGGTAGAAAGGGTAAAAAGTTATCCACTGTCCCTCCCTCCACTGATGATTCCCCCTTTGAGCAGGAGGAGTCAACTCCCTGGACAGAACCTACACCTGAGAAGCTTCAAGCTGATACAGCTGAACTATTAGGTGCAGGGGGGCCTGCCAGGGAGGAGTTAAGTGTGGCTCAACATACTTGTCGCACACTTGAGGGTTTGAAACAGCAAGCTGTTAAAGAAGAAGCAGGGGATATCATTGGCACCCACAGGGTGTACTGGGAAAACAATCTCTTATATTCTGAGGGTCATTTCCTTGCAATACAGAGAATATTTGTTAACCTTGGCACATAACATAACATATGTCTTTGTAAAGTGCACATTCACCCATAGGCCTCTTGGCGCTGAATAACAGATGTTTATTGTCACCCAACTCAATGGTACTTATTTTATCGACCTCAGAACTTGGGTGAAAGGCTGAGTGAACTTGCCGGTATTTGATCCTGTGACCATGAGGTCAAACACAGGCCCCTACTGTGGACGCATCAGTCCACTAAGCCACCAGGCCCAGCTCATGATATTCCCCTTGCTGGACATCTGGGGCAAAGCAAACTTGGGACGGACTGGTCCCTCACTTTCACTGGCGTCACATGTCTGAAGATACCAAGGAGTTTTGTCGCTGCTGTTTCAATTGTCAAGCCAGTGGCATGACAGGTGGCACTGCAAAGGCCCCCTTAATCCCACTGCCAGTGTTTGGGGTACCCTTTGAAAGGGTAGGAGTTGATATTGTTGCCCCCCTTAACCCTCCCGCAGCTCCTGGAAACTTAAGATTTATTTTGGTGGTGGTAGACTATGCCACCAGGTATCCCGAAGCAATACCTCTTAGGACCACTACAGCTTCTGCAGTGGCCAAAGCCCTCCTGGGTGGGTTTCCTAAAGGAGGTTGTATCAGATATGGGTAGCAACTTCGTGTCTGCATTCTTAAAAGCAATGTGGAAAGAGTGTGGTCTAACTTATAAATTCACTACACTTTACCATCCCCAGACAAATGGGTTGGTTGAGCGATTTAACAAAACACTCAAAGGCATAATTATGGGACTCTCTGAAAACCTCAGAAGGAGATAGGATGTCCTTTTACCATGCCTCCTTTTTGCCTACAGGGAAGTACCCCAAAAAGGAGTGGGCTTCATCCCCTTTGAGCTCCTCTTTGGTCTCCCCGTTTGGGGTCCATTAGCTCTTGTAAAGGAGGGTTGGGAGCAACCCCAGAAGCCCCCTAAAGAAGATATAGTGGATTTTGTGCTTGGTCTAAGATCTAGAATGGCTGAGTACATGAAGAAGGCCACTAAGAACCTTCAGGTGAGCTAAGAATTGCAGAAGCAATGGCATGACCAGAAGGCTGTCCTCACAGTGTACCAACCAGGGCAGGAAGTGTGGGTCCTGGAGCATTTGGCACCAAGGCACTCCAAGACAAATGGAATGGACCACACATCATAGTGGAGAAAAAGGGTGAGGTCACTTATTTAGTTGACCTTGGCACTCCTAGAAGTTCTCTCAGAGTACTTAATGTGAACCACCTAAAGCCCTACTATGACAGTGCTGACTTAACTCTGCTCATGACCACAGATGAGGGACAGGAGGAAGAGAGTGACCCTCTCCCTAATCTTTTCTTTAACATTGCAGCTGATGACTCAGTGGATGGAGTAGTTCTAGCAGACTGCCTTACTGCATCTCAGAAGGAGGACTGCAGGAACCTCCTAGGCCAGTTCTCAGAACTATTCTCTCTAACACCTGGTCAAACTACATGGTGTGAACACACCATTGATACAGGAGACAGTTTGCCTGTTAAAAATAAGATTTATAAGCAACCTGATCATGTTAGAGGTTGCATCAAAGCTGAAGTGCAGAAGATGCTTGTCCTAGGAGTGATTGAGCACTCTGACAGTCCCTGGGCTAGCCCAGTGGTGCTGGTACCAAAACCTCACTCCCAAAATTGGAAAAGGGGGATGAGGTTCTGTGTAGATTATTAAGGGCTCAACTAAGTCACCCAAACTGATGCTCACCCTATACCCAGGGCAGATGAGCTAATAGATACACCGGCACCTGCCAAGTATCTAAGCACCTTTGACTTGACAGCAGGATATTGGCAGATCAGATTGTCACAGGATGCAAAACCCAAAACTGCTTTCTCAAACATTGGAGGGCATTATCAGTTTTCAATTATGACCTTTGGTTTGAGGAAGGCACCTGCCACTTTTCAGAGGTTGGAGAATACAGTTCTCCAAGGTCTGGAAGCATTTAGTGTAGCATATCTAGATGCTATATCTGCCAATAGCTCCACCTGGGATGACCACCTGGTCCACCTATAGAAAGTTTTAGAGGCTCTGCAAAATGCAGGTCTTACTATCAAGGCTTCAAAATGCCAGATAGGGCAGGGAAAGGTGGTTTATCTGGGACATCTAGCAGGTGGGGAATAGATTCAGCCACTACAGGGGAAGATCTATACTACTATAGATTGGACTCTCCCTACAACACAGACCCAGGTCTGGGCTTTTTTTTGTCTCACTGGGTACTACAGAAGGTTCATTAAGAACTACGTTTCCATTGTTGCCCCTCTTAATGAGCTTAACTCAAAGAAGATGCCTAAAAAGGTATTGTGGACCGCCGGCTGTCAAAAAGCTTTTGAGGAGCTGAACAGGCCATGTGCTCTGCACCTGCTCTGAAAAGCCCAAACTACTCCAAGAAGTTCATAGTTCAGACTGATGCTTCAGAGGTAGGGGTGGTGGCAGTTCTTCACAGCTTAATACAGAGGGCCAGGATCAACCAGTAGCTTTTATCAGCAGAAGGTTGACGCCCATAGAAAAGTGTTGGTCAGCCATAGAGAGGGAGGCCTTTCTGTGGTCTGGGCCTTTAAGAAGTTGAGACCATATCACTTTGGTACTCACTTCATTGTTCAGACAGACCACAAACCTCTCTTATGGCTTAAGGAGATGAAAGGAGAAAACCCTAAAGTGTTGAGGTGGTCCATTTCCCTACAGGGGATGGATTTTACAGTGGAACATAGACCTGGGAGTAACCCTCCATTGCAGATGGACTCTCCAGATATTTCCATTTAGACATTGAAGAATAATATGGGTATGGTTAGCCTTATTGTCCCTCGTTTGGGGGAAAGGGAGTGTAGGAAAGTACCATGGTTCTGGGCTTGGTTACCCCTATTTTCTGCCTCATGTCAGTGTGCTTGACTGTGTCTACTGGGATCCTGCTAATCAGGACCCAAGTAGTTATGCTCTCTCCTTCTAATGTTTGGTTGTTGGGCACCGTTAACACAGTATTTCACCCACAATCGGCATACTGGTACCCCCTTGTAAGTCCCTAATATATGATACCTAGGTACCCAGGGCATTGAGGTTCCAGGGGATCCCTGTGGGATACAGGATATATTTTGCCACCCATTGGGAGCCCATGCAAATATTTTTGCAGGCCTGCCATTGCACCCTGCGTGAAAGGGTGCAAGCACCATTTCACTACCATTTATACTGCACCAGGTCACTTATAAGTCACCAGTCACCCCTATAGCAGGCCCTCCAGATCTGAGGGCAAGGTGCAAAGTACCTGTGTGTGACTTGACCCCTGCACTAGCAGAGGTGTCCCCACAACCTCTAGGACCATTTTCCCAAACTTCTTGAGTGCGGGGACGCCATTTTATGTGTGTACTAGACATAGGTCACTACCTATGTCTAGCTACATAATGGTAACCCCGAACATAGGCTTGTTTGGTATGAAACATGTTGGAATCATACCCCAAGGCTTTTGCAAGCATTGGTTGTATGATTCCATGCACTCTGGGGGCTCCTTAGAGAACCCCCAGTATTGCCACTTCAGCCTTCTGAGGGTTTCCAGGCAGCCCAAGCTGCTGCCACTTCCCAGACAGGTTTCTGCCCTCCTGTTGCTTGAAAAGCTTGAGCCCGGAAAGGCAGCACAAAGGATTTCCTTTGGGAAAGGGGTGTTACACCCTCTACCTTGCGAAATAGGTGTTACAGGCTTGGGAGGGGTAGCCTACTCAAGCCACTGGAAATGCTTTGAAGGGCACATTTGGTGCACTCCTTGCAAAAAAACTGTCTACACCTGTTCAGGGACCCCCAGTCCCTGCTCTGTCATGAAAGTGGACACCCCAGGGGTGGTGCTCAGAGCTCCTCCAGGGGGCCTAGGGTTCTCCCGTCTTGTTTCCAAGGTTGGCAGGGAACTCTGGAAGCATCTGAGTGGCCAGTGCCAGCAGCTGATGTCAGAGCCCTCCCCTGATAGGTGCTTACCGGATTAGGTGATCAATCCCCCTTTCATGGCTATTTAGTGTCTCTCCTTTGGGTGGTTCCTCAGATTCAGATTGCGAGACTCCAGCAGGAATCATCTGTATCCTCAACTTCACCTTCTCACTGAAGAAACTGCATTGGGACCCACCAGGAACTCCACAAGCTGCAACAAAGAAGCAAGATGCCTTCTGCAACACTGTATCTCCAGCTCCCTCCAGCAACTGAAACTGTTTCCTGGTCGTGCAGCCTCTGAAGACAGCCCGTCTTCAGCCTGCATCAGGTGAGCAAAGGAATCTCCCTTGGGTGAAGGTATCACTTCCCTAATTCTGGAAACACCATCTGCAACGACGACCAGAGGCTAGTATCCTCTCTGCCGCTGAGCTGAGTGTATCCTGCATCACAGGTGGTGGACTCAAGTGGTCCCGATGGTCCTCTCTTCCAGCTGTCCCACTTTGGTGGAGGCAAGTGCTTGCCTCCCCACGCAAGACAGTACCTCCTTGCAGGCATGTTTTGCAGCTGCCAAGACTTGTTGTTTAGGGCTCAGGGTGTGGGGTCTGGCTCTGCTATGTGTGGAATTGGGTTGTTGTCGACGATTTTTGGAGGAAATGGGCTGGGTTTTGGTGTGTTGTTGGGGTTGAAAATAGTTTTTTGTGTGTTTTTTGGCACTTTGGGAGTTTCCGTGCATGGGAGTGAATGGGGGCACTGTTCGGCTATGTTCGGAGTGCTGCCAGGCACCCTCGTGTGGCTTTTCCCCGGTAAGTGCATTGGTTTGAATGGGAGGGAGGGGGGTGTCTTTGGCATTTTTTCTGGGTGGGTTGGAGTAGAGCTAGGGTTTGAGGATTTTGTGTGCCAGGGGAGAGGTGGGAAAATGTGTCTCTCGAATTTTGGAGAGGTTCGGTGCAGGGGAAGGGGTCTAAAAGCATTTTTGAAGTTGGGTTCCAATGTTATCCTACGGCAGTGGTTTCGCATGTTTTTGGGGGGCTGTTTTGGGAGGGTTGGAGTGGAGCTAGGGTGATGGGTCTTCTGTGAGGGATGGCTAGCGGTGTCATTGAGTGGTGTGATTTTTTGGGGGTGGATCGATTGAGGGGAAAGTTTGTTTTGGGCCTGGTAAGTGAATGTGGAAATGGGCGTGTATAGGCTTTAGCGGCGGGAGCATGTTTACATGTGTTTGGGGTGCAATTTGAGGGTGTTGCAGGTGGCCATGGGTGTCGTTCTTTGGTGTGCAAGGAGCTGAGATCTACTGCGTTTTTTTGCAAGTAATTTGGAGTGGATTGGTCCAGGAAAAGGTATGTTTAGGGGCCAGTTTCTAAGTGCGACTTCGGCGCGACTTGAGGCCTACTGAAGCATTTGACGTGGCACGTTTTTGGGTTGAAAATCTCTGATTTTGGGTGGTGAGGGGTGTGTTTGGGGGCATGGGAACTAAGGTGGGAATGTGTAGTGTTGGGTAAGAGTAGAATTTTGTGGCTGGGTGTGCAAAAAAGTGAAATTTGGGCCTGTTTTCAGAATGCATTTTTGGTGTCATAGACTTGCATTGGGCCTATTGCAGTGAATGGGAAGGGGTGCCATGGAGGGTGTTTTAGGGCCTTCATGCATCTTGCAGCTCCATCCCACAGCACTCTAGCCTGTGACACACAGCTCCCTGAGTGGTTCTCCAGCGACGTGGGAGCCTTTGTCGTAGTGCTGCATGGGCCTCCTTTTGCACCTTCTTTGTCCCTGTGCTTTGGAACTCCTGCGCGTGCTGCCTGGCCTTCTGTGGGCTCTGAGTTCCTGAGAGCCCCCTTCGACTCCCCCTCCTGGGTAGAGTTCACTTGGTCCTTCCTGGTCCCGGGCACCACCATTTTCCGCTAACGTGAGCTTTGTGTGTGCCAAAGCTTGTTGGTGGACTTCAACGACGCAAACCAGACTGCAATCTTCCATCCGGTGTGGGACATTACTTGCACCAACAAGGAACCAGACTCCATCTTCTTGGGTGCAATACTGTTCTTCTTCACCTGTGGTTCTTCTTCTTCACCTTCATCAGGGTTAGCAAGTGGTCCTGTTCTTCCTGGACTCTTCTGTGCCTCTTCGACTTGGTCCCCTTCTTCCATAGGTCCTCAGGTCCAGGAATCCACTGATGGTGTCTTGCAGTCTCTTCTCATTCTTGCAGAATTCTTCTTTTCGTTTCTCTGTGTATCATGGGAAAGTTCCCCCAATTTACTCCTGCTTTCCTGGTCACTGGGGTTGGTTCTAGTACTTACCTTTGGTGTTTTCTAGTACTCCCAGCTCCCCTCTACACACTACACTTGCCTAGGTGGGGGATCGACATTCACATAAAAATTGTTTAGTATATGGTTTGTGCTCTCCGTAAGCCCATTTCTAACGTGTGTGATTTTAACTAATTGCTCTATTTTCTAACTGTTTTCTTGCCTATTTCTGTATACTAGTGTATATTATTTGTGTATTACTTACTTCCTAAGGGATTATAGTCTCTCTGGTATTTTTGATATTTTTGTCACCAAAATAAAGTACATTTATTTTTGTAACACTGAGTATTTTCTTTCATGTGTATGAGTACTGTGTGACTAGTGATATTCCATGAGCTTTGCATGCCTCTTAGTTAGGCCTTGGCTGCTCATCCACATTACCACTAGAGATCCTGGCTTCTAGACACTGTCTACAGTTCATTAATAAGGGATAACTGGATATGGTATAAGGTGAAAGTACCATAAGTATGCACACAAACCAGGCCAGCCTCCTACACCCCGCACTTAAGAAAGGAGTGAATTCTTTACCATTTGTTTGAGGGGTGCATCCCCTGATGATACATGCTCTCAAGGAGGAACCACTTGAAAGTGGAATGAGGATGAAAGAAAGTGTGTGCCTTTGCCCTCTAGAGGCTATCAGTGCCGCCTCTGCTACCTACATACCTAGCATATCGCCTGTCTCAGTGATTTGAGGCAGCCTCCAAACAAGGAAATCAAAATAAATGTAGCAAAAAATCAAGAAGGCCAAGGACAGAAATCAAGCAACCAATCATCCAGAATAATATAAAACAATAATGTATGTCACAGGCCTATCCCTACAATCAAGCCATAACTTGAGCTGCAGGCACGGCAGGCCTCACCCATGGTTGTCTATATTGACTTCTACCCATCCGATTCTCACATCTGTGGGGTGCATTTGCCTGTGATGAGGTTCCCTGACTTTTGGCCCAATCCTATTCTGTCTCCAGCATAAAAGAGGAGACAAGAGTTATTGGCTTTTTAAGTGTGTTTTGCCAAGTTGTACACCAGTTCAACATAGTTAAAGGTTAGTGACTTCCCCTGAGAGGTCACTGAGTCTCATGCGATAGGCTGCCACAAATCACCTTTGCTCTATGTTTGGGTGAGGTGCTGCTAGCTAGCCGAAAAGGTCGGGTCGACAGTTGCCAAGATGGTGTGGGATTGACTCAGTCACCCACAAAATGGTGGTGCTATCACCCCGTCCTACAACAGCAGTGGGATGGAT
Source organism: Pleurodeles waltl (assembly GCF_031143425.1). Lineage (NCBI taxonomy): Eukaryota > Metazoa > Chordata > Amphibia > Caudata > Salamandridae > Pleurodeles > Pleurodeles waltl. Next base: position 37,726,918 of record NC_090436.1, read on the forward strand.
TGGATTCAATTGGGGAGAATTACATTGGACTGGGGTGGGGTGGGATGGGATGGGGTGGATTGGATTAGAGTGGGGTGGAATGGATTGGATTGTTGTGGGGTGGGTTGGATTGGTGTAGGGTGGATTGGATTGAATTGTATTGGGACTGGCTGTTTGGATTGGAGCGGGGTGGGGCCGACCGAACTAGGATGGGATTGGCTGAATTGGATACGGATAGAGTGGGTGGATTGGAGTAAAGAATGGTGGATTGGAGTGAGTGTGGATTGGAGTGGAATGAGGTGGATTGGATTAGGGTGGAGGAGATTGAAGTGTGTTGGAGTGGATTGGATTGGGGTGTGGTGGCCTACAGTGGGATGGATTGGATTGAAGTGTCATGGGGTGGGGTGTATGGACTGGAGTTGGATGGACTAAAGTAGGATGGTGTAGGGTGGATTTTAGTGTGGTGGAGTGGAGTGGAGTGGATTGGATTGGGGTGGGGTGGATTGGAGTGGGTAGGACAGATGGATTGGATTGGAGTGTGGTAGACTGAACTGTGATGAGGTGGGGTAGACTGGGGTAGAGTGTGGTGGATTGGAGTGGGGCAGATTATATTGGAGAGGGGTGGAGTAGGGTTGGGTGGAGTGGAATGGATTGCAATGGGGTGGGGTGGGGTTGGTTGGAGTGGGATGGGTTGATTAAGGTGCATTGCACAGAGGTGAAGTGGATTGGATTGGTGTGGGGTGAACTGGACTGGACTGGGGTGCACCGTAGGGGGTGGATCCGGTTGTGGTGTATCAGATTGGGGTGGGTGGAGCTGACTAGATTGGGGAGAGGTGGATTGGATTAAGTGGAGTAGATTAGGGTGGTGTGGGGTGGATTGGATTGGATTGAGTGTGGTGGATTTGATTTGGGTGGATTGGATAGGGGTGAATAGATTGGATTGGGGTGGAGTGGATTGTGGTAGAGTGGGGTGGATTAGATTGGTGTGTGGTGGATTGGTGTGGGTGGATTGCCGTGGGTGGGTTAACTGGAAAGGGGTGTACAGGATTGAGGTGGCATACATTAAGGTGGTTTGGAGTAGGGTGGATTGTACTGGAGTAAGGTGGATTAAAGTGGCCTGGATTGGACTGTAGAGGGACGGATTAAAGTGGATTTGAGTGAGGTCAGTTGGGTAGAAATGGACTTGATTGGGGTGGATTGGACTGGATTAGAGTAGGGAGGGTTGAATTGGAATAAAATGGGTTTGATTGGAATGAACTGGATTGGGTTGAATTGGAATGGAATGGGGTGGGGTGGATTGGAGTGAGGTGAGATGGATTTGAGTGGGGTGGGTTGAACTAATGGGGGTGGATTGGACTGGAGTGGATTAGATTTGGGTGGGGTGAATTGGACTGGGGTGAGGTATATTGTACTGGAGTGGGGTATATTGAGCTGAGCTGGTTTAGGGTGGATTGGTTTGGTGTGAGTTGATCGGATTGGTTTGGGGTGGACTCGATTGTAGTGGGGTGGATAGTGGTGGATTGGAGTGGGGTGAATTCGGATGGAGTGGGGTAGATTGGATAGTGGTGAGGTGGTTTGGATGGAAGTGGGGCAGATTGTTTTGGGTTGGAGTGGGACAGATTGGAGTAGGGAAGACTGGGGTGGTGCAGACTGGAGTGATGCAGACTGAAATGGATTGGTGTGGGGCAAGTTCTTTTGGATTGAAGCTGGGCAGATTGGAGTCGGGCAGATTGTTATGAATTGGAGTAGGGCAAATTGTTTTGGATTAGAATGGGGCAGACTGGAGTGGGACATATTGTTTTGGATTGGAGTTGACAGACTGGAGTTGGGCATTTTGTTTTGGATTGAAGTGGGGCAGATTGAGTGGGGTGGATTGGAGTAGGACAGATTGTTTTGGATTTGAGTGGTGCAGACAGTTGTGGGGCACATTGCTTTGGATTGTAGTGGGGCAGATTGGAGAGGGGAAGATTTGAATGGGGCAGATTGTATTAGAGTGGATTGGAGTGGGGTGAATTGGTTGGTGTGGGGTGGATTAGATGGGAGAGGGGTGGATTCGATAGAGGTAAGGTGGATAGGAGTGGAGCGAATTGGGATGGAGTGGGTGGATGGGATTGGGTGAGGTGGATTGGATTGGATTGGAGTAGGCATATTCTTTTGGAATGGAGTGTAACATGTTGGACTGGGGCAGATGGAGTGGCACAGATTGTTTTGGATTGGAGTGGGGCACACTGGAATGGGGCAGATTGTTTTGGATTGGAGTGGGGCAGATTGGAGTAGGGAAGATTGGAGTGAGGCAGATTGTATTAGAGTAGATTGGAGTGGGGTGGATTGGAGTGGGGTGAATTAAGTTGATGTGGGGTGGATTAGATGCAGTGGTGGCTGCCACATATGTCAGGGAGGGGGCAGGGAGGGTACAACGGACAACGGGGGAAATATAAAAAAAAAAGAAAAGAAACCACTTACCTCTTGCCGCCTGTCTCCCGTCACTATCTCCGGCTGCCTCAGTCCTCTTCTTTTTTCCCAGCATTCGCTGGTACACCAGCACAGGCTCCCTAGCAATTCTGCCACTGCTTGCATGATAAACCTAGCATGTAAGCAGCATCAGGATTGGTCTGAATGGCAGTCACTGCCGCTCAGACACAAGCCTGGGGTCTGTGCTTTTCTCCAGCCCAGCTGTTCATATAGCCGGGCTGGAGAAACCTATGTGCGCATGTGTGTTTGGCTGGCCTGAAACAGCCGGCCAAAGACACTTGTGCACTTAGCACACTCCCCCACATCCCACCTCCCCGTGGCCCAGCCCCATCCCTCCCTGCACCTACAGGTTGAGCCAGCAGATAAAAAATAAAACTATAGCAAGTTATAATTTTATTTTTAATCTGCAGGCTCATCCGAGGGGGGGGGGCGATGCCCCTCGTCAACTGCAACAGAGCGACCCTGATTAGATAGGAGGGGGTGGATTGGATGGGAGTGGGGTGGATTGGGGTGAGGTGAGAAGGTTTAGAGTGGAACATATTGTTTTGGATTGGAGTGAGGCATATTGGAGTGGGGCAGACCAGAGTGGGACAGATTGGAGTGGGGCAGATTGTTTTAGATTGGAGTGGGCAAATTGTAGTGCGGCAGATTTGAGTGGGACAGATTGTTTTGAAATAAAGTGGGGCAGATTGGACTGAGGTGGACTGAGTGGGATTGAGTGGGGAAGATTGTTTTGTACTGAAGTGGAGAAGATTATTTTGGATTGGAGTGCAGCAGATTGCAGCAGGATAGATTGCTTTGGATTGGAGCAGATTGGGAGTAGGGCAGATTACATTGGGGTGGTTTGGGAGGATTGGAGTAGGGTGGGTTGGAGTGGATTGGATTGCAGTGAGTGGTTTGGATTGTAGTGGGGTGGATTGTATTGGGGTGAAGTGGGGAGGATGGGGGTGGATTGTAGTGAGGCGGATTAGAGTGGATTGTGCTGTACTGCACGGCTATGTGCTAAAGTATAAATTCAGAAATGGCACATAATAAAGAAACAAAGTCACTTGAACAAGCTGTAATCTTGTAGGATGAGGCGCTACAGTGTTGCTGGTAGTCGTCTTGCTACTTTGTTGCGGTTTTGCAGGTGTCCTGGAGCAGTCAGCGGTCGATCCTTGGGAGAAGTTGAAGAGGGAAGTGCAGAGGAACTCTGGTGAGCTCTTGCATTTGTTATCTGAGGAATAGCCCAGAGGAGAGACCCTAAATAGCCAAAAAAAGGAGGTTTTTCTACTAAGAAAGGAGGCTTGGCTACTGAAAGAGGTAAGCACCTATCAGGAGGGGTCTCTGACGTCATCTGCTGGCACTGGCAACTTAGAACTGTCCATTGTGCCCCAACACCTGTGAATCCAAGATGGCAGAGGTCTGGGACACACTGGAGGAGCTCTGGGCACCTCCCCTTGGAGGTGCAGGTCTGGGGAGTCGTCACTCCCCTTTCCTTTGTCCAGTTTTGTGCCAGAGCAGGGCTGGGGGATCCCTGAACCGGTGTAGACTGGCTTATGAAGAGATGGGCACCATCTGTGCCCATCATAGCATTTCCAGAGGCTGGGGGAGGCTACTTCTCCTGAGCCCTTCACATCTATTTCCAAAGGGAGAGGGTGTAACACCCTCTCTCATAGGAAATCCTTTGTTCTGCCTTCCTGGGACCAGGCTTAGGGGTTAGCAGCAGCAGCAGCTGAAGTGGAGACCCCGGAAAGGCAGTTTGGCAGTACCGGGGTTCTGTGCTAGAGACCCGGGGATGCATGGAATTGTCCCCAAAATACCAGAATGGTATTGGGGTGACAATTCCATGATCCTAGACATGTTACATGCCCATGTTCGGAGTTACCATTGTGACGCCACATATAGGTATTGACCTATATGTAGTGCACGCGTGTAGAGGTGTCCCCGCTCTCACAAAGTTTGGGGAATTTGCCCTGAACAATGTGGGGACACCTTGGCTAGTGCCAGGGTGCCCACACACTAAGTAACTTGGCACCTAACCTTCACCAAGTGAGGGTTAGACATATAGGTGACTTATAAGTTACTTAAGTGCAGTGTAAAATGGCTGTGAAATAACATGGACGTTATTTCATTCAGGCTGCAGTGGCAGTCCTGTGTAAGAATTGTCTGAGCTCCCTATGGGTATGAAAAGACATGCTATAGCCCATAGGGATCTCCTGGAACCCGAATACCCTGGGTACCTAGGTACCATATACTAGGGAATTATAAGGGTGTTCCAGTGTGCCAATCAGAATTGGTAAAATTAGTCACTAGCCTGCAGTGACAATTTTAAAAGCAGAGAGAGCATAAACACTGTGGTTCTGGTTAGGAGAGCCTCAGTGATACAGTTAGGCAACACACAGGGAACACATATAGGCCACAAACGTATGAACACTGGGGTCCTGGCTAGCAGGATCCCAGTGACACATATCAAACACACTGACAACATAGGGTTTTCACTATGAGCACTGGGCCCTGGCTAGCAGGATCCCAGTGAGAAAGTAAAAACGTCCTGACATATACTCTCAAACAGGCGAAAAGTGGGGTTAACAAGGTTAGAAAGAGGCTACCTTCCTACAACTCATACACAAAATTTTCTGTGGTGGAGGTCATGACATCTACTTCATTCGAGAACGTGAGGCCAGTGTTAGATGGGACATTTGCAATATTCGGGCTTCCGAATGAAGTCAGAACTGACAATGGCCCTCAGTTTCATGGACAAGAGTTCCGGTCATACCTGGACAAGCTTGCTATTTGTCACCGCAAGATTATGCCATATTGGCCCCAGGCCAATGGGTACGTGGAAAGGTTCATGTGCACCCTCAATCGGGTGCTACGGATTGGTGTAGAGCTGAAGGAAGACAGAGAACAGTGCCTCCACCAATTCTTGAGGGCTTACCGCCAAACACCCTACACCACAACTGGTTGTTCTCCAGCAGCCCTGTTGTTCAAAACAGCACCAAGATACTGCATTCTGTCCGGTCCCAGCTGGGAGCCTCCTGAACTAGACATGGATGCCACCCAGCAGCGGCGGTTGCAAACTAATCAAAAGGCCAATGAAAAGAGACGCACCACTACGAGAGTGTTCCAATCTGGAGATCGGGTGGTGGTAAAGAGTCGTTGTTTGACAGAAAAGTTTCAGACGCCATTTGAACCAGACGTGTAGCCCATGGGGCTACCTAGGGCATACCATAGGGGTGCCTTACATGTACAAAAAGGAAAGGGTTGGTGCCAAGTCGAATTGGCAGTTTAAAACTGTACACACACACACACACTGCAGTGGCAGGTCTGAGCCATGTTGACAAGGCTACTCCTATGGGTGGCACAACCAGTGCTGCAGTCCCACTAGTAGCATTTGATTTACAGGCCTTGGGCACCTCTAGTGCCCTTTACTAGGGACTTACTAGTAAATCAAATATGTCAGTTATGGAAAAGCCAATTGCACCTACCATGTACAAGGAGAGCATATGCACTTTAACACTGGCTAGCAGTGGTAAAGTGCCCAGAGTCCAAAAGCCAACAAAAACATGTTATAAAGAATAGGAGGAAGGAGGCAAAAAGTTTGGGGATGTCCCTGCAAAAAGAGTCAGGTCCAACAGTACGTATACTTGATAAGATGTTAGAACTTATTCCACATTCTGGATCTCCGTGGATGATGATTTCTAAACAGTATTTAGAGGAAAGGTTTAGTGACACAATGACTCTGACTGAATTGGGAGACTCTGACATAGCGGCTCAGAGTTTCGACGGATCTGCCATTGAAGTGAGGGGTTACCCTGATATAAATATAGAATTTAAAGGAAGAGAAGCTCATAGCAAATTGTATGTGGCTGTAAGAGGTGTCAATGTCTTAGGGTGGAAGGATCAGTAGAAGTTAGCTATTATCTAGAACCCACGTAGCAAAGTACCTGTATTAGTGGTGAATTAATTTGACAAATCCCAGATGGTTCTATCTCAGTTTTCTGGTGTGTTAGCTGGAAGATTAGGGAAGTTAAAGGGATACTCTCATTGTATTAAACTCAAACAAGGATGATGGTACCTTCTAAATGTGAGGGATGAATTAAAGAGCATACTTGAGGAAATGTTAGAATGTGGTGCATTATGAAGGAGGTGGAGTCCTCTGAATGGGTATCACTATTAAGACTAGCGCGTAAGGTGGATAAATCGTTCAGAGTGTGTGTTGACCTTAGAGCGCTCAATGCCAACACCCTAGTTGACTGTCACCCATTTCCAAATACCAATGATGTAATAAGGATGTTAGAAGGTGCAAAAGTATGTTCCACATTTGATTTATGTTCAGATTATAATCAAATTGAATTGACCAAATAATCAAGGTGCTTGAGAGCTTTTATCACACCTTAGGGATTGTTTCAGTTCAAAAGGATGCCTTTCAGCCTTGCGTCAGCGGCATCTGTTTTTCAGAGAGCTATGTACCATATTTTTAAAAATATGGGAAGCTTCGTCAAGTGCTTCCAGGATGATATTCTAGTTTTTTCTAAGGATGAACATCAACACTTGGAACACTTGGGCAAAGTTTGTTAAACGTTTAAAGAACGTAGCTTGATGTTACAGATGAACAAATGTAATTGTTCAGAGATTCTGTAGAGCATTTAGGACACATCTTATCCAGTGAAGATGTTGTTCCTAAGAAAGCCTTAGTGGAGGCAATAGTTAAAGCACCTGCACCAGATAATAAGGAGAAATGACTCTCTTTTGCTGGCCTCTGTGAATATTACAGTAAATTCATAGAACATTTCACCAATTAGATGGAACCTCTAAGAGAAATGATGAGAAAACATGCAGAGTTTGTTTGGTCGGAAAGATAACAACAAGCGTTTAGGTTGATAAAATCTGAAATTGTCAAGGCATCCACATTAAGACCATTTTGCTTAAACAAGGAATGTGTCATAATTGTAGATGCTAATCTGTATGGACTGAGATGTGTCTTATCACAGCGAAGTGGTTCTGAAGAGTTGAATGTTGAATTTGCTTTGTGTACATTGAATGATACTGAAAATAAATATGCTGTGATTGAAAAAGAGTATTTGGCTTGTGTGTGGGCTGTTGAACACTTCCAAATTTATTTATGGTGTAGGAAAGTGCCACTGTTGGCATGGTTACCCCCCACACGTTTTGTCTAGTGTTGATGCCAACTTTGATTAAAAGTATGCTGGGATCCTACTAAATATAGCCACACTTGTTGCCTGGCTGCCTAACATGCAAAAATACAGGCAGTAGCACTTAATCAATGGGACAAAAGCAGAAGCCTTGAGGGATACAGGTGCCAGTGTCACAATGGTGACAGAGAAACTGGTTTCCCTAGGGCAGTATTTGGCTGGACAAACATATCTAGTTACCAATGCTGACAATGTAACTGAAGTCCATCCCATGGCTATGGTGACTTTAGAATGGGGAGGGTTTACTGGTCTGAAACAGGTAGTGGTCTCTTCTACAATTCTAGTCAAATGCTTGCTAGGGAATGATCTGGAGTCCTCAGCCTGGGCTGAGGTAGAACTCAAGACCCATGCAGCTATGCTGGGAATCACTGAACTGGTGTGTGTAAAAGCAAGAGCAGAGCACAAGCTGAAAAAGAAGTGTAGGAGCATGGAATAATGGCTCGACCTTCCAAGAGAAAAGGTAGGAGGACTGGGGGACCAGCCTCTGAACAGCACAAGAAACAAGACCTCTCTTCTCAGGAAGATGTCTTATTGCCTGAGGGAACTGAGGCCATGGAGCTGGAGCTGGAGCCTTATCAGGTAGAGCTCTTGGGCCTGGGGGTACCCTCAAGGGAACAGCTGTGCCAGGGACAAAAGACTTGTCCCACTCTTGAAGGCCTGAAGCAGCAGGCTGCTGCCCAAGAAAGAGAGATGTCAGTGGCTCCCACAGGGTCTTAATTCTTACGTACCTTTGACTTAACTGCAGGGTACTGGCAAATTAGGATGGCACCTGGAGCAAAAGAAAAGACAGCATTCTCTACACCTGATGGGCAATATCAGTTTACTGTTATGGCGTTTAGCTTAAGGAATGCCCCTGTCACCTTCCAAAGGTTGGTGAATCAAGTCCTTGCTGGCTTGGAGTCCTTTAGTGCAGCATATCTAGATTGCTGTCTTTCGCTCCAGCTGGCAGGATTACCTGGTCCACCTGGGGAGGGTTTTGCAGGCCTTGCAATCAGCAGGCCTCCCTATTAAAGCATCTAAGTAATCTAAGTACCAAATAGGGCAAGGCACATTTGTATAAGTGGGCCACCTTTTAGGTGGAGGCCAAGTGCAACCCTTACAACCCAAGATCCAGACCATTCTGGACTGGGAAGCTCCAAAAACCCAGACTCAAGGCAGGGCATTCCTTGGCTTGACTGGTTACTACAAGAGGTTTGTGAAGGGGTATGGATTCACAGTGACTACCCTCACAGATCTGACCTCAAAGAAAATGCCAAAGAAGGTAAACTGGACTCTCAACTGTCAAAAGGCCTTTGACACCTTAAAAGAAGCAATGTCCTCAGCACCAGTTCTTAAAGCTCCAGATTATTGTAGGCAGTTCATTGTGCAGACAGATGCCTCCGAACATGGGATCGGAGCAGTCTTGTCCCAAGCAAATGATGATGGCCTTAACCAGCCTGTTGCATCCATTAGCAGGAGGTTACTCCCCAGGGAACAACGCTGGAGTGCCATTGAGAGGGAGGCCTTTGCTGTGGTTTGGTCCTTGAAAAAGCTGAGGCCATATTTGTTTGGTACTCACTTTATTGTTCAAACTATTTTTTGTTCATCTCAGACCTCTCAGGTGGCTAATGCAAATGAAAGGAGAGAATCCTAAATTGTTGAGGTTGTCCATATCCCTACAGGGAATTGACTTTTCAGTGGAACACAGACCTGGGACTGCCCATGCCAATGCAGATGGCCTTGCCAGGTTCTTCCACTTAGACAGTGAAGACTCTCTTCGGAAAAACTAGTCTAATCCTCTTTCATTTGGGGGGGGTGTAGTAAAGTTCCACTGTAGGCATGGATACCCCCCACTCATTTTGCCTAGTGTTGATGCCAACTTTGATTGAAAGTGTGCTGGGACCCTGATACTCAGGCCCCAGCACCAGTGTTCTTTTCCAAAATATGTACCTTTGTTTCCACAATTGGCACAACCCTGGCACACAGTTAAGTCCCTTGAAACGGTGTAGGAGGCTGGCCTAGTTTGTAGTGGGGACCTCTGGTACTTACACCTTTTGCCAGGTATCCTTTATTAGTGAAATGTAGGTAGTGTCTAGTAGGCAGGTTCTCTAGGGTTAGTGTGGATGAGCAGCCAAATAGTAACTAGGAGACATACAAAGCTCATGCAATATCACTACATTCACACAGTATTCACACACATGAAAGGAAATACTCAGGGGGTCATTCCGACCCTGGCGGTCCATGACCGCCAGGGCCGGGGACCGCGGAAGCACCGCCAACAGGCTGGCAGTGCTTCCTGGGCCATTCTGACCGCGGCGGTAAAGCCGCGGTCAGAAAAGGGCAACCGGCGGTTTCCCGCCGGTTTACCCCTGGCCTAGTGAATCCTCCATGGTGGCACTGCAGACACTGAATATCGCGACGGGTGCCACTGCACCCGTCGCACACCAGCAACTCCGCCGGCTCCATTCGGAGCCGGCTTCATCGTTGCTGGGGCTTTCCCGCTGGGTGGGCGGGCGGCCTTTTGGCAGTCACCCGCCCGCCCAGCGGGAAAGTCGGAATGACCGCTGCGGTCATTTGACCGCGGTGCGGTCTTTCGGCGGTCTCCGCCCGGCGGGCGGTGCCCGCCGCCCACCGGGGTCGGAATGACCCCCTCAGTGTTACAAAAATAAATGTTCCTTAATTTGGTGACACAAATATGAAAAATAGCATAGAGACTATACTCCCTTAGGAGGTAAGTAATACACAAATTATATATACTAGTATGCAGAAATAGGCAAGCAGTGCAATTATTGAAAATCACAATAGTTAGAAATGGGCCTAAGGGGAGCACAAACCATATACTAAAAATGGGGACTGCGAATGTCGGTCCCCCACTTAGGCAAGTGTAGTGTGTAGAGGGGAGCTGGGAGTACTAGAAAACTCCAAAGGTAAGTACTAGAACCCACCCAAGTAACCAGGAAAGCATGAGTAAATCACAGGAACTTTCCCAGAACACACAGAGAAACGAAAAGAAGGATTATGCAAGAACCAGAAGAGACTGCAAGACACCATCAGTGGATTCCTGGACCTGAGGACCTGTGGAAGAAGAGGACCAAGTCCAAGAAGCACACAAGATTCCAGGAATAACAGGAGCCCCTGCTAACCTGGATGAAGGTGCAAACGAAGAACCACCAGTGGAGAAGAACAGTCAGGATTGCACCCACGAAGCTAGAGTCGGGTTCCTGGTTGGTGCAAGTGATGTCCCATGCCAGATGGAAGATTACAGTCTGGTTTGCGTCACTGAAGTCCGCCAACAAGCCTTGGTACACGCAAAGCTTGGGTTAGCGGAAAATGGCGCTGCCCAGGACCAGGAAGGACCAGGTGGGCTCTACTCAGGAGGGTGCAAAAGGAGGCCCATGCAACACTACGACAAAGGCTCCCACACCGCCGGGGAACCACTCAGGAAGCTGTGCTTCGCAGGATGGAGTGCTGGGGGCCGGAGCTGCAAGATGCATGAAGGGATTTTGTGGACGGATGCCAACAAGTCTTGCCAGCTGCAAAAACTTGGTGAACAGGGGTAGTGTCTTGCGTGGGGACCTCCACCAAAGAGGGATAGCTGGAAGAGAAGACCGTCGGGCGCACTACAGTCCACCATCCATGATGCAGGATCCACGCAGCTCAGCAGTAGAGGGGATCCAAGCCACTGGTCATCGTTGCAGAGAGTGTCTGCAGAAGGAGGGGAGTGATACCTTCACCCCTATCGAGATTCCTTTGCTTTTCTAATGCAGGCTGAAGACGGGCTGTCCTCAGAGGATTCATGACTGCAAAACAGTTACAGTTGCTGGCAGGAGCTGGTGAAACAGTGTTGCACAAGGGGTCTTGCTTCTTCGATGCAGTTTGTAGAGTTCCTGGAGGGTCCAGCTGCAGTTTCTTCAGTAAGAAGTAGAAGTGGTGGATGCAGAGGATTCCTGCTGTAGTCTTGAAATCTGAAACTGAGGAACCACCCAAAGGAGAGACCCTAAATAGCCCTGAAAGGGGGATTGGTCACCTAACCAGGTAAGCACCTATCAGGGGAGGGCTCTGACATCACCTGCTTGCACTGGCACTCAGATGCTCCCAGAGTTCCCTGACAACCTTGGAAACAAGATGTCAGAACCCAGGACCCTCTGGAGGAGCTCTGAGCACCACCCCTGGGGTGGTGATGGACAGGGGAGTGGTCACTTTGTCCAGTTTTGTGCGAGAGCAGGGGCTGGTGGCCCCTGAACTGGTGTAGACTGGATTATGCAAGGAGGGTACCAAATGTGCCTTTCAACGCCCAACCCTGTAACACCTTTTTCCAAAAAGAGAGGTGTAACACCCCTCTCCCAAAGGAAATCCTTTGTTCTGCCTTCCTGGGCTCAAGCCTTTCATGCAACAGGAAGACAGAAACTTGTCTGGAAGGTGGCAGCAGCTTGGGCTTGGGATACCAAATATGCCTATGTTCGGAGTTACCATTATGTAGTTATACATATGTAGTGACCTATGTCTAGTACACGCATAGAATAGTATCCCCGCACTCACAAAGTCTGGAAAAATGGTCCTGGAGGTCGTGTGGGCACCTCTGCTAGTGCAGTGGTGCCCTCACACACAGGTACTTTGCACCCTGCCCTCAGGGCTGGAGGGCCTGCTATGGGGGTGACTTATAAGTGACCTAGTGCAGTGTAAATGGTAGTGAAATGGTGCTTGCACCCTTTCATGCAGGGTGCAATGGCAGGCCTGCAGAAGTGTTTGCATGCACTCCCTGTGGGTGGCAAAATATATGCCGCAGCCCATAGGGATCCCCTGGAACCCAAATGCCCTGGGTACCTAGGTACATATATACTAGGGACTTACAGGGGGGCATCAGTATGCCAATTGTGGGTGAAATATTGTGTTAACAGTAACCAACAACCACATTTAGAAGGAGAGAGCATAACTACTGGGGTACTGATTAGCAGGATCCCAGTAGACATAGTCAAACACACTGACAAATAGGTCAAAACTGGGGGTAACCAAGCTAGAAAGAGGCTACTTTCCTACACAGGGGTTCACATAGCCTTACTCCAAAAGTCTCATATCACACAGGTGTAGGGCACTAAATACCCAGAAATGCTGATGAGGTTTCTCTGCCGATGCCGGGGACCCCTGATTTGTGTGTGTGCCATTTGAGGTACGCACTGTCATTGCAAATAAAGATGAAAGAATTATCCTTACTAACCACAAAAGTACTAGTACTAATAGGAGGTACTTATTTCCCAATACAGAGCAGTGGACTTTCATTGACTGAAAAGTGGTTGAGGTGGGTACATATCCAATGGACCCTGGGTGGTGACTTTAAGTGTGTTATGGATGTTAGGCAAGAGAGAGCACACCAAGCACCCCTTACAAATCCAAAATGGTTTAAATTGCAAAAACATTGCAACACTGGCTCAAGTAGTAGTCTATGGTAGACATTTGGGGCCAGTTGTATGAAGTATTTTTCTAGTTGATTTTGGGGAATGCCTTTTGTTCCCTATTTGTGATTCGGTAATTGTAGGAAAGTACCATCTTGCCTGGCATGTTACCCCCATTTTTACTTGTATGTCAGTTTATTTTTGCCTGTCTCACTGGGATCCTGCTAGCCAGGACCCCAGTGCTCATAGTTTGTGGCCTGAATGTGTGTCCCTGTGTAGTGACTAACTGTGTCACTGAGGCTCTGCTTATCAGAACCTCCATGCTTATTCTCTCTCTGCTTTTAAAATTGTCACTATAGGCTAGTGACCATTTTCACCAATTCTAATTGGCACACTGGAACACCATTATAATCCCCTAGTATAGGGTTCCAGGAGATCCCTAAGGGCTGCAGCATTTCTTTTGCCACCCATAGGGAGCTCAAACAATTCTTACACAGGACTTCTACTTCAGCCTGAGTGAAATAACATCCATGTTATTTCACAGCCATTTTACACTGCACTCAAGTAACTTATAAGTCACCTATATGTCTAACCCTCACTTGGTGAAGGTTAGGTGCAAAGTTACTAAGTGTGAGGGCACCCTGGCACTAGCCAAAGTGCCCCCCACATAGTTCAGGGCAATTTTCCCAGACTTTGTGAGTGCGGGACACCATTACACGAGTGCACTACATATAGGTCAATACATATATGTAGCTTCACAATGGTAACTCCGAAAATGGCCATGTAACATTTCTAAGATCATGGAATTGTCCCCCCATTCCAAATCTGGTATTGGGGTGCCAATCCCATGCATCCCTGGGGCTCTGGCATGGACCCCGGGTACTGCCAAACCAGTTCTCTGGGATTTCCACTGCAGCTACTGCTGCTGCCAACCCACAAACAGGCTTCTGCCCTCCTGGGGTCTGGGCAGCCCAGTCCCAGGAAGGCAGAACACAGGATTTCCTCAGAGAGAGGGTGTTACAACCTCTCCCTTAGGAAATAGGTGTTAAGGGCTTGAGAGGAGTAGCCTCTGGAAATGCTTTGAAGGGCACAGATGGTGTCCTCCTTGCAAAAAACAGTCTACACCGGTTCAGGGAACACCCAGCTCCTGCTCAGGCACACAACTGGACAAAGGAAAGGGGAGTGACTACTTCCCTGACCATCACCACCCCAGGGGGTGGTGCCCAGAGCTCCTCCAGTGTGTCCTAGACCTCTGCCATTTTGATTCCAGATGTGTGAGGGCACAGTGGAGGCCTCTGAGTGGCCAATGCCAGCAGGTAACGTCAGAGACCCCTCCTGATAGGTGCTTAACTGACTAGGTGGCCAATCCTCCTCTGAGGGCTATTTAGGGTCTCTCCTGTGGGCTTTTCCTCAGATAAAGATTTGCAAGAGTTCACCAGAGTTCCTCTGCATCTCCCTCTTCGACTTCTGCCAAGGATCGACCGCTGACTGCTCCAGGACACCTTCAAAACTGCAACAAAGTAGCAAGAAGACTACCAGCGACATTGTAGCACCTAATCCTGCTGGCTTTCTTGACTGTTTCCTGGTGGTGCATGCTCTGGAGGCTGTCTGCCTTCCCCCTGCACTGGAAGCCAAGAAGAAATCTCCCGTGGGTCGACTGAATCTTCCCCCTGCTAACGCAGGCACCAAACTTCAGCTTCACCGGTCCTCTGGGTCCCCTGTTATCATGACGAGCGTGGTCCTTGGAACGTGAATTGCAGCTGCTAGGGCTTCTGTGCACTTTTGCAAGGAATCCTTCATGCACAGCATAGCCCAGGTCCCCAACATTCCGTCCTGCATTGAGTTGACCACCGGCTTCGTCGGACCCTCCTTTGTAGTGTTGAGATGACCTCCATGCTCAGTTTTCTTGAACCCGTGTTCAAGTACTTCTGCGGATGCTGCCTTCTTCTGCATGGGCTCTCTGTGTTGCTGAGGGCCCCCTCTGTCTCCTCTTCCAAGTGGTGACCTTCTGGTCCTTCCTGGGCCCAGGCAGCACCCATTTTCTTCAACCGCAACCTTTGCAGCTAGCAAGGCTTCTTTGCGGTCTTTCTCCAGAGAAACAACTCTGCATCCTCCAGCAGTCTGTGGGACATTTTCTGTGTAAAGGAGACGTTCCTGGCACCTTCCGTTGTTGCAGAATCTTTAGCTTCTTCCACCCGGAGGCAGCCATTTTGCACCTTCATCCGGGATTTAGTGGGCTCCTGCCCCCCCTTGACTCTTTCGTGACTCTTGGACTTGGTCCCCTTCCTTTACAGGTCCTCAGGTCCAGGAATCCATCTTCAGTGCTTTGCAGTCTGTTGTGGTCTTTGCAGGATCTCCTATCACGACTTTAGTGCGTTTCTGTGGAAGTAGGGTCACTTTTACTCCTACTTTTCAGGGTCTTGGGGTGGGGTATCATGGACACCCTTAGTGTTTTCTTACACTCCCAGCGACCCTCTACACACTACACTAGGCCAGGGGTCCCTAAGTGGTTCTCATTCCACTTTCTTAGTATATGGTTTGTGTTGCCCCAGGCTTATTGCATCCTATTGTATTCTACAGTGTTTGCACTACTTTTCTAACTGTTTACTTACCTGATTTTGGTTTGTTTGTATATTTTGTGTATTTTACTTACCTCCTAAGGGAGTATATCCTCTGAGATATTTTTGGCACATTGTTACTACGATAAAGTACCTTTATTTTTAGTAACTCTGAGTATTGTGTTTTCTTATGACATTGTGCTATATGATATAAGTGGTATAGTAGGAGCTTTGCATGTCTCCTAGTTCAGCCTAAGCTGCTTTGCCATAGCTACCTCTATCAGCCTAGGCTGCTAGAAACACCTCTATTCTACTAATAAGGAATAACTGGACCTCGCACAAGGTGTAAGTACCACAAGGTACCCACTATAAGCCAGGCCAGCCTCCTACAATTAGAGCCATCAACAGTCCAGTGGAGACCATGTGTCCACCGGACTCATTACTAGGTTGCACACCATCATCATTTCCGCTGTGGTCCGACCACCAAGGAACACCAGGCGGAAACTGATATTATAAAAGGAGACACTCACCTCCAGGAAGCATACTCATCCAGAGCCGCCATGGAACCAGAACTAGATGTCATCTCGCTGCTCCTGCTCGCTGAAAGACAACGGAATCATCGCCGCCGGCAACAACCGTAAGTACACACTCTCACCTGTTACATTTGTTCATTGTTACATTTTGTACAGTTACATAACAAACCATAGGGAAGGGGTTGTGAGGGTTACACTCACACATTACAGTACAATGACACACACACTCACATATAGCAACAAGACACCCACACATACACAGCACGCACACTGTAGCCAGCACACACACCACATGTCAATGTCACACAGTTACGCATGGCAACAAACACAGGCCTAGCCTCACACATTCCCAAACAACATACCAACTCGTAACAATAATATCACACCGAAACACATGTCAAACACTCACACTGGCCATGGACTCCACACACATAGAACATAATGTACAACCATCTATGATGGAACACACGCACAATTACACAATCATACAACCTCGCAATCAACACATAAATCACACACACACACACAGCACGTCTAACCTATCAAGCCATGTACAATAAACTTAGACTCAAACAGTCAAAACACACAAAGTCACACAGCACAACAACAAACACATATCAACACAAACACAACACAATACCATGACACCAACTTTACTGCTACATACACATGCCCATCACACAATACACACCCTAACGCTGGTCTGCACACAACCTCACATACTGTTCTAACAATACATGAAAGCACAAGCAGCACACACACAAAAATACAGGCACAATACTAATGACAGCCACAAACAACTCAAACCTAGTAAAGGAAATGCAGGACAAATATCCAACCAAAAGACCAACAACTGGTTTGCTTTAATGTGTTCAAACTTGCAATAAATAGGAATGTCCAAGGCCATAGGCCAGTCCATTTTCCATATGATTAGCACCAAAGGCACATAAGGGTGCCCCAAATTGACCCCTGACTGCCATAAACCTCCACAGTTGGGGGCATCAAGGGATCAGGCAGGCATCTCATGGATTCTTGGGAATGGTGGTAGAAGGGAGTTTGGGTTTAGTCTTGAGAGGGGGAGTTTAGGCTTTGGATTGGGACGGGGTTGGACCTTTTTGGGAGGGGTGGACTTTTTCTTGGTGGGGGAGGGACATGGGTGCTGGCGGTAGGGTAGGCTTTCGAGGTAGCAAGGTTGACCTTGTGAAAGGAAAGAGATATTTTAGAGGTGTCAGGGGGAAGAGTAGGGAAAAGGTCAAACTCTGAAAGGAAAAATCTTTTTGACACCCATGGACGGTCATGAGAAGTGGGTTTGGGTGTGTAGGAAGAGGGAGTGGATGTCTGACATTTAGGTGTGGATGTCTTGAGTGTGTGTTTATGGGAGGTATGCTTGTGGGTGGGGGGTGTCTGTTGGGTGGGTGAGTGAGGGTGTTTATGTTTCTTGGGCTCAGAGATAGTGGAGGTGGTGGGGGAGTCCATGGTGGGTGGGTGGCTGTCTTTTTGGGTGGTGACTGCAGGTATGGTGGATATGCTGCCTGCGGGTGTGGTGACTGGGGTGGATGTCTAAGGGTCTGCTGGGGTGGTTTCTGTGGGTAGTATAAGTGTAGTGGCAGGATCAGTGAATGCTGGTGTGGTATCTGCAGGTGTGTCAGGTGGTGTGTCTGTGATGCTGGGGGGTGGAAGTGTCAGGGCAGGTCGTGTCTGTTGCTGTGTCTGCAGGTGGATATTGTTTGTGTGCATGCCGGTGGTGTGTCTTGTGGTGCTTATGCCTCTCGGTGCTGATGCTGAAAATAGATAGTGAAATAGGGTCATTACATTTACAAAATAATACTTCCATCATTCATTATACATAAGCCTCACAACATCATGTTCACTAACTCCCCCAGGAAGTGCCAGTAAAGTCCCAACATCATGTCACAACAAAATATAATGTAGGTCCCTCAAAAGCAGCATTGTAAAACACCAGCAAAGCTACCTGACAGACACCTTGAACATCAGTTCCACTGGTAGTTGAGAATATTCAGTGAGGGCATATGTGAGGTGGAAACACGCAGACAACATACATCTCCAGCACCAGCTGTCATGTTATCACAAATGATCAGACACCAAACACATATGAAAATATAATTTTTCAGGAGAAGCCTGATATACCAACTCCACGAGCATGTGAAACAATCACAAAGTGGGTCAGGAAAAATTCATCAAACACTCTCCACAATGTCCCAGGACTCAAAATATGTCACCAAACATAAGTACATGCCCAGGAAGTCATCATTTTTATCACAACTTTCTCACCCTACAGACTTTAAAAGCACTATCAGAAACATTGTCCATCACTCTTTGCTTAGTATAACGAAGTATAGCTAAACTAATGAAACATATGTGCACATGGTGCACTTACCTGCTCCTCTGGTGCACCATAGAGCTGTTCATACAGGGGAAGTACCTCCATCACCAGCTTCTCATGCTCCTCATGTGAGAAGGCAGTGACCTTATAACCTGTAGGATGTGGCATGATTGCTCTCAGAGACAGTGCACAGCAGCTCAGGTCCTGGAGTTCTTGCTGACAGCAGTGTCAGGAGTCAAGTGAGAGATGAAGTTGAAATGGCGGTCATGTCCGTCACGTAAGACACTGTCATCGCCGGCGGACATTGACATTGGCCCTAGACTGCCAAAGGCAGCAATGTGTTCCAATGGCAATATTCACCGAGGTAGTGTCTGCCTACTGCCAAGATGACTTCTGCCGGCAAACGTAGATCATTTCCTAATGTCCAGCACAGTAGGTCAAGCAGCTGCCATTTTAAGGTCCTTAGATGGTCGGAAAAGTCAATTTCATTTTGCGTCACAAACTGTGAAACATATCTGCGCCATAGTTTCAGAGCAGGCTTTGAGCAACCATGTATGAATATGCAGATTTAATAGACATGTTGTAATACTGATGAGATAAAAGTAATATATCTTTAGTGGCATAGTCAGCACACGCATTACAATTAGATAGATAGTATTTGTGCCTTTTAAATGTGAAACATGGTAAGAATGTCAATATCCCAGAGACTTTTAGCATCTGTTAGAAATGGGGATTCTGGTTGGCAGTCAGTTTGCACTCTGTCCAAGCAGGGACCCTTACTCTAGTCAGAGCCACGGAGATACACACGTAGATAACCACTGCTCACCCCCTTGGTAGCTTGGCACAAGCAGTCAGGTTTATTGTTGATGGCTGGCCCTCTATGCAGTGTGCAAAACCAAGCACACTATGCAGAGGGTTCAGGCAACGACACGTTGGTTTCCAGAGGTAATAATTAGACCACCTAATGTTCCAGTTTTTAAGGTAGCTGATCGAGCAGTTAGGCTAATCCAGGAGATATACTAAGTATTTGCTGTACTCACAAATCCAATCATGCATCACACACATTCAATGAATAACTCGAGACCAGATGTTAAAAAAATACTTCAGACTTTTATATAAAGTTTAAGACCAAGATCTTTAAAATACTTTAAGTACTTTTCTTGTTATGACTTTTTGAAGTTTTAATAAAATCAGCCTTTCTGTGGGTAATTACACACCATAGGTTTCAATAGGCAGTCACATTTAAAAATGCATTAAAAGTCGCACAGTTGAGTTACCAGTCTCTTCTTTTGCAGGATGGTCACAGAAGTTGGTGGGCACCTCGTGCCAGCTGGAGGGCATCAGGCGGCTCCAAGTTCCGGTGAGAGCAGCGTTGGAAAACCTCTTGGCAGAGGCACAGGGCCACCTGGATGGGCCACTTGGGAAAGGAGATGTTTTTCAGATTTAAAGTTGGTACCTGGGGGTCCCTTTGGGCTGTCGAGGTTGCAAGGGGTTGGGCACCCGGGGCACAGAGCAGACTCGTGATGCAAGGCCCAGGGCAGCCAGGTGCAGGGTGTTTTGGAGGTCCTGGATGCTGTGCGCAACAGAGTCTACTGGAGCTGGAGATGAGTCTCTTTGAGGGTGGCTTACAGGACAACGGGGATACTCTGATCGGAGGTCCAGGGTGTTTCTGAAGTTCCTTGACTGGGACTTCCTCCTGATCTTTATTCAGTTCTGGGGAGCTTGTTTTCTGCTTGTCCGATGTCAGCTAGCTAGTATCAAGGGTATTGGCGTAACTCGGCGACTAGAGGGAAAAGTGCCTCCAAACTTGGCACAGTTGTGGGTCACATCCGGGCTGTCATCAGTGTGTTGTCAGGTCTGGCTGCAACTTTCAGGTCAGATATCAGCCGGACAGTGAAGTGACCCTCACTGGTTTGTTGGTCCTGCGCAGGTTTATTGGTTTTCTTGAGTGGTGCCACCACTCAGGAGGGAGAATTAGGCTATTTGCAAAGCCTGGAGGTCCTCTGGGGATTTTTTGGTCAGTCCAGTGGACAGCTCCTCCACAGTGGCGATTGTTGGGACTGTGGTGCAGCAAGCAGGGGTCTTCTGGTGCAGCAGGTCCTCTTTTCTCATCCTGGTGGATTCTTTGGTGCTGTCTTCTTTCTTCCTGTTCAATCTGATCTCTTGGTCTAGGGGTGCCCACTAAATGCTGAGTGTTTTAGGGGGAACCTGGTAGTGTCCAATGGGACACTTATCCTTGGGTGGCTACACCCACTACAGCGACCACTTACTGTGGGAAGGGTCACTTCACTACACCTCATTTGCTGCTTCCCTCCATTCTAACATGCAGAAAAATGAAATAGGGGGTCCACTTCACATGCATGCCCTTAGTGATGTTGTATGCTCAGTGAGCCACTCCTCCTACCCTCTGTCTGGTTTCCTGCCTTTGCTCCCACCAAAGTGGGGGTTTGCAAAGGGGGAAGCCCTCTGCTGCTAGCAGCAGGCCTGGGGGCTCGAGTTTCAGGGGCAGTACACCTTTGAAGCTCACCGACAGGCTGTTGCACATTCCTGAGGGAGGGGTGTTAGTTCCTCCACCCAGGAAGGCCATTGTTTCACAAACCAGAGAGACAGGGCTCTCCCCCAGGGTTTGTGTATTGGCTGTCTGGATGTGGTAGGCTTGCTGGAACCAGTCAGCAACCATGCCAGGATAGTTAGATTTTTCAAGGGGCACCTCCAAGGTGATTCCTGGGTACTTCTTTTTATAATAAATCCAGTACTGGTACCAGTTTGGATTTATCATCCTGAGTTGTTTGATACCAAACAACCCAGGGTTCAGCGTAGCCATTATGTAGCTGGGAAACTCGTATTGACCAGTGTCCAGCACATAAATTAAAATGGCTGCTCTGTTCACTCACTATGTCCCAGGTTTGGTAAGGACACAGTGGGGGCATATTGCTCATGCAATTATGCGCTCACATATAGTATGGTGCATCCTGCCTTAGGGCTGGAAGGCCTGCTAGAGGGGTGACTTACCCATAACATATGCAGTGCATGGTGGACATAGCACACAGGGAGTGTGCCATGTCGCGTTTGTATTTTAGGTTTGCATCAGGACACTCAGCCTGCTATGGCAGTGCGGGGTGCATCTGGATGCATAGCCCTTGAGGGTGGCACAATCAGTGTTGCTGCCCTCAGGGGTTTACCCATAGTACCCCATGCCCTGGGTAACTAAGTACCTTTTACTACGGACTTATAGTGGTAGCTAAAGGTGTATCCAATTACTTTTACCATGTTTTAGTGCACTCCAGTCCAAGTTGCATTCAGAAACAAGGCAAAAAGTGGGGGGGCACTGCAACAAGGAGCCAGTCTCTCACACTTATCTCAGAGGCAATGTGTAAAGTATTTGTACCAACACACACAGTAATACAGTGAAAACACTACAAAAAAGACATCGCACCAGTTTAGAAAAATAGGCAAGAATTATCTACCTCAAACAAGACCGAAATGACACAAATCTAACATACACAAGTAAAGTTATGGATTTTTAAAATAATAAGAGTCATACTAATTAGAAAACAACGGAAATTTTGTTGTTACACAAAGTGCCTGGTTTGCATTAAAAAAAAAGCAGAACGGGCGAGCATGCATCGGAAAAGTGAGCAATGCGTCGATTCCTTACTCACAAGTGAGGCCATGCGTCGTTTCTTCTCCGTTCGCGTAGGCGATGCGTTATTCTTCTCTCCTGTAATAGAGTGATGCGTTGGTTTCCAGATGGTGTACCTCGGTTCCGCGCAGGTTCACTTTGATTTTGATGCCCAGACATGTTGTGAGTGAAATCCGGCTGCATGATGACAGAAATCTGCTCTGTGTGGGGTTGGTGTTGTTTTCAGCAGTCCCAAGTGGGTGTTGGGCCGTTTCTCTAGCCGTGATGCAGGTGTTGTGGCGATTTCCCAGCCACAATGCAGGTGGTGTGTCAATTTCAGCCGCGAGGCGGGAGGTGCGTACAGCTGCATTGCAGGTGGTGCATCTAAATTTTCCCTGCACTGTGTCCTGTGCGTGGATATCAGTCCTTGTTCTACCAGTTTCACCTTTCAAGGGCCCATGGGCTGGATAGGGCACCACTTGGCAGGGCAGGAGTCTCAGCAGAGTGTCCAGCAAGCTCAGTCCAAGCCCCAGGAGACACCTCTCAAGCAGGAATATACCACAAAGTCCAGTCTTTGTCCCCTTTCACAGGCAGAAGCAGCAACTGAAGGATAGCCCAACAAAGCACAGGCATGGGCATCACTTGCCCTTTACCTCTTCCCCTGGCAGAGGTTCCTCTTGAATCTTGAAGTAATCTGAAAATATGGGGTTTTGGGCCCATTACTTTTACCCCTTTCTGCCTTTCAAGTTGGCAAACTTCAAAGGAAAGTCTATGTTGTACACAAGAGTCTGCCTTGCCCAGGCACACTCCAGGGTGTAGTAGACTGAATTGTATGATTGAAGTCGCAGCTTTTTCAGGTGTAAATGACCACTCCTCCCTCCAGCCTAGCCCAGATGGCTGATCAGGATATGCAGGCTGCAACCAGCTCCCTTTGTGGCACTGTCTAGTGGAGATTCACAAACAGCCCAACTGTCAGTCTGACCCAGACAGGGAATACACAAGCAGGCAGAGACACAGAATGGTTCATGCAAGAAAATGGCCACTTTCTAAAAGTGGCATTTTCAAACTGACAATCTAAAAACGGACTTCACTAAAAGATGTATTTTTAAATTGTGAGTTCAGATTCCCCAAACTCCACATGTCTATCTGCTCTCAAAGGGAAACTGAACTTTAAGGATATCTAAAGGCAGCCCTCATGTTAACCTATGAGAGAGATAGGGCTTTCAACAGTGAAAAGTTAATTTGGTAGTATTTTACTGTTTGGACATGTACAACATAAGAGTACATCTCCTATCTTTATCATACACTGCACCCTGCGGCTACCTAGGGCCTACCTTAGGGGTGCCTTACATGTACAAAAAGGGAAGGTTTGTGCCTGGCAAGTGGGTACACTTGTCAAGTCGATTGACAGTTTAAAAACTACACACACAGACACTTCAGTGGTAGGTCTGAGCCATGTTTACAGAGCCACTCATGTGGATGGCACAATCAGTGCTGCAAGCCCACTAGTAGCATTTTATTTACAGGCCCTAGGCACCTCTAGTGCACTTTACTAGGGACATACTAGTAAATCAAATATGCCAATCATGGAAAAGCTAATTACACATATAATTTCACATAGGGAGCACTTGCACTTTAGCACTGGCCAGCAGTGGTAAAGTGACTAGAGTAACAAAAACAGCAAAAACAGAGTCCAGCACACAGCAACAACCTATGAAGCAGAGGCAAAAAGTTAGAGAGGACCATTCCAAGGATGCCTGGTCTAACAGTATCCGTATCCACTTCCAAGTCATAATTAAGGAAAGAGGATGAGATTGCAGTAATACGCCATCATTTCCCTAGGTATGTGCTGTGTATAATGTTTGTACTATATCATATGGCATGTCACAGCATTACATGTGACATATGTATTTTACAACTTACAATGGGCACAATTGAGTGATAGACATACCTTCTTGTTTTCTCTCACATAGTTACCCTGGAATGAGAATGGGCATCAAACCTCCAGTGTACTATCCACTAGCAGACCTGCAGACTATGGAGGATCGACTTGTCATTCAGATCTACCGCCCGGATGGGCAATCATGGATCTCTGACCTTCAGTTGGAGCCAGATTTGATGCTGCTATTCATCATCCCAATAGCATACCACCCAATTTACAAGTCACGTCAGTGCTGCACTTCCTGGCCACGGTGTCCTTTCAAAATACCATGGCATTATTTGCAGGGATGTTCCAGTCTATGTTTAGTCTGGTCTTCAAGGCGGTACTGTCTGCATTGTTGAAACACCTGGACAGCTACATCAGATTTTCACAACATGAATATTTGACCCACATGAAGGCTGATTTTTATGCTTTGGCACACATTCCACATGTAGTGGGAGCCATTGATGGTACCCATGTAGCCTTGGTTCTCACAAATGGCAATGAACAGGTATATCGGAACAGGAAGTACTTTCACTCCATAAATGTCCATTTTGTCTGATTGGCGGACCTCTACATTTCCCAAGTACTTGCAAGGTACCCAGGTTGAGTCCATGATGCCTTCATCCTGCTGAACAGCAATATCCCATTGCTGATGACACAACAGTACACAGAGAGGGCCTGGCTGTGTGGTAAGTCATATATGTGTTGTGTGTCAGTATCTTATGTTTGCTTCCAAATGTAAGGATGTCAAAGATTTATGTTTGTACACATGTAATGATTTCTCACAGGGGATTCTGACTACCCAAACTGTCCCTGGTTGTTGATACCAGTGAGGTACCCAACCATGCCAGGGGAAGGCTGCTTCAATGAGGCCCACTAAAGGACAAGGCGTGTTGTAGAGCAGACTTTTGTGCACCTGAAGGAAAGATTCCATGGCACTGATAAGTCTGGTGGAGCCCTCCTCTACTCACCCGCCAACGTTTGTCAAATCAGTGTGGCCTGCTGCATGCTCCACAACCTCACCCTGAGATGTCAGATCCCATATATACTGGATGAGGGTGAGCCAGCAGTTCTACCAGGTGAGAATGCAGAAATACCAAGTGAGGATGTCTGTGATGAGGATGAAGGTGGAGACATCCGGACAGATCTCATCAATCAGTACTTCAACTGACTGTAGGTATATGTTGTTCTGTAAAATGATTGACTCAGTGGGTTACTAGTGGGCTTACAGATGTTTGAGAAAGGTCTTTGTTTGACCCTAAGACAGGGCATTAGTTGCTTAGCGCATACATAGCTGAGGTGTGCATGCAAAATAATACATGGAGTTGTGACTGTTGTGATGATCTCCTTTGTTAATGTTTGTCACAACACACAATCAGATTTACCATTATATTTAGGACATGTCTTTAGGGTCTCTTTATCACCATTACCTGAATATACCTTTTGTATTTCAATTTTACTTTTCAGATTTTTTCACAAAGTCATCCTGATGTGGTCAATTCAGAATTGTGTGACTGACAGGTGGGATTTGCAGGCCTGACATGTGAAGTGAACATGGATAGATCCAGGTACTCTATAGCATTATATTGGTAGTGTCTGTAGGAGGCTGGACTGGCTTGTAGTGAGTACCAAGGGGTACTTGCACCTTGCACCAGGCCCAGTTATCCCTTATTAGTGTATAGGGTGTCTAGCAGCTTAGGCTGATAGATAATGGTAGCTTAGCAGAGCAGCTTAGGCTGAACTAGGAGACGTGTGAAGCTACTACAGTACCACTTAGTGTCATATGCACAATATCATAAGAAAACACAATACACAGTTATACTAAAAATAAAGGTACTTTATTTTTATGACAATATGCCAAAGTATCTTAGAGTGTACCCTCAGTGAGAGGATAGGAAATATACACAAGATATATATACACAATAGCAAAAATATGCAGTATAGTCTTAGAAAACAGTGCAAACAATGTATAGTTACAATAGGATGCAATGGGGAAACATAGGGATAGGGGCAACACAAACCATATACTCCAAAAGTGGAATGCGAACCACGAATGGACCCCAAACCTATGTGACCTTGTAGAGGGTCGCTGGGACTATTAGAAAATAGTGAGAGTTAGAGATATAACCCTCCCCAAGACCCTGAAAAGTGAGTGCAAAGTGCACTAAAGTTCCCCTAAGAACAAAATAGTCGTGTTAGAGGGAAAATGCAAGGAAAACACAAATCAGCAATGCAACAACGATGGATTCCTGACTGAGGGTACCTGTGGAACAAGGGGACCAAGTCCAAAAGTCACAAGCAGCTCGGAGATGGGCAGATGCCCAAGAAATGCCAGCGGTTGGTGCAAAGAAGCTCTTACTAGGCTGAAGAACTGTGAATACTGCAGGAACGACAAGGGCTAGAGACTTCCTCTTTGGAGGATGGATCCCTCACGCCTTGGAAAGTCGTGCAGAAGTGTTTTCCCGCCGGATGGATGCCAACAAGCCTTGCTACACGCAAATCGTGCGTTTGGCGTTTTTGGACGCTGCTGGGGCCCAGGAGGGACCAGGAGGTCGCAAATTGAACCTGCAGAGAGAAGGGACGTCGAGCAAGACAAAGAGCCCTCGCTGAAGCAGGTAGCACCCGGAGAAGTGCCAGAAACAGGCACTACGAGGATGCGTGAAACGATGCTCGCCGAAGTTGCACAAAGGAGTCCCACGTCGCCGGAGACCAACTTAGAAAGTCGTGCAATGCAGGTTAGAGTGCCGTGGACCCAGGCTTGGCTGTGCACGAAGGATTTCCGCCGGAAGTGCACAGGGGCCGGAGTAGCTTGCAAAGTCGCGGTTCCCAGCAATGCAGCCCAGCGAGGTGAGGCAAGGACTTAACTCCACCAAACTTGGGCTGAAGAGTCACTGGACTGTGGGGGTCACTTGGACGGTGTCGCTGGATTCGAGGGACCTCGCTCGTCGTGCTGAGAGGAGACCCAAGGGACCGGTAATGCAGCTTTTTGGTGCCTGCGGTTGCAGGGTGACGATTCCGTCGACCCACGGGAGATTTCTTCGGAGCTTCTGGTGCAGAGAGGAGGCAGACTACCCCCACAGCATGCACAAGCAGGAAAACAGTCGAGAAGGCGGCAGGATCAGCGTTACAGAGTTGCAGTAGTCGTCTTTGCTACTATGTTGCAGGTTTGCAGGCTTCCAGCGCGGTCAGCGGTCGATTCCTTATCAGAAGGTGAAGAGGGAGATGCAGAGGAACTCGGCTGAGCTCATGCATTCGTTATCTAAAGTTTCCCCAGAGACAGAGACCCTAAATAGCCAGAAAAGAGGGTTTGGCTTCCTAGGAGAGAGGAAAGGCTACTAACACCTGAAGGAGCCTATCACAAGGAGTCTCTGACGTCACCTGGTGGCACTGGCCACTCAGAGCAGTCCAGTGTGCCAGCAGCACCTCTGTTTCCAAGATGGCAGAGGTCTGGAGCACACTGGAGGAGCTCTGGACACCTCCCAGGGGAGGTGCAGGTCAGGGGAGTGGTCACTCCCCTTTCCTTTGTCCAGTTTCGCGCCAGAGCAGGGGCTAAGGGGTCCCTGAACCGGTGTAGACTGGCTTATGCAGAATTGGGCACATCTGTGCCCAACAAAGCATTTCCAGAGGCTGGGGGAGGCTACTCCTCCCCTGCCTTCACACCATTTTCCAAAGGGAGAGGGTGTCACACCCTCTCTCAGAGGAAGTTCTTTGTTCTGCCATCCTGGGCCAGGCCTGGCTGGACCCCAGGAGGGCAGCTACCTGTCTGAGGGGTTGGCAGCAGCAGCAGCTGCAGAGAAACCCCAGGAAGGGCAGTCTGGCAGTACCAGGGTCTGTGCTACAGACCACTGGGATCATGGAATTGTACCAACAATGCCAGGATGGCATAGAGGGGGCAATTCCATGATCATAGACATGTTACATGGCCATATTCGGAGTTACCATGGTGAAGCTACATATAGCTAGTGACCTATATGTAGTGCACGCGTGTAATGGTGTCCCCGCACTCACAAAGTTCAGTGAATTGGCTCTGAACAATGTGGGGGCACCTTGGCTAGTGCCAGGGTGCCCTCACACTAAGTAACTTTGCACCTAACCTTTACCAGGTAAAGGTTAGACATATAGGTGACTTATAAGTTACTTAAGTTCAGTGTAAAATGGCTGTGAAATAACGTGGACGTTATTTCACTCAGGCTGCAGTGGCAGGCCTGTGTAAGAATTGTCAGAGCTCCCTATGGGTGGCAAAAGAAATGCTGCAGCCCATAGGGATCTCCTGGAACCCCAATACCCTGGGTACCTCAGTACCATATACTAGGGAATTATAAGGGTGTTCCAGTAAGCCAATGTAAATTGGTAAAAATGGTCACTAGCCTGTCAGTGACAATTTGGAAAGAAATGAGAGAGCATAACCACTGAGGTTCTGATTAGCAGAGCCTCAGTGAGACAGTTAGTCACTACACAGGTAACACATTCAGGCACACTTATGAGCACTGGGGCCCTGGGTTACCAGGGTCCCAGTGACACATACAACTAAAACAACATATATACAGTGAAAAATGGGGGTAACATGCCAGGCAAGATGGTACTTTCCTACACAACCCCCCCCCAAACGAAGGACAATAAGACTAGCCATTACCTGATGAGTCTTCATTGTCTAAGTGGAAATATCTGGAGAGTCCATCTGCATTGGAGTGGCTGCTCCCAGGTCTATGTTCCACTGTATAGTCCATTCCCTGTAGGGATATGGACCACCTCAACAATTTAGGATTTTCACCTTTCATTTGTTTTAGCCAAAGTAGAGGTTTGTGGTCTGTCTGAACAATGAAGTGAGTGCCAAACAGGCATGGCATCAAACTCCTTCAGAGCCCAGACCACAGCAAAGGCCTCCCTCTCAATGGCAGACCAACGCTTTTCTCTAGGGGTCAACCTTCTACTAATAAAAGCAACAGGTTGATCCTGGCCCTCAGAATTAAGTTGTGATAGGACTGCCCCTACTCCTAATTCAGATGCATCAGTCTGGACATAGAATTGTTTAGAGTAACAAGGGCTTTTCAGGACAGGTGCAGAGCACATGGCCTGCTTCAGCTCCTCAAAAGCTTTCTGACAGTTTGCTGTCCATAATACCTTTTTAGGCATTTTCTTGGATGTGAGGTCATTAAGAGGGGCTGCAATGGAGCCATAGTTCTTAATGAACCTCCTGTAATACCCAGTGAGGCCTAGGAAGGCTCTCACCTGAGTCTGAGTGGTAGGGGGAATCCAATCAATAATAGTTTGGATTTTCCCCTGAAGTGGTGCAATCTGTTCCCCACCAACAAGGTGTCCCAGATAAACCACCTTACCCTGCCCTATCTGGCACTTTGAAGCCTTGATAGTGAGGCCTGCCTTTTGCAGGGCCTCCAAAACTTTCCATAGGTGGACCAGGTGATCATCCCAGCTGGAGCTAAATACAGCTATATCATCCAAATATGCTGCACTGAAAGCTTCCAGCCCTTGCAGGACTGTGTTCACCAACCTCTGAAAAGTGGCAGGTGCATTTTTCAAACCAAAAGGCATTACAGTAAACTGGTAATGTCCTCCAATGGTAGAAAATGCAGTCTTAGATTTAGCATCTTCTGACAATTTGATCTGCCAATACCCTGCAGTCAAATCAAAAGTGCTTAGATACTTGGCAGATGCCAGTGTATCTATGAGCTCATCTGCCCTGGGTATAGGGTGAGCATCAGTTTTGGTTACCAAGTTGAGACCTCTATAGTGGACACAAAACCTCATTTCCTTCTTTCCATCTTTAGAATTGGGTTTTGGTACCAGTACCACAGGAGAAGCCCATGGACTGTCAGAGTGCTCAACCACTCCTAGTTCCAACATTTTCTGAACTTCTTGCTTTATGCAGTCCCTGACATGGTCAGGCTGCCTATAGATCTTACTTTTGACAGGTAAACTGTCTCCAGTATCTATAGTGTGCTCACACCAAGAAGTGGTGCCTGGCACAATGGAGAAGAGTTCTGAAAATTGTCCTAGGAGATTTATGCAATTATCTTTCTGCTCAGCAGTAAGACAATCAGCCAAAACTACACCTTCCACAAGAGCATCTTGTTCTGTGGAAGAGAAGAGATCAGGTAGAGGATCACTGTCTTCTTCCTGTCCCTCATCTGTTGCCATGAGCAGGGTGAGATCAGCCCTGTCATAGTAGGGTTTCAGGCGGTTGACATGGAGCACCCTAAGGGGACTCCTGGAAGTGCCTAAGTCAACCAAGTAGGTGACTTCACCCTTCTTTTCAACAATTGTGTGGGGTCCACTCCATTTATCTTGGAGTGCTCTTGGGGCCACAGGCTCCAAGACCCACACTTTCTGCCCTGGTTGGTACTGAACCAAAACAGCCTTCTGATCATGCCATTGCTTCTGGAGCTCTTGGCTGGCCTGAAGGTTTTTACTGGCCTTTTTCATGTACTCAGCCATCCTTGATCTGAGGCCAAGTACATAATCCACAATATCCTGCTTAGGAGCTTTTAAAGGTTGTTCCCAACCCTCCTTTACAAGTGTGAGTGGACCCCTAACAGGGTGTCCAAAAAGAAGTTCAAAGGGGCTGAAGCCCACTCCTTTCTGGGGTACCTCCCTGTAGGCAAAAAGGAGGCATGGTAGAAGGGTATCCCATCTCCTGCGGAGTTTTTCAGGGAGTCCCATAATCATGCCTTTGAGAGTTTTATTAAATCTCTCCACCAGTCCATTTGTTTGTGGATGATAGGGTGTTGTGAACTTGTAAGTTACACCACACTCCTTCCACATGGCCTTTAAGTATGCAGACATG
This sequence comes from Pleurodeles waltl, assembly GCF_031143425.1. Classification (NCBI taxonomy): domain Eukaryota; kingdom Metazoa; phylum Chordata; class Amphibia; order Caudata; family Salamandridae; genus Pleurodeles; species Pleurodeles waltl. The sequence goes on from NC_090436.1 coordinate 37,757,719, forward strand.
AAATTGCTTCCTCTGTCTGATACTACTTCCTTTGGGAAGCCCACCCTGGAAAATATTCCCAGGAGGGCCTTTGCCACTGCAGGAGCTGTAGTGGTCCTTAAAGGAATAGCTTCAGGATATCTTGTGGCATGGTCCACTACCACCAAGATAAACCTATTGCCTGAAGCAGTAGGAGGGTCAAGGGGGCCAACTATGTCAACCCCTACCCTTTCAAAGGGAACCCCAACCACAGGCAGTGGGATAAGGGGTGCCTTTGGAGTGCCACCTGTCTTGCCACTGGCTTGACAGGTTTCACAGGACTTACAAAATTCTTTTGTGTCCTCAGACATCCTAGGCCAATGAAACAGTGGTACCAATCTGTCCCAAGTTTTCATTTGACCCAGGTGCCCAGCTAAGGGAATGTCATGTGCCAGTGTTAGGAGGAACTTTCTGTACTCCTGAGGAATCACTAATCTCCTGGCAGCTCCAGGTTTAGGATCCCTATGCTCAGTGTACAAGAGGTTGTCCTCCCAGTAAACTCTGTGTGAGTCACTGACATCCCCATTAGCCTGTTTGACAGCTTGCTGTCTAAGACCCTCTAATGTGGGACAGGTTTGCTGTGCCACACTCAGCTCCTCTCTGGCAGGCCCCCCTTCACCCAAAAGCTCAGCAGTGTCTGCTTCCAGCTCCTCTGGTGTAGGTTCTGCACAGGGAGGGAATTCTTCTTCCTCAGAAGTAGAATCCACTGTAGAGGGAGGGATAGTAGGAAGTGGTTTGCTTCTACTAGCCCTAGCTTTAGGGAGCACTTGGTCCATTGTTCCAGGATCCAAGCTTCCCTGTCCTTTTTGCTTTTTGGCCTGAGCCCTTGTCAAAGCAAAAATATGCCCTGGGATGCCCAGCATTGCTGCATGGGCCTCCAACTCCACATCTGACCAAGCTGATGTCTCCAAATCGTTCCCTAATAGACAGTCTACAGGTAAATCTGAAGCTACCACAACTTTCTTTGGACCAGATACCCCCCCCCAGTTGAGATTTACAACAGCCATGGGGTGGCTTTGTGTTATGTTGTGAGCATCGGTTACTTGGTACTGGTGTCCAAGTATGTGTTGTTCAGGGTGCACCAGTTTCTCAATCACCATTGTGACACTGGCACCTGTGTCCCTGTAGGCCTGGACCTCAACACCATTTATTAGGGTTAGTTGCTTGTACTTCTCCAAGTTATGGGGGCAAGCAACCAAAGTGGCTAAGTCAATAGCCCCTTCAGAGACTAAAGTAGCCTCTGTGGTCTCCCTAATCAGACCAACCCCAACTAAATTACCAAAAGTGAGCCCAGCTACTCCCTTGGATTGGCTATTAGTAGGTTTGCTCCCACCACCACTGCTATTAGTAGGGACACTAGGTGTAGCAGTAGGGGTTGTAGTGGTAGGAGCTGTGGTGCCTTTCTTTGGACAACTGGGATCTGTTGTCCAATGGCCTTTTATTTTACATAAATAGCACAATGGTTTCTTTTCCTTGTTCTGATTAAAGGAGGATTTGGGCCCACCACCCCCACCAGAGTGTTTTTGTGGGCCTGATGAAGACTCATTTTTAGATTTGTCCCCACCCTTGTCAGAAGACTTACCATCCTTCTTTTTGTTGCCATCTTTGTCACCCCCTGTATGAACTTTTCTGTTCACTCTTGTTCTGACCCATTTGTCTGCTTTCTTTCCCAATTCTTGGGGAGAGGTCAGATCAGAGTCCACCAAGTACTGGTGCAACAAATCAGACACACAATTATTAAGAATATGCTCTCTCAGGATCAAGTTATACAGGCTGTCATAATCAGTAACTTTACTGCCATGTAACCACCCCTCCAAGGCCTTCACTGCCTGGTCAATGAAATCAACCCAGTCTTGTGAAGACTCCTTTTTGGTATCTCTGAACTTTATCCTGTACTGTTCAGTGGTTAAGCCATAACCATCCAGGAGTGCATTCTTAAGAACTTGGAAATTGTTAGCATCATTTTCTTTTACAGTAAGGAGCCTATCCCTACCTTTTCCAGTAAATGATAGCCATAGGATAGCAGCCCACTGCTTTTGAGGGACATCCTGTACAGCACAGGCCCTCTCAAGTGCAGCAAACCACTTGTTAATGTCATCCCCCTCCTTGTAAGGGGGAACTATCTTGTGCAGATTCCTGGAATCATGCTCTTTTGCAGGATGACTATGGGGAATACTGCTGCTGCCACCATGGGTATCTAAACCCATCTTCTGTCTTTCCCTCTCTATTTCTAAAGACTGTCTATCCAAATCCAGCTGTTGCTTCTTGAGCTTCAGTCTGGTTTGCTCCACTCTCAATCTATTGAGCTCCCTTTCTAACAATCTGTCATCAGGGTGGGTGGGAGGGACATTTCTAGATACAGAGGTATGATGGGAATGAACAGAAGGAGACCTGTCCCTTACAAAGGGCACCCTAACAGCTTGGCTACCAGCATAATGTGAGAGCACATCATCAGTATGATGTGATTCAACCTCTGTACCAACTGTGCTAGACTGTCTAGTAATGGGCAGGCTGAGAAGTTTCTTTCCTGAACCTTTTCCTGGGGGAGTCCCTGGATCAGATTGAGAACCATTAGCTACTTTTTCTACAGATTGGGCACTTATGGCCTTATCCTGTACTCTAAGCATATTAATTAACAGTTCTAAGGAAGGATTCTTCCCTACACTCAAACCTCTCTCTATGCAGAGACTCCTTGCTCCTTTCCAGCTAAGGTGATCATATGCAAGTTTGGACAGTTCAACTTTTTGGCCTGTGCCAGACATTTTTAGAGAGAGTTAAAGTGATAGACAAAGAGAAAAATAATTTCAGAACTTTTTGGAAAGACAGAAAAAAACTTTTTAAACTTTTAAGAATTTTTTGAAAGTTTAGAAGTACTTTTCAGCACTTAGAAAAGAGTGAGAAGAGGAAATGCTAAAACTTTTTGGCTATGTGTATATACACTGACCTTGTTTTGTATATTTTTCTCTTATGAAAAGTACAATGACAAGAGTGGTAAGTAGTCTCAAGCACTTATCCCACCGCTGCACAACCAATGTAGGAGGCTGGACTGGCTTGTAGTGAGTACCAAGGGGTACTTGCACCTTGCACCAGGCCCAGTTATCCCTTATTAGTGTATAGGGTGTCTAGCAGCTTAGGCTGATAGATAATGGTAGCTTAGCAGAGCAGCTTAGGCTGAACTAGGAGACGTGTGAAGCTACTACAGTACCACTTAGTGTCATATGCACAATATCATAAGAAAACACAATACACAGTTATACTAAAAATAAAGGTACTTTATTTTTATGACAATATGCCAAAGTATCTTAGAGTGTACCCTCAGTGAGAGGATAGGAAATATACACAAGATATATATACACAATAGCAAAAATATGCAGTATAGTCTTAGAAAACAGTGCAAACAATGTATAGTTACAATAGGATGCAATGGGGAAACATAGGGATAGGGGCAACACAAACCATATACTCCAAAATTGGAATGCGAACCACGAATGGACCCCAAACCTATGTGACCTTGTAGAGGGTCGCTGGGACTATTAGAAAATAGTGAGAGTTAGAGAAATAACCCTCCCCAAGACCCTGAAAAGTGAGTGCAAAGTGCATTAAAGTTCCCCTAAGGACAAAATAGTCGTGTTAGAGGGAAAATGCAAGGAAAACACAAATCAGCAATGCAACAACAATGGATTCCTGACTGAGGGTACCTGTGGAACAAGGGGACCAAGTCCAAAAGTCACAAGCAGCTCGGAGATGGGCAGATGCCCAAGAAATGCCAGCGGTTGGTGCAAAGAAGCTCTTACTAGGCTGAAGAACTGTGAATACTGCAGGAACGACAAGGGCTAGAGACTTCCCCTTTGGAGGATGGATCTCCCACGCCTTGGAGAGTCGTGCAGAAGTGTTTTCCCGCCGGATGGACGCCAACAAGCCTTGCTACACGCAAATCGTGCGTTTGGCGTTTTTGGACGCTGCTGGGGCCCAGGAGGGACCAGGAGGTCGCAAATTGGACCTGCAGAGAGACGGGACGTCGAGCAAGACAAAGAGCCCTCGCTGAAGCAGGTAGCACCCGGAGAAGTGCCAGAAACAGGCACTACGAGGATGCGTGAAACGGTGCTCGCCGAAGTTGCACAAAGGAGTCCCACGTCGCCGGAGACCAACTTAGAAAGTCGTGCAATGCAGGTTAGAGTGCCGTGGACCCAGGCTTGGCTGTGCACGAAGGATTTCCGCCGGAAGTGCACAGGGGCCGGAGTAGCTTGCAAAGTCGCGGTTCCCAGCAATGCAGCCCAGCGAGGTGAGGCAAGGACTTACCTCCACCAAACTTGGGCTGAAGAGTCACTGGACTGTGGGGGTCACTTGGACGGTGTCGCTGGATTCGAGGGACCTCGCTCGTCGTGCTGAGAGGAGACCCAAGGGACCGGTAATGCAGCTTTTTGGTGCCTGCGGTTGCAGGGGGACGATTCCGTCGACCCACGGGAGATTTCTTCGGAGCTTCTGGTGCAGAGAGGAGGCAGACTACCCCCACAGCATGCACAAGCAGGAAAACAGTCGAGAAGGCGGCAGGATCAGCGTTACAGAGTTGCAGTAGTCGTCTTTGCTACTATGTTGCAGGTTTGCAGGCTTCCAGCGCGGTCAGCGGTCGATTCCTTATCAGAAGGTGAAGAGGGAGATGCAGAGGAACTCGGCTGAGCTCATGCATTCGTTATCTAAAGTTTCCCCAGAGACAGAGACCCTAAATAGCCAGAAAAGAGGGTTTGGCTACCTAGGAGAGAGGAAAGGCTACTAACACCTGAAGGAGCCTATCACAAGGAGTCTCTGACGTCACCTGGTGGCACTGGCCACTCAGAGCAGTCCAGTGTGCCAGCAGCACCTCTGTTTCCAAGATGGCAGAGGTCTGGAGCACACTGGAGGAGCTCTGGACACCTCCCAGGGGAGGTGCAGGTCAGGGGAGTGGTCACTCCCCTTTCCTTTGTCCAGTTTCGCGCCAAAGCAGGGGCTAAGGGGTCCCTGAACCGGTGTAGACTGGCTTATGCAGAATTGGGCACATCTGTGCCCAACAAAGCATTTCCAGAGGCTGGGGGAGGCTACTCCTCCCCTGCCTTCACACCATTTTCCAAAGGGAGAGGGTGTCACACCCTCTCTCAGAGGAAGTTCTTTGTTCTGCCATCCTGGGCCAGGCCTGGCTGGACCCCAGGAGGGCAGCTGCCTGTCTGAGGGGTTGGCAGCAGCAGCAGCTGCAGAGAAACCCCAGGAAGGGCAGTCTGGCAGTACCAGGGTCTGTGCTACAGACCACTGGGATCATGGAATTGTACCAACAATGCCAGGATGGCATAGAGGGGGCAATTCCATGATCATAGACATGTTACATGGCCATATTCGGAGTTACCATGGTGAAGCTACATATAGGTAGTGACCTATATGTAGTGCACGCGTGTAATGGTGTCCCCGCACTCACAAAGTTCAGTGAATTGGCTCTGAACAATGTGGGGGCACCTTGGCTAGTGCCAGGGTGCCCTCACACTAAGTAACTTTGCACCTAACCTTTACCAGGTAAAGGTTAGACATATAGGTGACTTATAAGTTACTTAAGTGCAGTGTAAAATGGCTGTGAAATAACGTGGACGTTATTTCACTCAGGCTGCAGTGGCAGGCCTGTGTAAGAATTGTCAGAGCTCCCTATGGGTGGCAAAAGAAATGCTGCAGCCCATAGGGATCTCCTGGAACCCCAATACCCTGGGTACCTCAGTACCATATACTAGGGAATTATAAGGGTGTTCCAGTAAGCCAATGTAAATTGGTAAAAATGGTCACTAGCCTGTCAGTGACAATTTGGAAAGAAATGAGAGAGCATAACCACTGAGGTTCTGATTAGCAGAGCCTCAGTGAGACAGTTAGTCACTACACAGGTAACACATTCAGGCACACTTATGAGCACTGGGGCCCTGGGTTACCAGGGTCCCAGTGACACATACAACTAAAACAACATATATACAGTGAAAAATGGGGGTAACATGCCAGGCAAGATGGTACTTTCCTACAGTGTCTGAGTTCCATGCCCAGACTGTCAGGACAGTGGGATGGTACTGTTCTGTTGCACAAATAGACTTTTTTGCCAAGTAATCAGGGTTCAATGGTGTCTTGTGTGTGGTCTTGTGTCTCTGACACATGTCATCCTGTGTAATCCATAACCTCAACCTTCTCATTGGTTTGATAATGGAACTATCTTACTTGTATGTAGCTGTCACTGTTTCCTCATTGCAGGCCACTGTGCATTTGTGTCAAGACTGACATAAGTGTGTAGCGTGCCTGTGTAGGAAAATAACATCTTGCCTGGCATGTTACCCCCATTTTCACTGTGTGTATGTTTGTTTTTGCCCTTGTGTCACTGGGATCCTGCTACGCAGGACCCCAGTGCTCATAATGTATGCCCTGTATGTGTTCCCTGTGTGGTGCCTAACTGTATCACTGAGGCTCTGCTAACCAGAACCTCAGTGTTTATGCTCTCTCTGGTTTCTAAAATTGTCACTGCAGGCTAGTGACTAATTTTACCAATTCTCATTGGTACACTGGTACACCCATATAATTCCCTTGTATATGTTAGTTAGGTACCCACAGTATTGGGGTTCTAGGAGATCCCTATGGGCTGCAGCATTCCTTTTGCCACCCATAGGGAGCTCAGGCAATTCTTACACACGCCTCCCACTGCAGCCTGAGTGAAATAACGTCCACGTTATTTCACAGCCATTTTTCACTGCACATAAGTAAGTCACCTATTTGTCTAACCCTCACTTGGTGAAGGTTAGGTGCCAAGTTACTTAGTGTGTGGGCACCCTGGCACTAGCCAAGGTGCCACCACATCGTTCAGGGCAAATTCCCCGAGTCCTTTGTGAGTCCGGGGACACCATAACACGCCTGCACTATACATAGGTCACTACCTATGTATAGCGTCACAATGGTAACTCCGAACATGGCCATGTAACATGTCTAAGATCATGGAATTGTCACCCCAATCCCATTCTGGAATTGGGGGGACAATTCCATGATCCCCCGGGTCTCTAGCACAGAATCTGGGTACTGCCAAACTGTCTTTCTGGGGTTTCCACTGCAGCTGCTGCTGCTGCCAACCCCTCAGACAGGATTCTGCCCTCCTGGGGTCTGGGCAGCCCCGGCCCAGGAAGGCAGAACAAAGGATTTCCTCTCCCTTTGGAAAATGGTGTGAAGGCAGGGGAGGAGTAGCCTCCCCCAGCCTCTGAAAATGCTTTGATGGGCACAGATGGTGCCCATCTCTGCATAAGCCAGTCTACACCGGTTCAGGGATCCCCCAGCCCTGCTCTGGCGCGAAACTGGACAAAGGAAAGGGGAGTGACCACTCCCCTGACCAGTATCTCCCAGGGGAGGTGCCCAGAGCTCCTCCAGTGTGTCCCAGACATCTGCCATCTTGGATACAGAGGTGTTGGGGGCACACTGGACTGCTCTGAGTGGCCAGTGCCAGCAGGTAATGTCAGAGACCCCCTCTAATAGGTTCTTACCTCTCTTGGTAGCCAAACCTCCTTTCTTGGTAGCCAAACCTCCTTTTCTGGCTATTTAGGGTCTCTCCTCTGGGCTATTTCTCAGATAACGAATGCAAGAGCTCACCAGAGTTCCTCTGCACTTCCCTCTTCGACTTCTGCCAAGGATCGACCGCTGACTGCTCCAGGACGCCTGCAAAACCGCAACAAAGTAGCAAGACGACTACCAGCAACATTGTAGCGCCTCATCCTGACGGCTTTCTCGACTGTTTCTTGGTGGAGCATGCTCTAAGGGCTGTCTGCCTTCACCCTGCACTGGAAGCCAAGAACAAATCTCCTGTGGGTCGACGGAATCTTCCCCCTGCTAACGCAGGCACCAAAAGACTACATCACTGGCCCTCTGGGTCCCCTCTCATCCTGACGAGCGTGGTCCCTGGAACGCAGGAGCTAGATCCAAGTGACCCCCACACAGTCCAGTGATCCTTCAGTCCAAGTTTGGTGGAGGTAAGTCCTTGCCTCCCCACGCTAGACTGCAAACCTGTGTACTGCGTGATTTGCAGCTGCTCCGGCTTCTGTGCATTTCTCCAAGGATTCCTTTGTGCACATCCTAGCCTGGATCCCCAGCACTCCGTCCTGCAGTGCTCAACCCTCTGAGTTTGACTCCGACGTCGTGGGACCCTCCTTTTGTGACTCCGGTTTCACAAATCTTCTAAGTGCCTGCTAATGTACTTCTGCATGTGCTGCCTGCTTCTGCAGGGGCTCTCTGAGTTGCTGAGCGCCCCCTCTGTCTCCTCCTCCAGGGGGCGACATCCTGGTCATTCCTCGTCCCCAGCAACCCTCAAAAACCTCTACTGCGAAACTTGCAGCTAGGAAGGCTTGTTTGTTGTTGGAAACACTACTGCAACATCCAGCACATCGTGGGACATCTTCCATCCAAAGGAGAAGTTCCTAGCCCTTTTAGGTGTTGCAGAATCTGCAGCTTCTTCCACCCGGAGGCAACTCTCTTGCACCTTCATCTGGGGTTTCCTGGGCTCCTGCCCCCCCTGGACACTATCGCGACTCTTGGACTTGGTCTCCTTGCCTTGCAGGTCCTCACGTCCAGGAATCCGTCTTCAGTGTTTGCTGGTGCTTGTGGTTCTTGCAGAATCCCCCTATCACGACTATTGTGTCTTTCTGGGGTAGTAGGGTAACTTTACTCCTACTTTCTAGGGTCTTGGGGTGGGGTATTTTGGACACCCTTACTGTTTTCTTACACTCCCAGTGACCCTCTACAAGATCCCATAGGTCTGGGGTCCATTTGTGATTCGCATTCCACTTTTGCAGTATATGGTTTGTATTGCCCCTAGACCTATGTTCACCTATTGCCTCCTATTTTGATTCTACATTGTTTACACTACTTTTCTTACTGTTACTTACCTGTTTTGGGTTTGTGTACATATAACTTGTGTATATTACTTACCTCCCAAGTGAAGGTATTCTCTGAAATACTTTTGGCATATTGTCATAAAAATAAAGCACCTTTATTTTTAGTAACTCTGCATATTGTGTTTTCTTATGATATTGTGCTATATGATATAAGTGGTATAGTAGGAGCTTTGCATGTCTCCTAGTTCAGCCTAAGCTGCTTTGCCATAGCTACCGTCTATCAGCTTAAGCTGCTAGAAACACCTCTATTCTACTAATAAGGGATAACTGGACCTGGCGTAGGGTGTATGTACCACAAGGTACCCACTATTAGACATGCCAGCCTCCTACGTTGATGGTGCAGCGGTGGGATAAGTACTTGTAACTGCTTTACCACTTTGTCATTTGGTGCTTTTCATAAGAAAATCTTATACCAAACAGTTCAATATATGTACACTTAACCAAAACTGTTTACTTTTCTACTCTAAAACTTTTTAAAAAGTTCTGAAAAGTTTTCCCAAAGTTTGAAAAAGTTTTTCTCTGTGCTTTCTAAAGTTCTAAAACTTTTCTCTCACTATTCTTAAACCTTTTCTATTATGTCTGTTGTAACGCCCACTCCCAAAACTGTTAATGCAACATATGAGAGTTTGAACTATAAAAGTTTGAGGGGTCTCTGCCTGGATAGACATTTGAGTATAGGTAAGAATCCTACAAAAGAGTTTCTCATTAACATGCTCATTGTAGATGAAAAGAACCAGTCTGGGCCATCTCAAGAGAGGTTAGAAAATGGGGAAGCTTCCCAGTCAAACTCAGAGGAGTTCCATGAAGAAGCTTGGGAGGGTTCTTACAAGGTCCTGCCCCCTAGCAGGGCACCTAGTGACACTGGTAGTGTTAGAGGGTCACACATCAGTAGGACATCTTTCACTCCTAGAGGCCAGGTTACTAGGGTCCGGACAGTTAGGGACAGGTCTCCCTCTGAACCTTCCCACAAATCCTCTGTGTCTAAACATTCCCAACCCACCCACACTGAGTATAACTTAAGGGAAAGGGAACTGAGAAAGCTGAGGGTAGAAGAGACCAGACTGAAGCTTAAACAGCAGCAGCTGGCCTTAGATAGGGAATCCCTAGACATAGAGAGGGGAAGACAGAGGTTGGGGTTAGTTCCCCATGGTGGCAACAGCAGTGTGTCAGATAGTAATCCTATTAGAGAGCAAGATTCCAGGAATCCTCACAAGATAGTCCCCCCTTATAAGGAGGGGGATGACATTAATAAGTGGTTTGCTGCACTTGAGAGGGCCTGTATGGTACAGTTGGTCCCTCAAAGGCAGTGGGCTGCTATTTTGTGGCTATCTTTCACTGGAAAGGGTAGGGATAGGCTCCTTACTGTCAGAGAAAGTGCTGCCAATAATTACAAAGTTTTGAAAGATGCACTCTTGGATGGATTTGGCTTAACCACTGAACAATACAGGATTAAGTTCAAAGACACCAGAAAAGAGTCTTCTCAAGACTAGACAGATTTTATGGACTGTTCAGTGAAGGCCTTGGAAGGGTGGTTGCATGGCAGTAAAGTTTCTGACTATGAAAGCCTGTACAATCTTATTCTGAGAGAGCCTATTCTTAACAATTGTGTGTCTGATTTGTTGCACCAATACCTAGTGGACTCTGTTCTGACCTCTCCCCAAGAATTGGGAAAGAAGGCAGACAAATGGGTCAGAACAAGGGTGAACAGAAAAGTTCATACAGGGGGTGACAAGGATGGCAAGAAGAAGGATGGTAAGTCTTCTGAGAAGGTTGTTGTAGGAAAGTACCATCTTGCCTGGCATGTTACCCCCATATTTCACTGTATATATGTTGTTCTAGTTGTATGTGTCACTGGGACCCTGCCAGCCAGGGCCCCAGTGCTCATAAGTGTGCCCTGTATGTGTTCCCTGTGTGATGACTAACTGTCTCACTGAGGCTCTGCTAACCAGAACCTCAGTGGTTATGCTCTCTCTTTACTTTCCAAATTGTCACTAACAGGCTAGTGACCAATTTCACCAATTCACATTGGCATACTGGAACACCCTTATAATTACCTAGTATATGGTACTGAGGTACCCAGGGTATTGGGGTTCCAGGAGATCCCTATGGGCTGCAGCATTTCTTTTGCCACCCATAGGGAGCTCTGACAATTCTTACACAGGCCTGCCACTGCAGCCTGAGTGAAATAACGTCCACGTTATTTCACAGCCATTTACCACTGCACTTAAGTAACTTATAAGTCACCTATATGTCTAACCTTTACCTGGTAAAGGTTGGGTGCTAAGTTACTTAGTGTGTGGGCACCCTGGCACTAGCCAAGGTGCCCCCACATTGTTCAGTGTAAATTCCCCCGGACTTTGTGAGTGCGGGACACCATTACACACGTGCACTATACATATGTCACTGTATAGCGTCACAATGGTAACTCCAAACATGGCCATGTAACATGTCTAAGATCATGGAATTGTCACCCCAATGCCATTCTGGCATTGGGGAGACAATTCCATGATCCCCTGAGTCTCCAGCACAGACCAGGGTACTGCCAAACTACCTTTCCCGGGGATTCACTGCAGCTGCTGCTGCTGCCAACCCCTCAGACAGGTTTCTGCACTCCTCGGGTCCAGCCAGGCTTGGCCCAGGAAGGCAGAACAAAGGACTTCCTCAGAGAGAGGGTGTTACACCCTCTCCCTTTGGAAAAAGGTATCAGGGCTGGGGAGGAGTAGCCTCAACCAGCCTCTGGAAATGCTTTGATGGGCACAGATGGTGCCCATCTCTGCATAAGCCAGTCTACACCGGTTCAGGGATCCCCCAGCCCTGCTCTGGCGCGAAACTGGACAAAGGAAAGGGGAGTGACCACTCCCCTGACCAGCACCTCCCCTGGGAGGTGCCCTAAGCTCCTCCAGTGTGCTCCAGACTTCTGCCATCTTGGAAACAGAGGTGCTGCTGGCACACTGGACTGCTCTGAGTGCCCAGGGCCAGCAGGTGACGTCAGAGACTCCTTCTGATAGGCGCTTACCTGTGTTGCTAGCCTATCCTCCTTCCTAGGTAGCCAAACATCCTTTTCTGGCTATTTAGGGTCTCTGCTTTGGGGAATTCTTTAGATAATGAATGCAAGAGCTCATCAGAGTTCCTCTGCATCTCTCTCTTCACCTTCTGCCAAGGAATCGACCGCTGACTGCTCTGGACGCCTGCAAAACCGCAACAAAGTAGCAAAGACGAATACTGCAACCTTGTATCGCTGATCGTGCGGCCTTCTCAACTGTTTTCCTGGTGGTGCATGCTGGGGGGGGTAGTCTGCATCCTCTCTGCACTAGAAGCTCCGAAGAAATCTCCTGTGGGTCGACGGAATCTTCCCCCTGCAACCGCAGGCACCAAAAGACTGCATCACCAGTCCTCTAGGTCCCCTCTCAGCATGACGAGCGTGGTCCCTGGAACTCAGCAACTCTGTCCAAGTGACTCCCACAGTCCAGTGACTCTTCAGTCCAAGTTTGGTGGAGGTAAGTCCTTGCCTCCCCACGCTAGACTGCATTCCTGGGTACTGCGTGATTTGCAGCTGCTCTGGCTCCTGTGCACTCTTCCAGGATTTCCTTTGTGCATAGCCAAGCCTGGGTCCCCGACACTCTAACCTGCAGTGCACGACCTCCTGAGTTGTCCTCCGGCGTCGTGGGACCTTCTTTTGTGACTTCGGGTGAGCTCCAGTTCACTCTTCTTTGTAGTGCCTGTTCCGGCACTTCTGCAGGTGCTGCTTGCTTCTGAGTGGGCTCATTGTCTTGCTGGGTGCCCCCTCTGTCTCCTCACGCAATTGGCGACATCCTGGTCCCTCCTGGACCACAGCAGCATCCAAAAACCCTAACCGCGACCCTTGCAGCTAGCAAGGCTTGTTTGCAGTCTTTCTGCACGGAAACACCTCTGCAAGCTTCTTCACGAAGTGGGACATCCATCCTGCAAAGAGGAAGTTCCTAGTCCTCTTCGTTCTTGCAGAATCCACAGCTTCTACCATCCAGTGGCAGCTTCTTTGCACCCACAGCTGGCATTTCCTGGGCATCTGCCCACTCCCGACTTGAGTGTGACTCTTGGACTTGGTCCCCTTGTTCCACAGGTACTCTCGTCTGGAAATCCATCGTTGTTGCATTGCTGGTGTTGGTCTTCCTTGCAGAATTCCCCTATCACGACTTCTGTGCTCTCTGGGGAATTTAGGTGCACCTTACACCTACTTTTCAGGGTCTTGGGGTGGGCTATTTTTCTAACCCTCACTGTTTTCTTACAGTCCCAGCGACCCTCTACAAGCTCACATAGGTTTGGGGTCCATTCGTGGTTCGCATTCCACTTCTAGGTATGTTTTGCCCCTATACCCATGTGCTCTCATTGCAATCTATTGTGACTGTACATTGCTTGCATTGCTTTCTATTGCTATTACTGCATAGTTTTGGTATTGTGTACATATATCTTGTGTATATTTGCTATCCTCATACTGAGGGTACTCACTGAGATACTTTTGGCATATTGTCATAAAAATAAAGTACCTTTATTTTTAGTATATCTGTGTATTGTGTTTTCTTATGATATTTTGCATATGACAACAGTGGTGTAGTGGGAGCTTTGCATGTCTCCTAGTTCAGCCTAAGTTGCTCTGCTAAGCTACCTTTTCTATCAGCCTAAGCTGCTAGAGACTTCTTCTACACTAATAAGGGATAACTGGACCTGGTGCAGAGTGTAAGTACCCCTTGGTACTCACTACAAACCAGGCCAGCCTCATACATTGGTTGTGCAGCGGTGGGATAAGTACTTGCAACTACTTACCACTTTGTCATTTTGTACTTTTCATAAGAGAAAAATATACAAAACAAGTTCAGTGTATGTACACCTAACCAAAAAGTTTTGCTTTTCTCCTCTTACTATATTGCTAAGTGCTGAAAAGTACCTCTAAAACTTACAAAAAGTTTCTTAAAAGTTGAAAATGTTTTTTTCTGTTCCTTAAAAAGTTCTAAAACTTTGTCTTTCTTTTTCTGTCCCTTAAACCTTTTACTATCATGTCTGGAACAGGTCAAACTCTGGATGTAGCCAGCACAGCTTATGACCACCTTAACTGGAAAGGTGTAAGGATTCTCTGCATTGATAGAGGTTTAGGGGTAGGGAAGAATCCCTCTAGAGAATTGTTGGTTAATATGCTCATTAAACATGATAAGACCTTAGCTGGCACATCTGGTGAGAGATTAGCTGATGGTTCACACTCTGATTCTGGGGTAGCCCCAGCAAGAGTGTTAGATGGGAACCTTCCCAACCTGCCCCTTAGCAGGCCACCTAGCATGGCTGGTACTAATGTGAGCTCTCATCACAGTAGGGATGTCACTCCTTTAGGACAGGTTGTTAGGGTGCCATCTGTTAGGGACAGGTCTCCCTCTGTTCTTTCACATCATTCTTCTGTGTCTAAGCATGCCCAACCCACCCACCCTGATGACAGAGTGTTAGAAAGGGAATTCAATAGATTGAGAGTGGAAGAGTCCAGGCTGAAGCTTAAAAAGCAACAGCTGGATCTAGACAGGGAAGCATTTGACTTAGAAAAAGAAAGGCAGAGGTTGGGGTTTGGACCCCATGGTGGCAGCAGCAGTATTACAGATACTAATCCTGTAAAAGAGCATGATTCTGGGAGTCTGCACAAGATAGTTCCCCCTTACAAGGAGGGGGATGACATTAACAAGTGGTTTGCTGCACTTGAGAGGGCCTGTGTTGTACAGCGGGTCCCTCAAAGGCAGTGGGCTGCTATCCTATGGCTATCTTTCAGTGGAAAGGGTAGGGATAGGCTCCTTACTGTGAAAGAAAGTGATGCCAATAATTTTACAGTTCTTAAGAATGCACTCCTAGATGGTTATGGCTTAACCACTGAACAGTACAGGATCAAGTTCAGAGAAACCAAAAAGGAGTCTTCAGAAGACTGGGTAGACTTTGTTGAACATTCAGTGAAGGCCTTGGAGGGGTGGTTACATGGCAGTAAAGTTTCTGACTATGAAAGCCTGTATAACTTAATCCTGAGAGAGCATATTCTTAATAATTGCATGTCTGATTTGTTGCACCAGTATCTAGTGGACTCAGATCTGACCTCTCCCCAAGAATTGAGAAAGAAGGCAGACAAATGGGTCAGAACAAGAGTGAACAGAAAAGTTCATACAGGGGGTGACAAGGATAGCAAGAAGAAGGATGGTAAGTCTTCAGACAAGGATGGGGACAAATCTAAAAATGAGTCTTCATCAGGCCCACAAAAACACTCTGGTGGGGGTGGGGGGTCCAAATCTGCTTCAAATCAAGTAAAAAAGCCTTGGTGTTATTTACGTAAAGTAAAAGGCCATTGGACAACTGATGCTAGTTGTCCAAAGAAAAACACCAAGCCTCCCACTACCACAACCCCTGCTGCTACACCTAGTGCCCCTAGTAATAGCAGTGGTGGTGGGAGCAAACCTACTAATAGCCAATCCAAGGGAGTAGCTGGGCTCACTTTTGGTAATTTAGTTGGGGTTGGTCTTGTTAGGGAGACCACAGAGGCTGTGTTAGTCTCTGAAGGTTCCATTGATTTGGCCACCTTGGTTGCTTGTCCCCTTAATATGGATAAGTACAAGCAACTTCCCCTAATAAATGGTGTTGAGGTTCAGGCCTACAGGGACACAGGTGCCAGTGTTACCATGGTAATAGAGAAACTGGTCCACCCTGAACAACACCTACTTGGTCACCAGTACCAAGTGACTGATGCTCATAACAACACTCTTAGCCACCCCCTGGCTGTTGTGAATCTCAACTGGGGGGGGGGTGGTTACTGGTCCAAAGAAAGTTGTGGTTGCCTCAGATTTACCCGTAGACTGTCTACTAGGGAACGATTTAGAGACATCAGCTTGGACAGAAGTGGAGTTGGAGGCTCATGCAGCAATGCTGGGCATTCCTGGGCATATTTTTGCTTTGACAAGGGCTCAGGCCAAAAAGCAAAAAGGACAGGGTGACGTGGATCCTGGAACAATGGACCGAGTGCTCCCTAAAGCTAGGGTTAGTAAAGGTAAAACACTACCTACTATCCCTCCCTCTACAGTGGATTCAACTTCTGAGGAAGAAGAATTTCCACCCTGTGCAGAACCTACACCAGAGGAGCTGGAAGCAGACACTGTTGAGCTTTTGGGTGGAGGGGGGCCTGCCAGGGAGGAGCTGAGTGTGGCAAAGCAGACCTGTCCGACACTAGAGGGTCTAAGACAGCAAGCTGTCAAACAGCAAAATTGGGATGTCAGTGACTCTCAGAGTTTACTGGGAGGACAACCTCTTGTATACAGAGGCAAGGGACCCAAAACCTGGAGCTACCAGGAGATTGGTTATTTCCCTGCAATACAGAGAGTTCCTCCTAACTCTAGCCCACGACATTCCCTTGGCTGGACATTTGGGACAAATGAAAACTTGGGACAGGCTTGTTCCCTTGTTTCATTGGCCTAGAATGTCAGAGGACACAAAGGAATTTTGTAAGTCCTGTGTCACCTGTCAAGCCAGTGGCAAAACAGGTGGCACCCCAAAGGCAACCCTTCTTCCGCTGCCTGTGGTTGGGGTTCCCTTTGAAAGGGTAGGGGTTGACATAGTTGGCCCCCTTGACCCTCCTACTGCTTCAGGCAATAGGTTTATTTTGGTGGTAGTGGACCATGCCACCAGATATCCTGAAGCAATTCCTCTAAGGACCACTACAGCTCCTGCAGTGGCAAAGGCCCTCCTGGGAATCTTTTCCAGGGTGGGCTTCCCAAAAGAGGTGGTATCAGACAGGGGTAGCAACTTTATGTCTGCTTACTTAAAGGCCATGTGGAAGGAATGTGGTGTAACATACAAATTCACCACACCCTATAATCCACAAACAAATGGACTGGTTGAAAGGTTTAATAAAACTCTCAAAGGAATGATAATGGGACTCCCTGAAAAACTCCGGAAGAGATGGGATGTCCTATTACCTTGCCTCCTTTTTGCTTACAGGGTGGTACCCCAGAAAGGAGTGGGCTTCAGCCCCTTTGAACTCCTATTTGGTCACCCTGTAAGAGGTCCTCTAACACTTGTGAAGGAGGGTTGGGAACAACCTTTAAAAGCTCCTAAGCAAGACATAGTGGACTATGTACTTGGCCTAAGATCCAGAATGGCTGAGTACATGAAAAAGGCCAGTAAAAACCTTCAGGACAGCCAAGAGCTCCAAAAGCAATGGCATGACCAGAAGGCTGTTCTGATTCAGTACCAACCAGGGCAGAAAGTGTGGGTCTTGGAGCCTGTGGCCCCAAGAGCACTCCAAGACAAATGGAGTGGTCCCCACATTATTGTTGCGAAAAAGGGAGAAGTCACCTACTTGGTTGACTTGGGCACTGCCAGGAGTCCCCTTAGGGTGCTCCATGTCAATCGCCTGAAACCCTACTATGACAGGGCTGATCTCACCCTGCTCATGGCAACATATGAAGGACAGGAAGAAGAGAGTGACCCTCTCCCTGATCTCTTCTCTTCCACAGAACAAGATACTCTAGTGGAAGGTGTAGTTCTGGCAGATTGTCTTACTGCTGAGCAGAAAGACTACTGCATAAATCTCCTGGGTCAGTTCTCTGAACTCTTTTCTACTGTGCCAGGCACCACTTCTTGGTGTGAGCACACTATAGATACTGGAGACAGCTTGCCTGTCAAAAGTAAGATCTATAGGCAGCCTGACCATGTCAGGGACTGCATAAAACAAGAAGTTCAGAAAATGCTTGAACTGGGAGTGGTTGAGCACTCTGAAAGTCCATGGGCCTCTCCTGTGGTACTTGTACCAAACCCTCATTCCAAAGATGGGAAAAGGGAAATGAGATTTTGTGTAGACTACAGAGGTCTCAACCAGGTAACTAAAACTGATGCTCACCCTATACCCAGGGCAGATGAGCTAATAGATACACTGGCATCTGCCAAGTATCTAAGCACCTTTGATTTGACTGCAGGGTAATGGCAGATCAAGTTATCAGAGGATGCTAAAGCAAAAACTGCATTTTCTACCATTGGAGGGCACTACCAATTCACAGTAATGCCCTTCGGTTTGAAAAATGCACCTGCCACTTTTCAGAGGTTGGTAAATACAGTCCTGCAAGGGTTGGAGGCTTTTAGTGCAGCATATCTAGATGATATAGCTGTCTTTAGCTCCAGCTGGGATGATCACCTGTCCACCTATGGAAAGTTTCGGAGGCCCTGCAAAATGCAGGCCTCACTATCAAGGTTTCAAAGTGCCAGATAGGGCAGGGGAACGTGGTTTATCTGGGATACCTTGTAGGTGGAGAACAGATTGCACCACTTCAGGGGAAAATCCAAACTATCATAGATTGGGTTCCTCCTACAACTCAGACTCAGGTGAGAGCCTTCCTAGGCCTCACTGGGTACTACAGGAGATTCATAAAGAACTATGGCTCCATAGCAGCCCCTCTTAATGACCTCACTTCAAAGAAGATGCCTAAAAAGGTATTGTGGACAGCTAGCTGTCAGAAAGCTTTTGAGGAGCTGAAACAGGCCATGTGCTCTGCACCTGTCCTAAAAAGCCCCTGTTACTCCAAGAAATTCATCGTCCAAACTGATGCATCTGAATTAGGGGTAGGGGCAGTCTTATCACAACTTAATTCTGAGGGCCAGGATCAACCTGTTGCTTTTATCAGCAGGAGGTTGACCCCTAGAGAAAAGCGTTGGTCTGCCATAGAGAGGGAGGCCTTTGCTGTGGTCTGGGCACTGAAGAAGTTGAGGCCGTACCTGTTTGGCACTCACTTCATTGTTCAGACAGACCATAAACCTCTACTTTGGCTAAAACAAATGAAAGGTGAAAATCCTAAATTGTTGAGGTGGTCCATATCCCTACAGGGAATGGACTATACAGTGGAACATAGACCTGGGAGTACCCACTCCAATTCAGATGGACTCTCCAGATATTTCCACTTAGACAATGAAGACCCATCAGGTAATGACTAGTCTTATTGTCCTTCGTTTGGGGGGGGGGTTGTGTAGGAAAGTACCATCTTGCCTGGCATGTTACTCCCATTTTTCACTGTATATATGTTGTTTTAGTTGTATGTGTCACTGGGACCCTGCCAGCCAGGGCCCCAGTGCTCATAAGTGTGCCTTGAATGTGTTACCTTTGTTATGACTAACTGTCTCACTGAGGCTCTGCTATCCAGAACCTCAGTGGTTATGCTCTCTCATTTCTTTCCAAATTGTCACTAACAGGCTAGTGACCAATTTCACCAATTTACATTGGCATACTGGAACACCCTTATAATTCCCTAGTATATGGTACTGAGGTACCCAGGGTATTGGGGTTCCAGGAAATCCCTATGGGCTGCAGCATTTCTTTTGCCACCCATAGGGAGCTCTGACAATTCTGCCACTGCAGCCTGATTGAAATGACGTCCACGTTATTTCACAGCCATTTACCACTGCACTTAAGTAACTTATAAGTCACCTATATGTCTAACCTTTACCTGGTAAAGGTTAGGTGCAAAGTTACTTAGTGTGTGGGCACCCTGGCACTAGCCAAGGTGCCCCCACATGGTTCAGGGCAAATTCCCCGGACTTTGTGAGTGCGGGGACACCATTACATGCGTGCACTATACATAGGTCACTACCTATGTGTAGCTTCACAATGGTAACTCCGAATATGGCCATGTAACATATCTAAGACCATGAATTGCCCCCTCTATGCCATCCTGGCATTGTTGGCACAATCCCATGATCCCACGGGTCTCTAGCACAGACCCGGGTACTGCCAAACTGCCTTTTCAGGGGTTTCACTGCAGCTGCTGCCAACCCCTCCGACAGGTTTCTGCCCTCTTGGGGTCGAGCCAGGCTTGGCCCAGAAAGGCAGAACAAAGGACTTCCTCAGAGAGAGGGTGTTACACCCTCTCCCTTTGGAAAAAGGTGTTAAGGCGCCAGCCTCTGGAAATGCTTTCATGGGCACAGATGGTGCCCATTTCTGCATAAGCCAGTCTACACCGGTTCAGGGACCCCTCAGCCCTGCTCTGGCGCGAAACTGGACAAAGGAAAGGGGAGTGACCACTCCCCTGACCTGCACCTCCACTGGGAGGTGCCCAGAGCTCCTCCAGTGTGCTTCAGACCTCTGCCATCTTGGAAACAGAGGTGCTGCTGGCACACTGGACTGCTCTGAGTGGCCAGGGCCAGCAGGTGACGTCAGAGACTCCTTCTGATAGGCTCCTTCAGGTGTTGCTAGCCTATCCTCTCTCCTAAGTAGCCAAACCCTCTTTTCTGGCTATTTAGGGTCTCTGCTTTGGGGAATTCCTTAGATAATGAATGCAAGAGCTCATCATAGTTCCTCTGCATCTCTCTCTTCACCTTCTGCCAAGGAATCGACTGCTGACCGCGCTGGAAGCCTGCAAAACTGCAACAAAGTAGCAAAGACGACTACTGCGACACTGTAATGCTGATCCTGCCGCCTTCTCGACTGTTTTCCTGGTGGTGCATGCTGTGGGGGTAGTCTGCCTCCTCTCTGCACTATAAGCCCCGAAGAAATCTCCTGTGGGTCGACGGAATCGTCCCCCTGCAACCGCAGGCACCAAAGAACTGCATCACCGGTCCTCTGGGTCTCCTCTCAGCACGACGAGCAAGGTCCCTTGAAATCAGCAACTCTGTCCAAGTGACTCCCAGAGTCCAGTGACTCTTCAGTCCAAGTTTGGTGGAGGTAAGTCCTTGCCTCCCCATGCCAGACTGCATTGCTGGGAACCGCGTCTTTTGGAGCTACTCCGGCTCCTGTGCACTTTGCCAGGATGTCCTTTGTGCACAGCCAAGCCTGGGTCCACGGCACTCTAACCTGCATTGCACGTCCTCCTGAGTTGTCCTCCGGCGGCATGGGACTCTCTTGTGCAACTTCGGGTGAGCACCATTTCACTCCACTTTGTAGTGCCTTTTTTAGCACTTCTCCGGGTGCTGCTTTTTTGTGAGAGGGCTCCTTGTCTTGCTGGACGCTCCCTCTGTCCCCTCACACAATTGGTGACATCCTGGTCCCTCCTGGGCCACAGCAGCATCCAAAAACCCCAACCGCAAGCTTTGCAACTAGCAAGGCTTGTTTACGGTCTTTCCGCAGGAAAACACTTCTGCACAACTCTTCACGACGTGGGACATCCATCCTCTAAAGGGGAAGTTTCTAGCCTTTGTCGTTCCTGCAGAATCCTCAGCTTCTACTGTCCAGTAGCAGCTTCTTTGCACCCACAGCTGGCATTTCCTGGGCATCTGCCCACTCTCGACTTGATCGTGACTTTTGGACTTGGTACCGTTGTTCCACAGGTACTCTAGTCTGGAAATCCATCGTTGTTGCATTGCTGGTGTTGGTCTTTCCTGCAGAATTCCCCTATCACGACTTCTGTGCTCTTTGGGGAACTTTAGGGCACTTTGCACTCACTTTTCAGGGTCTTGGGGTGGGCTATTTTTCTAACCCTCACTGTTTTCTTACAGTCCCAGCGACCCTCTACAAGGTCACATAGGTTTGGGGTCCATTCGTGGTTCGCATTCCACTTTTGGAGTATATGGTTTGTGTTGCCCCTATCCCTATGTGTCCCCTTTGCATCCTATTGTACCTATACATTGTTTGCACTGTTTTCTAATACTATACTGCATATTTTTTGTATTGTGTACATATATCTTGTGTATATTTGCTATCCTCATACTGAGGGTACTCACTGAGATACTTTGGCATATTGTCATAAAAATAAAGTACCTTTATTTTTAATATATCTGTGTATTGTGTTTTCTTATGATATTGTGCAAGTGACACTAGTGGTACTGTAGGAGCTTCACTCGTCTCCTAGTTCAACCTAAGCTGCTCTGCTAAGCTACCATTATCTATCAGCCTAAGCTGCTAGACACCCTATACACTAATAAGGGATACCTGGGCCTGGTGCAAGGTGTAAGTACCCCTTGGTACTCACTACAAGTCAGTCCAGCCTCCTACACTGTTACTTACCTGTTTTGGGTTTGTGTACATATAACTTGTGTATATTACTTACTTCCTAAGTGAGGGTATTCTCTGAGATAATTTTGCCATCTTGTCATAAAAATAAAGTACCTTTATTTTGAGTAACTCTTAGTATTGTGTTTTCTTATGATATTGTGCTATATTATATAAGTGGTATAGTAGGAGCTTTGCATGGCTCCTAGTTCAGCCTAAGCTGCTTTGCCATAGCTACCTTCTATCAGCCTAAGCTGCTAGAAACACCTCTATTCTACTAATAAGGGATAACTGGACCTGGCACAGGGTGTAAGTACTACAAGGTACCCTCTATAAGACAGGCCAGCCTCCTATAGCCTGCAGATATCTGACCATGGTAAGTGGAAGGTTCCATGCCTGGGGACATTTGTACTGACCTCTGTCTGTATTATGGGGTATGGTCATTTGGGAGGTATGGTATGGGTATGTGATAAGGCTTTGGCTGATGACACATTCAACCAATCTGTTTGCCTTTTTGGGTAGACAAAGACTGACATGTCCTTAACTTCAGTAGTCTGTGGGTTGTTAGTCATTCACACCTATGCTTGTGAAGATGTACTTCACTATGTGATCATTGGTATGTTGTTAACCTGTGTGCAGGAAAATGCTATAAATGGGGATTAAAGATTGTCCATTTCTATCGTAGTGTATTAAGTGAATGCAGATTCAACAGCACATTTAAGATAGGACTTAACAGATTTGGTACATTGTGAATATCATATGTAAGCAACAAATTTCATGTTTCATTATTCAATACAGATAAAAGAGGACTCTCAAACATATTATGTGAGTTTATTTACAAGTGCACAGGAACATGAAATTAATGGGATCAAATCAAAAAGTGCAAACAGTGAAGGGTTCAGTCATGGTGGATGTAATCATCAGGGTAGTTGCTACAATATTTGGAGTCTCAAGTCCAGTGTCCTTGTACCACTGGAAAATGGAGAGTGGTTGAAAAACAGTGAACAGGGTGTATCAGTGACACACAAGGGGAACCAGTCAGTAGAGCATCACTTCCTAGCAGTGGCTGAAGTCTTGGCATCTGGTCCTCCTGGATGTTTTGGTGGTCTTCTAGTTCAGCCTAAGATCCTCTGCTACAGCTACCTCTATCAGCCTAAGCTGCTAGAACACTACTACATTTCACTAATAAGGGATACCTGGACCTGGTATAAGGTGTAAGTACCCAAGGTACCCACTACAAACCAGGCCAGCCTCCTAAATTGGTGGTGCAGTGATGGGATATGCACTTGCAATTGCTTTACCAATACTTGGAGCTATACTTAATTATACCTAGAAGTAATTTCTAACTTTCTGAAAAGTTCATTTAAACTTTGCAAAAGTTTTCAAAGTTTCTGAAAAGTTGTTTTTCTTTTCTCTATAAAGTTAGGCCTGCTAGTCTACTAACTTTTTACTCTTTTTCCTAAACTTTTTCTTTCAACATGTCTAGTGTAGAAGCTACCCCGAGAGTTGTGAAAACAACATATGAGAATCTACACTTTAAAAGTTTGAGGGGTCTCTGCATTGAAAGGAACTTAGGGATTTGGAAGAAGCCCAATAAGGAATTCATCTTAAATCGTCTCCTGAAGGATGACCAGGGACTTAGCACTGGTCAGGAACAACCAAGGGGGGTAGAGGAAGAGTCCAACCAGGCAGGCTCAGAGGAGTATTCTAATAATCCTGGGGAGGGTCACTCCACTGGTCTTTCTGTCAACAAACCCCCTAGTGTAGCTGGGAGTGGGAAGGGATCACACACCAGTAGGGCTCCCTTCACACCTAGAGGCCATGTCACTAGGGAGGCTCAAGTTAGGGGAAGATCTGCCTCGGCCAATTCCCATGTTACTTCTGTTTCAGAAGCATCCCATACTTCTAACCCTGAGGAACAGTCCCTGGATAGGGAACTCAGAAAGCTGAGGTTAGAGGGGGCCAAACTGAAGCTGCAGCAGCAACAGTTGGCCTTACACAGGGAATCCCTGGCTGTGGAAAGGGAAGGGCAAGGGTTGGGGTTAGTTCCCCATGGTGGCAGAAACAATTTCAGGAATTCCAGTGTTAGGGAACCTACATTTGATTCCAGAAATCTGCACAAAGTTGTCCCCCCTTATGAGGATAGGGAAGACATCTATAAGTGGTTTGCTGCACTTGATAGGGCCTGTAAAGTTCAGAGGGTCCCTCAAGTTCAGTGGGCTGCTATCCTGTGTCTATCTTTCACTTGCATCGGGAGAGACAGACTCCTTATTGTCAGGGAGGATGATGCAGGTAACTACCACATACTCAAAAGTGCACTCTTAGATGGTCTGGGCTTAGCTACTGAGCAATATAGAGTAAAGGCCAGAGAGACCAGAAAGGAATCATCACAGGATTGGACAGATTTTATAGACTGTTCAGTAAAGGCCTAGAAGGTTGGTTAAGTGGCAGTAAGGTGACTGACTATGAAAACCTGTATAACTTAATTCTGAGAGAGCATATATTGAACAATTGTGTATCTGTTTTGTTGCATCAGTATCTTGTGGACTCAGATCTGACCTCTCCCCAAGAACTGGGTAAGAAGGCAGATATATGGGTCAGAAGAAGGGTGAGCAGAAAAGCTCATACAGGGGGTGACAAAGACAGCAAAAAGAAAGATGGTGAAAAATCTCAGGACACTCATGGGGATAAAAATAAGCATAAAGATCCTTCTTCAGGTCCAAAACACTCCTCAGGGTGTGGTGATAAATCACCTTCTTCATCTTCTTCTCACTCTTCACAGAATCAGAAAAGGCCTTGGTGCTATGTGTGCAGAGGTAAAGGCAATTGGCCAGGGGATACGTCCTGCCCAGGTAAAGCCCCTGAGCCAACCACCACTAATACATCCAACTCTAGTGCCCCTAGCAGTAGTGGTAATAGTGGTGGGACTACTGGCAATAGTCAAACTAAGGGTGTAGTTGGGTTCACTTTTGGGACCATAATAGAAACTGGGGTAGACAGTCCCAAGACAGTTTCTGTCACACCTGGTGGCATTGGCCTTGCCACCCTGCCTGCTTATTCCCTTAAAATGAATAAGTATCAGCAGCCAATCTTAATAAATGGTGTTGAGGCCGAGGCTTACAGGGACACAGGTGCCAGTATTGGTGACTGAAAACATGGTGTCACCTGCACAACACCTCCTTGGACAGAAGTACCAAGTTACTGATGTCAATACCTCAACTCAGTCTCTCCCCTTAGCTGTAGTTCAGCTTAGATGGGGTGGAGTTACTGGCCCAAAGCAGGTGGGGATATCACCTAGCTTATCTGTAGATTGTCTCTTAGAGAATGACCTAGAGGCCTCAGGTTGGGCTGAGGTAGAGTTTAGGACCCATGCATACATGCTGGGTATCCCTGAGGAATTGCTTCCTCTCATTTCTGGTGAAATGAAAACGCAAAGGAGAGAAAAAGGCCTGAAATCTCAGGAACCCTCTCCACCAACAGGTAAAAAGGGTATCAAAATATCCCTTCCCCACCCTGCCACTAAGGATACCATTCCTGGGTAGGAGAAACCTCTCACTCATGGGGTGGAACCTGTACCAAAGGAGCCTTCAGCTAACACAGTTAGACTCCAGAGGTAAAAGTACCTCTCTGTGGAACTACTAAACCAGATGTGTAAAATTGCACAATTTTAGTAAATATGGAGCAACCCTCCAGCTCTTCCAGAGAAACCTTAGTGCAGCAGCCCTGCACTACCTCTAAACACTTAGGACAGCAGCCCTGTCCTACTGTGGAGCTTATAGTATAGCAGCCCTGCCCTGCTCAAGAGAAACAGCAACCCTGTTCTCTTTTACGGCCATATGGACAAAGTGTTTGCCCAGCTATGGCTTTGTTGAGACAGCATCCCTGTCTAGCATTCTCTTCATTTGACATAGGCCCAGTGGACCAATCCTACTGCCCAACTTTAATACATACTAATAGGAACTCTGAGAATTTACACTCACACTGTTGGTTAGGTAAAAATCTTCAAACAGGGTGGTTTACATCTCCACAGGGAAATAACCATACAGTGAACGATAAAGGGAGTAACCACTCTACTGCAGATCTACTCTCCACTTATCATCACTTAGACAATAAAGTCTCAACTGGCCAAGGTTAGCCTTATTGTCCTTCAATGGGGGTGTGGGTGGGGTTATGTGAGAAAGTAGCCTCTTTCTAACATGCTTACCCCCACTTTTGGCCTCTTGTGAGTGTGTGTCACTGTTTTTACTGTGACACTGGGATCCTGCTATCCAGGACCTCAGTGCTCATAGTTTGTGGCCTAATGTGTGTGTTGTCAGTAGTGCTTAACTGTGTCACTGAGGCTCTGCTAACCAGAACCTCAGTGCGTATGCTCTCTCTGCTTCCAAATTTGTCACTATAGGCTAGTGACTTCATTTACCAATTCCAGTTGACATACTGGACTCCCCTTATAAGTCCCTAGTATATGGTATCTAGGCACCCAAGGCAGTGGGGTTCCAGGAAATCCTTATGGGCTGCAGCATTTCTTTAGCCACCCATTAGGAGCTCAGACAAACCCTTTCACAGGACTGCCACTGCAGCCTGCGTGAAATAGTGCACGCACTATTTCACAGCCATTTTCACTGCACGTTAGTAACTTATAAGTAACCTATATGTCTAACCTTAATTTACTGAAAGCTAGGTGCAAAGTTACTAAGTGTGAGGGCACCCTTGCACTAGCAAAGGTGCCCACATGCAGTCCAGGGCCAATTCCACGGACTTTGTGAGTGCGGGATGCCATAACACACGTGCACTACATATAGGTCAATACCTATATGCAGCTTCACAATGGTAACTCCGAATATGGCCATGTAAGGTGTCTAAGATCATGAAATTGTCCCCCCATTCCAAATATGGTATTGGGGAGCCAATCCCATGCATCCTGGGGGCCCCACCATGGACCCCCAGTACTGCCAAACCAGCTCTCTGAGGTTTGCACTGCAGTTACAGCTGCTGCCACCTCACAGACAGGGTTCTGCCCTCCTGGTTTTCTGAGCAGCTCAGTCCCAAGAAGGCAGAACAAAGCATTTCCTTTGGGAGGAGGGTGTTACACCCTCCCCCTTTGGAAATAGGTATTACAGGCTTGGGAGGGGTAGCCTCCTAGAGCCTCTGGAAATGCTTTTGAAGGGCACAGATGGTGCCCTCCTTGCATAAACCATTCTACACCGGTCCAGTCCATGCTCTGGTGCGAAACTGGAAAAAGGAAAGGGGAGTGACTACTCCCCTGTCCATCACCACCCCAAGGGGTGGTGCCCAGACCTCCTCCAGTGTGTCCCAGCCATCTTGTTTTCCAAGGTGTGGGGACACTCTGGAGGCCTCTGAGTGGCCAGTGCCAACAGGTGACGTGAGCGATCCCTCCTGATAGGTCCATACCTGGTTAGGTAGCCAATCCCCCTCTCAGGGCTATTTAGGGTCTCTCCTCTGGGTTCCTCTTCAGCTTCTGCTTGCAAGTTTCCATCAGGAATCCTCTGCAACTACTGCTTCATCCTCTGACCTCGGATCAACCGCAGACTGCTCCAGAAACCGATGCAAGTGCAACAAAGTATCCAGAAGGGCTACTTCGACTCTGCAACTTCAGCTCCAGACAGCAACTGCAACAGTTTCCACGGTGTGCACGCTCTGAGGACTCCCTGTCTTCACCATGCACCAGTAGGACCGAAGAAATCTCCTGTGGAGTGACGGAGTCACTTCCCTGCTCCAGCAGGCTCCTTCTAGGACAACAACCAGTTCTCATGGACTCCTTTCTTGGTGATGAGCATGCTCCTTGGAACACAGGTGGTAGACCCCTTCAACACAGACTGTCCTAAGGTCCTGCTATCCAAATTTGGAGGAGGTAAAAGCCTGCCTTCCCTGTTTGCGACAGTACCCTTGTCCACCACGTGATCTTCACCTCCTGAGGCCTCTGTGCACTATTTGCAAGAATCCTTCGTGTACAGCCTGGCCCAGTTCCCCAGCACTCTATCCTGTGACGCTCAACTCGCTGAGTTGTTCTCCAGTGGCGTGGGACCTTCCTTTGTAGTGCTGCAGCACCCACAATTTGTACCTTCTTTGTCCGGTGTCCTGGGACCTCCATGGATGCTGCCTGGTCATCTGTTAGTTCCCTCCAGTGATGGGAGCCCCCTCTGCCTCCTCAGTCTGAGTTGAGGTCCCCAGGTCCCTTCTGGGTCCAGGCAGCGCCATTTTGACGCAATCCACAACATTGCTTGAACCAAGGCTTGTTGGACGAATCCAGTGCTGCAACTCCCCTGCATCCAACATCTCCACGTGGGACATCCATTGCATTATGCAGGAACCCGCAGCCATCTTCTTTGGTGCTCTACTGCAGACTTCTTCTTACTGTAGAATCCTCTTTTGCACCATCTTCTAAGTTGGTAGCGGCTCCTGTCCCTCCTGGAATCTTCTGCGACTTCTGGACTTGGTCTCCTCTCTTTGCAGGTCTTCAGGTCCAGGAATCCACCATTTTTGGCTTGCAGTCTTGCTTGGTTCTTGAAATAACTCTAATCACAACTTGTAGTGTGTCCTAAGGAAACTTGAAGTACTTTACTCCTACCTTCCTGAGCTCTGGGGTGGGGTATTTTACTCACCTTTGTGGTTTTCTTACACTCCCAGCAATTCTCTACACATTGCACTTGCCTAGGGGGGAATTTGTGATTCGCATTCCACTTTCTTAGTATATAGTTTGTGTTGGCCCAAGACCTATTTCTTCCTATTGCGTTCTATAGCATTTTCTTTTGTTTGCACTACCCTATGACAATTTACTTACCTTATTTTGGCATCTAGTGTATATATTGTGTATAATACTTACCTCCAGAAGGAATATTGCCTTTAAGATATTTTTGGCCTCGTGCCACTAAAATAAAGCACCTTTATTTTTGGTAACACTGAATATTGTCTTTTATTGTTTATAAGTGCTGTGTAACTATAGTGGTATTGCAGAAGCTTTGCATGTCTCCTAGTTCTAAGGTGCCCGGCTACAGCTACCTCTATCAGCCTAAGCTGCTAGAACACCACTACATTTCACTAATAAGGGATAACTGTACCTGGTATAAGGTGTAAATACCCAAGGTATCCACTACAAACCAGGCCAGACTCCTACATTAAGTTACTTGAAGTAAGTGTTAGCATTGTGAAATGCCGCGCCAAAACAAACAGGCATTCAGTTTATACAAATATTGGTACAACATTGCCGAAGATATTAACACACATCGATTCATATTTACATTTCTAAAAATGAAAATAAATCAGAAAATTTTGCCTTGTACACACAATGTACAAAGGGATTTTTCTTTATATTATTTTTTGTGGCATAAGTTCACTATTCAGAACAACAAATCAGAACCATTCAGAGGTGTTAAACAGTTCCTGGAGTGAACTGAAAATGGTTAAGAGAAATGATAAAAAATAATATATGAGCAATATTGAGGAATTACAAAACTGTGACCAAATGGTTTCTGAAGATGTTCCCTAAATTCATGAGATAAAAAAAAATCAAAGTTTAAAAGCCTTGACGCAGTTAAAATATGAAATTTTTAAAAATGTTTTCAGAAAAAGGTTCATGATCAGTTATATTTACACAGATGCAATATAACTATTGTATATATCTTTACAGCTTCTTCAAGAGCAGGCAAACAGGACATTGGCCAACAAGGCGGAGGCGCAGCTGTCCACTGTGTTTTCGGGTGGGGAAATATCTGACACTTATGGAACAGTGGCATGGAGGGTGAGGTGGCTCGAACAGAGGCCACCATGTCATCATCTTCAGAGGCTTCCACAACCCACCATTCCCTAGTGGTTGTGGACCACACATGATCTATACTAATATCATCCTTGTCCATCACTCAGAGACCCATCTTCACCCTCCCGCTTGCCCCCTCCCCAGTGGGCCAAACCCGACCCCTTAAAGGCATGGTCTCCTTCTCCACAGGCGCTTCACCCCCTGTCATTTTTGCTGCTCTGAGTGAGGAGGCTATGGACGTCTTATGCAGCATCACTGTATTCCAGACTGCGAAAGTGAATTGCATTCAAGGCCATGGTACAAATAGTTTATCTTCCTGATGCCTTTCACAGTTCAATGTCTGGCATTACAAAAAGTAGCCTCCTCACTGACTGCAGCCTCCCATCCAGCCCAACCTTCTGCCCAGCTCCGGTCCCTTCCTCAAAATCCCAACTCACACCCCAATCCCAAGCGCATTCCCTTTTATGCGGAAAGCCACTCCAACAGACACAAGCAGCACACTCATACGCACATACATAAACACACACACACACAGAAACACAAACAAACACACAAACAATACACACTATTGACACCACAGGCACCAGAACCAACACCTTACCCACAACCACCACAACCACATCTACAACCACTGCAAATACCACCACAACTATAACCAACACCACACCCACAACCACCACAAACACCACCACACCCATAGCCACCACAACCACCATCACACTCACAAGCAGCACAGCCACTAGTACACGCACAACCACCAGCTCACCCACAAACACCACAACCACCACCACCCAGGTGACCACACCCACATGCACCACAACCACACCAACCACCTCAACAGCACATTCATCCAAACTAAGACACTCACACAAAAGCACACCTACATGCAAAACAACACCTACCAAAACCAAACGCTCACACTCACCTGAATACCAAACACCTAAAAAAACACACATCCAAACACCAGCCCCACATGCAACACTCGAATATACAGACACCCGCACATCACCCACTCCAGCTCCCTCTACCTACAAAACCCAAACCTCTCCCACCACTCCTACCCATTCCACTCCTCCCGAATTTACATCTTACTTGTCCTTAACCCCTGTCAACCCTCGCAAGAAAGTGTGTATAGGAAGCAAGTTAAGCGCAAACCACAGCCCGTTGCCATGATAAAGCCTTTTGTTCTCCTTTTATGTTTTGATTTTATTAAAATATTTATGAGAGAAATATCTCATTTATTAACAAAAAGAATTTACAATTCATTGATTCATAAAAATGTTAAAGATAAAAATGTGTTTTAAATTGTTTTACTTATGATTAAAACAGGAAATACAACTGTTGTTTAAATGTCTTATTTGTAAAGTCCAGACAGTAGTAAAAACAAAAAAATATGTGATTGGCATACAATTTTTGGTGTAAGCATTCATCATGATAATGGACACTTACACCAAAAAAATTATTTTTTTGTTTTTAATTTTTAATGCATGCGTGTTTATTTAAGCTTAATAAGTGAATAAGTAACCACATATTTATTACACCTTACAAAAAATAAGTTAATTTAAATTTAATCGAATACAGAAAATACACTAGACAAGGAGAAATGTTACATTGATAAAAAATGATTTCAGTTTAGGACTAACATAGATTTTACTTATATTTTTTAAAAGAAAACATTTTACCCTGTCTAATGCAATTATTAAATTATATTAAATTTCAAATAGTAAAAATGTGTGATGCATATGTTTAGAATTTGATAGTTTATAGAAAATAAGGAAACACACCTCTATAAACACATTATGAATTTTGTTTACTATCAACTTTTTTGCAAGTGTCCAATATCATGAAGGAAGTTTGCACAACATTTGACAATAATGAATTAAATTTAATACAGGTGTGTTTCTTTATGTTTAGTAAATGACAACATTACACACATAAGCAGTACACATTTGTCATTAATTGCTTGTAAGTGAATTTTAAAAATTGCATGAGTCCAGAGCAAATGTAAACAAACAATTCAAAAGGAAACAAGTAAAAAAACACACTTACCTTCGATTTTGGTGGTTTGCTTCTTAGTCAAGTAGAGGCAGCAAAGAAAAGACTTGGACAATCGGAATGATGCCTGACAAGGCAGCAAAGAAAAGAACAAAAGGTATGTTTCTACCTTATATCCCTTCGAAACCGCAAAGTCACATTTGGAGTTTTATCTGCCACAGTTACATCGACAGGAAGGCACATAGTGATTGGTTCGGCAAAAATCTTGACTGTACTCCTTCCAACAGTGGCTTTTGCCTATGACACCATCAACGTGGGTAGAAGATTCTTGAGGAGATGGCGGGACATGGTGGACTATCGCCCGTAGACCCACCAGCATCTAAATAGAGTGGGTGAATGTCCTAGTAGGTAGACAAATTAACCAACGGACAAGTGACGGCGGGACCAAATCTGTCAAAATCTAAATTTGACAAAGATTGAATGTTGTGAATGTTTATAGAAATAATCCTCCTGGAACACCTTTGTTCTAGATCATAGCCATCATCAGCGCTAATCCCTTTGAGGTGTTCAAGTTATTTGTAAATTTCTTCCCTGTAAAGTGGAGCAGCAGTGACCTTTTGAGGATGACATTAGTCTTCCCACCATGTTTTTCATCTGCGTGTCACCATCACTAAGTCACAGAGCATTTTTTCCCCATTGTGCCGCCATGGAGGTGATGCAGGAGGTGAGACTGTAGAATAGTGCTGTTCCAGGTACTGTGGCTGCAGCACCACTGGTTGTCACTGGGATAAAAGTGTGATTACCATCTGGCTAGTTCATTTAGGCCTAGAGAGGATGTTGCCTTCTCTGTCACCAAATGCGTACCGCCTGGCTCATAAGTAACCATGTGGAGGTAGACAGGTTCCAGCTGTGTGTGTATCAGTGAGGTGTGTACTGAAGTTATGGGAGCCTAGTGCATGGCTGAACACTGCCTCTAGGTAGTGCTGTGGTCTGGCAAAAGGAGATCCCTCTGGTATCCCTTCGGAGCTGGCACTCAATTGCTGTGCACCGGTGGTCCTCTGGTCAGATACAGCACAGGAAGCAGGGTGGCCCGGTGTCTGGAGGGGAAGAATGCACAACCCCCAGTTGCTGTGAAGGGACAGAGAGTCTTCTGGGGTTCAGAGCCACTTGTCACTAGTGTGATGGGGAAGGGTTTTAAGGCGCAGGTAAATTAGGGACATAGACGTTGGATTTTCTTTGATAACTGGTACCTCAAGCGATTCCTGTCTCAATTATTTATGTCCTTCTTGTCCTGTCAAGCCGCCAGGGTGTGTGAGGACATGGTTTCACCATATTCAATCTGAGTGACTCATTACAGAGGCCAACAAACACACAAGCGTTTGCAAATAAGCACATGCACCTTTTTTGTGTGAAAGCATTTTTATTAATGAGAATATGCATAAGTGTAATGTCTCCCTAGCTGTAGTTTGTGACTGTACATACAAAAATCCACAAGCATACAGACAACCCTAGAATGCATAGACCCACAAACACACAGGCAACACGTTTAGATAAAAAAGCTTCACATAAGGCCATCTACATATATTCATCATGAAGATAGCATGGATGACATTGGAACTAATTGCCTGATTTAGATATTGACAGTCTTACCACTAATCCACATCAGAGGTGGACCCTAAAAGACCGTCTGGGCAATGGTCTTCCTCCTGCCTTAATTAGATGTATTGTGGATGAGCTGCTGACCATCATGACGGATTGCTCTTCCTAGCCGTCAGGCCAGAATGTTTCTGACGCCTATATTTAGATGTTACAGTCTTGCAGGCAGTGTACTGGCAGCAATTTGCTGATGAAGGGAGGACATTGCTTGATCCCATGGATTGGCTGTAGAATAGAGTTAAGTTACACACAGACTGTACCCTTGACATGTGTGACCCCCTGCAACACGCACAACATAACAAACAACATACACACAAGTAGCCATTGCCATCACACCACAACACATCATGTATATGCTGTAATTACATATTGACATACACCCATACAAAAACGTACACGCTATTGATGCTGCACTCACACTCGACACAACTACAACAACCAATTCAACTACGCAGTCATCTACACAAACACACACATTACAACTACACACGTCACAACAATGAACACCACAACAACACTCACCTGAATGTGGCACATAGCAACCCAACACACAACATAACATACACAACAACATCAAAGCCATATGCAAGTGGCACACATACTGGCACAACCACATCATCCACTGCACCTCCCTCTAACTCACCCAGCCAATCACATTGCACACACACACACACACACACACACATACACATACTGATTCACACACACTACTCAAACCACAATATGACATGTACAGGTCCTCTTGCAATGTGCAAACATGGACACAGTTCACAGGTGTGGCTGTTCCGTTATTGTGGTGCCAGCATTTATTCGGCAAGTAATACTGTTGTCATAATGACAGTTGTGTATTTTTGCGATATCTGTTGTGTACTGGTGTTTCCCCATCTGTGTCTGACCTACTTGTATCGCCGACATATGCATGTTACAGTAATTTAAAAAATGAATGTGACGTATATGTCTGCACTGGTCCCGAGCTCACGTGCAATGATCCTCCAACTTACACAGCCAATGCTGGTTCCCTACCTTTCTGTCAAGCGTCAAGGGGATTGTGTTTTCTTCATGGTCAAGTGGCAGCAGTGAGGAAGCATGTTTTACAGTCGTGTCCAGCTGAAAACGGAAGCAGAATTGAGGAAAGAGGTGAGTTTTCATACCTTTCCACCCCAATCCTCCAGTTCAGATGTGGGGGTCGGACTGCCACTTTTTGCTTGGCAGTAAGGCACGTCCAAATCTGCACAGTGGTAAGTGTGGCTGAAGTCCCGCTGCCAGCCACTATTTCCAGTGGCACAGTGGTGGTGGATAGGAATCCTCAGCGGAGTCTGCGAGACTATGGGACCGCCAACATCTAACTTGGCCAGACCACCAAGCTGGTAGATGGGCTTCCCTTCGGAAAAGTGGCGGCGGACCCATTACCACCAAGATCTAAATTAGGCCCTCAGTTATTAATGATACCTGAATATTCATCTAGGATTCGGTACAATATTTTATATTGCGGTACTATAATTAGCTTATTACTAATTTAGACCTTGCACATTTAAATTCAACTCATATAGAAACCATTAACTTCTACCACTTTATGGGCATCTTCCAAATGAACACACTAAATTCATACAGCTCATCCTTGGTAAAGAATGTCCTTCAGGAAATGGGGATTTAAATATACAAAACATTTAGAAAATTCCTGTCCTACAATATCGGTTAACTCAACAGTTCTAAAACCCTGGTTTCTCAATCAAGCCTGAGTTATTTAAAACCAAGAGGATCCAGATAAATCAGTTCTTTGAAAAGCCATTGTCAAAAGAATGGCTGCTGAAAACATCAGCAAACATAAATGTTTTTTATCTCTGTTACTTGGAAGACAGTGCTTAGAGGTAGAAGACCATTGAGTCACTAAGGGCGTGGTTACAAGTTTGGCGGTCAGAAATCTGACCGCCAGACTTGTGGTGAGGAGACCGTCTCAGACCTTGCTGTCTCCCCACTTGCCCTATTCTGACTTTTCCACTGGGCTGTTCATCAGCCCTGTAGAAAACATGCAGTGGCATTAGATTCTGCTCCACAGGGAGCTGAGTCCAATGCCATCACACAGGGGGGCCAACCAGCACTCTTAGAATGTGCAGTGTATGCTGAGCTGACAGTACGCATTCCGGTGGTGCTGAGGAGAGGGCCCCTGCACTGCCCATGAATATGTCAAAAACAATGACAATGTTGTGGGTAGTTCAGGGGACCCCTGTGGCCCTCAGCACTTGTTCTCCACCATGGTGTTTGAACTGGCATGAAAAAACTGGAGGAGAGCATTGTTGTAATTGGCAGGAAGGCACCAACTTCAGCACCGACCTGGCTGACCACAACGAAGACTGCCGTCAGCCCATCAGGATCACAGATTCCAGCGGAGATGGCGGTCTTCTGGTGGTCTGACTGCCGGTGTCGTACTGTGGCAGTTTAACTACCACAGCGGCAGCAGTCCATACGCCACAGGGAGTCTGGCAGTCTTGAGACCGCCAGACTCATGATTAGGCCCTAAATATTTGTTCATGGAACATATGTGGCTTTGATAATTTAAGCATCAATGAAGATGTATTTTCATATTAGAAATAATATTACATTCTTTTCATCCAGGAAACGTAGAGTCTGTATTTGATGCCCCTAATCTGATACATTAAATACCAAAATTGTGTTATATATGAAAAGGCAAAGTCTTGCCTAAGGAGGGATTGGCAATGTATATATTGCATACGACCTACAGTTGAATGGTATACCGATAACAATAAATGAAAGTAGGTTCTAGCAATTAAAATAGGGAGGTGGTCCCCTGTCCAGCTGCAACCCTTGATCATTTAAAATATCATTATCTATCCAACATTAAAAGAAAAACATGAAATAGTAGCCAAATTAGAGACATTCATCAAGGATCTGAAACAAGATTTTAACAATATTTTTATTTTAATAACAGGAGACTTTATTTCAAACCTCTTCATCGTGGAGATGAGCTAAAACCTTTGCAAGACCAAATGTGAAACATTCCGTCCCAGGAGATTAGGAAACCTAGGAGACATGACAAATTTGGATAGATGATCTTTAACCCGATTAATACTGCTACTTCATGAATCCTTAATGGCAGGTTTATTGAGGACCGGCCTACAGTATAGGTCAGTTTTTGCTCTTAGGGATAAGCAGGTCTCTAGCTTTATTCTAACTCATAACTCCTTATTATTCATTCATCTTGCCTTCCTGTAATATGTGGTGTGTGGTAAGTGTAGGAGGCTGGACTGGCTTGTAGTGAGTACCAAGGGGTACTTGCACCTTGCACCAGGCCCAGTTATCCCTTATTAGTGTATAGGGTGTCTAGCAGCTTAGGCTGATAGATAATGGTAGCTTAGCAAAGCAGCTCAGGCTGAACTAGGAGACGTGTGAAGCTACTACAGTACCACTTAGTGTCATATGCACAATATCATAAGAAAACACAATACACAGTTATACTAAAAATAAAGGTACTTTATTTTTATGACAATATGCCAAAGTATCTTAGAGTGTACCCTCAGTAAGAGGATAGGAAATATACACAAGATATATATACACAATAGCAAAAATATGCAGTATAGTCTTAGAAAACAGTGCAAACAATGTATAATTACAATAGGATGCAATGGGGAAACATAGGGATAGGGGCAACACAAACCATATACTCCAAAAGTGGAATGTGAACCACGAATGGACCCCAAACCTATGTGACCTTGTAGAGGGTCGCTGGGACTATTAGAAAATAGTGAGAGTTAGAAAAATAACCCTCCCCAAGACCCTGAAAAGTGAGTGCAAAGTGCACCAAAGTTCCCCTAAGGACAAAATAGTCGTGTTAGAGGGAGAATGCAAGGAAAACACAAATCAGCAATGCAACAACGATGGATTCCTGTCTGAAGGTACCTGTGGAACAAGGGGACCAAGTCCAAAAGTCACAAGCAGCTCGGAGATGGGCAGATGCCCAAGAAATGCCAGCGGTTGGTGCAAAGAAGCTCTTACTAGGCTGAAGAACTGTGAATACTGCAGGAACGACAAGGGCTAGAGACTTCCCCTTAGGAGGATGGATCCCCCACGCCTTGGAGAGTCGTGCAGAAGTGTTTTCCCGCCGGATGGACGCCAACAAGCCTTGCTACACGCAAATCGTGCGTTTGGCGTTTTTGGACGCTGCTGGGGCCCAGGAGGGACCAGGAGGTCGCAAATTGGACCTGCAGAGAGAGGGGACGTCGAGCAAGACAAGGAGCCCTCACTGAAGCAGGTAGCACCTGGAGAAGTGCCAGAAACAGGCACTACGAGGATGCGTGAAACGGTGCTCGCCGAAGTTGCACAAAGGAGTCCCACGTCGCCGGAGACCAACTTAGAAAGTCGTGCAATGCAGGTTAGAGTGCCGTGGACCCAGGCTTGGCTGTGCACGAAGGATTTCCGCCGGAAGTGCACAGGGGCCGGAGAAGCTTGCAAAGTCGCGGTTCCCAGCAATGCAGCCCAGCGAGGTGAGGCAAGGACTTACCTCCACCAAACTTGGGCTGAAGAGTCACTGGACTGTGGGGGTCACTTGGACGGTGTCGCTGGATTCGAGGGACCTCGCTCGTCGTGCTGAGAGGAGACCCAAGGGACCGGAGATGCAGCTTTTTGGTGCCTGCGGTTGCAGGGGGAAGATTCAGTCGACCCACGGGAGATTTCTTCGGAGCTTCTGGTGCAGAGAGGAGGCAGACTACCCCCACAGCATGCACAAGCAGGAAAACAGTCGAGAAGGCGGCAGGATCAGCGTTACAGAGTTGCAGTAGTCGTCTTTGCTACTATGTTGCAGGTTTGCAGGCTTCCAGCGCGGTCAGCGGTCGATTCCTTATCAGAAGGTGAAGAGGGAGATGCAGAGGAACTCGGCTGAGCTCATGCATTCGTTATCTAAAGTTTCCCCAGAGACAGAGACCCTAAATAGCCAGAAAAGAGGGTTTGGCTACCTAGGAGAGAGGAAAGGCTACTAACACCTGAAGGAGCCTATCACAAGGAGTCTCTGACGTCACCTGGTGGCACTGGCCACTCAGAGCAGTCCAGTGTGCCAGCAGCACCTCTGTTTCCAAGATGGCAGAGGTCTGGAGCACACTGGAGGAGCTCTGGACACCTCCCAGGGGAGGTGCAGGTCAGGGGAGTGGTCACTCCCCTTTCCTTTGTCCAGTTTCGCGCCAGAGCAGGGGCTAAGGGGTCCCTGAACCGGTGTAGACTGGCTTATGCAGAATTGGGCACCTCTGTGCCCAACAAAGCATTTCCAGAGGCTGGGGGAGGCTACTCCTCCCCTGCCTTCACACCATTTTCCAAAGGGAGAGGGTGTCACACCCTCTCTCAGAGGAAGTTCTTTGTTCTGCCATCCTGGGCCAGGCCTGGCTGGACCCCAGGAGGGCAGCTGCCTGTCTGAGGGGTTGGCAGCAGCAGCAGCTGCAGAGAAACCCCAGGAAGGGCAGTCTGGCAGTACCAGGGTCTGTGCTACAGACCACTGGGATCATGGAATTGTCCCAACAATGCCAGGATGGCATAGAGGGGGCAATTCCATGATCATAGACATGTTACATGGCCATATTCGGAGTTACCATGGTGAAGCTACATATAGGTAGTGACCTATATGTAGTGCACGCGTGTAATGGTGTCCCCGCACTCACAAAGTTCAGTGAATTGGCTCTGAACAATGTGGGGGCACCTTGGCTAGTGCCAGGGTGCCCTCACACTAAGTAACTTTGCACCTAACCTTTACCAGGTAAAGGTTAGACATATAGGTGACTTATAAGTTACTTAAGTGCAGTGTAAAATGGCTGTGAAATAACGTGGACGTTATTTCACTCAGGCTGCAGGGGCAGGCCTGTGTAAGAATTGTCAGAGCTCCCTATGGGTGGCAAAAGAAATGCTGCAGCCCATAGGGATCTCCTGGAACCCCAATACCCTGGGTACCTCAGTACCATATACTAGGGGATTATAAGGGTGTTCCAGTAAGCCAATGTAAATTGGTAAAAATGGTCACTAGCCTGTCAGTGACAATTTGGAAAGAAATGAGAGAGCATAACCACTGAGGTTCTGATTAGCAGAGCCTCAGTGAGACAGTTAGTCACTACACAGGTAACACATACAGGCACACTTATGAGCACTGGGGCCCTGGGTTACCAGGGTCCCAGTGACACATACAACTAAAACAACATATATACAGTGAAAAATGGGGGTAACATGCCAGGCAAGATGGTACTTTCCTACACAACCCCCCCCCAAACGAAGGACAATAAGACTAGCCATTACCTGATGAGTCTTCATTGTCTAAGTGGAAATATCTGGAGAGTCCATCTGCATTGGAGTGGCTACTCCCAGGTCTATGTTCCACTGTATAGTCCATTCCCTGTAGGGATATGGACCACCTCAACAATTTAGGATTTTCACCTTTCATTTGTTTTAGCCAAAGTAGAGGTTTGTGGTCTGTCTGAACAATGAAGTGAGTGCCAAACAGGTATGGCCTCAACTTCTTCAGAGCCCAGACCACAGCAAAGGCCTCCCTCTCAATGGCAGACCAACGCTTTTCTCTAGGGGTCAACCTTCTACTAATAAAAGCAACAGGTTGATCCTGGCCCTCAGAATTAAGTTGTGATAGGACTGCCCCTACTCCTAATTCAGATGCATCAGTTTGGACATAGAATTTTTTAGAGTAACAAGGGCTTTTTAGGACAGGTGCAGAGCACATGGCCTGCTTCAGCTCCTCAAAAGCTTTCTGACAGTTTGCTGTCCATAATACCTTTTTAGGCATTTTCTTGGATGTGAGGTCATTAAGAGGGGCTGCAATGGAGCCATAGTTCTTAATGAACCTCCTGTAATACCCAGTGAGGCCTAGGAAGGCTCTCACCTGAGTCTGAGTGGTAGGGGGAACCCAATCAATAATAGTTTGGATTTTCCCCTGAAGTGGTGCAATCTGTTCCCCACCAACAAGGTGTCCCAGATAAACCACCTTACCCTGCCCTATCTGGCACTTTGAAGCCTTGATAGTGAGGCCTGCCTTTTGCAGGGCCTCCAAAACTTTCCATAGGTGGACCAGGTGATCATCCCAGCTGGAGCTAAAGACAGCTATATCATCCAAATATGCTGCACTGAAAGCTTCCAGCCCTTGCAGGACTGTGTTCACCAACCTCTGAAAAGTGGCAGGTGCATTTTTCAAGCCAAAAGGCATTACAGTAAACTGGTAATGTCCTCCAATGGTAGAAAATGCAGTTTTAGGTTTAGCATCTTCTGACATTTTGATCTGCCAATACCCTGCAGTCAAATCAAAAGTGCTTAGATACTTGGCAGATGCCAGTGTATCTATTAGCTCATCTGCCCTGGGTATAGGGTGAGCATCTGTTTTGGTTACCAAGTTGAGACCTCTATAGTCTACACAAAACCTCATTTCCTTCTTTCCATCTTTAGAATTGGGTTTTGGTACCAGTACAACAGGAGAAGCCCATGGACTGTCAGAGTGCTCAACCACTCCTAGTTCCAACATTTTCTGAACCTCTTGCTTTATGCAGTCCCTGACATGGTCAGGCTGCCTATAGATCTTACTTTTGACAGGTAAACTGTCTCCAGTATCTATAGTGTGCTCACACCAAGAAGTGGTGCCTGGCACAATGGAGAAGAGTTCTGAAAATTGTCCTAGGAGATTTATGCAATTATCTTTCTGCTCAGCAGTAAGACAATCAGCCAAAACTACACCTTCCACAAGAGCATCTTGTTCTGTGGAAGAGAAGAGATCAGGTAGAGGATCACTGTCTTCTTCCTGTCCCTCATCTGTTGCCATGAGCAGGGTGAGATCAGCCCTGTCATAGTAGGGTTTCAGGCGGTTGACATGGAGCACCCTAAGGGGACTCCTGGCAGTGCCTAAGTCAACCAAGTAGGTGACTTCACCCTTCTTTTCAACAATTGTGTGTGGACCACTCCATTTATCTTGGAGTGCTCTTGGGGCCACAGGCTCCAAGACCCACACTTTCTGCCCTGGTTGGTACTGAACCAAAACAGCCTTCTGGTCATGCCATTGCTTCTGGAGCTCTTGGCTGGCCTGAAGGTTTTTACTGGCCTTTTTCATGTACTCAGCCATCCTTGATCTGAGGCCAAGTACATAATCCACAATATCCTGCTTAGGAGCTTTTAAAGGTTGTTCCCAACCTTCCTTTACAAGTGTGAGTGGACCCCTAACAGGGTGTCCAAAAAGAAGTTCAAAGGGGCTGAAGCCCACTCCTTTCTGGGGTACCTCCCTGTAGGCAAAAAGGAGGCATGGTAGAAGGATATCCCATCTCCTGCGGAGTTTTTCAGGGAGTCCCATAATCATGCCTTTGAGAGTTTTATTAAATCTCTCCACCAGTCCATTTGTTTGTGGATGATAGGGTGTTGTGAACTTGTAAGTTACACCACACTCCTTCCACATGGCCTTTAAGTATGCAGACATGAAATTGCTTCCTCTGTCTGATACTACTTCCTTTGGGAAGCCCACCCTGGAAAATATTCCCAGGAGGGCCTTTGCCACTGCAGGAGCTGTAGTGGTCCTTAAAGGAATAGCTTCAGGATATCTTGTGGCATGGTCCACTACCACCAAGATAAACCTATTGCCTGAAGCAGTAGGAGGGTCAAGGGGGCCAACTATGTCAACCCCTACCCTTTCAAAGGGAACCCCAACCACAGGCAGTGGGATAAGGGGTGCCTTTGGAGTGCCACCTGTCTTGCCACTGGCTTGACAGGTTTCACAGGACTTACAAAATTCTTTTGTGTCCTCAGACATCCTAGGCCAATGAAACAGTGGTACCAATCTGTCCCAAGTTTTCATTTGACCCAGGTGCCCAGCTAAGGGAATGTCATGTGCCAGTGTTAGGAGGAACTTTCTGTACTCCTGAGGAATCACTAATCTCCTGGCAGCTCCAGGTTTAGGATCCCTATGCTCAGTGTACAAGAGGTTGTCCTCCCAGTAAACTCTGTGTGAGTCACTGACATCCCCATTAGCCTGTTTGACAGCTTGCTGTCTGAGACCCTCTAATGTG
Source organism: Pleurodeles waltl (assembly GCF_031143425.1). Classification (NCBI taxonomy): domain Eukaryota; kingdom Metazoa; phylum Chordata; class Amphibia; order Caudata; family Salamandridae; genus Pleurodeles; species Pleurodeles waltl. Next base: position 37,800,076 of record NC_090436.1, read on the forward strand.
GGACAGGTTTGCTGTGCCACACTCAGCTCCTCTCTGGCAGGCCCCCCTTCACCCAAAAGCTCAGCAGTGTCTGCTTCCAGCTCCTCTGGTGTAGGTTCTGCACAGGGAGGGAATTCTTCTTCCTCAGAAGTAGAATCCACTGTAGAGGGAGGGATAGTAGGAAGTGGTTTGCTTCTACTAGCCCTAGCTTTAGGGAGCACTTGGTCCATTGTTCCAGGATCCAAGCTTCCCTGTCCTTTTTGCTTTTTGGCCTGAGCCCTTGTCAAAGCAAAAATATGCCCTGGGATGCCCAGCATTGCTGCATGGGCCTCCAACTCCACATCTGACCAAGCTGATGTCTCCAAATCGTTCCCTAATAGACAGTCTACAGGTAAATCTGAAGCTACCACAACTTTCTTTGGACCAGATACCTCCCCCCAGTTGAGATTTACAACAGCCATGGGGTGGCTTTGTGTTATGTTGTGAGCATCGGTTACTTGGTACTGGTGTCCAAGTATGTGTTGTTCAGGGTGCACCAGTTTCTCAATCACCATTGTGACACTGGCACCTGTGTCCCTGTAGGCCTGGACCTCAACACCATTTATTAGGGTTAGTTGCTTGTACTTCTCCAAGTTATGGGGGCAAGCAACCAAAGTGGCTAAGTCAATAGCCCCTTCAGAGACTAAAGTAGCCTCTGTGGTCTCCCTAATCAGACCAACCCCAACTAAATTACCAAAAGTGAGCCCAGCTACTCCCTTGGATTGGCTATTAGTAGGTTTGCTCCCACCACCACTGCTATTAGTAGGGACACTAGGTGTAGCAGTAGGGGTTGTAGTGGTAGGAGCTGTGGTGCCTTTCTTTGGACAACTGGGATCTGTTGTCCAATGGCCTTTTATCTTACATAAATAGCACCATGGTTTCTTTTCCTTGTTCTGATTAGAGGAGGGTTTGGGCCCACCACCCCCACCAGAGTGTTTTTGTGGGCCTGATGAAGACTCATTTTTAGATTTGTCCCCACCCTTGTCAGAAGACTTACCATCCTTCTTTTTGTTGCCATCTTTGTCACCCCCTGTATGAACTTTTCTGTTCACTCTTGTTCTGACCCATTTGTCTGCCTTCTTTCCCAATTCTTGGGGAGAGGTCAGATCAGAGTCCACCAAGTACTGGTGCAACAAATCAGACACACAATTATTAAGAATATGCTCTCTCAGGATTAAGTTATACAGGCTGTCATAATCAGTAACTTTACTGCCATGTAACCACCCCTCCAAGGCCTTCACTGCCTGGTCAATGAAATCAACCCAGTCTTGTGAAGACTCCTTTTTGGTATCTCTGAACTTGATCCTGTACTGTTCAGTGGTTAAGCCATAACCATCCAGGAGTGCATTCTTAAGAACTTGGAAATTGTTAGCATCATTTTCTTTTACAGTAAGGAGCCTATCCCTACCTTTTCCAGTAAATGATAGCCATAGGATAGCAGCCCACTGCCTTTGAGGGACATCCTGTACAGCACAGGCCCTCTCAAGTGCAGCAAACCACTTGTTAATGTCATCCCCCTCCTTGTAAGGGGGAACTATCTTATGCAGATTCCTGGAATCATGCTCTTTTGCAGGATGACTATGGGGAATACTGCTGCTGCCACCATGGGTATCTAAACCCATTTTCTGTCTTTCCCTCTCTATTTCTAAAGACTGTCTATCCAAATCCAGCTGTTGCTTCTTGAGCTTCAGTCTGGTTTGCTCCACTCTCAATCTATTGAGCTCCCTTTCCAACAATCTGTCATCAGGGTGGGTGGGAGGGACATTTCTAGATACAGAGGTATGATGGGAATGAACAGAAGGAGACCTGTCCCTTACAGAGGGCACCCTAACAGCTTGGCTACCAGTATAATGTGAGAGCACATCATCAGTATGATGTGATTCAACCTCTGTACCAACTATGCTAGACTGTCTAGTAATGGGCAGGCTGAGAAGTTTCTTTCCTGAACCTTTTCCTGGGGGAGTCCCTGGATCAGATTGAGAACCATTAGCTACTTTTTCTACAGATTGGGCACTTATGGCCTTATCCTGTACTCTAAGCATATTAATTAACAGTTCTAAAGAAGGATTCTTCCCTACACTCAAACCTCTCTCTATGCAGAGACTCCTTGCTCCTTTCCAGCTAAGGTGATCATATGCAAGTTTGGACAGTTCAACTTTTTGGCCTGTGCCAGACATTTTTTAGAGAGAGTTAAAGTGATAGACAAAGAGAAAAAAGTTTTCAGAACTTTTTGGAAAGACAGAAAAAAACTTTTTAAACTTTTAAGAACTTTTTGAAAGTTTAGAAGTACTTTTCAGCACTTAGAAAAGAGTGAAAAGAGGAAATGCAAAACTTTTTGGCTATGTGTATATACACTGACCTTGTTTTGTATATTTTTCTCTTATGAAAAGTACAATGACAAGAGTGGTAAGTAGTCTCAAAGCACTTATCCCACCACTGCACAACCAATGTAGGAGGCTGGACTGGCTTGTAGTGAGTACCAAGGGGTACTTGCACCTTGCACCAGGCCCAGTTATCCCTTATTAGTGTATAGGGTGTCTAGCAGCTTAGGCTGATAGATAATGGTAGCTTAGCAAAGCAGCTCAGGCTGAACTAGGAGACGTGTGAAGCTACTACAGTACCACTTAGTGTCATATGCACAATATCATAAGAAAACACAATACACAGTTATACTAAAAATAAAGGTACTTTATTTTTATGACAATATGCCAAAGTATCTTAGAGTGTACCCTCAGTAAGAGGATAGGAAATATACACAAGATATATATACACAATAGCAAAAATATGCAGTATAGTCTTAGAAAACAGTGCAAACAATGTATAATTACAATAGGATGCAATGGGGAAACATAGGGATAGGGGCAACACAAACCATATACTCCAAAAGTGGAATGTGAACCACGAATGGACCCCAAACCTATGTGACCTTGTAGAGGGTCGCTGGGACTATTAGAAAATAGTGAGAGTTAGAAAAATAACCCTCCCCAAGACCCTGAAAAGTGAGTGCAAAGTGCACCAAAGTTCCCCTAAGGACAAAATAGTCGTGTTAGAGGGAGAATGCAAGGAAAACACAAATCAGCAATGCAACAACGATGGATTCCTGTCTGAAGGTACCTGTGGAACAAGGGGACCAAGTCCAAAAGTCACAAGCAGCTCGGAGATGGGCAGATGCCCAAGAAATGCCAGCGGTTGGTGCAAAGAAGCTCTTACTAGGCTGAAGAACTGTGAATACTGCAGGAACGACAAGGGCTAGAGACTTCCCCTTTGGAGGATGGATCCCCCACGCCTTGGAGAGTCGTGCAGAAGTGTTTTCCCGCCGGATGGACGCCAACAAGCCTTGCTACACGCAAATCGTGCGTTTGGCGTTTTTGGACGCTGCTGGGGCCCAGGAGGGACCAGGAGGTCGCAAATTGGACCTGCAGAGAGAGGGGACGTCGAGCAAGACAAGGAGCCCTCACTGAAGCAGGTAGCACCTGGAAAAGTGCCAGAAACAGGCACTACGAGGATGCGTGAAACGGTGCTCGCCGAAGTTGCACAAAGGAGTCCCACGTCGCCGGAGACCAACTTAGAAAGTCGTGCAATGCAGGTTAGAGTGCCGTGGACCCAGGCTTGGCTGTGCACGAAGGATTTCCGCCGGAAGTGCACAGGGGCCGGAGAAGCTTGCAAAGTCGCGGTTCCCAGCAATGCAGCCCAGCGAGGTGAGGCAAGGACTTACCTCCACCAAACTTGGGCTGAAGAGTCACTGGACTGTGGGGGTCACTTGGACGGTGTCGCTGGATTCGAGGGACCTCGCTCGTCGTGCTGAGAGGAGACCCAAGGGACCGGAGATGCAGCTTTTTGGTGCCTGCGGTTGCAGGGGGAAGATTCCGTCGACCCACGGGAGATTTCTTCGGAGCTTCTGGTGCAGAGAGGAGGCAGACTACCCCCACAGCATGCACAAGCAGGAAAACAGTCGAGAAGGCGGCAGGATCAGCGTTACAGAGTTGCAGTAGTCGTCTTTGCTACTATGTTGCAGGTTTGCAGGCTTCCAGCGCGGTCAGCGGTCGATTCCTTATCAGAAGGTGAAGAGGGAGATGCAGAGGAACTCGGCTGAGCTCATGCATTCGTTATCTAAAGTTTCCCCAGAGACAGAGACCCTAAATAGCCAGAAAAGAGGGTTTGGCTACCTAGGAGAGAGGAAAGGCTACTAACACCTGAAGGAGCCTATCACAAGGAGTCTCTGACGTCACCTGGTGGCACTGGCCACTCAGAGCAGTCCAGTGTGCCAGCAGCACCTCTGTTTCCAAGATGGCAGAGGTCTGGAGCACACTGGAGGAGCTCTGGACACCTCCCAGGGGAGGTGCAGGTCAGGGGAGTGGTCACTCCCCTTTCCTTTGTCCAGTTTCGCGCCAGAGCAGGGGCTAAGGGGTCCCTGAACCGGTGTAGACTGGCTTATGCAGAATTGGGCACCTCTGTGCCCAACAAAGCATTTCCAGAGGCTGGGGGAGGCTACTCCTCCCCTGCCTTCACACCATTTTCCAAAGGGAGAGGGTGTCACACCCTCTCTCAGAGGAAGTTCTTTGTTCTGCCATCCTGGGCCAGGCCTGGCTGGACCCCAGGAGGGCAGCTGCCTGTCTGAGGGGTTGGCAGCAGCAGCAGCTGCAGAGAAACCCCAGGAAGGGCAGTCTGGCAGTACCAGGGTCTGTGCTACAGACCACTGGGATCATGGAATTGTCCCAACAATGCCAGGATGGCATAGAGGGGGCAATTCCATGATCATAGACATGTTACATGGCCATATTCGGAGTTACCATGGTGAAGCTACATATAGGTAGTGACCTATATGTAGTGCACGCGTGTAATGGTGTCCCCGCACTCACAAAGTTCAGTGAATTGGCTCTGAACAATGTGGGGGCACCTTGGCTAGTGCCAGGGTGCCCTCACACTAAGTAACTTTGCACCTAACCTTTACCAGGTAAAGGTTAGACATATAGGTGACTTATAAGTTACTTAAGTGCAGTGTAAAATGGCTGTGAAATAACGTGGACGTTATTTCACTCAGGCTGCAGGGGCAGGCCTGTGTAAGAATTGTCAGAGCTCCCTATGGGTGGCAAAAGAAATGCTGCAGCCCATAGGGATCTCCTGGAACCCCAATACCCTGGGTACCTCAGTACCATATACTAGGGGATTATAAGGGTGTTCCAGTAAGCCAATGTAAATTGGTAAAAATGGTCACTAGCCTGTCAGTGACAATTTGGAAAGAAATGAGAGAGCATAACCACTGAGGTTCTGATTAGCAGAGCCTCAGTGAGACAGTTAGTCACTACACAGGTAACACATACAGGCACACTTATGAGCACTGGGGCCCTGGGTTACCAGGGTCCCAGTGACACATACAACTAAAACAACATATATACAGTGAAAAATGGGGGTAACATGCCAGGCAAGATGGTACTTTCCTACACAACCCCCCCCCAAACGAAGGACAATAAGACTAGCCATTACCTGATGAGTCTTCATTGTCTAAGTGGAAATATCTGGAGAGTCCATCTGCATTGGAGTGGCTACTCCCAGGTCTATGTTCCACTGTATAGTCCATTCCCTGTAGGGATATGGACCACCTCAACAATTTAGGATTTTCACCTTTCATTTGTTTTAGCCAAAGTAGAGGTTTGTGGTCTGTCTGAACAATGAAGTGAGTGCCAAACAGGTATGGCCTCAACTTCTTCAGAGCCCAGACCACAGCAAAGGCCTCCCTCTCAATGGCAGACCAACGCTTTTCTCTAGGGGTCAACCTTCTACTAATAAAAGCAACAGGTTGATCCTGGCCCTCAGAATTAAGTTGTGATAGGACTGCCCCTACTCCTAATTCAGATGCATCAGTTTGGACATAGAATTTTTTAGAGTAACAAGGGCTTTTTAGGACAGGTGCAGAGCACATGGCCTGCTTCAGCTCCTCAAAAGCTTTCTGACAGTTTGCTGTCCATAATACCTTTTTAGGCATTTTCTTGGATGTGAGGTCATTAAGAGGGGCTGCAATGGAGCCATAGTTCTTAATGAACCTCCTGTAATACCCAGTGAGGCCTAGGAAGGCTCTCACCTGAGTCTGAGTGGTAGGGGGAACCCAATCAATAATAGTTTGGATTTTCCCCTGAAGTGGTGCAATCTGTTCCCCACCAACAAGGTGTCCCAGATAAACCACCTTACCCTGCCCTATCTGGCACTTTGAAGCCTTGATAGTGAGGCCTGCCTTTTGCAGGGCCTCCAAAACTTTCCATAGGTGGACCAGGTGATCATCCCAGCTGGAGCTAAAGACAGCTATATCATCCAAATATGCTGCACTGAAAGCTTCCAGCCCTTGCAGGACTGTGTTCACCAACCTCTGAAAAGTGGCAGGTGCATTTTTCAAGCCAAAAGGCATTACAGTAAACTGGTAATGTCCTCCAATGGTAGAAAATGCAGTTTTAGGTTTAGCATCTTCTGACATTTTGATCTGCCAATACCCTGCAGTCAAATCAAAAGTGCTTAGATACTTGGCAGATGCCAGTGTATCTATTAGCTCATCTGCCCTGGGTATAGGGTGAGCATCTGTTTTGGTTACCAAGTTGAGACCTCTATAGTCTACACAAAACCTCATTTCCTTCTTTCCATCTTTAGAATTGGGTTTTGGTACCAGTACCACAGGAGAAGCCCATGGACTGTCAGAGTGCTCAACCACTCCTAGTTCCAACATTTTCTGAACCTCTTGCTTTATGCAGTCCCTGACATGGTCAGGCTGCCTATAGATCTTACTTTTGACAGGTAAACTGTCTCCAGTATCTATAGTGTGCTCACACCAAGAAGTGGTGCCTGGCACAATGGAGAAGAGTTCTGAAAATTGTCCTAGGAGATTTATGCAATTATCTTTCTGCTCAGCAGTAAGACAATCAGCCAAAACTACACCTTCCACAAGAGCATCTTGTTCTGTGGAAGAGAAGAGATCAGGTAGAGGATCACTGTCTTCTTCCTGTCCCTCATCTGTTGCCATGAGCAGGGTGAGATCAGCCCTGTCATAGTAGGGTTTCAGGCGGTTGACATGGAGCACCCTAAGGGGACTCCTGGCAGTGCCTAAGTCAACCAAGTAGGTGACTTCACCCTTCTTTTCAACAATTGTGTGTGGACCACTCCATTTATCTTGGAGTGCTCTTGGGGCCACAGGCTCCAAGACCCACACTTTCTGCCCTGGTTGGTACTGAACCAAAACAGCCTTCTGGTCATGCCATTGCTTCTGGAGCTCTTGGCTGGCCTGAAGGTTTTTACTGGCCTTTTTCATGTACTCAGCCATCCTTGATCTGAGGCCAAGTACATAATCCACAATATCCTGCTTAGGAGCTTTTAAAGGTTGTTCCCAACCTTCCTTTACAAGTGTGAGTGGACCCCTAACAGGGTGTCCAAAAAGAAGTTCAAAGGGGCTGAAGCCCACTCCTTTCTGGGGTACCTCCCTGTAGGCAAAAAGGAGGCATGGTAGAAGGATATCCCATCTCCTGCGGAGTTTTTCAGGGAGTCCCATAATCATGCCTTTGAGAGTTTTATTAAATCTCTCCACCAGTCCATTTGTTTGTGGATGATAGGGTGTTGTGAACTTGTAAGTTACACCACACTCCTTCCACATGGCCTTTAAGTATGCAGACATGAAATTGCTTCCTCTGTCTGATACTACTTCCTTTGGGAAGCCCACCCTGGAAAATATTCCCAGGAGGGCCTTTGCCACTGCAGGAGCTGTAGTGGTCCTTAAAGGAATAGCTTCAGGATATCTTGTGGCATGGTCCACTACCACCAAGATAAACCTATTGCCTGAAGCAGTAGGAGGGTCAAGGGGGCCAACTATGTCAACCCCTACCCTTTCAAAGGGAACCCCAACCACAGGCAGTGGGATAAGGGGTGCCTTTGGAGTGCCACCTGTCTTGCCACTGGCTTGACAGGTTTCACAGGACTTACAAAATTCTTTTGTGTCCTCAGACATCCTAGGCCAATGAAACAGTGGTACCAATCTGTCCCAAGTTTTCATTTGACCCAGGTGCCCAGCTAAGGGAATGTCATGTGCCAGTGTTAGGAGGAACTTTCTGTACTCCTGAGGAATCACTAATCTCCTGGCAGCTCCAGGTTTAGGATCCCTATGCTCAGTGTACAAGAGGTTGTCCTCCCAGTAAACTCTGTGTGAGTCACTGACATCCCCATTAGCCTGTTTGACAGCTTGCTGTCTGAGACCCTCTAATGTGGGACAGGTTTGCTGTGCCACACTCAGCTCCTCTCTGGCAGGCCCCCCTTCACCCAAAAGCTCAGCAGTGTCTGCTTCCAGCTCCTCTGGTGTAGGTTCTGCACAGGGAGGGAATTCTTCTTCCTCAGAAGTAGAATCCACTGTAGAGGGAGGGATAGTAGGAAGTGGTTTGCTTCTACTAGCCCTAGCTTTAGGGAGCACTTGGTCCATTGTTCCAGGATCCAAGCTTCCCTGTCCTTTTTGCTTTTTGGCCTGAGCCCTTGTCAAAGCAAAAATATGCCCTGGGATGCCCAGCATTGCTGCATGGGCCTCCAACTCCACATCTGACCAAGCTGATGTCTCCAAATCGTTCCCTAATAGACAGTCTACAGGTAAATCTGAAGCTACCACAACTTTCTTTGGACCAGATACCTCCCCCCAGTTGAGATTTACAACAGCCATGGGGTGGCTTTGTGTTATGTTGTGAGCATCGGTTACTTGGTACTGGTGTCCAAGTATGTGTTGTTCAGGGTGCACCAGTTTCTCAATCACCATTGTGACACTGGCACCTGTGTCCCTGTAGGCCTGGACCTCAACACCATTTATTAGGGTTAGTTGCTTGTACTTCTCCAAGTTATGGGGGCAAGCAACCAAAGTGGCTAAGTCAATAGCCCCTTCAGAGACTAAAGTAGCCTCTGTGGTCTCCCTAATCAGACCAACCCCAACTAAATTACCAAAAGTGAGCCCAGCTACTCCCTTGGATTGGCTATTAGTAGGTTTGCTCCCACCACCACTGCTATTAGTAGGGACACTAGGTGTAGCAGTAGGGGTTGTAGTGGTAGGAGCTGTGGTGCCTTTCTTTGGACAACTGGGATCTGTTGTCCAATGGCCTTTTATCTTACATAAATAGCACCATGGTTTCTTTTCCTTGTTCTGATTAGAGGAGGGTTTGGGCCCACCACCCCCACCAGAGTGTTTTTGTGGGCCTGATGAAGACTCATTTTTAGATTTGTCCCCACCCTTGTCAGAAGACTTACCATCCTTCTTTTTGTTGCCATCTTTGTCACCCCCTGTATGAACTTTTCTGTTCACTCTTGTTCTGACCCATTTGTCTGCCTTCTTTCCCAATTCTTGGGGAGAGGTCAGATCAGAGTCCACCAAGTACTGGTGCAACAAATCAGACACACAATTATTAAGAATATGCTCTCTCAGGATTAAGTTATACAGGCTGTCATAATCAGTAACTTTACTGCCATGTAACCACCCCTCCAAGGCCTTCACTGCCTGGTCAATGAAATCAACCCAGTCTTGTGAAGACTCCTTTTTGGTATCTCTGAACTTGATCCTGTACTGTTCAGTGGTTAAGCCATAACCATCCAGGAGTGCATTCTTAAGAACTTGGAAATTGTTAGCATCATTTTCTTTTACAGTAAGGAGCCTATCCCTACCTTTTCCAGTAAATGATAGCCATAGGATAGCAGCCCACTGCCTTTGAGGGACATCCTGTACAGCACAGGCCCTCTCAAGTGCAGCAAACCACTTGTTAATGTCATCCCCCTCCTTGTAAGGGGGAACTATCTTATGCAGATTCCTGGAATCATGCTCTTTTGCAGGATGACTATGGGGAATACTGCTGCTGCCACCATGGGTATCTAAACCCATTTTCTGTCTTTCCCTCTCTATTTCTAAAGACTGTCTATCCAAATCCAGCTGTTGCTTCTTGAGCTTCAGTCTGGTTTGCTCCACTCTCAATCTATTGAGCTCCCTTTCCAACAATCTGTCATCAGGGTGGGTGGGAGGGACATTTCTAGATACAGAGGTATGATGGGAATGAACAGAAGGAGACCTGTCCCTTACAGAGGGCACCCTAACAGCTTGGCTACCAGTATAATGTGAGAGCACATCATCAGTATGATGTGATTCAACCTCTGTACCAACTATGCTAGACTGTCTAGTAATGGGCAGGCTGAGAAGTTTCTTTCCTGAACCTTTTCCTGGGGGAGTCCCTGGATCAGATTGAGAACCATTAGCTACTTTTTCTACAGATTGGGCACTTATGGCCTTATCCTGTACTCTAAGCATATTAATTAACAGTTCTAAAGAAGGATTCTTCCCTACACTCAAACCTCTCTCTATGCAGAGACTCCTTGCTCCTTTCCAGCTAAGGTGATCATATGCAAGTTTGGACAGTTCAACTTTTTGGCCTGTGCCAGACATTTTTTAGAGAGAGTTAAAGTGATAGACAAAGAGAAAAAAGTTTTCAGAACTTTTTGGAAAGACAGAAAAAAACTTTTTAAACTTTTAAGAACTTTTTGAAAGTTTAGAAGTACTTTTCAGCACTTAGAAAAGAGTGAAAAGAGGAAATGCAAAACTTTTTGGCTATGTGTATATACACTGACCTTGTTTTGTATATTTTTCTCTTATGAAAAGTACAATGACAAGAGTGGTAAGTAGTCTCAAAGCACTTATCCCACCACTGCACAACCAATGTAGGAGGCTGGACTGGCTTGTAGTGAGTACCAAGGGGTACTTGCACCTTGCACCAGGCCCAGTTATCCCTTATTAGTGTATAGGGTGTCTAGCAGCTTAGGCTGATAGATAATGGTAGCTTAGCAAAGCAGCTCAGGCTGAACTAGGAGACGTGTGAAGCTACTACAGTACCACTTAGTGTCATATGCACAATATCATAAGAAAACACAATACACAGTTATACTAAAAATAAAGGTACTTTATTTTTATGACAATATGCCAAAGTATCTTAGAGTGTACCCTCAGTAAGAGGATAGGAAATATACACAAGATATATATACACAATAGCAAAAATATGCAGTATAGTCTTAGAAAACAGTGCAAACAATGTATAATTACAATAGGATGCAATGGGGAAACATAGGGATAGGGGCAACACAAACCATATACTCCAAAAGTGGAATGTGAACCACGAATGGACCCCAAACCTATGTGACCTTGTAGAGGGTCGCTGGGACTATTAGAAAATAGTGAGAGTTAGAAAAATAACCCTCCCCAAGACCCTGAAAAGTGAGTGCAAAGTGCACCAAAGTTCCCCTAAGGACAAAATAGTCGTGTTAGAGGGAGAATGCAAGGAAAACACAAATCAGCAATGCAACAACGATGGATTCCTGTCTGAAGGTACCTGTGGAACAAGGGGACCAAGTCCAAAAGTCACAAGCAGCTCGGAGATGGGCAGATGCCCAAGAAATGCCAGCGGTTGGTGCAAAGAAGCTCTTACTAGGCTGAAGAACTGTGAATACTGCAGGAACGACAAGGGCTAGAGACTTCCCCTTTGGAGGATGGATCCCCCACGCCTTGGAGAGTCGTGCAGAAGTGTTTTCCTGCCGGATGGACGCCAACAAGCCTTGCTACACGCAAATCGTGCGTTTGGCGTTTTTGGACGCTGCTGGGGCCCAGGAGGGACCAGGAGGTCGCAAATTGGACCTGCAGAGAGAGGGGACGTCGAGCAAGACAAGGAGCCCTCACTGAAGCAGGTAGCACCCGGAGAAGTGCCAGAAACAGGCACTACGAGGATGCGTGAAACGGTGCTCGCCGAAGTTGCACAAAGGAGTCCCACGTCGCCGGAGACCAACTTAGAAAGTCGTGCAATGCAGGTTAGAGTGCCGTGGACCCAGGCTTGGCTGTGCACGAAGGATTTCCGCCGGAAGTGCACAGGGGCCGGAGAAGCTTGCAAAGTCGCGGTTCCCAGCAATGCAGCCCAGCGAGGTGAGGCAAGGACTTACCTCCACCAAACTTGGGCTGAAGAGTCACTGGACTGTGGGGGTCACTTGGACGGTGTCGCTGGATTCGAGGGACCTCGCTCGTCGTGCTGAGAGGAGACCCAAGGGACCGGGGATGCAGCTTTTTGGTGCCTGCGGTTGCAGGGGGAAGATTCCGTCGACCCACGGGAGATTTCTTCGGAGCTTCTGGTGCAGAGAGGAGGCAGACTACCCCCACAGCATGCACAAGCAGGAAAACAGTCGAGAAGGCGGCAGGATCAGCGTTACAGAGTTGCAGTAGTCGTCTTTGCTACTATGTTGCAGGTTTGCAGGCTTCCAGCGCGGTCAGCGGTCGATTCCTTATCAGAAGGTGAAGAGGGAGATGCAGAGGAACTCGGCTGAGCTCATGCATTCGTTATCTAAAGTTTCCCCAGAGACAGAGACCCTAAATAGCCAGAAAAGAGGGTTTGGCTACCTAGGAGAGAGGAAAGGCTACTAACACCTGAAGGAGCCTATCACAAGGAGTCTCTGACGTCACCTGGTGGCACTGGCCACTCAGAGCAGTCCAGTGTGCCAGCAGCACCTCTGTTTCCAAGATGGCAGAGGTCTGGAGCACACTGGAGGAGCTCTGGACACCTCCCAGGGGAGGTGCAGGTCAGGGGAGTGGTCACTCCCCTTTCCTTTGTCCAGTTTCGCGCCAGAGCAGGGGCTAAGGGGTCCCTGAACCGGTGTAGACTGGCTTATGCAGAATTGGGCACCTCTGTGCCCAACAAAGCATTTCCAGAGGCTGGGGGAGGCTACTCCTCCCCTGCCTTCACACCATTTTCCAAAGGGAGAGGGTGTCACACCCTCTCTCAGAGGAAGTTCTTTGTTCTGCCATCCTGGGCCAGGCCTGGCTGGACCCCAGGAGGGCAGCTGCCTGTCTGAGGGGTTGGCAGCAGCAGCAGCTGCAGAGAAACCCCAGGAAGGGCAGTCTGGCAGTACCAGGGTCTGTGCTACAGACCACTGGGATCATGGAATTGTCCCAACAATGCCAGGATGGCATAGAGGGGGCAATTCCATGATCATAGACATGTTACATGGCCATATTCGGAGTTACCATGGTGAAGCTACATATAGGTAGTGACCTATATGTAGTGCACGCGTGTAATGGTGTCCCCGCACTCACAAAGTTCAGTGAATTGGCTCTGAACAATGTGGGGGCACCTTGGCTAGTGCCAGGGTGCCCTCACACTAAGTAACTTTGCACCTAACCTTTACCAGGTAAAGGTTAGACATATAGGTGACTTATAAGTTACTTAAGTGCAGTGTAAAATGGCTGTGAAATAACGTGGACGTTATTTCACTCAGGCTGCAGTGGCAGGCCTGTGTAAGAATTGTCAGAGCTCCCTATGGGTGGCAAAAGAAATGCTGCAGCCCATAGGGATCTCCTGGAACCCCAATACCCTGGGTACCTCAGTACCATATACTAGGGGATTATAAGGGTGTTCCAGTAAGCCAATGTAAATTGGTAAAAATGGTCACTAGCCTGTCAGTGACAATTTGGAAAGAAATGAGAGAGCATAACCACTGAGGTTCTGATTAGCAGAGCCTCAGTGAGACAGTTAGTCACTACACAGGTAACACATACAGGCACACTTATGAGCACTGGGGCCCTGGGTTACCAGGGTCCCAGTGACACATACAACTAAAACAACATATATACAGTGAAAAATGGGGGTAACATGCCAGGCAAGATGGTACTTTCCTACAGTAAGGCTCGCTGGACTTGGTGGGCATGTGGGAAGCTTCTATTATGGTAGCTTGTGATATCAGTTACTGGCCATATACTCATACCTGTGTCTGCATACAGTTTGCAATTGTCAAACTTAGCAATATAAGACTGAAGGTTGTGCCATGGTAGCATGAGAAATGGGGTGGCAAAATCCCTGCTCTCTTCCTCTCTCTGCCCTAAATCTTCTGCACCCCCGTTAGGGTGGTCATTCTACTTTAGAACCAGGTTCACAAACAAAAAATATCCCGCTCTTGCCTTAGACCTTCTAGAAAGCAGGGAAGCATTTTACACTGCTGATCATGGTTATTAGCATTTGTTGTGAACAATTTTCTTCTGTAAGAAACAACCTTGCAGCCCAGAAGCATCAAAATCGTGGCCCTCCTTCCAGATACAGCAATTAGAGCAGCATATCTGAACTTCCTAAAGGTAAAGAGAGGCAACAGTCCCTGTCCATTTCTTGAGAAGTATTTGGGACTTCTATAAAATGCAGTTTCTGCATCATTTTATAGAAACTGCTTTGTAAGCATGTCACAAAGAGATATGAGTTAGCAGACAGATTTGTTTAATGATTTAACAGAAAGATTTCCAAAGACCTTTCTTGGCTGTTACACATTTGTGATAAACTTTGCTTTCATGTTTAAATAGAGGGATGGCTAAACGTTTTTCTTCAGAAATATATGTGAATTGTATAAAAGGAAGTTTGTGAGTCATGTTTAGTGGGAACTGGCATGAACATGCCATGTTTATTGATTTAACAAACATATTTCCAAAGAAATTTCTCAGATGTTACATATTTGTAAAACACAATGGTGGTCATTACAACCCTGGCGGACGGTGTTAAAGCGGCGGTAAGACCACCAACAGGCAACAAAGACAGCCACTTTAACACTCTGACCGCCAAGGCGGTACAAACAAACAGCGCAGCAGTCACCGCCAACAGACAGGCGGGAGACACTGTACCGCCCACACTATTATGACAGGCCAATCCGCCACCTTTTCCGGATAAAAACACGGCAGAAACAGGAATCCCAAAGGAAAAATGCTCACCTCTACACATCCCACGAGGAACGAGGACGCCATGGATCCGGAACTCCAAATTCTACCTGCAATAGTCTTCCTGCTCCTCTACCAGGAGCATGAACGCCGGCAGCGAAGACCACGGTGAGTACTGCACCTACGACACAGGGGAGGGTGGAGGGAAAAAACAGGGACACACACACACACGCAATACGCAACACCCCCACCCCACCCTCACCCACGACAACACACACACTAATACAGCATGATACATTACAGCTACATCCCCCAACCCTCCCCCCCCCCCCCGGAAGAATGCAAAGACAAAAGGAAATGAGTGTAACCATTGTAATATATTAAAAGCAAGTAGGCAAAAATATATATATACACCATGTACAAAATATATACCAAGAATAGTAGTCCAGGTAGTGCTCAAATAAAGTCCGTGGAACACTGGGACCACACGGTATGGGCGTGGCCCACGCAAGATCCCCGACCATGACGGAGAGAACACTGCAGGGGCATCAGAGAGCAATAAAACAGGCACCTCAGGGGGAGGGAAAGGGGGGGCACCTCAGCCGGTTGAGTGCACGACGCCAAATCCACAAGAGGGCCACATGCCCACGGTTACATCCTGGGGAGTGCAAAGCCACAGTCTCACAAGTTTCTACAGTGGGTGGTTTGCCCACTGTTCAATCCTGGGGAGTGCAAAGCCACAGTCTCTCAAGTCTCCACAGTGGGTGGGTTGCCCACTGTTCATTCCTGGGGAGTGCAAAGCCACAGTCTCTCAAGTCTATACAGTGGGTGGGTTGCCCACTGTTCCATCCTGGGGAGTGCAAAGCCACAGTCTCTCAGGTGGATAACAGTCTCCACTGGTTCTGGAGGGGGCATGGTGCCCAGAGTTCTTCATCCTGCTAAGGACAGAGGTAGTGGATGGATCTCTCCACTGGTTCTGGAGGGGGCATGGTGCCCAGAGTGCTTCATCCTGCCAAGGACAGAGGTAGTGGATGGATCTCTCCACTGTTTCCGGAGGGGGCATTGTGCCCAGAGTGCTTCATCCTGCTAGGGACAGAGGTAGTGGATGGATCTCTCCACTGGTTCTGGAGAAGGCATGGTGCCCAGAGTGCTTCATCCTGCTAAGGACAGAGGTAGTAGATGGATGTCTCCACTGGTTCTGGAGGGGGCTCTCTGCCCAGAGTGCATCATTAACCTCGTGATGGACTCAGTTGCGTCAGTGCCCTTGCAGCTCATGGGCTAGCGGTGTTTGAGACGGCAGTGCCCGGTTCAGCGGTGTTTGAGACGGCTGTGCCCTGTTCAGCGGTGCTTGAGACGGCGGTGCCCTGTTCAGCGGTGCTTGAGACGGTGGTGCCCTGTTCAGTGGTGCTTGAGGTGGCGGTCTCCATTGCAGGGACTCAGCTGCTGGTCGTCCTTCATGGCCCAGTGGGGTTTTTGATGGCGGTCGTTCATGGCCCAGCTGGGCTTGTGCTGGCGGTCCGGTCCTGGGCAGCTGGGCTTGTGCTGGTGGGCTGTTCCTGGGCAGCTGGGCTTGTGCTGGCGGTCCGGTCCTAGGCAGCTGGGCTTGTGCTGGCGGGCCTGTCCTGGGCAGCTGGGCTTGTGCTGGTGGGCCGTTCCTGGGCAGTTGGGCTTGTGCTGGCGGGCCTGTCCTGGGCAGCTGGGCTTGTGCTGGAGGGCCTGTCCTGGGCAGCTGGGCTTGTGCTGGCGGGACTGTCCTGGGCAGCTGGGCTTGTGCTGGAGGTGGCCTCCGGGGCAGCAGGGATGATGGTGGTCTTCTCCGCCGTGCTGCTCTTCCCAGACTTGCCGGGTTTCTTGTGGCCCTTTCCCACCTTGGATGGTGTCACAGCTGACTCCACACTCCCACGGGGACCCCTGGGAGCGGCTTTGGTGGCTGGAGTCTTCCCCCTCTCCCGCCGGGCACTGGCCAACTTCTGATGCTTCACAGGTGGGGGACTGTCTGTGCTGTGGCTCCGTGCCACATTGGCTGCCCTGGTGGCCGGTGCACTCTAGATTCTGGTGACTACAGGCACCACTGGTCCCGGAGATGTTGTGGCTGAGGTGCTAGTCCTAGGAGATGGACGGGGTGGGGGAGGTGTGGGAAAGAGGTCAAGGTTGGACAGGAAAAGTTTTTTGGACACACTGGGACGGGTAGCTGGAGGGGGTTTGGGAGTGGAGGAAGAGGTTGTGGTTGTAGAAGGTGTTTGTTTGCTGACTTTGGGTGAAGGTCCATGCCCTGGAGGCTGTCGTGAGCTGGATGGCTGTTGGGTGGGTGTGTGCCTACGTTTGTGTATCTTGGGAGGGGGCGTCACAGACACACTGGGAGAGGACACAGGGGACGTGTGAATGGTAGTGGAGTGGTGACTGCACGTGAGCGGGGTGTGGTGGTGGGTGTGCCGGTGATGGTAGTAGTGGCTGTAGAGGTAGTGCATGCAGGTGTGAGTGTAGACGAGACTGGGAGGGAGTAGGGAGACGAAGAGGAGGGGGACACAGTGGAGGCAGTGGATGTGTGTGAGGCTTGCGTGAGTGCCTGTGGGATGTGTGGTGCTTATGTTTGCCTGAGCTTCCCTTTGTTTTTTGACATGTGTGCATGCTGGTCTGTAGGTGTGCTTGGGATAGGCTGAGGTACAGGGGATTGGGTCTGGGTGGAGGAAGTTGGAGGGGGGAGGCTAGACACAGGGACAATGGCTGCCATCAGTGCTGAGGCCTGAGTCTGAAAAGCTCACTGAAGGGCCGCCTGACCAGAATGAATGCCCTCCAGGAATGCATTGGTTTGTTGCAACTGCCTTTCTAAACCCTGGATGGCATTCAAAATGGTAGACTGCCCAACAGTGAGGGACCTCAGGAGGTCAATGGCCTCCTCACTGAGGGCAGCAGGGGTGACTGGGGCACGGCCTGAGGTGCCTGGGGCGAAGGTGATGCCCACCCTCCCAGGTGAGCGGGCACAGGGCGAAGGCTGAGGAGCTGCTGGGAGGGCGGTGCTGGTAGGGGGGTGGTGGCTGTACCTGTAGATGGGGGTGGCACAGATGTTGCCACCACCACAAGAGAGCTCCCATCAGAGGACGAGTCCGTGTCACTGGTGTCAGCTCCGGTCCCCACCGTGGAGATCCCCTCGCCCTCCGTCCCACTGGTGAACTCCGAGTCCATAGTGTGGCCCTCCAAGCCCATGTGGGCTTCAGCCCCCTGATGCTCCGTTGCCACTGCTCCTCCCCCTGGTGATGCTAATGCACACAAGAACAGGGAGACCACAAAAAGGAGGGGGGGACAGCAGAAGAAAGACATGTTGAGTGCATGCATTACCGCTACCGTTGGCGGACACGACAGACACAGAAGCCCCGTGCACTACGTCGCGCTCTTGGGCTCCACTGTTCAATTCCTGGGAAATGGCCTACAAAGCTATGGACGACATCTGCTCACATAGATGACACAGGGGCATGACTAGGTGTACTTGGCACTCTACAGAGGTGGGCTGGGGTGCCACATGGCCTGCCTTACGGAGGGGCCTTGCCTATGGAACTCGCCCTGGCCTAGGGGAACCCACAGCCCACCTCCCCCACCCAGACACCTCCACTGCGGGCAATGTCAGCAGAATGAGAGTGTACTCACCCCCATGTGGCTGCTGTGATGCCCTCAAGCGCCCATCCAACTCCGGGTAGGCCACCGCCAGGATCCTGAACATCAGGGGGGTCATGGTGCGATGGGCACCCCTCCCATGTTGGGAGGCCATCCCCAGCTGAGCCTCCGCCATCTTCTTGCTCCAGCAGCGAATGTCCTCCCATCTTTTCCAGCAGTGGGTGCTCCATCTGTGGTAGACCCCCAGGGTCCGGACATAGTTGGCGATGGCACGCCAAATATCTTTCTTCTGGTGGGCTCTGACCTACATGAAATGTACAGGGAAAGAGTAAGTAATTACCAACTGCACCGCCAAAGTGATTGGCGCCCATCGCTACCCTTGGCATGTGGCATATGCATTCACCGTCTTTCCTGCACGCAGCACTCTCCCCCCTTCCTTCTTGCATCGAGCCCTCTCCACACAGGCATAGCCCATACAACATGCTCCCTGTGTACTTACATGTTTGACTGGAGGACCATAGAGTAGCGTGTACTGGGGGAGGACCCCATCCACGAGTTTCTCCAACTCCTCCGATGTGAAGGCAGGGGCCCTTTCCCCAGACACTCGAGCCATTGTCTCTTCCAGACCGAGGTCACAGCAGCACTTGCAGTGTAGGTCCTCTCCTGTCGAAGATCAGGTATCGAGTGATTGAACAGATAGAAAATGGCGGTCACGTCAGCGGCGGTGCGTACCGTCACCGCCGGCGTACATCGTCATTGGCTCCTGGGACCCGTAGGGTCCAATGTTAACCAATGCAGCATTGCGCCGTGGTCTTTGACCGCCAACCGCGACAGTGTACAACGCCAGCGCAGTTACCTCACATCCCATTGTCCCACTTTAGAGGTGAGGCAGCCGCCATTTCAGGGGCCCACATGGCTTAATTTTCAACTACGTCACACATACCGAGGCCTACACTCAACACACATACAGGCCACTTTTTGATTATGAATGGTGTTCTGGGTAAACTGTGGGTACGTACCTCTGAGTTGTTTGACTCTGTGCTCGCTGTTGTTCTTCATAGGCACCGTCCGCTGGACATGTGAGGACATGGCGGCATCCGCCGGGGAACCGACCATTAGTGGACCTGTCGACAATGGAGGAGCGACATGTGATTATCACATACAGGCTTGACCGTGCCACAATCCAGGAACTGTGTACCCAGTTGGAGCCAGACCTGATGTCAGCAATCCACCATCCCACAGGAATCCCCCCTCAAGTGCAGGTGCTGTCAGTGCTCCATTTCCTTGCAAGTGGGTCATTTCAAACAACAGTGGCCATAGCATCAGGGATGTCCCAGCCTATGTTTTCCAACGTGTTGTCCAGAGTGTTGTCTGCCCTTCTGAAACACATGCGGAGCTACATCGTTTTCCCTCAGGTGGAGGATTTGCCTACAGTGAAAGGTGATTTCTATGCCCTGGGACATATCCCCAACATTATAGGTGCCATTGATGGGACCCATGTGGCTTTGGTCCCCCCCACAGGAGCGAACAGGTGTACAGAAACCGGAAGAGTTATCATTCAATGAATATACAGATGGTATATTTGGCAGACCAGTTCATCTCCCATGTGAATGCCATGTTCCCTGGCTCAGTGCATGACGCCTACATCCTGTGTAATAGCAGCATCCCTTATGTGATGGGTCAACTCCAGAGGCACTGTGTGTGGCTATTAGGTGTGCACCTGGAAGCAAGACAGTGGGAATGGTTGTCTGGGTCTGGGGATATCCCTACAGGTTAGTGCGTGTCTAACAGTTGTCCCTCGCAATTTGCAGGTTACTCTGGTTACCCCAACCTGTCATGGCTACTGATCCCAGTGAGGCATCCCGGGACAAGGGCAGAGGAACGCTACAATGAGGCCCATGGGCGAACTAGGAGGGTGATCAAGCGGACCTTCGGGCTCCTGAAGGCGAGGTTCAGGTACCTCCATATGACAGGTGGATCCCTATTCTACTTCCCAAAGAAGGTGTGCCAGATCATCGTGGCCTGCTGTATGCTTCACAACTTGGCTTTGCGACGACAGGTGCCTTTTCTGCACGAGGATGGTCCAGATGGAGGTGTTGTGGCAGCTGTGGAGCCTGTGGACAGTGAAGACGAGGAAGCAGAGGAAGAAGACATGAACAACAGGGACTCGGTGATCCTGCAATATTTCCAGTGAGACACAGATAAGAATACAAACCTGCCTACTACATGTACTTTAACACTACTACCTCTCTACTGTCTGTCATTTTTACCCAGTGTATGGTCACTAAGTTGTCACTTTCCCTTACGATTTCACATATGTGGGTCCCACTGTGTGGCATCTGCTTAGATTCCTCATGGACTAGAGCTGTGTGACACAGGTATGTTGACATTACAATTGAAAGAGCTTTTTGTCACTGTAATTCCTAATACACTATTTCGAAATCACAGACAGACTCCAGATTGTTTTGTGCTTTAAGGGTGTTTATTTAAGTGCTCAATATTGGTGGGGGTAGTGACATGGTGAGGGGTGATGGTGGAGGAATGTCCATGGCAGAGTTCAGTCTATTAGTCTCACAGGTGCATTGCCCTAATGGGCATAGGAAGTGGAGCTAGGGCAGTTTGAGTATGGACAAGGTGACAAAGTGGGACAGTAGGATGACAATCAGGGTGGTCTCATTTCTTGGCGGGGGTCTTGGCATCGTGCTCTGTCTTTGTCCTGGATCTGAGGGACCGTTTGCGGGGTGGTTCTCCGTCTGCAGGGGGTGGGGTGCTGGTGTGGTGGTCCTGTGGCGGGGCGTCCTGTCTACTAGCGCCGGCGGAGGTGGTGGGCAGTTCATCATCCATGCTAGTGTCAGGGGCCCCTTGTGATGCCACTGTGTCCCTCCTGGTGTTCACGAGTTCCTTTAGCACCCCTACGATGGTGCCCAGGGTGGAGCTGATGGTTCTGAGTTCCTCCCTGAAGGCCATATACTGTTCCTCCTGCAGGCGCTGGGTCTCCTGAAACTTGGCCAGTACCGTTGCCATCGTCTCCTGGGAGTGGTGGTAGGCTCCCATGATGGAGGAGAGGGCCTCGGGGAGAGTGGGTTCCCTTGGCCTGTCCGCCCCCTGTCGCACAGCAGCCCTCCCAGTTCCCCTGTGTTTCTGGGCCTCCGTCCCCTGGACCGTGTGCCCACTGCCCTCAGGTCCCTGTTGTTGTTGGGGTGGTGGGTTAGCCTGGGTTCCCTGTAGTGGTGGACACACAGCTGATTGACCTGTCCTTGGGATGGAGGTATGGGCCCGCTGGGTGGGTGCTGTGCTGGTGTTTCCAGAGGGGGGAAGGTCTGTGGTGGCCTGTGACTGGGTGAGGGGAACTGACTGTCCCGAGGTCCCCGATGGTCCGGGCTGGTCATCAGGATCCAGTTGGACAGAGCTGCTGTCATCACTGTGGGCCTCTTCTGTTGGTGGTGTGGACATGTGTGGACCCTCCTGTCCGTTGTCCTCCACCATGACCCTGAGCTCCTCCTCCGAGAACCTGGGTTGTCTTTGCCGTGCCATGGGATGGTGTAGGTGATGTGTGTAGTGATAAGTGTGCTGATATGTAGAGGTGTGTTGTGTGAGGTGCGTGGAAGTTCTGTGGGTGATGGTGTTGTGTACCTGTGGATGCTGTTGTTCTTGCTGGTGCTGTCTTTCTCTGGCCTTCTTTCTGAATTTTTGGTCATAGGGGTTTGTGGGTGATGTGGGTGTGTGTTTTAAATTGTAATGGATGTGTGGGAGTAGTGTGTGTATGTGTATCGGGTGTGTGTGTGTTTCGAATTGTCTAATGTGGCAGTGTTTTGTAAATATGTGCGTATTTTGAGCGCGGCGGTGTGTACCGCCAATGGAATACCGCGGTTGAAAGACCGCCACGTGGATTCGTGTGTCGTGATAGTGTGGGCGTATTTCTGTTGGCGTGACGGTGGAGGATTTGTTTTCGCCAGTTTATCACTGACCTTTGGTGTGGCGGACTTGTGTGGGTGTCTAGATTTTGGCGGATTCCATACTGTGGGTCATAATAGCTGTGGTGGAATTCCGCGGCGGTGTGTTGGCGGTCTTCTGCACGGCGGTAAGCATCTTTTACCGCCGATGTTGTAATGACCACCAATATCTTTTACTGATTCAGGTTCAGGGCTGGCCCCCTGCCAGGGCAAAAGTTTGTAACAACCATTTATTTTTCACATTTCACTCAATCTGTACATTCATATAGTTTTATTCATGAATATTTAGAGTAGCAAAATTACCTGGGACCTAAGGGAGTAATGAACATTCCACAATCACCTGCTCTTGAAAATCCCTTTTAAAGGAAATGTTATTAAATGGAGTGAAGCAAAATACCAGGTGGCCCTTAACCAAGCCTTCCACCTCCTCCAAGAGTGGTGGTCAATGTGGGTAGCCCTGATCTTTAGTCCTCAGTGTTGGTAGAGTCTACTTTTGCAACAATCATGGGCAGGATCTTTGCAGCCATCTGCCATTGCTTCCCACCTTCTATTCTTTATCTCAAAGTTGTTTTTGTCAAGCAGTCCTGTGATGGTTGTTCATCTAAGGGCCACAGAAAATGGACTTAACCTGTTTGGGACTGTGAGTGCTTCACTGGGGCCAAGGGCCAGGCCCCATCATCTTCCATCTACAATGTCTTTTTCCTAACAGTGACTATGCACAGGTTTGCCTTATGTACATTTGTGCAGCTCTCTATCATAATCCACTTTTCATGTAAGATCACCCGAATCTGGAATTACTTTATCATGAACATTACAATGTTTTACGGATGAGGTGCCTCGCTGAATTCACTGTCTGTTTTCATTCACCCAAGATCTGCGACTTGCTTGAGAATTTTCTTTAACTGTGTCTCCAAATCACACTTACGACAGTGGGCATTTTTCTAGCAAACAAAAAGACCAACTGCACATACTGTACTATGTTCACAGGCCACATCTTTTTGGAATCCAATAGGTCTTTTCTTCAAAAAAGTCTGCTGTGGTAGTTCAGGCCCATTCCCTCTCTTAGCGGGGGTAGCATCCTCCAATGTCTTGAGGTGGGAGGACTGAACACAGGCAAGTTAAATTTGGCTAGACTTGCACAAGAAAACCAAACAATACATTTTTCAGAAACATGTTATGTTATTCGAAATCTGCATTCACCTGTTTTTTACAAAGCTGTTGACTCACGGATAATAATTGAACCTTCTCTTTTTCTGTCTCGTGAGCTGGTTTTCACAAAGCCACAACTCTCATAACTGAGGCATAGAAGGTGTGTAGAAATAGAATGACAGAGTAAGTGCTGAAACTGAGACAGAAAAAGTGAAAGAGAAAGAGAAAATGAATAAGGCTAAAAGGGAAAACTCCTAAAATAAAAGAGTCAAAGAGCAACAGCTGCAAAGATAGACACAAGAGTTCACAATATAAACACTGTAGAAGAAAGAGAAACAGAGCAACACAGGTGTAGATGAAAAAATGGTGAAGTAAAAGGGGCTCCTGATACAGAGGTCTTAACATAGGGGCCTAAATGTTTTTTGTGTTTTTGTCATGGTGAAGGTCAAGTGCCTCTAAGGCCATCTCACCCGCTGAAGGGACAGACTCACATGTCAGACCTGTTATTCTTTGAAATATTGCTTCCTTTGGGGAACTGAGCAAGAAACTGATAATTTGTTCTGGGCTTTTATAAATTTGTGAGGGCTGTGCACTGTCTGAGCTGTGATCATGGGCGGTGACTTCATTTGCACGGTGCAGTTTGGGGTTGGTAGTTGGTTTTACCTTTTTTCATAGTTGTATAAAGTGTGCAAGTGCACAAAGGAAGAAGCAGAAGATTATACCTTAAAAAAGCCAGATTTTCAATGCCTTGATGAACTATCACTAACAAGTCATTCACCTCTTGTATGTCCAGATGAAGGGAAGTCCAAACAGAGTCTACTTTGTAGGAGAAGATGTGCCATCCATTTACTCTAAATCACATAATGCATACACTCCATTCCGCTCCACAAATGCCACACTAGACCACTCCATAACACACAATTCCTCTCCACTGCAATTTTTGATGCAACACAATTCCACTCCACACAATTCCACTTCACACCACTCCACACAACCCTGTTCCACTCCACACAATTCCACTCCACACCATTCCCCTTCAGTCCACTCCTCACCACAAGGCCCACTACCACCCCATTCCAGTCCACAAAGAATGTCTATTCACACCACCGTGCGCAATGCCACTCAACACCACTCACAAAATATGACTCCACTCTACTCAGGGCCAGTCCACTCTATTCCACACAATGCCACTCCAGTCTACTCCACTTTAGACAATGCTACTACACTCCACTCAATGCCTCAACACTCCACTCTACTCCATTCCACTCCACACAATGGCACTCTATGTCATTCCACTCAATTGCACGCCACACAATGCCACTCCATGCTATACACTAGCAAGCTATACGCCATTCTACTCCAAGCCACAAAAGGATATGATAATCCACACCACACAATGCCATGCTACACCACACTATGACATTCCATGCCACTCTACTCCAAGTCACACAATGTATCTCCACTGCACTCCAGTTCTATTCCAGCCCCTCCATTCCACAAAATTGCACTCCACTCCACGCAATTCTACTCCAAACCACACAATTAGACACAACTACACGGCACACAGTGTCACTCCACTCCACACAATGCCACACCATTCCCAGCCAACATTGTCATTCCACAACACAATCAATTGCCAGTAGACTCCACACAGTGCAACTCAATGTCACACAATATCACTCTACTTTACTGAATGCCACAAGATTCTAAGCTACACAAGCCACTCTACTCCACTCTGCACCACACACTGCCACTACACACAACACAATAACACTTCGCTCCACACACTGCCAAGCCATGATAAACAATGCCACTACACTCAAAACCACACAATACCACTCCACTCCATGCCACACAATGCCACTCTAAGCCACACAATGCCACTCCATACAAATCCACTCCACTCAAAGTCACCAAACTCAGTGCTACTCCACTGCATCCTACTCCACTCCACACCCCTCCACTCTACACAATGCCTCTCCATGCCACTCTGCTCCACTTCACACCACGCAGTGTCACTCCACAACACACAATGCCATTCCACTAGACTCCACACAGTGCAACTCTGTGCCACACAATATCACTCTACTCTATCCAATGCCACAAGATTCCACGCTACACAAAGCCACTCTACTCCACTCCACTCTGCACCATACAATGGCACTACACACTACACAATAACACTCCACTCCACACACTGCCACTGCATGAAACACAATGACGCTCCACTCCACTCAAAAGCACACAATGCCACTCCACTCCATGCCACACAATGCCACTCCAAGCCACACAATGCCACTCCACACAAGTCCACTCCACTCAAAGCCACCAAACTCAGTACTACTCCACTGCAATCTACTCCACTCTACTCTACACAATGCCACTCCTCTCAATGCTACTCTGCTCCACTTCACACCACACAATGCCACTCCACTCAAAGCCACTCAACTCAGTGCTACTCCACTACACTCTACTCCACTCCACACCACATCACTCTACACAATGCCACTCCACTCAGTGCCACTCTGCTCTACTTCATGCCACATATCGCCACTTCACTTGGTACCACAATATGCCACTCCACCCTGTTCCCCCTACTATGCCATGCTCCACCTGATGCCACTCTAGTACATTTCATACAGTGCCACTCCACTTCACTAAACTCCATTCCACTTCAATTAACTCCACTCCACGGCACTCCACTATACTATACTCCATTACATTACTCACCACACAATTCCACTCCACTCCACTCCACTTCATGCTACATAATGTCACTCTAATCCACGCCACACACTGCCACTTCACTCAACACCACACAAGGTAACTTTACTCAACTCCACGCCTCGTAGCACCACTCCACTCCATGCCACAAAACGCCACTCCACTCCACTCAATGTCACTTCAATTCACAGGCACATGCACTACTATCATCCCCATTGCACATTCAAGTGGTTTCTCCTTGATAGCATGTAACATCAGGGGATGCAGCCTAGGAACAAATGAGGAGGAATGCACTACTTTCTTAAGTGCAGGGGTCACATAGCCTTACCCCAAAAGTCTCATATCCCACAGGTGGAGGGCGCCGAATACAGAAACACTGGTGAGGTTTCTCTGCCTATGCCGGGGACCCCTAATTTTAGTGTGTGCTGTTTGAGTTATGCACTGCCATTGCAAATCAAGATGACAGATTTGTCCTTGCCACCAACAAATCCGAAAAGTACCAGTTGGAAGAGGAAGCACTTATTTCCCAAATACAGAGGAGCAGACATTCATTGACTGAAAAGCTGTTCAGGTGGGTACATATCTAATGGACCCTAGGTGGTGACTTTAAGTGTGTTCTGGATGTTAAACAAAAGAAAGCACACCAAGCCACCCGCTCTAGCCCAAAAAAATTTAAATTGCAACAACATTGTTACACTGGCTCAAGTAGAAGTCTCTGGTAGACATTTGGGGCCAGTTGTACGAAGGATTTTTCTGACCGCAAACTGCCCGATCCACATGAATATTAATGAGGTAGGACTATTTGTGACCCACTGGGAATCACAAACAGTGTGAGACACACTATAGTACATTTGTTTTTGTGATAACCAAATAGTGAATCACAACAACTCACTATTTGGTAAACGCAAACCATTCCCTATGGACATCTGGCCCTTAGTGACTCTAGAATGCTGGCATGAAGCTCTACTCAATTTACTCCCATCACATGACCTACATGTGTGTTTGGAAAGAGATGTCAGTTGTCTGTCCAAGAAATTGAGTTCATTTATCTCATCCTCCAAATATCTAGGTATGTAAATCTCTGGCCACAATCTTTTACTGCAAAATTCAGCCTCGGGCAAAACTGTCCCTCCCATCATGGTGACTGCAGAGCTTCATGTTGGAGGATGGAGTCTTTTGTAGTACCCAGTAGTATTTTGAGAATAAGGACAGTACAACCTCCTCTCCTGAGGTCAAATCAGAAGCCTCCGAGGTGATATCGTGTGGCCACTGCATATATGCCATTTTCAGCATGCATAAAGCTTTTGAAAGAGATCTGAGTGCAATAGAAGACTCCTACATTCAACTTGAACATATTTAGTGGATGACCCAACCTATTGAGGCTGCCTCTGGGATATACACGAGGAAGAGGTAATCTTGATGGAAAAGCTGCAGTGTTTAAATTATACTGTCTACTCTGCTCAAGCTCAGACTGGAGGGAATGGAGCCATCAGGCTGCTGAAAAGGCTGGCAAATTGGGAGGATATCCATGCACTAACAACATCACTTCAAACTACTCATGGGACCCTTGTATACTCCTAACAACCCATTCATATGGCATTTCCATGACTTTTACTGCATGCTGAGGGCAGACCTAAGTGTTCTGATGTGGTGAAGAGTCCTGATGTGGTGCAGGTGCCTTTCAGGTGCATTTCACAGTTCGATTTGGGCATTTTGGAGATACAATTACCACTGACTTAAAGTTGGTGGTAACCAGATGCAATTGTAAACAATGATTTTCAATACAATGCAATACTCAAGTTAGAGCTATTAGCATTGTAAATTCCTAACTGGGCTTTCCTTGCCACATAAATTGAAACTGAAAAGTAAATCAGTTGACATAAACAAGCCTATTCAAAACGCCACGGCCGCCATGAGCGTGAAGGAGAGACACAAAAGGAAAAAGAAGTTTGCTTGCAGTCAAACGCTTCGGTAAACGTGCAGTTATCCACGTAACAGGGTTGATGGCCAAGTGGGTAACAAAACCGCCCCAAAGAGGTACAAACATAAACTATTTATCAATGATAACAAAGGATTTTTGAAAGGGAAGCCCATGAACGAGTGATAGTGATGAGCGTCGGCTCGGCGTGGGCAAAAGCCCACAGATAGATTACAACAGGAAAGGGCACTTGTGCGCTCAACCTAAAAATTGAGGTGCCTCAAGACAAAGGTGGGCAGGATGCTGTCAGTGAGCTGCAGTGCTGTACGTGGATGATCATACGAAAGAGGCCAATGACGGTACTGGCATGCAGAGAGCAGGATACTGTTTCCTACAGGCAATCATTCCAAAGCGTCCCCGCCCTGATGAAGTCTGGGAAATCGTTCCTGGACAATATGGGGGCACCTATGCTAGTGCGGGGTACCCTCACACACATGCACCTGGCCTTGAGGACTGGAAGGCCAAACATATAGGTGCCTTATTAGTGACATAGTACAAAAATGGCAGTGAAAGGGTGCATGCACCATTTCACACAGGCTGCAATGGCAGTCCCGTAGAAACCTTTGCCTGGGCTCCCTATGGGTGGCAAAAGAAATGCAGCAACCCATAGGGATCCCCTGGAACCCCAATGACCTGGATACCTAGGTACCATATACTAGCAACTTATAAGGGGTGACCAATGTGCCAAATTGGGATGAAATACTGGGTTACCAGTGACAAAATTTAGAGGAGAGAGAGCATAAGCACCTGGGTCCTGGTTAGCAGGATCACACTGACACAGTCAAACACACTGACATTGAGGCAGAAATTGGGGGTAACATGACAAAAAGATGGCACATTCCTACATCCACTTCTACTCAATCAACCTCACTCAAATCCACTCCACCCTACTCCAATATAATTCACTTTAATCCATCACACTACAGTCCAAAACAATACACATTAATCCACCTTACTCCAGTCCAATCCACCCCACTCCAAACCACCTTAATGTATGTCACCTCAACCCTGTAGACCTTCTCCAATAAACCCACCCCACACCAATCCACCCCACACCAAACCAATCCACCCCACTCAAATCCAATACAATCCACCTCACTCCAATCTACCACAATAGATTCCACTCCAATCCACCCCACCCCACCCAATCCAATACATCCAACCCCTATCCAATCCACCCATATCAAATCCACTACACTCAAGCCAATCCACTTGACACCAACCTAATCCATCCCACTCAATCCAATCCACCTCACTCCAATCCAGCATCTGCCTAAGAATCAGACTGCTTAAGTGCTCTTGTGGTGACAATACTAACTGAATTATCTTGTACTGTTCTTGACAGCCTTAGTGCAAAGAGAAGTTTGTATTTGTGGGTGGTTTTGATGGAGTAGTGGCGCTTCCTGTCGCTTCTATAAATTCGTTCAATCACAGTATTTATCCCTATTTTCAAACGGTGCACTTTAAGGGAAAAATCACCCCAAATCCCTGACATCAATGATGCGCTCACTGACAATATATTAACATACAAAGAAGGGACACGTCTCTCAAAAGTCCAACAATGTTCCACTCTTCACAGTTTATTCCGTGTTCTTTGTCCAGTTGTACATAGCTTTGGTTCATATAGTCCAGCCATTATAGCTTATTCTCGTATTCTTTTTCAGTTATACATATCAGTTCAGATAGTCCAGCCGCATCAGCCAACACGTATTTCATCTGGGATATTACCCAATGACTTCCTCAGGGCTGTGGATTGTCTCATGCAGTAAACAGATCAGGATAATATCTTGTTATTTACTTAGTACAAAGAGAACACAGTGAAATATTGTGCACAAAATAATATTATCAATGCAGTCACGGAATTACAGAGTTACAGCTGATTAGAAAAAAAGAACATCCCGCTGAAAAGCAGGCACAGCTAAACTGGATAAAATTAATAAATAAATATAGGATATATATGTGGGTAAAAGATCACAGGCCCCATGCCCAAACTAAGTTAAGTTAAATATGTGTGCTCAAGCAAAGTGTGAGAAATGAACCTATGATATTCCAGTCCAATACACCCTCCTACTCCCATCCAAGCTAATCCACCCCAATCCATTCCACCCCACCACAATCCAATCCACTCCACCCCATCCCTATCACTCCAATCCAAACAACCCTCCCAATCCAATCTAACCACCCCTCTCAAATCCACCCCAATCCCATCCACCTCACCTCATCTCAATTCACCCCACTCCAATCCATCACACTCCACTCAATCCACCCCGCTCTAGCCAATCCAATCCACCCCACTATCTCAATCCACTTCAACCCACCACCTCAATATACTCCAGCCACTCCACCATATTCCATCCCAGCATAGGATTGGGCTAAAAGTCAGGGAACCTCATCAGAGGCAAATGCACCCCACAGATGTGGGAATCAGATAGGAAGAAGTCAATACAGACACCTCAGGTTGAGGCCTTCCATGCCTAGAGCTCAAGTTATGGCTCGATTGTCGGAATAGGTCAGTGACATACATTATTGTTTTATATTCCCCTGGATGGTTGGTTGCTTGCGTTCTGTCCTATCGTAGTTGGACTCTTGCTCTAGGCAAGACTGCTGGTTTAAGGAAGACAGTACTTATGTTTGTAGGTGACCATGCCAGTCCTACAACAAATCGTAACTGTCGTGCCAACCCTCCTGGCTCACAAGTAGCACCTCACCAAAAACTCAAACAGTAAAAGGTGATTTGTGGCAGCCTTCACACATGGACTCAAGAGTGTGACATCTCAGGGAGTGTTGTGGTTAAATAGAGATTAACCCTATCTCACAGGAGCAACATGTCTCAATCAAACACAGGCAATGAAGAAGATGCAGTTAAGTTGCAATAGGTTTATTTAGCAAAACTGCAATCTGCGATAAGTTGCATGGGCTCCAATGATTAGGATAATGAACAGTGCAAGAAACAGAATGGTAAAGACAAGAGTCATTAATACAAA
This sequence comes from Pleurodeles waltl, assembly GCF_031143425.1. Taxonomy (NCBI): domain Eukaryota; kingdom Metazoa; phylum Chordata; class Amphibia; order Caudata; family Salamandridae; genus Pleurodeles; species Pleurodeles waltl. The sequence continues at coordinate 37,831,204 of NC_090436.1, forward strand.
GACCCCCACTATCTTGCAAATGACATGAAATGACATAAAGTGTGGTATATGTCCTGATACCCTATTGTCATGCACCTAATCTCTAACCTAAAAGAGAGCTAGGCGTGTTAAACCTAATCTGCCAATGCCATGTCAATGAGAAGAGCCCCCCAACCCTCGTTACCTTGGAATGAGGTCTCTAGCTCAGACTTCGTAGGGACACGAAGACTGGGTCAGAGTCAAGGCGACGTGCAGCATCGATAGCAGCGATGGCATCTGGTCGGAATCCCTCTCACTATCTGTTTAAGTGAGGAGTATTTATACAGATCTGCTTGGACCCCTAACGTAGGTCTGTTCCCAAACAATAGATAACAAGACATGCTTGGGATGGTAATTTATATAAACAATTCCCTTCAAAGAGTTAAGAGGGAAAGTACCTAAAGTGAACACCTACAGTTTTTTTTTTTTTTTTGTCGCTTGACACCTAATCGCGATGGCACTGATAACACAAACTAAAACATGGGCCTAACTAAAAACAAGGCAGCCATCTTAAAAGATTTAATTAAATAAATACGGTAAAACAGGGCAAGCTAAGTAGGGTAAAAGTCACTAGCTGACAGGGGCCAAAGGCTAAGCTAACTCCTGTATCCCATTAAAACAAATTAGGATTCACTACAGTCATTGGCCTTTTTGGTTTTTAGTTACCTTTGTTTTGATTTCCTGGGTCGGAGGCTGCAGAAAATCACTGGGACAGGCAATATGCTAGCTCTGCAGGCAGAGGAGGGGGCACTGATAGCCTCTAGAGGGCACAGGCACACACACTACTATCATACTCATTCCACTATCAGATGGTTTCACCATGATAGCATGTATCATCAGGGGATGCACCCCTCAAACAAATGATAAAGAATTCACTCCTTTTTTAAGTTCAAGGGTTCACATAGCCTTACTCCTCAAGTCTCACATCACACAGGTGGAGGGCACTAAATACCAGAAACGCTGGTGAGGTTTCACTGCCTATGCTGGGGTCCCCTGACCTGAGTGTGCCATTTGAGGCACGCACTGTCATTGAATATAAGGATGAAAGATTTGTCCTTGGCCAGTCACAAAAGTGCCAGTAATAATAGGAGGTACTTATTTCCCAATACAGAGGAGCAGACATTTATTGACTGAAAAGCTGTTGAGGGGGGTACATATCCAATGGACCCTAGGTAGTGACTTTAAGTGTGTTCTGGATGTTAGACAAGAGAGAGCACACCAATTCCTCCCGCACCCCCACCCTACAAGTCCAAAATGGTTTAAATTGCAAAAACATTGCAACATTGGCTCAAGTGGTAGTTTATTGTAGATATTTCAGGACAGTGGTATGAAGTATTTTCTGGTCGATTTTTCTGGTTGCAAACTGCCTGATTCACAGAATCAGGCTCTTTGCGATCCAAAAAATGCCTTTTGTTATGTACTAAGCCCTATTTGTGATTCTGTAATCTATTACCAAACCACAAAGTGGGTGTGTTTAGGGCATTCCTTCCGAATACTGAATCATAGTGGTATGTATAAATGTTTTGCTTCCAAAATGCAGTCACAAAACAATCACATTTTGTCACCAACTTCAAGTTAGTGGTAACCCATTCTCAAATGGAAAGGGATCCCCAAGGGATGCCCAAGGGTCCCCTTCTCGTTTGAGAATGTTTGTAAAACGGACCACTGCCTACTCTTGAAAAATTCAAAGAAAACTTTTCATTTTTCTTTTCGAAACACATCTTGTTGTACTTAAGGAAAAAGGGCTGCATTAAAAAAAAACATTGCTTTATTGAAAAGCAATCACAGACATGTTGGTCTGCTGCAGGCCACAATCCCTGTGACATTTGCCATTCCCAATGAGTCACAAACCGAGATCTACCGAATGAACATTAATGAAGCAGGTCGATTTATGACTCACTGGGAATCGCAAAAAGTGTTAAACACACTATATTACATTTGTGTTTGCAATTACCAAATAGCGAATCACAATAATTCACTATTTGGTAATCGCGAACCATTCTTTACATACATCTGGAACTTGATGTCATTATAATGCTGCCATCCGGCTCTACTCATTTTACTCCCATCATATGACCTATGTATGTGTTTGGATAGAATTGTCAGTTATCTGTCAAAGAACCTACGTTCACTTATCTCATCCTCCAACTATCTAGGTAGGAAAATCTCTGGCCATAGTCCTTTAGTACATGAATCAGCCTCAGGCAAAATCCTCCCTCCCATCATGGTGACTGTAGAGCTTCATGTTGGAGGATGGAGTCTTTTGTGGTATCCAGCAGTATTTTGAGAATTATTACAGTACAACCTCCTCTCCTGTGGTCGAATCAGAGGCCTTTAGGTGGTCGCGTGTGACCACTGCATATATGCTGTATTCTTTATACATAAAACTTTGGAAAGGGAGCTGAGTGGAATTCAACTTGGAATACATTTAGTGGATGACCCAACCCAACCGATAGAGACTCCATTCAGCTTCCCTCTGGGAAATATATGAGGAAGGGTACATATTGATAGAAAAGGTGCGATGTTTAGAGTAGAGTAGAGAAGATTATGTTGTTCACTCTGCTCAAGCTCAGACTGGAGGGGATGGAACCATCAGGCTAATGGCATGGCTTGCAAATATACGTGCACTAAGAACATCACTTCAAACTACGCATGGAACCCTTGTATACTCCTAGCAAGCCATTCGTATGGCATAGTCATGACTTTTACTGAAAGCTTTTTGAGGGTATACCCTGGAGTGCTGATGTGGTGGCAGGTGCCTTCCACAGTGACCTGCCCCTACCTAGATTACTCCTCAGCTGATAGAGGAGATACATGAAGTTATCATACCCAAGAACCTACCGTATTTAGCTTGTGTCATGACTCCGGTGTAGTGACATGCTCCTGGAAAACCTACACTGATGTTTTAGCACCTAAGTTAACTCTCATGACGACAATATCTGAAGGGTTTTGATTCTCAAGCCTGGGTGTGTCCCGTCTGTCTCTGATTCTTTAAGGCCAATTGGTATCCTGAATTCTGACTATAAAATCCTTAGCAGAATTTTGGCGGGCCATATACTCTGGGTGTTTCCCCAGCTAACCCAGTAGGGTCACAATGACTTTATCTGGGGAGGAACAACAACCCTGAACATAAGGTGTCTGTAGGAAATCATGGAATGTGCCCATCGGCGTGGCCTCTTTTTACCTGGCAGATCCTGGACCTGGAAAAGGCATTCACTATCCTGGCATGGGAATACGTTTACAGTGTCCTGGCCAAGTTTGGCTTTGGAAAGCACCATACAGCTAAGAGAGTCCGGATGGGCAAGTTTATCTCACCCCCCTTCTCAAAAGATAGAGAGATACAGCAAGGGTGCCCCTCCCTTCTGCTGTTTGTGCTTATTATGGAGATATTGGCCATTAGACTAAGATGGGAGAGCAACATATGAGCCTCCTGTCTTAGTCTATCACAAGAGGCGAAATGACTCATTCAGTGTCCTTGTACGCAGATGACATCCTAATCTACATAAGAGAATTTGAAGGTGATCACTAGCAGAGTCTGGACCATTGAAGAATTTGGCCCTGTTTCTTGGTTGCATGTCACCTGGCAAGAAAGAAAATTCCAAATAGAAAGTATGCTTCACCTGAAAGGGTGTATCTTGCATCTGTGTCTGAAGAAGCAGAAGAAAAGTCAGGTACAGAGATGTGAAGACCAATAAACTGTTGCCAGTTTATTTTTTAAAATGAAGAGCCTACTTGAACTATTGCAAAGCCTAACAGTGGTGAGCAGTTTTGAACCTTGCATAGGAATCCAGACGAAGAAACAAAGATTTGAGATCATGATATAAAAATTAAAAAAGAGAAGAAAAAGTTTGACTTTGAAGATGGATTTTGATTTTAGATTATCATTTTGAAAAACGAAGAGATGAAAATCTATTATTGTTTTTAAAAAAGAGTTTTCTTAAGGACTGATTTTTGCTGTACCTTGTTCTTTTTTTTTTTTTTTAACTCATTAAAAATGGCTTACTTCTAATACTGCTGGAGCGATAACATGGATAAATATGGAGTTAATTGCTATGCACATCGTCAATATTGCCTAGCGCTAGATGTTCTAATAAGTCAGTTTGCAAATTACAGATTCATAGTGGGTTACACTTTGACCTACCTCATGAACAGTAATTATATAGGTCGCAAAATTGGACCCACCAGGAATCACAGGCATCACAGGGATTGTGGACTGCTGGGGTCAGCAGACAACTATCTCTGGGACTGCTTTTAAATAAAGCATTTTTTTAAATGCAACCTTATTTCCTTAAAGGAAAAAGGGATACATTTTTTAAAAATGAAAAATTTAAATTTCAGCTTTTAGGAGTATGCTTTCTTTCTTTCTGTAAAAACTTTATTTTGGCCTCAAGTGCCATAAAAGTACAAGACAACACAATAAAATTATAAATATAAAGAGTTACTTGACAATACATTTTGCGAATATAAACTGAAACCATGTTACTCTTCGTAAAAACATCCTTCAGTTACGCAAAGGTTATACATACAATTGCAATATCACATGAGTAAAGATAATATTTTTGTTCTATAAGTCCACATGGCTCCAAGAAACTTAGCAACAGAATTAACTAAAACCTGGTGGGTGTCCTACCTAAGAATTGCAAGAGCTACAGCGTTCCTTCAAACACCCAGCAATCTACAAGCAGGAGCAAGCCACTCCCTGCAAAGGTTTGCATAGGCAGGACAAACAAATAAAACATGGGGCAGATTTTCAATAGGGCATTACAGGCTCGAAAGGCGTTTACCCCCTCAGACGATCAATTGCTGGTAAACCATGTTAATGGTAAGATCCCTACACGAAACTGGAAGTACAGCTTCCTGTCCTTAGTGGCGAAATTACATCCCAGAATGCCTCATATCTGCACACATCTTTCAGATCAGCAAAATCATACGACAACTTAGAGCGAATCGCTACACGCAACTCCTCAGAATCTTTCACCCTCCAATAGTGCTTTTTTAAGTCATACTTCGAAGGAAAGAAAGCAGTGGCTGGACAGTCTCAATGCTCACACAAATCAAGCAAATACAATGACTCCTTGATATACCTAAGCCAAGGAATGCTGAGAGAGTGATCAGCTTCCACCACAGCCTGAAGTGCTGCAGTGTATTCAAGCTAGCCTAGCTGATGAAGGGTGATACCCTGAAACCGGTCCCAGGATGCTTGTTTCTGGTTCAGGGAGGACCTGGCCTGGCAGTTCGGGCTGGACTGTTCCCATGGGCAACAGGGTCAAGAATGATTTTCATATGGCTGGGTCCAAACTGGAATGGCATGGCAAGCAAAAAAACTGATGGATTAAACCCAGATCTGTGACTGGGGGTGAATGTTTGATTTGTTCTACAATCCGTCCATCACCTGTTGTTTTTGCATTTGTCACCCCAAGTGGGAAGGGTATGCCCATACGTGGGTTCCGTGTTTGCTATGTGTTTGACCTGACAGCCTTAGGGTGGTCACCCCCAACTTTTTGCTTGCCTCCCTCCACTTTTTGAAACTATTTCTGCTGGTTCTAGGACTCTGTGCACTTTACCACTGCTAACCAGTGCTAAAGTGCATATGCTATCTCCCTTAAAACATGGTAACATTGGCTCATACCTAATTGGCATATTTAATTTACTTGTAAGCCCCTAGTAAAGGTTCACTACATGTGCCCAGGGCCTATAAATTAAATGCTACTAGTGGGCCTGCAGCACTGATTGTGCCACCCACATAAGTATCCCTTTGACCATGTCTCAGGCCTGACACTGCAGGGCCTGTATGTGCTGTTTCACTGCCACTTCGACTTGGCATTTAAAAGTACTAGCCAACCCTCAAACTCCCCTTTTTCTACATATAAATCACCCCTAAGGTAGGCCCTAGGTAACCTATAGGGCAGGGTGCTGTGTAGGTAAAAGGCAGGACATATACCTGTGTGTTTTATATGTCCTGGTAGTAGAAAACGCCAACATTTGTTTTCCACTGCTGTGAGGCCTGCTCCTTTCAGCGCTACCCTCATACAATGTTAGAGTGGTAGATTCTGATCAGAAAGAGGTAGACAGGTCATATTTAGTATGGCCAGAATTGTAATACAAAATCCTGCTTACTGGTGGGGTTGGATTTTATATCACTATTTTTGAAACACCACTTTTAGAAAGTGAGCATCTCTCTGCACTTAAATCCTTCTGTGCCTTACAATCCACGTCTGGGCTGGGCTGGTTGACAGCACACTTGTGCATTTCACCCAGACAACCACAAACACAGGGTGCACATATCTGCATACTGAATGGGTCTTCCTGGGCTGAAGGGTGGAGGGCCTGACACTTACATTTCAAAGGACAGTGGCCTGCCCTCAAACAATGAACTGCCAAACTCCCTACTGGGATCCTGGCAGACAGGGTTGTACTGAAAGGGGACCTTGTGCACTTCAAAACCACTCTTTGAAGTCTCCTCCACTTCCAAGTCACTTTTGGGTATATAAGCTGGGTCTCCGACCCTACCAATTTAGACACTTCTGGACAAGATACTCCTTGGGACAGACACTCTGCCCCAGAACCTGCAACCTGCAAAAGGACTCACCTGGACTGCTTTTCTGTGAAGGACTGCTGCCTTGCTGTTGCCCTGCTGCCTTGCTGGCCTTTGGCTCTGGTGAGAAGTGCTCTTCAAGTGCTTGGATTGAGATTTTCTCCTGTTCCTTGAAGTCTCAGGGCCAAAACGACTTCACCAGCTAGCTATTTTGCTAGTTTCTGACTTCAGCACCGTTGAAACGACTTCAGCGATGCTTGCGATGCCGCAGTCTGCTCCCGCTTCGTGGACATCGCTGCCTGCAACGACTCCGGCCTGCAACACAAGTCCGACGTTGCACCGACTCCGCTGACGTCACTCAGGGTCATTGCCACACCGCGAAGTCGACATCTCGCGGATGACAAAGGATCGACGCCTTGCAGGCAACGCAGCCTCAACACTCCCAGCCCCCGGACGGAACCGGCGCCTCATCTCCTCCTGCCTCGCAGTGCGAGATCGACACTGCAACGCTTCGAACATTGTAAGGGACTGACGCCACACCGACTCCAGCGACGCCTCCCTCCGACTCCATGCGACATTCTTGTTCTTCATTTTCCAAAGGTACTGTACCTATGGTCCGTGTGACTCCGTGATCAGCACCGGTGGTGTTGGACTGTTGGGAACAGCTCCGTCAACAACACTGTGATAGACCGAGTTGGAACTATTGTGTTTTCTAGGCACTTTAGTTGGATTTAATCTTTCAAAAATTCATAACTCTACTTATATACTTTGGAGTTTCATCATTTTGACCTTATTTTATTCAGAGAAATATATTCTATATTATTATTCTAAATCTGTGTGGTGTCTTTTTGTAGTGTTTTCACTGTGTTATTGCATGATTTATTGCACAAATACTTTACACATTGCCTTCTAAGTTAAGCCTGACTGCTCAGGGCCAAGCTACCAGAGGGTGGACACAGAATAATTTGGATTGTGTGTGACTTACCCTGACTAGAGTGAGGGTCCTTGCTTGGACAGGGGATAACCTGACTGCCAACCATTTCTAACACTATGCCACCAGATTCAAGCTAGCCTGGCTGATGAAGGGTGATACCCTGAAACCAGTCCCAGGATGCTTGTTTCTGGTTCAGGGAGGACCTGGCCTGGCAGTTCGGGCTGGAACAGGGTGAAGACTGATTTGCATCTGGCTCGGTCCAAACTGGAATGGCATGGCAAGCAAAAAAAACGGATGGATTAAACCCAGATCTGTGACTGGGGGTGAATGTTTGATTTGTTCTACATTCCGTCCATCATCTGTTGGTTTTGCAGTGTATGAGGCAAGCTCTGGAGTAATCCAAAGCCACCTCCAATACAAAAGAGGGCACAAGCGAGCTTTTGGTCCTATTCCCTTAATGCCCAAGTCCTTGAAAAGAGGGAACAGTAGTGAGCTCACTGGAAGAAAAGCAAGCTTCCTCAAGAAAGTATTTTCAACTAGGGATATTTCTTGAGCTTTAGCATAGCCCCATAGCTCTGCACCAAAAAGGGCAGAACTCACGGCCTTGGCACTGTAGATCTGGAGTGCCAGGTGAATTAGTTTGGTGTACAAGATGCCAAAGTCCTTAGTTAAGACCCCTGTGGTCCGTTTTTGTGTCAACGTCACCGTATCAATGTGCGGTTTATAAGACAAATTCTCTGATATGGTTAATCCAAGGTAACTTAAAGATTTCACCTACTCAAGTGGAATGCCTCCAAGTACAATCTTCTCTTCAAATGATCTATGGGGATTGAACAACATCAATTTAGTTTTAGAAATATTGCTCTCCAGTTCCCGAGAGGAGCAGAACTCCTCAAAGCACATTAGGAGTTTCTGTAAGTCACTGGGGTCTTGGAGATCAAGAGAGTGTCATCCACAAATAGCAAAAGAGGGACTTTATATAGGCCTATGGATGGTGCAACTGCCTCCACCTGGGCTAAAAAGGGAGCAATATATAATGAAAATAAAGTTGGAGCAAGGACACAACCTTTACACTGGAATTTTTTCAGTAAGCTGCCCCTGGTCACCCCACCCAATACGTGCATAGTTGCCCTCGTGGAGACGAACTAGTAGAGAAAGAATATGAGAGGGCATTGCCATGTCAGAGACAACTTTCCACAGCTTATTACGAGGTACTAAATCAAACGCAGATTTTAAATCTACAAGGCAACATAAAGATTTCCCTTGCCAATAAAAACTTATCCAATATAAATGCAAAAACCTTAAAACTTGATCCATAGTAGAAATTTTCCTGCGAAAGCCGACTTGTAATGGACTAAGTATGTCATGTTCAAACATCCAATCCTGAATCGTCCCCAAAAGACAGTGACAGAAAACTTTCTGCACGCAGTCTAGTAAGCTAATAGGTCTGTAGTTAAAGGGCAAAGATCTATCACCCTTTTTATGAATAGATACAACAGCACCCTTGCATGAATCGGGAATCGGTGCCCCCACTGCTATTGCATTGGATATAATAAGAATATATCTAGACCAGGCATTCATAGCAGTCAAGAACAAATCCGCCGGAACACCATCCGGACCAGATGCACTATCACGCATAAGCATGCCTAGTGAATGCACGACATCAGGAAGAGTAAACAGTTGAGAAGTTGAAGAATTAGGCACTTGGCCAATAGTGGCAGAAAAAGCCCAATTAAGCTCACATGCCATACTAGAATAATTGTCAGAGTACAAGTGTCTGAAGTGGTCTACCCACTCTGCTGCAGCAATGTTCGCTGTTACGTTCAATACACAATTTTCAGGACCATGAGCAGCCAAAGACCAGAATTTTAAACAGTTCTTCTCAAGTGATGCATCATTTAATGCAGCACACCACTGTTCGTCCTGCTCACGTTTGGCTTTACAAATGGCGGTTTTATAAGACTTCCTACCTATATGGATGGAGTCTATATCCTTGGATTTAATGACTTTGACCAATAATTTTTATTTTATTTTTATTTAAAGCTCGACATTCCTTATTGAACCAGAGATGTTTCCCTTTATGTCTTCTTCCGCCAGATTTACTGCCTACCATAAAATGGGCCACAATGCTCTCAAGACAGAGGACATGAGATGTAATCAGTTGCATGTTGTTAGTTATAAAACTCGCCTCTAAATGCAACAGCAAATACCTCAAAACAGCATTCACAGAACTTAAAATGTTTGGCCAGGCTGCTAGCTGATGCCACTTTAAGTGACGTTTATCATTGGTCATGCTGATGTCCGTTAGCAGTATAATAGAGGTGCTAGACATAGACAATTGGTTACACAATGCAAGCATTTGGACAGAAAGTGGGTTATGATCGCTCTCTATCCTCTCAATGACTATCATATCGACGACAGAAGGCCACAATCTTAGATCAACTAGACAGTGATCAATTTTACTTGTATGATTAACCTTGTTATACATATGGCAACCCTTTACATCTGATTTAGCCCTGCCAATAAGTGTTCTAAGCCCAAATTTCATGGCCAAAGCTTTTAACTGTACAGCTACTTGCAACCAACCAATTAATGGGAGGGATATCTAGAGAAGAAGCAGACCACACCTGATCCTCCTTGTACATGAAACCAAGATCATCCCAGTCTAAACCATCAAAAGTGACATTAAAGTCACCTGCCACAATGATTTTGAAATACCGAGGGCACTGCATAAGAAACGTTTTCAATACTAGGAGGGTACCTGAGGCCAAGCCCCCCTAGCCCCTCTTGCATAGATATTAATAATGATCACACCTGAGTTTGACCCAAATAATAACTGGATGCCTAGTATATCAGGAGAATGAATGGATACCTGTGATATACGGCCGTTTAATGTTCTTCTAACCCATGCGATTAGGTTGCCAGAAGGTCTGCCCCTCTTACTAGGGAGAGCTGGAATATGGAAGTTCAAGTAACCAGACCGAAAAAACAAATCTACTGCCTATGTCTCTTGGAAAAGAGAGATGTCATAATCCTCAATAAATTGAGGAAAAGCTGGTAAGGAAACAACTGATCTTAAACCTGCCACATTCCAAGAGACAAAACGCAGCCCAACATTTTGGGATGCTGGGTGCAACTGACTGGTTCTGCGGTATCTGGCAAAGACTGTAAAAAATAGAAGATCTGGTGAACTCAAAGACAGGAATAGAGGAAACACTAGTGCCAGAACTGGTTGCATCATGCAAAGCAGAAACCAGGGGTGAGTGGTGTAGAGGGATCCCTGGTAGTACTCCAAGTCAGTCATTCTCATTTAAACCTGATGGACTACTCCTTAGATGAGAAGCAAATCGAGCTTTATGATATAAGGAAAGCCTAGGGTATTTAAACTGGATACAGGAATGCCTTGGTGCACATGTTCTGGCATCTAAAGCCACCAAATTATCTACTATTCTCTTATCCCTAAATTTCAGTTCAACCATATCATAGTGTGTAACAGGATCTGGCCTCCTAACTGCCTCGATTATGTCCTCACAAATCACAGAATGACAGCCTCTCACATGGTGTATCCAATGAATCACCTTGTTTTTAAAGGATTCTTGACCTTCCCTAAATGCCGCTAGATGTAGCTTGGGTACATCAACCATCAAGTCAGTATTGGTGAGTTTAAGCCTGTCAACAGCAGGATGTACAACACAATTAGAAGCAACATTAATCACAGGCCAGGAGATTGCCAATAGTCTGTTGGTTCCTTAACCATACCCCTACCACTACAACTGAGGATCTGACGAAAATTCCCGATCTGTCACCGGCTGGCCATTGGCCAATACAAGAAGCTGGACTAACATTAATGGGGTAAGACATGGGGGTAAGATTCTTATTAGGGATTGACAAGGGCAATTTGGACAACATGACCAATGAACCCGAGGAACTATATGCAGTATTTTAAGCACTATCCAAGGTAGTCGTCCCCTCTGATGGTATCATCTGCTCAACCATAGAAATTAAAATAGTTACCATAGATTTAAGCTCAGCCACCTCAGACTTTAAGTCTTGTATGTGAGAAATATACTGAGACTCAGCCACATTAGAAGCGACAATTATGTATACAGTCTCACCTTCCGTAGTTCCTGTGCAGGATCATCGTGTGAGTCTAGGGTATCACTTAAATGGCTAAAGCGTTTACTACAAGGCAGGACATCACTGCTGTCAAATGGTAGCTCGTTCGCCCGAAACGATGTAGTGTAAGTCGCGACATGGCCCACCCCCCTTCCCTTCAGATGCCAAACCCTGCAGCTCTTGTTTTTTAAACATATCAGGAATTTTCTTGTGGTTCACCTCCAAATTTATGGGGGAACAAACATTCTGAGCGCCATCTGGAGCATTATCTGAGGAAGAGGTCAATATTTCCTCATATTCAACTAGGAGATTATGAATCTTTTCTAGCACACAATTGTCTGCTGCATGCTTCTGGTTTGTGCATTTTTTCTTTTGCGCTACCCCAGCCCCGCCCTCTACCGCCTTCCTTTTACCCATATACAATATCGTGTGTGATAAGTAGATGGGCCCTGGCCGGTCAGACGAGTCAGTAACACAACCCCCACCAAAATATAACAGCTACAACAAATACCTATTTGATGGAAAATGTGGGAGGGGTGGCCCAGCCCGTGGGGGAATGAAAGAGCTTTTAAGTGCGAAGTCAGTGCTGGTGTGCAGATGGGCAAGGGACTGCCTTCTGGGGCCCGGTGCCTTCTGGATCCTGCAGTCTGCACCAGGCTCTGGTGCTTGTCACGTCCCACGCTGCGAGACAAGGAAAGCACTTTTAAGCACAAAGTCAGTGCCGGTGTGCAGGGGAGTAAGGGAACCGCCTCCTGGGGCCTGGTGCCTTCTGGATCCTGCAGTCTCCCCCAGGCTCTGGCGCTTGTCACGTATGCGTAACACCACTGTCTACTCTTAAAAAATGTTTTTGTCAACATTCACAAATGGGAAGTGGTCCCTTGGGGCCCCATCCATTTGGAAATGGGTTACCTCCTCCTTTGAGGAGGTGGGAAAACATTTGTGTTTTGGAAATGAAATTTGGTTACACAACATTAATACATACCAATGTGAATTGGTATTTGTAAGGGACACCCTAAACATGTCCCCTTCCAAATACCGATACAGGCCTGGGTCGCAAACCAAAACTGTGATTGGGTAATATGTTACTGAATAGTTATTTGTGTTTTTTACTTAAAGAAAAGCCATTTTGTGGTCACAAATGGCCCAATTCTGAGAATTGGATATTATGAGACTGAAAAAGGCTACGTACATCTGGCCCTTTGTCATTTCTAAGTGACTTTAGCCTTCACTGGATGGACCAGGAAGAAACCACTGAATGGCTGTTAATTTCACTCTTACCTTATATTTGTCTTATTCAATGGTTTGTATCCCCAGCACATAGAAAAAGCTCCACTCTAGACTTTTCCATACAAAACAAAATTGGATTAAGTGATACTCCAGTCCAAGGGCCACATCATGAAGTGCTGCGCTGGCTTAGCATGGAGCTGAGAGACTTTGTATGTGCTTGCAATTTGAAAAGTGCATGCATTTAAGTCAATATTTCTTTCACTTAATGAATTTACTTTCAAAATCACAGCTTAGAAATATAAAGAGTGTAATCTTGCTCACTCTTCCCAGGTGATATAGTCTGATAACCCCAGCCTAGCTCAGAGAAATATGAAGTTGAATGAATTGACTTTACACACTGCAGGCCTATATAACAAGTGCTCAGATCACTCCTTTATGACATACTCCGGGTAGAGTTTTCTAACTATTACCTCATGTTTTTCCTGCAAAATATACAATGATTTGCAGTCCAAGAGAACAACATGCAAAGGTTGAGAGACCTGAAGAACAGTAGGGCTCAGATTTACAAAACTATCAGGGAGAGCAGTGCAGCACCCTGCGTTGTGTGACAGGGAGAGAACAGGAAAGTGCTTTATCTACAGATACACGGCGCTCTCCTCCTCTCTCCCTAGTGCATCAGACTGCCTGGTGCCACTCACCCACGTCTGTGCCATAGTGCAAAGGTTTCTGCTGAGTCTAGTATAGGCGTTGTACTGGAAGGGTACATTTCCAGTATAAAATACTATGCTTAGACTGCTGACTTTAAAACGTTTCCTACTTTGTATGTGTGCGGTACAGTGCAGCACACATGCAAAGTCGGAAAAAGATAGACGAAAAAATAAATTCGCCTTTTTGACACCTGCTTTCAAGTGGCATTAGTTTTTGGCGCAAAACCCTGACTACTATTATTAGTATATAGGGCATTATGTCAAACACCATGAGTGGGTACACAGTAACACCCATCTACCATCCATGGAACATCCCCCTTGATGCAGAGTAACGCAAAGCAGCACTTTGTTTTGGTTTACGTCAGTAGTTGTGTGGCCTGCACAAGTAATAGGTCTACAACTTACCCTTACTGGAACCAAGCACCCCATTATAGTACTTTACTATCTCAGGGTCGCGGAGCAGAGCAGACCACGGCCCACTCAGGGGAGGTGGTGTGGGCTAGTAATCACAATTTGCCAGCACACACTAATAACCATCAATAAATGCATATTTTTAGTACACACACAACTAAATACCACGCACTAGTATAAAAATATGTACATTAGGCAGATGGAAAACACTATAGATGACATTCCATAAAGGAGTCAAACAAACATATAATGTAAGTCTATTGGCTCGGTCAAAGGTTCAAGATCAACAAACCACAAGTTAAAGTCATTTTGTATGTAAAGGCAATCATCAATAATAATAATCATGTATAAGTTCACTTATTACTGTTAATAAAGCATGTTTACTGTGATCCATAATCAATGACACAATTATTATGGCAATAAAGCGTTTTTACAATAGCCAAAACATGTGCCTGTGTGCTTTTTATAAACTTTCCTACCATGAAAATGCAATAAAGAAACAGCCCTTAGAGTGCCTCACATTTTGAGTACAAAACATACAACCATAGACTTAGCCCTACAGGACGCTGTACAACATATACCTTCTTTAACATATTAAGGTCACAATAAATGCAACTATAGAACAAATATCTAGAGATCACTGCACTCCTGGGTGTAAAACAGAAGTTGCAGGACTAGGAGTGCTTTGAGACATTAAGGAAAATCCTTGTGAGGTCATGGTTTCCTGGTCCCAGAAGACAGTGTTAGTATCACTCATGCGGTTCCTTGTTGGGGGGGGATGCAGCACTTCCATCCAGAGGCCACCACAAGCAGCAGAAAATGCACTCTTGATTCTAAGGTGATCAGGGCATTATGGGGAGCTCCTCCAGGAAGCAGAGAATATTTAAGTATTGACTCGCCTGTTGCTTTTTGGAGAGCCAGACTGCCTTTATGAGATCTTGTGCCACAGTCTTCTTTTTCTAGAGGGTGCCCATTTCCATCCTGGACACCCCCAGGGTGATAAAGTGGTGGGGACTGTGGGGGAGCCCCAATGCTACCACGAGGCAGGCTCTCACTCACCTCCTACTTTGGCTGGTGCAGGAGCCAGTCTGTTCTCCTTCTCTCACCTGTGCTCCATGCAGATGGGAGGCAATCTGGTTGATGGTGAAGTAAAGACTCTCATGTACCAACGAGACTGATGAATTTGGGGCGGCAGCACCTCTGCTGGTAGGCGACTGAGTCACTCCCATAACAATTGGCAGCTGTCGACCCAACCTTCCAAACTCTGTAGCAACACCTCACCCAAACACGAATGGTAAAGGTTATTTGTGGTAGCCTAGCGTATCGAAAACCCTTCAGGGAAATCGTGGTGAACAAGCCTTACCCTTTTTTCTCCAAATAAAAGTCTCTTACACACACACATGAAAGAAAGAAGATGCAGGATAGTTTCAATATATTTATTGAAAAGACTGCAATCTACAATAAAAAGCTGCAATGATTAGGATAATGAGGAATATCAAAATCAGGATTGTGAATATCAGAGATGTAAAGATGAACAACCCCCACATATTGTACTGACATGATTGTATAATTCCTACCTAGAAACTAATCTCTAGCCCCTAGTGAGAGCATAGCGGTGTAAGCCAATATCTGTCCATACAGTGTCTATGAGAAGCACACCCCACCCTGTTACCTCGGTACAAGGTCAGGCCTCCAGTCTCCAGATCAGACTCCGTAGAGACACCAAGGCTGAGGGCGGACACAAACCAGCATGCAGTATGGATAGAAAATCCTGGTGGGAACCCCCTCTAACACCCTTTGTCCTACAAGGTGTTTGTATAAAGGCTGTGTTTTGTTCTTGCAAAATAAGCCTGACACAGGTATGTACCTAAGTGTTAGACTGTTTGCAAAGTCTTATGGTGGCAATACCAAAATATTATACTTTGTTCTTCTCATTCTTTTCTTGTCAACCCTGGGCAAAGAACACAATGAAACTAGGTCATGCATAACACTGATAATGACGCTCTTGCAGAATTGCAAGTGATTATGAAAATAAAACATCACTACTAAAACAAGCTGTGCTAAAATTAATAAAATTGAAAAACATTAAAACAGAGCATATGATCTGGTTGAAAGGGCACAGGCTGAAAGCCTAAGCTTAACCAAATACAGTGTCCAGGCAAGGAGCTAAAATGGACCCACCATAGTGGGTCTCCACCCCCACCCAGTCAAGGGCATCGGGGTGGAGTGGGGTGGTCTCAGCCCTTTCAGTGCTCGTGGTCCCTGGGCTGGGATCCTGGGGCACCGGATCAATTTGTGTCAGCCCCCAGGGAGATGGGGGCAAAAGTGGAAACAGGGATGGGGCCCACACACACCTCCTCCCTGGAATAAATAATTACATCCTGCGCTGACCCCCAGGCCCTGGCCTACCTCTGGGGTGACTGGTATCTGGGCAGCAGAACCCCACAAGCTCCATTTGGCAAAGAGGTCAAAAGATGCCAATCAGGAAGTTCTTGGCCTCATTTCACTCCTGGCCACCAGGAGCAGTTTCAGCAGACCTCCTCACCTCCAAAGTGGTATGGTCCACAGGGAGCTGGTTCTACTGGATCCGTGTCCCAGCCTTCCTCCTGGTCTGTCAGAGTCACCAGATCCTCGGGTCTGTGCACGTTCACAACACATCCACCACAAGACAGCTCCAATACTCTGATTAGAATGTCACAGAGTCTAAGAGAGTCCAAGTGGGGAAAAGGGATTAGGTAGGGAACAGCTGGGAAGGAGACCTGTAGGAAGCAAAAAGGTTAAAACACACAATATCAAGAGTATATCATATTAATCATTACTAGGCTATGACTCTAAGCATTGTCATACTGGAAACATGAATAATACAACTTTCCAATGAACCACTCAATGAAATGTTACACATGGATTAGAAACATCAGAACCTTCTAGAATTACGCTTTCAAATTCAAGCATAGTCTTTTCCATGAGGACCAGGAAATAATCTGAATGATTTCTATAACACCATATGAACTGTACTTGAGGGACTTATTATGCACATACAATATAACATCTAGAATTCTAACACTTTAGTTTTTTTAAAATGCCGGAACATGAATTTCGCACATTGCAGATTTCCACAAAAGTTTGTAAATGCCATTAAATGATTGTGCACAAGGAATAACATGAGTTAGACACGAGAAATGATATCGCGCGTCCTGCCGCTTCGAAGGCCACCAAGTAAATGCCATGAAGTGGTAGCGCACAATGAACATCGTGATTTAAGCACAAGAAATGAATTGCGCGTCTTGCTGATTCCAATACCACCAAGTGAATGTCATGAAATGATAACGCACAATGAGTAACATGAGATTAGTACGAGAAATGAATTGCGCGCTCTGCCGATTCGAATGTCACCACGTAAATGCCATGAAATGGTAACACACAACGAATATCACAAATTAAACACAAGAAATTAATTGCACGTCTTGCCGATTCGAAGGCCACCATGTGAATGCCAAGGAATGGTAGCGCACACTGAATATCATGAATTTAGCACAAGAAATGAATCGCGCGTCTTGCCGATTCGAAGGCCACCACGTGAATGTCAAGAAATGGTAGCACACACTGGATATCATGAATTTAGCACAAGAAATGAATTGTGCGTCTTGCCGATTCGTAGGCCACCATGTGAATGTCAAGAAATGGTATCGTACAATGAATATCATGAATTAAGCACAAGAAATGAATCGTGCGACTTGCTGATTCGAATACCACCATATGAATGCCAAGAAATGGTATCGTACAATGAATAACATGAATTAAGCACAGGAAATGAATTGCACGTCTTGCCGATTCGAATGCTACCTTGTAAATGCCATAAAATAGTAGCGCACAATGAATATCAAGATTTGTACACGAGTAAAGAATCGCTCGTCTTGCCGATGCGAGTGTCAGCATGTAAATGCCATAAAACATCAAGCGCACATTCACACGCACAAGAGCAAAATTGTTTTATCATGCTAATTAGGCCCAAAAACTAGAAAACCTTCGAGAACGGGATCGGGGGCCCAGCCTGACCTCCGTCTTACCGCCCTGATCAAGAATAACCGACAAAGTGAAAGGGCAAGGCCTGGAAGATCAAAGTAGGCCTCCGGAACAGGAGCTCAGGAAGTTGCTGCTGCTCTGCACCGGGACCTCTGAATAGTGAGCCCGTGGAGCTGGGCTGGCTCCCTTATATAGAGTCTTGGCCCAGCCCACAAACCACACCCAGGCATGCTGCAGGGAAAGCTTCTAGAAGGCCCTGGAAAGGGACCACACCCTGACACACTCTGAAAGCCTGCAGCAGTACATTGCAAATGAACAGTATTTATAAGCACCTTGAACATAAGTCTTCAGGATTCAATTCTGCAATGCAAAAGGTTAAACAACAGCATATCAGCACAATGCATCAATTACGTTATCTTGAAAGTGCTGGGTTTTTGCATTCTAGTCACCCGTAGAGCGCGCACTGCCCTGATGTTGACATGGTCTTAGTTTCTGGACACAGAGGGCTTTCCCCCAACTGGTCTTCAGGGGTTATAAGGGTGCCAGCCTCACTGGCTCTTGAGAAGACCAACTGGTGCTGGGATCAGTTGGAAATAGTCCCTAGTCCCTTCTGGGCATCATGCAGTTCCTCCTTCCAGTTGTCTATGCCGGGCCCAGGGTCCAGCAATGAAGCGCAGAAAAACCCAGGATCCAGCAATGAAGCGCAGAAAAACACCAAGCAAGAGAGAGTCGCCCCCTTGTGCTAGAGTTTTTAAAGGGGAGTGGAAGATTCCAGAAGCCAGGCATCCCTGGCCAATCCTAAGGTGTCACATCAAATCTTCACCCCTGTCCCAGCCCTCCATCACAGCATGCTGGGAAAGGTCAAGGTGGCATCATCCAAGAGTCATTATTCACATCTCCTCCATCTGGGGGCCTCAACTCCACCCCTTTCTGACATCATTGCCAAAGTCTTTCTCATCAAATCTTCAAAGTGGAGCCCTCTCTAGTTATGGCTGTAGAAATCTGGGCTCCCTCGTATGTTCAGTGGGCTTGGGCAAGTCCATCCCTTGTAAAGTGTGACAGTTTATTGATTGATGCAGATTCTTCAGCCCATTCCCATTCCTCCTCTGCAGCTGGGTGAAGCACCGTTAATTGCTCCCTTTGTGTGGGGAGGCTTTTGTTCCTGCTGCTGGAGAGAAATATAATTTACCTGGAACAATAGGGTGACAAATGGCCTGGGCTCTGATCCTGAGCTGATTCAGAGAAATTTGACAGTTCTGGATGACCCATAGGGTGCACAGATAACTTTGTGAAACATGCAGATTTGATTTTCCTCCACGTTACACCCCATTTCGATACGTCACTGGACTCTGTAGTCCCAAGGGAAGTGAAACTGCACTCTAAGGCAGTTTTCTACATATCTGTATAATAAAGTGTCACTACAAGGAAAACAGTAAGGACCAGATGTACAAAGCATTTTTCCAGTCGCAAACACCTGAAATCGAAGACTCTGGCTATTGGTGAATATGAAAATGCTTGTTCAAATTTGCGCAATGCAAAATGTTATTTGGTAACTTGCTACCAAATCACAATTTCCATTTGTGATATTTGAAACGGGTATGTTTAGGGCAATCCTTCCAAATACCGAATCAGTATGGTATGTATTACTGTTCTGCGACTGAATTATGGTCGCAAAACTATAATACCTCATCACGAGTTTAAAACTGGTGATAACGCATTTGCAAAGGAGAAGGTGTTCCCAAAGGTCTCCTTCCCCTTTGAGAATGTAAAAACATTTTTTTTTAGAGCAGGGAGTGGTCCCATCAAAGTTTCATGTTTTGATTTTAAAACACATCCAGTTTTCTTTTAAGGATAATGTGCTACATTTCAAAAAAATGCTTTATTAAAAACCAATCACAGAAATTATGGTCTGCTGACCTCAGTAGCCCACCACCCCTGTGATGGCTGTGATTCCTAATACGTTGCAAACTGCAAACTACCTCTTAATATTCATGAAGTAGGTCTATTTGCAACCCACTAGGAATCACCAAAAGAAACTCGGTATTGTTAATATCTGTAGATCTGGCCCTTAATCACACTGACATTTCCTATTAGTGTACACTAACTTTTTAAGGCCAACCCCAGGTCAATATCTAATCCTGCAGAGTCCACTCTATGCCTGGCTACCTGCGCAGTTACCGGGATACAAACAACAGTAGTCTCCCACACACAGCCTGCACATGTGTGCACAAATGTGTGTACATGTGTTCATATGTAACCAGCCATGTGCCTCCTACCCTTGCTGCATTGGAGCAGCCTTATCTTAAAAGACAGGCAGTGGTGGTAAACATGCGCAGTTCATTTGCCATGTGATTACTGTGGGTGAGACACATGTACCGAGACTCACTCACAATAAAAAGTCTAAAACCGGGTGATCCAAAAAGCAAAAAATCCAGGTGTACAGAATGGGTGGACCCCCATAGCAACAGCATAAACTCCCAAAAAAGATTTTGCTCGGGTCTGGGTTATAAAAGTAATGCAAACCCAGCACACAATCTTTGTAAATCTGGCCGTAGATTTTGAATTGGCACTGGATTCTAATCCATCCTCACAGAACAGAAAATCAAAGAGCTCACAGATCCGTACAAGGAAAACATGTTACGAATAATGGATATAATTCCCTTAAAAAAACATACAATGCAAAAAACAACAGAAATTATGCATTGGTTTTCTAAGGAGCTGAATGAGGAAAAGCTGTGGAGCATCTAACAGAACTTAGTGCCAAAGTTCCTCATGGACGAAAATGGCATCATTAGAACTGAAAGCGATCAATATTAATATTCATATCTTCATACTTGATTTTCCAATAGGAACAGGGAAAAGTACCAAGCATAAATTCATGTAAAAAGCTACTTGAAAAAGTGAATTAATCCATTCTCTTCAAACCAGGAGTTATCACCATCATCTAGAAAGAACAAAGGGGCAATATTTAATATGAAATGTCATAGGGCAGCGCCACGAGTCTTTTTGCTACGCTGCCCTAAGCCAATTCAAAAGGGCAGAAATGCACTGTATTTATAAGATACAGTGCATTTCTGTGCTTTTCCCCTGCACAGGTGCACAAACTGCTGCCTAGTGCAAATGCAGACACACTTGCACCATGGTGCAAGGGTGCCTGTGTTGCATGCAGGATTGTGTTTGTGCATGAAGGAGCATCTTCCTGCACAAAAACAATCCATGGAGGCATTTTCTCTTTCTATATCTACTGCATAATGCAGCAGACATAGAAAGAGGAAAAAACAAGAACTAGAGATGTTTCTCCTTGTTACGCCTCCCCTGGGGAGGTGTATGGTTTTGACGCATTCCAAGGTTTATGGATCTTTGTACATCTGGGAATACATCAAAATCCATGGGTATTGTGCGGGGAAACCCACCGCAATGCCCATGGAAGGCCTCCCTGACGCAGTGTAAGGTAATGCTGCAACTTGCTCTGCGTTGCCTTAACCATATCTATGAGGCAAATACAAGCCAGGCAAAGTGGCTTTGCGTGGTATGATAGATATGGGTCTGCACTCTGCGCCACTGGTGCATCACAAAAGTGACACACTAGTGACGCAAGGGGCTTGTAAATATGTCCCAAAGATCTGAGTTCTCCACCCTCTTTGTTGAAAAGGTGAAGAGATGGAGCTCTCCCTCTCACACTCCGTGAATCTACAAGACAACTCAAGCTCCATACAGAAAGGTCACCTAGTTCTCTGTCAGGGAAGACACAAGGATGGAGGTGCTGTGTGTGATGGACCACAGTAGATATTCCTTGCATGTCACATAAGCCATGGTATCATACTTCTTATGGATGGGAGGAGTAACTCTAAAGTAACCAGTGAATGACACGCTTTAAAATGGGACCCAGGTACTTCTGATGACCACTATGACTACAAAGCAAGCATCCTTAAACTCTAGACGCATGGTTTAGCCCAAGGGTACATTACATTGTGTCACCCAAGCAAACAAAACCACATTGAAGCACACAATCGGGGTTTAAAGGGGCCCACTTACGAAACCACAGAATGTCCGCGACTAGACCCCCACTAATGTGTAGGTAGCAAGCACTGCACTCACTACTATAATCAGCTGCCACCAACTGGCAGTAGCATGGTGGCCTTGTTTTGAGACTGTTAATCACCCACTCTAAAGAGAATACCACTTTGGATGGTCACTAATACTGCACATGTGTTGGTGTAAAGCAGTGGTCAAGAGACTTGTGACACATGTCACTTCCACCAGTAAACACACTGAGTCTGACAGAATGATGAAATAAGGAGCTGACTGTCACACGGACACTGCACCAAGTAGCATTCAGCAATACAAATAATTAAAAACTTCACAAACAAATATTGTAGTGGACAGGAAGACAAACTCAGAATACTGTGCCTGGAAAACGAAGATTCAAAGACGGAGGCGCTTCCACTCTCATATCCACCTCCAGAAAAATGTGTTCAACTTTTTGTTTTACAAGATAAATGATTGGGGGGTGGGCGAGAGGACAAAAAAGATGTAGTGTAAAAATAGAGGACATTAGCACCAAATGACATGCAGAGTGAGTCATAACTTTCTTAAATGACCACCGTTTGTGATCCTGGGCATCTAGCTTAGGTTACACGTGCCTCAGTTCACTTATACTATTGGGGGGATTTCAGTGTTTCCCAGTTTGTGCACAAGAAGAAAAAATAATATTGTCTTCTTGTGTTTATTTCAGAGTTTTAGTAGCTGTGTCACTACATGAATAATCCAATACCTGACTAGCCACAGGAGCCCCACTTTCAGCAATGACTGGAGTAGCACTTAGGACCCTACTAGGTTCTGACCCCCAGAAACATGTTGTAGGAGGCTGGCCTGGCTTGTAGTGGGTACCAGAGGTACTTACACCTTGTGCCAGGTCCAGTTATCCCTTATTAGTGTAGAAGAGGTGTTTCTAGCAGCTTAGGCTGATAGAAGGTAGCTATGGCAAAGCAGCTTAGGCTGAACTAGGAGACATGTAAAGCTCCTACTATGCCACTGGTGTCATATGCACAATATCATAAGAAAACACAGAAGTACTAAAAATAAAGGTACTTTATTTTTACGACAATATGCCAAAAGTATCTCAGTGAGTACCCTCAGTATGAGGATAAGAAATATACACAAGATATATGTACACAAGCCAAAATTATGCAAGTAATAGCAAAAGGAAGTAATGCAAGCAATGTAAAGTTACAGTAGATTGCAATAGTAGCACATAGGTATAGGGGCAACACAAACCATATACTCCAAAAGTGAAATGCGAACCATGTATGGACCCCAAACCTATGTGAGCTTATAGAGGGTCGATGGGGCTGTAAGAAAACAGTGAGGGTTAGAAAAATAGCCCACCCCAAGACCCTGAAAGGTAGGTGTAAAGTGCACCTACTACCCCCAGAGAGCACAGAAGTCGTGATAGGGGGATTCTGCAGGAAGAACAAACACCAGCAATGCAACAACAGTGGATTTCTGGACCTGAGGACCTGTAAGACAAGGGGACCAAGTCCAACAGTCGCGACAGTGTCAAGAGTGGGCAGGAGCCCAGGAAATGCCAGCTGAGGGTGCAAGGAAGTTGCCACCTGTTGGAAGAAGCTTGGTGTTCTGCAAGAACGAAGAGAACTAGGAACTTCTCCTTTGGAGGATAGATGTCCCACGTCGCGAAGAAGCTTGCAGAGGTGTTCCCACGCAGAAAGACCGCAAACAAGCCTTGCTAGCTGCAAGGGTCGTGGTAGAGGTTTTTGGGTGCTGCTGTGGCCCAGGAGGAACCAGAATGTCGCCGCTTAGAAGAGGAGACAGAGGGGGCACCCAGCAATGTACGGAGTCCTCACAGAAGCAGGCAGCACCAGCAGAAGTACCTGAACAGGCACTTAGAAGAAAACTGAACCGGAGTCCACCCGAAGTCAGAAAAGGGAGTCCCACGACGCCGGAGGACAACTCAGAAGATTGTGCACTGCAGGTTAGAGTGTCGGGACCCAGGCTTGGCTGTGCACAAAGGAAATCCTGGAAGAGTGCACAGGAGCCGGAGCAGCTGCAAATCATGCGGTACCCAGCAATGCAGTCCAGCGTGGGGAGGCAAGGACTTACCTCCACCAAACTTGGACTGAAAAGTCACTGGACTGTGGGAGTCACTTGGACAGAGTTGCTGAGTTCCAGGGACCACGCTCGTTGTGCTGAGAGGGGACCCAGAGGACCGGTGATGCAGTCTTTTGTTGCCTGCGGGTGCAGGGGGAAGATTCCGTCGACCCACTGGAGATTTCTTCGGAGCTTGGTGCAGGGTGAAGGCAGGCTACCCACAGAGCATGCACCACCAGGAAACAGTTGAGAAAGCCAGCAGGATTAGGCACTACAATGTTGCTGGTAGTCGTCTTGCAACTTTGTTGCGGTTTTGCAGGCGTTCTGGAGCAGTCAGCGGTCGATCCTTGGTAGAAGGTGAAGAGGGAGATGCAGAGGAACTCTGGTGAGCTCTTGCATTCGTTATCTGAAGAATTCCCCAAAGCATAGACTCTAAATAGCCAGAAAAGGAGGTTTGGCTACCAACAAAGGAGGATTGGCTACCAAGACAGGTGAGAGCCTATCAGAAGGAGTCTCTGTCGTCAACTGCTGGCACTGGCCACTCAGAGCAGTCCAGTGTGCCCCCAGCACCTCTAAATCCAAGATGGCAGAGGTCTGGGGCACACTGGAGGAGCTCTGGGCACCTCCCCTGGGAGGTGCAGGTCAGGGGAGTGGTCACTCCCCTTTCCTTTGTCCAGTTTCGCGCCAGAGCAGGGCTGGGGGATCCCTAAACCGGTGTAGACTGGCTTATGCAGAGATGGACAACATCTGTGCCCATCAAAGCATTTCCTGAGGCTGGGGGAGGCTACTCCTCCCCAGCCCTCACACCTATTTCCAAAGGGAGAGGGTGTTACACCCTCTCTCAGAGGAAGTCCTTTGTACTGCCTTCCTGGGCCAGGGCTGCCTGGACCCCAGGGGGGCAGAAACCTGTCTGAGGGTTTGGCAGCAGCAGCAGCTGCAGTGCAAACCCTGAAAAGGCAGTTTGGCAGTACCCAGGTTCTGTGCTAGAGACCCGGGGGATCATAGAATTGTCTCCCCAATACCAGAATGGTATTGGGGTGACAATTCCATGATCTTAGACATGTTACATGGCCATGATCAGAGTTACCATTGTGACGCTATATATAGGTAGTGACCTATATGTAGTGCACACGTGTTATGGTGTCCCTGCACTCACAAAGTCTGGGGAGAATTTGCCCTGAACAATGTGGGGGCATCTTGGCTAGTACCAGGGTGACCACACACTAAGTAACTTTGCACCCAACCTTCACTAAGTGAAGGTTAGACATATAGGTGACTTTTAAGTTACTTATGTGCAGTGGTAAATGGCTGTGAAATAATGTGGGCATTATTTCACTCAGGCTGCAGTGGCAGGCCTGTGTAAGAATTGTCAGAGCTCCCTATGGGTGGCAAAAGAAATGCTACAGCCGATAGGGATCTCCTGGAACCCCAATACCCTGGGTACCTCAGTACCATATACTAGGGAATTATATGGGTGTACCAGTATGCCAATGTGAATTGGTAAATTTAGTCACTACCCTGTTAGTGACAAATTTGGAAGTAAAGAGAGAGCATAACCACTGAGGTTCTGATTAGCAGAGCCTCAGTGAGACAGTTAGGCATCACACAGGGAACACATATAGGCCACAAACTTATGAGCACTGGGGTCCTGGCTAGCAGGGTCCCAGTGACACATAACAAACATACTGACAACATAGGGTTTTCACTATGAGCACTGGGCCCTGGCTAGCAGGATCCCAGTGAGACAGTGAAAACACCCTGACATATACTCACAAACAGGCCAAAAGTGGGGGTAACAAGGCTAGAAAGAGGCTACTTTCTCACACATGTGCTAAAATATGGCTAAATATATCCCAGTTGTCTGCCACACAATGAAATTATAAGAATATTTCCTGAGTGTTTTCTGCAATGTTCTTGGGGAAGGGTTCTCCCTCCAACAACCAAGGGAGAGTCCAATCTGAGACATTACTTTTTTTCTATTTTTGGTGAATTTCATGACGCCGAATAAGCCCTGCCTTGAAAATATTAAAATTTATGAATTAAGAGGAAAAAGCACTGTTTGTTTCTATTAAGTAAAACCCATTCCTGGTGCGAGAATCTTCCAAACTCTCCCAGATAAGCTTCTGCTCGCTAGCGAAGTGACACTGGAGTAATGCTTTAAAGTAGACAGAATTAATCTCGCGCCCACTCCCTTGTGGAATACAATTTTACCACTTCATTGTTCTACGTAAGCGCTACTGAAGAAATATATCGGCCACACTTTAATCATTTACATAGAAGGGTTTATTCTATCCACCATCAACGTTTATCACTTGTATGTAATGATTAACAGTAACAAATGAATGGTGTCATGAAAAATTAGTTTTTGCCAACGTAAAGCACGCCAGCGGGAGATTCCTGGCCGGTGCTTATCAGAAAATGAACAGTTAATGAAAGTATTGTTGATATGATGAAGAATTAAAAAATGTCTTGCTATTGCGTCAAGAATTTTAGATTCTATTAACGACACGGAGGCGAGGATTATGCTTTCTCTTTCATTTACTGACAACACAGCAGCCAATGAAAACATTTACCTACAAATCCCATGAACACTGAGTCATCCAATCATGGCTCTTCACTGCTAATATAAATAGCATAAACACTACACTCCTTCTTCTTTCTTTGCAAAGACCAATAAAATTAAGAGTCAATAAAGAACTTGCAGAACACTGGTCCTCTGAAGGCTCTCCTGAAATGTGGAAAACCTCCCAACTTCTCCTTCCGGTTACCTCAACCAAGAACAGAACGTCCACTTGATATAACAACATAACCTAAGAATTCAAGAAGCAGTGTTATTCGCCCCTGCAGAAGAAGACAAGCAAAAACTAATATCTACACATAAACATCGGGTGGGTCTTTCATTAATTATTAACATTCATATTCTATAAATAACAGACATACTATACAAAGCATGTATAGCATATATTTACAACGGGTGGGATAATCCTCGCCTCCGTGTCCTTAATAGAATCTAAAATTCTTGACGCGATAGCTAGAACATTTTTAATTCTATGGCAGGACCGCAGGCTTCAGATTATTCTAGTTTAACCCCTTCTGTGCCGAGGACGTAGTGGTTACGTCCTTCGGCACAGTGCTGCTGTGCTGAGGACGTAACCACTACGTCCTCGGCACACAGCCCAGAGTGAGCGCTCTCGCTCCCTCTGTGTGCTTCCCCCCACCCCCCAAAGTCAGGGATGGAAGGGGAAGCCCTTCCCCTTCCACCCCCGACCTCCCCACCCCCTCATAATGACGTCAGCACGCGATTGCGCGCTGACTTCATTATGGGGATATCGCTGCACAGGAAGCCATTTGCTTCCTGTGCGGCGTGGAGTGAAGAGGTGAGTTCCTCTTCCCGGTGGGTGGGGGGTTTGGGCTAAAGAGGCACCGGGGGAAAGGAAAGGCTTTTCCTTTCCCCCGGTGTCTCTTTGAGCATTCCTGCTGCCCGATCGCAATGCAGGAATGCCCACTAGACACCAGGGATTTTATTTTGTTTGTATTTATTTTACTCTGTGGCACGTGGGGAGCGGCCCCTTGGGCAAGGGTCGATCCCCTTTGGGGGGCAATCATTTACGGTCATTTCTGCCCCCCTTGGGGGCAGATTGGCTACTTTTTAGCCAGATCTGCCCCCAAGGGGGGCAGAAAACACTAGATCACCAGGGTTTTTTATTATTATGTGTATTTATGTGGGGGGGGTGCACCCTTGGGCAAGGGGCGCCCCCCCAAGGGGGCAGAGAACTGTTGGCCTTTTCTGCCCCCCTTGGGGGCAGATCGGCCTATTTTTTTTAGGTCCATCTGCCCCCAAGGGGGGCAGAAGCCACTTAGGCACCAGGGATTGTGTGTGTAGTGGATGGGGGGGCGCCCCCTTGGGCAAGAGTCGCTCCCCTTTGGGGGGCATGTCTTTTAGGGCCATTTCTGCCCCCCTTGAGGGCAGATCAGCCTATTTTTTTTAGGCTGATCTGCCCCAAGGGGGACAGAAACCACTAGAACGCCAGGGATTTTTTTATGTGTTTATTTTTGTGGGGGGGCGTCCCCTTGGGCACGGGGCATTGACCTGTTGGCCATTTCTGCCCCCCCAAGGGGGGCAGAAGCCACTTAGACACCGGGGATAGTGTGTGTGTGTGTGTGTTAGTGGTTGGGGGGGGCCTTGGGCAAGGGTCGCCCCCCACTTTGGGGGCACATGTACCCAGGCCATTTCTGCACCCCTTGGAGACAGATCAGCCTATTATTTTTATGCTGATCTGCCCCCAAGGGGGGCAGAAACCACTAGAACGCCAGGGATTATTTTTATTTGTTTATTTTTGTGGGGGGGGCGTCCCTTTGGTCACGGGGCGCCCCCCCAAGGGGAGCATTGACCTGTTGGCCATTTCTGCACCCCCTGGGGGCAGATGGGCCTATTTTATTAGGCCCACCTGCCCCCAAGGGGGGCAGAAGCCACTTAGACACCAGGGATAGTGTGTGTGTGTGTGTGTGTGTTAGTGGATGGGGGGGGCCTTGGGCAAGGGTCGCCCCCCACTTTGGGGGCACATGTACCCAGGCGATTTCTGCACCCCTTGGAGACAGATCAGCCTATTATTTTTAGGCTGATCTGCCCCCCAAGGGGGCAGAAACCACTAGAACGCCAGGGATTTTTTTTATTTGTTTATTTTTGTGGGGGGGGCATCCCCTTGGTCACGGGGTGCCCCCCCAAGGGGGGCATTGACCTGTTGGCCATTTCTACACCCCCAGGGGGCAGATGGGCCTATTTTTTTTAGGCCCACCTGCCCCCAAGGGGGGCAGAAGCCACTTAGACACCAGGGATAGTGTGTGTGTGTGTGTGTGTGTGTGTGTGTTAGTGGTTTGCGGGGCCTTGGGCAAGGGTCGGTCTCCATGGGGACACACTACTAAAGGTATTTTCTGGCTTCCTTGGGGCAGACAGGCCTATTTTTTTAGTAGGCCCATCTGCCCCTATGGCAGAATCCACTTTGGCACCAATTTCTAAATGTTTGATGGTGGGGTGTTTGTCAACTGTAGAAGTCTTTGCATTTGTGATAAAAAATGTTTTCCTCCTTTTCGTTCTAGTTCAAAGCTTTTGCTTTATTTGCTGTGGCTTCTTGCGGTTTTGGCGGTGGTTGACCTGCAGTTTGCACAGTTGCATGTTTTAGGTAAGTAAAAACAATTTACTCCAAAGGAGTATTGTTGCCATGCATGAATGACATGTTTGTAGGGGGTGTACTAAATGCAGGATTGTTTGTGAAATTGTCCTTAGGTTTGTGCACAATGATATTTGTTTTGTCTTATTTCTAATTTGCCTTTCTTTCTTTATTTTTAGTGGGATATCATTGGTGATTGCTGTGTAGTTGCTGGTGAATCAAGCTTTTTCAGGCAAGTGAGCGGTATAGTTTTTGAGTTTATAACTCTTACTAACAAAGCTACACTTTGTTACTTTTCTTACACAGTGCTGGTTGTTGGTGGTGAATTTGTCCAGTTAATTTTAGCAGGAGAGATCATGGCTAGCCGCAGGATGACCGCTCAGCAGGTGGTTGGTATGCTTTTTGAGTCACAGTCTGATCATGACTCTGAGACGGACTCTGCATCTGAGGCAGAGGAGGAAGTCAGAGATTCTGGCAGTGATGTTTCTGTTGGAGGGGAATCTTCTGATGATGAAGCAACACTCAGTGCAGATGAAGGGCCTGTTTTAGAGGAGGACATTGATGTGCCAATAGTGCAGCAACCTGGGGCTGAAAGGTTTCCTGTTATAAGACCTGATGTCTGGGTTGCCCCAAACATGGAGCAGCCTGAGTTGCCTGCCTTTACTGGTCTCCCGGGGTGTAATGCCAATACAGAGAACTTTATGCCTATCAATTTCTTTGAGTTATTCATGGATGATATGTTTTTGGAAGAGATTGTTGAGCAGACTAATTTGTATGCGGAGCAGCATTTGAGGGACAACGCTACTAGACTTAGGCCACACTCTAGAGCTGCCCAGTGGATTCCCACAAATTTGGAGGAGATAAAAAAGTTTTTGGGTTTGACTTTTTTGATGGGGTTGATAAGGAAGCCGTCACTGGCTTCTTATTGGTCTACTAGTCCCTTGATGGCAACAGCTATATTTCCAGCGACCATGAGTCGTAATCGGTATTTGCTTCTTCTTAGGATGCTGCATTTTGTTGACAATGCTTTAGCCTTGCCACGAGATCACCCAGATTCTGACCGTCTTTTTAAGATTAGGCCTGTCCTTGATCATTTTGTAGATCGGTTTTTGGAGGTCTATGTTCCAGGCAAAGAGTTAAGTGTGGATGAGTCTTTGGTCCTCTTCAAGGGTCGTTTGGTTTTTAGGCAGTACATTCCTAGCAAAAGGACACGATATGGAATTAAATTGTATATGCTGTCTGAAAGTAGGACAGGATATGTGTATAGTTTCCGTGTGTACACTGGTAGGGATTCCAATATTGACCCCCCTGGTTGTCCTCCCACTTTTGGAGTTACTGAGAAAATTGTGTGGGACCTTGGTAGACGACTGTTCAACAAAGGTCACCATTTGTATGTAGATAACTTCTACACTCGTGTGCAATTGTTCAAGGAATTGTTTAGAGTGGACACAGTTGCTTGTGGCACAATCCGTTCTAACCGGAAAGGCTATCCAAGGGAGCTTGTCTGTAAAAAACTTGAGAGGGGACAGTGCTGTGCCTTGCGGAACGAGGAGCTTCTAGCTTTGAAATTTTCAGACAAGAGGGATGTCTACATGCTAAGTACCATCCATGATGGGAGTACTTCCCCTGTGACTGTTTGGGGCCAGGTTGCTGAAGTGTGCAAACCTGTGTGCATTTTAGATTATAATAAGCACATGGGAGGTGTAGATAGAGTTGACCAGAGGTTGGAACCTTATACTGCTATTCGTAAGTCTTACGTTTGGTATAAGAAGTTAGCACTTCACCTCTTCCACTTAGCAACCTTCAATGCTTTTATTGTGTTTAGGGATAGGTCTCCAGAGTCAAAGATGGCATTTGTGAAATTTCAGGAGTCAGTGATAGAGAGCCTTATTGTGGTGGAACAGGCCAGAGTTCCTAGAGAAGCAGTGGTGGAGGATGTGGCTAGATTGAAAGATCGCCACTTTGCTGAGCACATTCCTCCCACACCCAAAAAAGACTTTCCAGCTAAGAAATGTAGAGTGTGTTTTCGAAGAGGTATCCGGAGGGAGACTCGAATGTACTGCCCAGATTGTCCTTCAAAGCCTGGGCTGTGTGTCGGTGCTTGTTTTAAGAATTACCACACCCAGAAGAATTTCTGGGAACAACCATGAGTGTAAACTCATGTCTGTTTTGTATTTTCATGTGTTTAGTTTCATGGTTAGCATTTCTGTCATGTTCTTAGTTAGAGCTTTTGTGTTTGTAGTTTTGTAATTCTTTCTACTTAGTTAGGGGTTCCTCTGTTTAAAAAAAAAAAAATATATGATGCCATTGTGTGTGGAGTGGGGCTTGGCTGAGAGTGTACATATTGACTTGCTGTTGGCTACTGCAACACACTGCCAGCCAAACACCAGTCCACACACTCTCATCAGCTGGTGTGATTGTTGTATCAGGCATGTGGGCGTATGTAAGTGATGGGCCCTTGAGTGGCGCTGTCTGTCGATGTGAGTGTTGTTATGTGCTGGGCCCGTGGCTGGCGGTGTGAATGGCCTTGTGTGTGTCATGTATGAAAGTTGTGTGAATGGACTGTAAAGCGGTTGGTGCCTTGTCGCGGCTTTACAGCTCACGAGCTGTGAGTCATTGGTTCAGTTTTTTGCCTTTCAGTTACTAACAGTGCATTTCATTTTTGTGAAAGCTCTTGTTAGTAAAATTTGATCCACTGAACCATCACTCACCCTCGTGCCAAATCCAACCAGTATGTGTGGTAAAAATGACAAAACCTGCTCCGCTGTAATCAGGCGTCGCAGCACACCTGTGACACGCTAGGTGCCTCAGGTGGGACCCCGATGATGAAGCATGCCACCAACTTGGTTGGTGGGTGAGGGGTCTTTTGCACATAACCTAAGTGTGTTTCTTTTCAAAATGTTAGTGTTTGGCACATCACGGACGTATGTGGGCACATCAAAACGATATATTACAAAACTACCTGTGTTTGGCGGGGAGAGGGCACCTATGTTTTTGGTCCTATGTGAGGCCTCCATCTAGGGAAACCTACCAAACCCAGACATTTTTTAAAACTAGACACCCAAAGGAGTCCAGGGAGGTGTGGCTTGCATGGATCCCCCAACATTTTCTTACCCAGACTCCTCTGTAAACCTCAAAATGTGCTTAAAAAAGGATATTTTCCTGACTTTTCTTCGTAGGATCACTACTCCAGCACAAAATTCCTACTCCCAGTGTTCCCCTCAGTCTCCCAAGTAAAATGACACCTCAATTATGTGGGTCCCCAAAGCAGAGTCAGTCTAAAGATGTATAAAAGAATATGTCCTTATAAACTCGCTGTGCTATCCCTTCTATCTCTACAAGTTTTGGGCCTTATTCTGTTGCAGGCACCTGGCCCACCCACACAAGTGAGGTATCATTTTTATCGGGAGACTTGGGGGAACGCTGGGTGGAAGGAAATTTGTGGCTCAATTCAGATTTCAGAACTTTCTGCCACAGAAATGTGAGGAACATGTGTTTTTTTAGCCAAATTTTGAGGTTTGCAAAGGATTCTGGGTAACAGAACCTGGTCTGAGCCACACAAGTCACCCCATCTTGGATTCCCCTAGGTCTCTAGTTTTCAGAAATGCACAGGTTTGGTAGGTTTCCCTAGGTGGCGGCTGAGCTACAGGCCAAAATCTACAGGTAGGCACTTTGCAAAAAACACCTCTGTTTTCCTTCACAAATTTGGATGTGTCCACGTTGCGCTTTGGGGCGTTTTCTGTCGCGGGCGCTAGGCCTACCCACACAAGTGAGGTATCATTTTTATCGGGAGACGTGGGGGAACGCTGGGTGGAAGGAAATTTGAGGCTCCTCTCAGATTCCAGAAATTTCTGCCACAGAAATGTGAGGAACATGTGTTTTTTTAGCCAAATTTTGAGGTTTGCAAAGGATTCTGGGTAACAGAACCTGGTCCGAGCCACACAAGTCACCCCATCTTGGATTCCCCTAGGTCTCTAGATTTCAGAAATGCACAGGTTTGGTAGGTTTCCCTAGGTGCTGGCTGAGCTAGAGGCCAAAATCTACAGATAGGCACTGTTTTTCAATGAAAAAATGTGATGTGTCCACGTTGTGTTTTGGGGCGTCTCCTGTCGCGGGCGCTAGGCCTACCCACACAAGTGAGGTATCATTTTTATCAGGAGATGTGGGGGGAACGCTGGGTGGAAGGAAATTTGTGGCTCCTCACAGATTCCAGAACTTTCTTCCACAGAAATGTGAGGAACATGTGTTTTTTTAGCCAAATTTTGAGGTTTGCAAAGGATTCAGGGTAACAGAACCTGGTCCGAGCCACACAAGTCACCCCATCTTGGATTCTCCTAGGTCTCTAGTTTTCAGAAATGCACAGGTGTGGTAGGTTTCCCTAGGTGGCAGGTGAGCTACAGGCCAAAATCTACAGGTAGGCACTTTGCAAAAAATACCTCTGGTTCCTTCACAAATTTGGATGTGTCCACGTTGCGCTTTGGGGCGTTTTCTGTCGCAGGCGCTAGGCCTACCCACACAAGTGAGGTATCATTTTTATCGGGAGACGTGGGGGAACGCTGGGTGGAAGGGAATTTGTGGCTCCGCCCAGATTCCAGAACTTTCTGCCACAGAAATGTGAGGAACATGTGTTTTTTTAGCCAAATTTTGAGGTTTGTAAATGATTCTGGGTAACAGAACCTGGTCCGAGCCACACAATTCACCCCATCTTCGATTCCCCTAGGTCTCTAGTTTTCAGAAATGCACAGGTTTGGTAGGTTTCCCTAGGTGGCGGCTGAGCTACAGGCCAAAATCTACAGGTAGGCACTTTGCAAAAAACACCTCTGTTTTCCTTCAAAAATTTGGCTGTGTCCACGTTGCGCTTTGGGGCGTTTCCTGTCGCGGACGCTAGGCTTACCCACACAAGTGAGGTATCATTTTTATCGGGAGACGTGGGGGAACGCTGGGTGGAAGGAAATTTGTGGCTCCTCTCAGATTCCAGAACTTTCTGCCACATAAATGTGAGGAACATGTGTTTTTTTGCCAAATTTTGAGGTTTGCAAAGGATTCTGGGTAACAGAACCTGGTCTGAGCCACACAAGTCACCCCATCTTGGATTCCCCTAGGTCTCTAGTTTTCAGAAATGCATAGGTTTGGTAGGTTTCCCTAGGTGCTGGCTGAGCTAGAGGCCAAAATCTACAGGTAGGCACTGTTTTTCAATGAAAAAATGTGATGTGTCCACGTTGTGTTTTGGGGCGTCTCCTGTCGCGGGCGCTAGGCCTACCCACACAAGTGAGGTATCATTTTTATCAGGAGATGTGGGGGGAACGCTGGGTGGAAGGAAATTCGTGGCTCCTCACAGATTCCAGAACTTTCTTCCACAGAAATGTGAGGAACATGTGTTTTTTTAGCCAAATTTTGAGGTTTGCAAAGGATTCAGGGTAACAGAACCTGGTCCGAGCCACACAAGTCACCCCATCTTGGATTCTCCTAGGTCTCTCGTTTTCAGAAATGCACAGGTGTGGTAGGTTTCCCTAGGTGGCAGGTGAGCTACAGGCCAAAATCTACAGGTAGGCACTTTGCAAAAAATACCTCTGTTTTCCTTCACAAATTTGGATGTGTCCACGTTGCGCTTTGGGGCGTTTTCTGTCGCAGGCGCTAGGCCTACCCACACAAGTGAGGTATCATTTTTATCGGGAGACGTGGGGGAACGCTGGGTGGAAGGGAATTTGTGGCTCCTCCCAGATTCCAGAACTTTCTGCCACAGAAATGTGAGGAACATGTGTTTTTTTAGCCAAATTTTGAGGTTTGCAAATGATTCTGGGTAACAGAACCTGGTCCGAGCCACACAATTCACCCCATCTTCGATTCCCCTAGGTCTCTAGTTTTCAAAAATGCACAGGTTTGGTAGGTTTCCCTAGGTGGCGGCTGAACTACAGGCCAAAATCTACAGGAAGGCACTTTGCAAAAAACACCTCTGTTTTCCTTCAAAAATTTGGCTGTGTCCACGTTGCGCTTTGGGGCGTTTCCTGTCGCGGACGCTAGGCTTACCCACACAATGAGGTATCATTTTTATCGGGAGACGTGGGGGAACGCTGGGTGGAAGGAAATTTGTGGCTCCTCTCAGATTCCAGAACTTTCTGCCACATAAATGTGAGGAACATGTGTTTTTTTAGCCAAATTTTGAGGTTTGCAAAGGATTCTGGGTAACAGAACTTGGACCGAGCCACACAAGTCACCCCATCCTGGATTCCCCTAGGTCTCTAGTTCTCAGAAATGCACAGGTTTGGTAGGTTTCCCTAGGTGGCGGCTGAGCTACAGGCCAAAATCTACAGGTAGGCACTTTGCAAAAAACACCTCTGTTTTCCTTCAAAGATTTGGCTGTGTCCACGTTGCGCTTTGGGGCGTTTCCTGTAGCGGGCACTAGGCCTACCCACACAAGAGAGGTATCATTTTTATCGGGAGACGTGGGGGAACGCTGGGTGGAAGGAAATTTGTGGCTCCTCTCAGATTCCAGAACTTTCTGCCACAGAAATGTGAGGAACATGTGTTTTTTTAGCCAAATTTTGAGGTTTGCAAAGGATTCTGGGTAAGAGAACCTGGTCCGAGCCACACAAGTCACCCCATCTTGGATTCCCCTAGGTCTCTAGTTTTCAGAAATGCACAGGTTTGGTAGGTTTCCCTAGGTGGCGGCTGAGCTACAGGCCAAAATCTACAGGTAGGCACTTTGCAAAAAACAGCTCTGTTTTCCTTCAAAAATTTGGCTGTGTCCACGTTGCGCTTTGGGGCATTTCCTGTCGAGGGCGCTAGGCCTACCCACACAAGTGAGGTATCATTTTTATCGGGAGACGTGGGGGAACGCTGGGTGGAAGGAAATTTGTGGCTCCTCTCAGATTCCAGAACTTTCTGCCACAGAAATGTGAGGAACATGTGTTTTCTTAGCCAAATTTTGAGGTTTGCAAAGGATTGTGGGTAACAGAACCTGGTCCAAGCCACACAAGTCACCCCATCTTGGATTCCCCTAGGTCTCTAGTTTTCAGAAATGCACAGGTTTGGTAGGTTTCCCTAGGTGGCGGCTGAGCTACAGGCCAAAATCTACAGGTAGGCACTTTGCAAAAAACAGCTCTGTTTTCCTTCAAAAATTTGGCTGTGTCCACGTTGCGCTTTGGGGCATTTCCTGTCGAGGGCGCTAGGCCTACCCACACAAGTGAGGTATCATTTTTATCGGGAGACGTGGGGGAACGCTGGGTGGAAGGAAATTTGTGGCTCCTCTCAGATTCCAGAACTTTCTGCCACAGAAATGTGAGGAACATTTGTTTTCTTAGCCAAATTTTGAGGTTTGCAAAGGATTGTGGGTAACAGAACCTGGTCCAAGCCACACAAGTCACCCCATCTTGGATTCCCCTAGGTCTCTAGTTTTCAGAAATGCACAGGTTTGGTAGGTTTCCCTAGGTGGCGGCTGAGCTACAGGCCAAAATCTACAGGTAGGCACTTTGCAAAAAACACCTCTGTTTTCCTTCCAAAATTTGGCTGTGTCCACGTTGCGCTTTGGGGCGTTTCCTGTCGCGGGCGCTAGGCCTACCCACACAAGTGAGGTATCATTTTTATCGGGAGACGTGGGGGAACGCTGGGTTGAAGGAAATTTGTGGTTCCTCTCAGATTCCAGAACTTTCTGCCACATAAATGTGAGGAACATGTGTTTTTTTAGCCAAATTTTGAGGTTTGCAAAGGATTCTGGGTAACAGAACCTGGTCCGAACCACACAAGTCACCCCATCTTGGATTCCCCTAGGTCTTTAGTTTTCAGAAATGCACAGGTTTGGTAGGTTTCCCTAGGTGCTGGCTGAGCTAGAGGCCAAAATCTACAGGTAGGCACTGTTTTTCAATGAAAAAATGTGATGTGTCCACGTTGTGTTTTGGGGCGTCTCCTGTTGCGGGCGCTAGACCTACCCACACAAGTGAGGTATCATCTTTATCAGGAGATGTGGGGGAACGCTGGGTGGAAGGAAATTTGTGGCTCCTCACAGATTCCAGAACTTTCTGCCACAGAAATGTGAGGAACATGTGTTTTTTTAGGCAAATTTTGAGGTTTGCAAAGGATTCAGGGTAACAGAACCTGGTCCGAGCCACACAAGTCACCTTATCTTGGATTCTCCTAGGTCTCTAGTTTTCAGAAATGCACAGGTTTGGTAGGTTTCTCTAGGTGGCGGCTGAGCTACAGGCCAAAATCTACAGGTAAGCACTTTGCAAAAAATACCTCTGTTTTCCTTCACAAATTTGGATGTGTCCACGTTGCACTTTGGGGCGTTTTCTGTCGCGGGAGCTAGGCCTACCCACACAAGTGAGGTATCATTTTTATCGGGAGACGGGGGGGAACGCTGGGTGGAAGGAAATTTGTGGCTCCTCCCAGATTCCAGAACTTTCTGCCACAGAAATGTGAGGAACATGTGTTTTTTTAGCCAAATTTTGAGGTTTGCAAAGGATTCTGGGTAACAGAACCTGGTCCGAGCCACACAATTCACCCCATCTTCGATTCCCCTAGGTCTCTAGTTTTCAGAAATGCACAGGTTTGGTAGGTTTCAATAGTTGGCGGCTGAGCTACAGGCCAAAATCTACAGGTAGGCACTTTGCAAAAAATACCTCTGTTTTCCTTCAAAAATTTGGCTGTGTCCACGTTGCGCTTTGGGGCGTTTCCTGTCGCGGGCGCTAGGCCTACCCACACAAGTGAGGTATCATTTTTATCGGGAGACGTGGGGGAACGCTGGGTGGAAGGAAATTTGTGGCTCCTCTCAGATTCCAGAACTTTCTGCCACAGAAATGTGAGGAACATGTGTTTTTTTAGCCAAATTTTGAGGTTTGCAAAGGATTCTGGGTAACAGAACCTGGTCCGAGCCACAGAAGTCACCCCATCTTGCATTCCCCTAGGTCTCTAGTTTTCAGAAATGCACAGGTTTGGTAGGTTTCCCTAGGTGGCGGCTGAGCTACAGGCCAAAATCTACAGGTAGGCACTTTGCAAAAAACACCTCTGTTTTCCTTCCAAAATTTGGCTGTGTCCACGTTGCGCTTTGGGGCGTTTCCTGTCGCGGGCGCTAGGCCTACCCACACAAGTGAGGTATCATTTTTATCGGGAGACGTGGGGGAACGCTGGGTGGAAGGAAATTTGTGGCTCCTCTCAGATTCCAGAACTTTCTCCCACAGAAATGTGAGGAACATGTGTTTTTTTAGCCAAATTTTGAGGTTTGCAAAGGATTCTGGGTAACAGAATCTGGTCCGAGCCACACAAGTCACCCCATCTTGGATTCCCCTAGGTCTCTAGTTTTCAGAAATGCAAAGGTTTGGTAGGTTTCCCCAAGTGGCAACTGAGCTACAGGCCAAAATCTACAGGTAGGCACTTTGCAAAAAACATCTCTGTTTTCCTTCAAAAATTTGGCTGTGTCCACGTTGCGCTTTGGGGCGTTTCCTGTCGCGGACACTAGGCCTACCCACACAAGTGAGGTATCATTTTTATCGGGAGACGTGGGGGAACGCTGGGTGGAAGGAAATTTGTGGCTCCTCTCAGATTCCAGAACTTTCTGCCACAGAAATGTGAGGAACATGTGTTTTTTTAGCCAAATTTTGAGGTTTGCAAAGGATTCTGGGTAAGAGAACCTGGTCCGAGCCACACAAGTCACCCCATCTTGGATTCCCCTAGGTCTCTAGTTTTCAGAAATGCACAGGTTTGGTAGGTTTCCATAGGTGGCGGCTGAGCTACAGGCCAAAATCTACAGGTAGGCACTTTGCAAAAAACACCTCTGTTTTCCTTCCAAAATTTGGCTGTGTCCACGTTGTGCTTTGGGGCGTTTCCTGACGCGGGCGCTAGGCCTACCCACACAAGTGAGGTATCATTTTTATCGGGAGACGTGGGGGAACGCTGAATGGAAGAAAATTTGTGGCTCCTTTCAGATTCCTGAACTTTCTGCCACAGAAATGTGAGGAACATGTGTTTTTTTAGCCAAATTTTGAGGTTTGCAAAGGATTCTGGGTAAGAGAACCTGGTCCGATCCACACAAGTCACCCCATCTTGGATTCCCCTAGGTCTCTAGTTTTCAGAAATGCACAGGTTTGGTAGGTTTCCCTAGGTGGCGGCTGAGCTACAGGCCAAAATCTACAGAAAGGCACTTTGCAAAAAACACCTCTGTTTTCCTTCCAAAATTTGGCTGTGTCCACGTTGCGATTTGGGGCGTTTCCTGTCGCGGGCGCTAGGCCTACCCACACAAGTGAGGTATCATTTTTATCGGGAGACGTGGGGGAACGCTGGGTGGAAGGAAATTTGTGGCTTCTCTCAGATTCCAGAACTTTCTCAAACAGAAATGTGAGGAACATGTGTTTTTTTAGCCAAATTTTGAGGTTTGCAAAGGATTCTGGGTAAGAGAACCTGGTCCGATCCACACAAGTCACCCCATCTTGGATTCCCCTAGGTCTCTAGTTTTCAGAAATGCACAGGTTTGGTAGGTTTCCCTAGGTGGCGGCTGAGCTACAGGCCAAAATCTACAGAAAGGCACTTTGCAAAAAACACCTCTGTTTTCCTTCCAAAATTTGGCTGTGTCCACGTTGCGATTTGGGGCGTTTCCTGTCGCGGGCGCTAGGCCTACCCACACAAGTGAGGTATCATTTTTATCGGGAGACGTGGGGGAACGCTGGGTGGAAGGAAATTTGTGGCTCCTCTCAGATTCCAGAACTTTCTGCCACAGAAATGTGAGGAACATGTGTTTTCTTAGCCAAATTTTGAGGTTTGCAAAGGATTGTGGGTAACAGAACCTGGTCCAAGCCACACAAGTCACCCCATCTTGGATTCCCCTAGGTCTCTAGTTTTCAGAAATGCACAGGTTTGGTAGGTTTCCCTAGGTGGCGGCTGAGCTACAGGCCAAAATCTACAGGTAGGCACTTTGCAAAAAACACCTCTGTTTTCCTTCCAAAATTTGGCTGTGTCCACGTTGCGCTTTGGGGCGTTTCCTGTCGCGGGCGCTAGGCCTACCCACACAAGTGAGGTATCATTTTTATCGGGAGACGTGGGGGAACGCTGGGTTGAAGGAAATTTGTGGTTCCTCTCAGATTCCAGAACTTTCTGCCACATAAATGTGAGGAACATGTGTTTTTTTAGCCAAATTTTGAGGTTTGCAAAGGATTCTGGGTAACAGAACCTGGTCCGAACCACACAAGTCACCCCATCTTGGATTCCCCTAGGTCTTTAGTTTTCAGAAATGCACAGGTTTGGTAGGTTTCCCTAGGTGCTGGCTGAGCTAGAGGCCAAAATCTACAGGTAGGCACTGTTTTTCAATGAAAAAATGTGATGTGTCCACGTTGTGTTTTGGGGCGTCTCCTGTCGCGGGCGCTAGACCTACCCACACAAGTGAGGTATCATTTTTATCAGGAGATGTGGGGGAACGCTGGGTGGAAGGAAATTTGTGGCTCCTCACAGATTCCAGAACTTTCTGCCACAGAAATGTGAGGAACATGTGTTTTTTTAGGCAAATTTTGAGGTTTGCAAAGGATTCAGGGTAACAGAACCTGGTCCGAGCCACACAAGTCACCTTATCTTGGATTCTCCTAGGTCTCTAGTTTTCAGAAATGCACAGGTTTGGTAGGTTTCTCTAGGTGGCGGCTGAGCTACAGGCCAAAATCTACAGGTAGGCACTTTGCAAAAAATACCTCTGTTTTCCTTCACAAATTTGGATGTGTCCACGTTGCACTTTGGGGCGTTTTCTGTCGCGGGAGCTAGGCCTACCCACACAAGTGAGGTATCATTTTTATCGGGAGACGGGGGGGAACGCTGGGTGGAAGGAAATTTGTGGCTCCTCCCAGATTCCAGAACTTTCTGCCACAGAAATGTGAGGAACATGTGTTTTTTTAGCCAAATTTTGAGGTTTGCAAAGGATTCTGGGTAACAGAACCTGGTCCGAGCCACACAATTCACCCCATCTTCGATTCCCCTAGGTCTCTAGTTTTCAGAAATGCACAGGTTTGGTAGGTTTCAATAGTTGGCGGCTGAGCTACAGGCCAAAATCTACAGGTAGGCACTTTGCAAAAAATACCTCTGTTTTCCTTCAAAAATTTGGCTGTGTCCACGTTGCGCTTTGGGGCGTTTCCTGTCGCGGGCGCTAGGCCTACCCACACAAGTGAGGTATCATTTTTATCGGGAGACGTGGGGGAACGCTGGGTGGAAGGAAAATTTGTGGCTCCTCTCAGATTCCAGAACTTTCTGCCACAGAAATGTGAGGAACATGTGTTTTTTTAGCCAAATTTTAGGTTTGCAAAGGATTCTGGGTAACAGAATCTAGTCCGAGCCACACAAGTCACCCCATCTTGGATTCCCCTAGGTCTCTAGTTTTCAGAAATACACAGGTTTGGTAGGTTTCCCTAGGTGGCGGCTGAGCTACAGGCCAAAATCTACAGGTAGGCACTTTGCAAAAAACACCTCTGTTTTCCTTCAAAAATTTGGCTGTGTCCACGTTGCGCTTTGGGGCGTTTCCTGTCGATGACGCTAGGCTTACCCACACAAGTGAGGTATCATTTTTATCGGGAGACGTGGGGGAACGCTGGGTGGAAGGAAATTTGTGGCTCCTCTCAGATTCCAGAACTTTCTGCCACATAAATGTGAGGAACATGTGTTTTTTTAGCCAAATTTTGAGGTTTGCAAAGGATTCTGGGTAACAGAACCTGGTCCGAGCCACACAAGTCACCCCATCCAGGATTCCCCTAGGTCTCTAGTTTTCAGAAATGCACAGGTTTGGTAGGTTTCCCTAGGTGGCGGCTGAGCTACAGGCCAAAATGTACAGGTAGGCACTTTGCAAAAAACACCTCTGTTTTCCTTCAAAAATTTGGCTGTGTCCACGTTGCGCTTTGGGGCGTTTCCTGTCGCGGGCGCTAGGCCTACCCACACAAGTGAGGTATCATTTTTATCGGGAGACGTGGCGGAACGCTGGGTGGAAGGAAATTTGTGGCTCCTCTCAGATTCCAGAACTTTCTGCCACAGAAATGTGAGGAACATGTGTTTTTTTAGCCAAATTTTGAGGTTTGCAAAGGATTCTGGGTAAGAGAACCTGGTCCGAGCCACACAAGTCACCCCATCTTGGATTCCCCTAGGTCTCTAGTTTTCAGAAATGCACAGGTTTGGTAGGTTTCCATAGGTGGCGGCTGAGCTACAGGCCAAAATCTACA
The DNA here is from genome assembly GCF_031143425.1 of Pleurodeles waltl. NCBI lineage: Eukaryota > Metazoa > Chordata > Amphibia > Caudata > Salamandridae > Pleurodeles > Pleurodeles waltl. The sequence goes on from NC_090436.1 coordinate 37,873,623, forward strand.
GGTAGGCACTTTGCAAAAAACACCTCTGTTTTCCTTCCAAAATTTGGCTGTGCCCACGTTGTGCTTTGGGGCGTTTCCTGACGCGGGCGCTAGGCCTACCCACACAAGTGAGGTATCATTTTTATCGGGAGACGTGGGGGAACGCTGGGTGGAAGGAAATTTGTGGCTCCTTTCAGATTCCAGAACTTTCTGCCACAGAAATGTGAGGAACATGTGTTTTTTTTGCCAAATTTTGAGGTTTGCAAAGGATTCTGGGTAACAGAACCTGGTCCGAGCCACACAAGTCACCCCATCTTGGATTCCCCTAGGTCTCTAGTTTTCAGAAATGCACAGGTTTGGTAGGTTTCCCTAGGTGGCGGCTGAGCTACAGGCCAAAATCTACAGGTAGGCACTTTGCAAAAAACACCTCTGTTTTCCTTCCAAAATTTGGCTGTGTCCACGTTGCGCTTTGGGGCGTTTCCTGTCGCGGGCGCTAGGCCTACCCACACAAGTGAGGTATCATTTTTATCGGGAGATGTGGGGGAACGCTGGGTGGAAGGAAATTTGTGGCTCCTCTCAGATTCCAGAACTTTCTGCCACAGAAATGTGAGGAACATGAGTTTTTTTAGCCAAATTTTGAGGTTTGCAAAGGATTCTGGGTAAGAGAACCTGGTCCGATCCACACAAGTTCACCCCATCTTGGATTCCCCTAGGTCTCTAGTTTTCAGAAATGCACAGGTTTGGTAGGTTTCCCTAGGTGGCGGCTGAGCTACAGGCCAAAATCTACAGAAAGGCACTTTGCAAAAAACACCTCTGTTTTCCTTCCAAAATTTGGCTGTGTCCACGTTGCGATTTGGGGCGTTTCCTGTCGCGGGCGCTAGGCCTACCCACACAAGTGAGGTATCATTTTTATCGGGAGACGTGGGGGAACGCTGGGTGGAAGGAAATTTGTGGCTCCTCTCAGATTCCAGAACTTTCTCCCACAGAAATGTGAGGAACATGTGTTTTTTTAGCCAAATTTTGAGGTTTGCAAAGGATTCTGGGTAACAGAACCTGGTCCGAGCCACACAAGTCACCCCATCCAGGATTCCCCTAGGTCTCTAGTTTTCAGAAATGCACAGGTTTGGTAGGTTTCCCTAGGTGGCGGCTGAGCTACAGGCCAAAATGTACAGGTAGGCACTTTGCAAAAAACACCTCTGTTTTCCTTAAAAAATTTGGCTGTGTCCACGTTGCGCTTTGGGGCGTTTCCTGTCGCGGGCGCTAGGCCTACCCACACAAGTGAGGTATCATTTTTATCGGGAGACGTGGGGGAACGCTGGGTGGAAGGAAATTTGTGGCTCCTCTCAGATTCCAGAACTTTCTGCCACAGAAATGTGAGGAACATGTGTTTTTTTAGCCAAATTTTGAGGTTTGTAAAGGATTCTGGGGAAGAGAACCTGGTCCGAGCCACACAAGTCACCCCATCTTGGATTCCCCAAGGTCTCTAGTTTTCAGAAATGCACAGGTTTGGTAGGTTTCCATAGGTGGCGGCTGAGCTACAGGCCAAAATCTACAGGTAGGCACTTTGCAAAAAACACCTCTGTTTTCCTTCCAAAATTTGGCTGTGTCCACGTTGTGCTTTGGGGCGTTTCCTGACGCGTGCGCTAGGCCTACCCACACAAGTGAGGTATCATTTTTATTGGGAGACGTGGGGGAACGCTGGGTGGAAGGAAATTTGTGGCTACTTTCAGATTCCAGAACTTTCTGCCACAGAAATGTGAGGAACATGTGTTTTTTTAGCCAAATTTTGAGGTTTGCAAAGGATTCTGGGTAACAGAACCTGGTCCGAGCCACACAAGTCACCCCATCTTGGATTCCCCTAGGTCTCTAGTTTTCAGAAATGCACAGGTTTGGTAGGTTTCCATAGGTGGCGGCTGAGCTACAGGCCAAAATCTACAGGTAGGCACTTTGCAAAAAACACCTCTGTTTTCCTTCCAAAATTTGGCTGTGTCCACGTTGTGCTTTGGGGCGTTTCCTGACGCGTGCGCTAGGCCTACCCACACAAGTGAGGTATCATTTTTATCGGGAGACGTGGGGGAACGCTGGGTGGAAGGAAATTTGTGTCTCCTTTCAGATTCCAGAACTTTCTGCCACAGAAATGTGAGGAACATGTGTTTTTTTAGCCAAATTTTGAGGTTTGCAAAGGATTCTGGGTAACAGAACCTGGTCCGAGCCACACAAGTCACCCCATCTTGGATTCCCCTAGGTCTCTAGTTTTCAGAAATGCACAGGTTTGGTAGGTTTCCCTAGGTGGCGGCTGAGCTACAGGCCAAAATCTACAGGTAGGCACTTTGCAAAAAACACCTCTGTTTTCCTTCCAAAATTTGGCTGTGTCCACGTTGCGTTTTGGGGCGTTTCCTGTCGCGGGCGCTAGGCCTACCCACACAAGTGAGGTATCATTTTTATCGGGAGACGTGGGGGAACGCTGGGTGGAAGGAAATTTGTGGCTCCTCTCAGATTCCAGAACTTTCTCCCACAGAAATGTGAGGAACATGTGTTTTTTTAGCCAAATTTTGAGGTTTGCAAAGGATTCTGGGTAAGAGAACCTGGTCCGAGCCACACAAGTCACCCCATCTTGGATTCCCCTAGGTCTCTAGTTTTCAGAAATGCACAGGTTTGGTAGGTTTCCCTAGGTGGCAACTGAGCTACAGGCCAAAATCTACAGGTAGGCACTTTGCAAAAAACATCTCTGTTTTCCTTCAAAAATTTGGCTGTGTCCACGTTGCGCTTTGGGGCGTTTCCTGTCGCGGGCGCTAGGCCTACCCACACAAGTGAGGTATCATTTTTATCGGGAGACGTGGGGGAACGCTGGGTGGAAGGAAATTTGTGGCTCCTCTCAGATTCCAGAACTTTCTCCCACAGAAATGTGAGGAACATGTGTTTTTTTAGCCAAATTTTGAGGTTTGCAAAGGATTCTGGGTAAGAGAACCTGGTCCGAGCCACACAAGTCACCCCATCTTGGATTCCCCTAGGTCTCTAGTTTTCAGAAATGCACAGGTTTGGTAGGTTTCCCTAGGTGGCAACTGAGCTACAGGCCAAAATCTACAGGTAGGCACTTTGCAAAAAACATCTCTGTTTTCCTTCAAAAATTTGGCTGTGTCCACGTTGCGCTTTGGGGCGTTTCCTGTCGCGGGCGCTAGGCCTACCCACACAAGTGAGGTATCATTTTTATCGGGAGACGTGGGGGAACGCTGGGTGGAAGGAAATTTGTGGCTCCTCTCAGATTCCAGAACTTTCTCCCACAGAAATGTGAGGAACATGTGTTTTTTTAGCCAAATTTTGAGGTTTGCAAAGGATTCTGGGTAACAGAATCTGGTCCGAGCCACACAAGTCACCCCATCCAGGATTCCCCTAGGTCTCTAGTTTTCAGAAATGCACAGGTTTGGTAGGTTTCCCTAGGTGGCGGCTGAGCTACAGGCCAAAATGTACAGGTAGGCACTTTGCAAAAAACACCTCTGTTTTCCTTCAAAAATTTGGCTGTGTCCACGTTGCGCTTTGGGGCGTTTCCTGTCGCGGGCGCTAGGCCTACCCACACAAGTGAGGTATCATTTTTATCGGGAGACGTGGCGGAACGCTGGGTGGAAGGAAATTTGTGGCTCCTCTCAGATTCCAGAACTTTCTGCCACAGAAATGTGAGGAACATGTGTTTTTTTAGCCAAATTTTGAGGTTTGCAAAGGATTCTGGGTAAGAGAACCTGGTCCGAGCCACACAAGTCACCCCATCTTGGATTCCCCTAGGTCTCTAGTTTTCAGAAATGCACAGGTTTGGTAGGTTTCCATAGGTGGCGGCTGAGCTACAGGCCAAAATCTACAGGTAGGCACTTTGCAAAAAACACCTCTGTTTTCCTTCCAAAATTTGGCTGTGTCCACGTTGTGCTTTGGGGCGTTTCCTGACGCGGGCGCTAGGCCTACCCACACAAGTGAGGTATCATTTTTATCGGGAGACGTGGGGGAACGCTGGGTGGAAGGAAATTTGTGGCTCCTTTCAGATTCCAGAACTTTCTGCCACAGAAATGTGAGGAACATGTGTTTTTTTAGCCAAATTTTGAGGTTTGCAAAGGATTCTGGGTAACAGAACCTGGTCCGAGCCACACAAGTCACCCCATCTTGGATTCCCCTAGGTCTCTAGTTTTCAGAAATGCACAGGTTTGGTAGGTTTCCCTAGGTGGCGGCTGAGCTACAGGCCAAAATCTACAGGTAGGCACTTTGCAAAAAACACCTCTGTTTTCCTTCCAAAATTTGGCTGTGTCCACGTTGCGCTTTGGGGCGTTTCCTGTCGCGGGCGCTAGGCCTACCCACACAAGTGAGGTATTATTTTTATCGGGAGACGTGGGGGAACGCTGGGTGAAAGGAAATTTGTGGCTCCTCTCAGATTCCAGAACTTTCTCCCACAGAAATGTGAGGAACATGTGTTTTTTTAGCCAAATTTTGAGGTTTGCAAAGGATTCTGGGTAACAGAATCTGGTCCGAGCCACACAAGTCACCCCATCTTGGATTCCCCTAGGTCTCTAGTTTTCAGAAATGCAAAGGTTTGGTTGGTTTCCCTAGGTGGCAACTGAGCTACAGGCCAAAATCTACAGGTAGGCACTTTGCAAAAAACATCTCTGTTTTCCTTCAAAAATTTGGCTGTGTCCACGTTGCGCTTTGGGGCGTTTCCTGTCGCGGACGCTAGGCTTACCCACACAAGTGAGGTATCATTTTTATCGGGAGACGTGGGGGAACGCTGGGTGGAAGGAAATTTGTGGCTCCTCTCAGATTCCAGAACTTTCTGCCACATAAATGAGAGGAACATGTGTTTTTTTAGCCAAATTTTGAGGTTTGCAAAGGATTCTGGGTAACAGAACCTGGTCCGAGCCACACAAGTCACCCCATCCAGGATTCCCCTAGGTCTCTAGTTTTCAGAAATGCACAGGTTTGGTAGGTTTCCCTAGGTGGCGGCTGAGCTACAGGCCAAAATGTACAGGTAGGCACTTTGCAAAAAACACCTCTGTTTTCCTTCAAAAATGTGGCTGTGTCCACGTTGCGCTTTGGGGCGTTTCCTGTCGCGGGCGCTAGGCCTACCCACACAAGTGAGGTATCATTTTTATCAGGAGACGTGGCGGAACGCTGGGTGAAAGGAAATTTGTGGCTCCTCTCAGATTCCAGAACTTTCTGCCACAGAAATGTGAGGAACATGTGTTTTTTTAGCCAAATTTTGAGGTTTGCAAAGGATTCTGGGTAACAGAACCTGGTCCGAGCCACACAAGTCACCCCATCCAGGATTCCCCTAGGTCTCTAGTTTTCAGAAATGCACAGGTTTGGTAGGTTTCCCTAGGTGGCGGCTGAGCTACAGGCCAAAATCTACAGGTAGGCACTTTGCAAAAAACACCTCTGTTTTCCTTCCAAAATTTGGCTGTGTCCACGTTGTGCTTTGGGGCGTTTCCTGACGCGTGCGCTAGGCCTACCCACACAAGTGAGGTATCATTTTTATCGGGAGACGTGGGGGAACGCTGGGTGGAAGGAAATTTGTGTCTCCTTTCAGATTCCAGAACTTTCTGCCACAGAAATGTGAGGAACATGTGTTTTTTTAGCCAAATTTTGAGGTTTGCAAAGGATTCTGGGTAACAGAACCTGGTCCGAGCCACACAAGTCACCCCATCTTGGATTCCCCTAGGTCTCTAGTTTTCAGAAATGCACAGGTTTGGTAGGTTTCCCTAGGTGGCGGCTGAGCTACAGGCCAAAATCTACAGGTAGGCACTTTGCAAAAAACACCTCTGTTTTCCTTCCAAAATTTGGCTGTGTCCACGTTGCGCTTTGGGGCGTTTCCTGTCGCGGGCGCTAGGCCTACCCACACAAGTGAGGTATCATTTTTATCGGGAGACGTGGGGGAACGCTGGGTGGAAGGAAATTTGTGGCTCCTCTCAGATTCCAGAACTTTCTCCCACAGAAATGTGAGGAACATGTGTTTTTTTAGCCAAATTTTGAGGTTTGCAAAGGATTCTGGGTAAGAGAACCTGGTCCGAGCCACACAAGTCACCCCATCTTGGATTCCCCTAGGTCTCTAGTTTTCAGAAATGCACAGGTTTGGTAGGTTTCCCTAGGTGGCAACTGAGCTACAGGCCAAAATCTACAGGTAGGCACTTTGCAAAAAACATCTCTGTTTTCCTTCAAAAATTTGGCTGTGTCCACGTTGCGCTTTGGGGCGTTTCCTGTCGCGGGCGCTAGGCCTACCCACACAAGTGAGGTATCATTTTTATCGGGAGACGTGGGGGAACGCTGGGTGGAAGGAAATTTGTGGCTCCTCTCAGATTCCAGAACTTTCTCCCACAGAAATGAGAGGAACATGTGTTTTTTTAGCCAAATTTTGAGGTTTGCAAAGGATTCTGGGTAACAGAATCTGGTCCGAGCCACACAAGTCACCCCATCCAGGATTCCCCTAGGTCTCTAGTTTTCAGAAATGCACAGGTTTGGTAGGTTTCCCTAGGTGGCGGCTGAGCTACAGGCCAAAATGTACAGGTAGGCACTTTGCAAAAAACACCTCTGTTTTCCTTCAAAAATTTGGCTGTGTCCACGTTGCGCTTTGGGGCGTTTCCTGTCGCGGGCGCTAGGCCTACCCACACAAGTGAGGTATCATTTTTATCGGGAGACGTGGCGGAACGCTGGGTGGAAGGAAATTTGTGGCTCCTCTCAGATTCCAGAACTTTCTGCCACAGAAATGTGAGGAACATGTGTTTTTTTAGCCAAATTTTGAGGTTTGCAAAGGATTCTGGGTAAGAGAACCTGGTCCGAGCCACACAAGTCACCCCATCTTGGATTCCCCTAGGTCTCTAGTTTTCAGAAATGCACAGGTTTGGTAGGTTTCCATAGGTGGCGGCTGAGCTACAGGCCAAAATCTACAGGTAGGCACTTTGCAAAAAACACCTCTGTTTTCCTTCCAAAATTTGGCTGTGTCCACGTTGTGCTTTGGGGCGTTTCCTGACGCGGGCGCTAGGCCTACCCACACAAGTGAGGTATCATTTTTATCGGGAGACGTGGGGGAACGCTGGGTGGAAGGAAATTTGTGGCTCCTTTCAGATTCCAGAACTTTCTGCCACAGAAATGTGAGGAACATGTGTTTTTTTAGCCAAATTTTGAGGTTTGCAAAGGATTCTGGGTAACAGAACCTGGTCCGAGCCACACAAGTCACCCCATCTTGGATTCCCCTAGGTCTCTAGTTTTCAGAAATGCACAGGTTTGGTAGGTTTCCCTAGGTGGCGGCTGAGCTACAGGCCAAAATCTACAGGTAGGCACTTTGCAAAAAACTCCTCTGTTTTCCTTCAAAAATTTGGCTGTGTCCACGTTGCGCTTTGGGGCGTTTCCTGTCGATGACGCTAGGCTTACCCACACAAGTGAGGTATCATTTTTATCGGGAGACGTGGGGGAACGCTGGGTGGAAGGAAATTTGTGGCTCCTCTCAGATTCCAGAACTTTCTGCCACATAAATGAGAGGAACATGTGTTTTTTTAGCCAAATTTTGAGGTTTGCAAAGGATTCTGGGTAACAGAACCTGGTCCGAGCCACACAAGTCACCCCATCCAGGATTCCCCTAGGTCTCTAGTTTTCAGAAATGCACAGGTTTGGTAGGTTTCCCTAGGTGGCGGCTGAGCTACAGGCCAAAATGTACAGGTAGGCACTTTGCAAAAAACACCTCTGTTTTCCTTCAAAAATTTGGCTGTGTCCACGTTGCGCTTTGGGGCGTTTCCTGTCGCGGGCGCTAGGCCTACCCACACAAGTGAGGTATCATTTTTATCGGGAGACGTGGCGGAACGCTGGGTGGAAGGAAATTTGTGGCTCCTCTCAGATTCCAGAACTTTCTGCCACAGAAATGTGAGGAACATGTGTTTTTTTAGCCAAATTTTGAGGTTTGCAAAGGATTCTGGGTAAGAGAACCTGGTCCGAGCCACACAAGTCACCCCATCTTGGATTCCCCTAGGTCTCTAGTTTTCAGAAATGCACAGGTTTGGTAGGTTTCCCTAGGTGGCAACTGAGCTACAGGCCAAAATCTACAGGTAGGCACTTTGCAAAAAACATCTCTGTTTTCCTTCAAAAATTTGGCTGTGTCCACGTTGCGCTTTGGGGCGTTTCCTGTCGCGGGCGCTAGGCCTACCCACACAAGTGAGGTATCATTTTTATCGGGAGACGTGGGGGAACGCTGGGTGGAAGGAAATTTGTGGCTCCTCTCAGATTCCAGAACTTTCTCCCACAGAAATGAGAGGAACATGTGTTTTTTTAGCCAAATTTTGAGGTTTGCAAAGGATTCTGGGTAACAGAATCTGGTCCGAGCCACACAAGTCACCCCATCCAGGATTCCCCTAGGTCTCTAGTTTTCAGAAATGCACAGGTTTGGTAGGTTTCCCTAGGTGGCGGCTGAGCTACAGGCCAAAATGTACAGGTAGGCACTTTGCAAAAAACACCTCTGTTTTCCTTCAAAAATTTGGCTGTGTCCACGTTGCGCTTTGGGGCGTTTCCTGTCGCGGACACTAGGCCTACCCACACAAGTGAGGTATCATTTTTATCGGGAGACGTGGCGGAACGCTGGGTGGAAGGAAATTTGTGGCTCCTCTCAGATTCCAGAACTTTCTGCCACAGAAATGTGAGGAACATGTGTTTTTTTAGCCAAATTTTGAGGTTTGCAAAGGATTCTGGGTAAGAGAACCTGGTCCGAGCCACACAAGTCACCCCATCTTGGATTCCCCTAGGTCTCTAGTTTTCAGAAATGCACAGGTTTGGTAGGTTTCCATAGGTGGCGGCTGAGCTACAGGCCAAAATCTACAGGTAGGCACTTTGCAAAAAACACCTCTGTTTTCCTTCCAAAATTTGGCTGTGTCCACGTTGTGCTTTGGGGCGTTTCCTGACGCGGGCGCTAGGCCTACCCACACAAGTGAGGTATCATTTTTATCGGGAGACGTGGGGGAACGCTGGGTGGAAGGAAATTTGTGGCTCCTTTCAGATTCCAGAACTTTCTGCCACAGAAATGTGAGGAACATGTGTTTTTTTAGCCAAATTTTGAGGTTTGCAAAGGATTCTGGGTAACAGAACCTGGTCCGAGCCACACAAGTCACCCCATCTTGGATTCCCCTAGGTCTCTAGTTTTCAGAAATGCACAGGTTTGGTAGGTTTCCCTAGGTGGCGGCTGAGCTACAGGCCAAAATCTACAGGTAGGCACTTTGCAAAAAACACCTCTGTTTTCCTTCCAAAATTTGGCTGTGTCCACGTTGTGCTTTGGGGCGTTTCCTGACGCGGGCGCTAGGCCTACCCACACAAGTGAGGTATCATTTTTATCGGGAGACGTGGGGGAACGCTGGGTGGAAGGAAATTTGTGGCTCCTTTCAGATTCCAGAACTTTCTGCCACACAAATGTGAGGAACATGTGTTTTTTTAGCCAAATTTTGAGGTTTGCAAAGGATTCTGGGTAACAGAACCTGGTCCGAGCCACACAAGTCACCCCATCTTGGATTCCCCTAGGTCTCTAGTTTTCAGAAATGCACAGGTTTGGTAGGTTTCCTTAGGTGGCGGCTGAGCTACAGGCCAAAATCTACAGGTAGGCACTTTGCAAAAAACATCTCTGTTTTCCTTCAAAAATTTGGCTGTGTCCACGTTGCGCTTTGGGGCGTTTCCTGTCGCGGACGCTAGGCTTACCCACACAAGTGAGGTATCATTTTTATCGGGAGACGTGGGGGAACGCAGGGTGGAAGGAAATTTGTGGCTCCTCTCAGATTCCAGAACTTTCTGCCACATAAATGTGAGGAACATGTGTTTTTTTAGCCAAATTTTGAGGTTTGCAAAGGATTCTGGGTAACAGAACCTGGTCCGAGCCACACAAGTCACCCCATCCAGGATTCCCCTAGGTCTCTAGTTTTCAGAAATGCACAGGTTTGGTAGGTTTCCCTAGGTGGCGGCTGAGCTACAGGCCAAAATCTACAGGTAGGCACTTTGCAAAAAACTCCTCTGTTTTCCTTCAAAAATTTGGCTGTGTCCACGTTGCGCTTTGGGGCGTTTCCTGTCGATGACGCTAGGCTTACCCACACAAGTGAGGTATCATTTTTATCGGGAGACGTGGGGGAACGCTGGGTGGAAGGAAATTTGTGGCTCCTCTCAGATTCCAGAACTTTCTGCCACATAAATGAGAGGAACATGTGTTTTTTTAGCCAAATTTTGAGGTTTGCAAAGGATTCTGGGTAACAGAACCTGGTCCGAGCCACACAAGTCACCCCATCCAGGATTCCCCTAGGTCTCTAGTTTTCAGAAATGCACAGGTTTGGTAGGTTTCCCTAGGTGGCGGCTGAGCTACAGGCCAAAATGTACAGGTAGGCACTTTGCAAAAAACACCTCTGTTTTCCTTCAAAAATTTGGCTGTGTCCACGTTGCGCTTTGGGGCGTTTCCTGTCGCGGGCGCTAGGCCTACCCACACAAGTGAGGTATCATTTTTATCGGGAGACGTGGCGGAACGCTGGGTGGAAGGAAATTTGTGGCTCCTCTCAGATTCCAGAACTTTCTGCCACAGAAATGTGAGGAACATGTGTTTTTTTAGCCAAATTTTGAGGTTTGCAAAGGATTCTGGGTAAGAGAACCTGGTCCGAGCCACACAAGTCACCCCATCTTGGATTCCCCTAGGTCTCTAGTTTTCAGAAATGCACAGGTTTGGTAGGTTTCCATAGGTGGCGGCTGAGCTACAGGCCAAAATCTACAGGTAGGCACTTTGCAAAAAACACCTCTGTTTTCCTTCCAAAATTTGGCTGTGCCCACGTTGTGCTTTGGGGCGTTTCCTGACGCGGGCGCTAGGCCTACCCACACAAGTGAGGTATCATTTTTATCGGGAGACGTGGGGGAACGCTGGGTGGAAGGAAATTTGTGGCTCCTTTCAGATTCCAGAACTTTCTGCCACAGAAATGTGAGGAACATGTGTTTTTTTTGCCAAATTTTGAGGTTTGCAAAGGATTCTGGGTAACAGAACCTGGTCCGAGCCACACAAGTCACCCCATCTTGGATTCCCCTAGGTCTCTAGTTTTCAGAAATGCACAGGTTTGGTAGGTTTCCCTAGGTGGCGGCTGAGCTACAGGCCAAAATCTACAGGTAGGCACTTTGCAAAAAACACCTCTGTTTTCCTTCCAAAATTTGGCTGTGTCCACGTTGCGCTTTGGGGCGTTTCCTGTCGCGGGCGCTAGGCCTACCCACACAAGTGAGGTATCATTTTTATCGGGAGACGTGGGGGAACGCTGGGTGGAAGGAAATTTGTGGCTCCTCTCAGATTCCAGAACTTTCTGCCACAGAAATGTGAGGAACATGAGTTTTTTTAGCCAAATTTTGAGGTTTGCAAAGGATTCTGGGTAAGAGAACCTGGTCCGATCCACACAAGTTCACCCCATCTTGGATTCCCCTAGGTCTCTAGTTTTCAGAAATGCACAGGTTTGGTAGGTTTCCCTAGGTGGCGGCTGAGCTACAGGCCAAAATCTACAGAAAGGCACTTTGCAAAAAACACCTCTGTTTTCCTTCCAAAATTTGGCTGTGTCCACGTTGCGATTTGGGGCGTTTCCTGTCGCGGGCGCTAGGCCTACCCACACAAGTGAGGTATCATTTTTATCGGGAGACGTGGGGGAACGCTGGGTGGAAGGAAATTTGTGGCTCCTCTCAGATTCCAGAACTTTCTCCCACAGAAATGTGAGGAACATGTGTTTTTTTAGCCAAATTTTGAGGTTTGCAAAGGATTCTGGGTAACAGAACCTGGTCCGAGCCACACAAGTCACCCCATCCAGGATTCCCCTAGGTCTCTAGTTTTCAGAAATGCACAGGTTTGGTAGGTTTCCCTAGGTGGCGGCTGAGCTACAGGCCAAAATGTACAGGTAGGCACTTTGCAAAAAACACCTCTGTTTTCCTTAAAAAATGTGGCTGTGTCCACGTTGCGCTTTGGGGCGTTTCCTGTCGCGGGCGCTAGGCCTACCCACACAAGTGAGGTATCATTTTTATCGGGAGACGTGGGGGAACGCTGGGTGGAAGGAAATTTGTGGCTCCTCTCAGATTCCAGAACTTTCTGCCACAGAAATGTGAGGAACATGTGTTTTTTTAGCCAAATTTTGAGGTTTGTAAAGGATTCTGGGGAAGAGAACCTGGTCCGAGCCACACAAGTCACCCCATCTTGGATTCCCCAAGGTCTCTAGTTTTCAGAAATGCACAGGTTTGGTAGGTTTCCATAGGTGGCGGCTGAGCTACAGGCCAAAATCTACAGGTAGGCACTTTGCAAAAAACACCTCTGTTTTCCTTCCAAAATTTGGCTGTGTCCACGTTGTCCTTTGGGGCGTTTCCTGACGCGTGCGCTAGGCCTACCCACACAAGTGAGGTATCATTTTTATTGGGAGACGTGGGGGAACGCTGGGTGGAAGGAAATTTGTGGCTACTTTCAGATTCCAGAACTTTCTGCCACAGAAATGTGAGGAACATGTGTTTTTTTAGCCAAATTTTGAGGTTTGCAAAGGATTCTGGGTAACAGAACCTGGTCCGAGCCACACAAGTCACCCCATCTTGGATTCCCCTAGGTCTCTAGTTTTCAGAAATGCACAGGTTTGGTAGGTTTCCATAGGTGGCGGCTGAGCTACAGGCCAAAATCTACAGGTAGGCACTTTGCAAAAAACACCTCTGTTTTCCTTCCAAAATTTGGCTGTGTCCACGTTGTGCTTTGGGGCGTTTCCTGACGCGTGCGCTAGGCCTACCCACACAAGTGAGGTATCATTTTTATCGGGAGACGTGGGGGAACGCTGGGTGGAAGGAAATTTGTGTCTCCTTTCAGATTCCAGAACTTTCTGCCACAGAAATGTGAGGAACATGTGTTTTTTTAGCCAAATTTTGAGGTTTGCAAAGGATTCTGGGTAACAGAACCTGGTCCGAGCCACACAAGTCACCCCATCTTGGATTCCCCTAGGTCTCTAGTTTTCAGAAATGCACAGGTTTGGTAGGTTTCCCTAGGTGGCGGCTGAGCTACAGGCCAAAATCTACAGGTAGGCACTTTGCAAAAAACACCTCTGTTTTCCTTCCAAAATTTGGCTGTGTCCACGTTGCGCTTTGGGGCGTTTCCTGTCGCGGGCGCTAGGCCTACCCACACAAGTGAGGTATCATTTTTATCGGGAGACGTGGGGGAACGCTGGGTGGAAGGAAATTTGTGGCTCCTCTCAGATTCCAGAACTTTCTCCCACAGAAATGTGAGGAACATGTGTTTTTTTAGCCAAATTTTGAGGTTTGCAAAGGATTCTGGGTAAGAGAACCTGGTCCGAGCCACACAAGTCACCCCATCTTGGATTCCCCTAGGTCTCTAGTTTTCAGAAATGCACAGGTTTGGTAGGTTTCCCTAGGTGGCAACTGAGCTACAGGCCAAAATCTACAGGTAGGCACTTTGCAAAAAACATCTCTGTTTTCCTTCAAAAATTTGGCTGTGTCCACGTTGCGCTTTGGGGCGTTTCCTGTCGCGGGCGCTAGGCCTACCCACACAAGTGAGGTATCATTTTTATCGGGAGACGTGGGGGAACGCTGGGTGGAAGGAAATTTGTGGCTCCTCTCAGATTCCAGAACTTTCTCCCACAGAAATGTGAGGAACATGTGTTTTTTTAGCCAAATTTTGAGGTTTGCAAAGGATTCTGGGTAACAGAATCTGGTCCGAGCCACACAAGTCACCCCATCCAGGATTCCCCTAGGTCTCTAGTTTTCAGAAATGCACAGGTTTGGTAGGTTTCCCTAGGTGGCGGCTGAGCTACAGGCCAAAATGTACAGGTAGGCACTTTGCAAAAAACACCTCTGTTTTCCTTCAAAAATTTGGCTGTGTCCACGTTGCGCTTTGGGGCGTTTCCTGTCGCGGGCGCTAGGCCTACCCACACAAGTGAGGTATCATTTTTATCGGGAGACGTGGCGGAACGCTGGGTGGAAGGAAATTTGTGGCTCCTCTCAGATTCCAGAACTTTCTGCCACAGAAATGTGAGGAACATGTGTTTTTTTAGCCAAATTTTGAGGTTTGCAAAGGATTCTGGGTAAGAGAACCTGGTCCGAGCCACACAAGTCACCCCATCTTGGATTCCCCTAGGTCTCTAGTTTTCAGAAATGCACAGGTTTGGTAGGTTTCCATAGGTGGCGGCTGAGCTACAGGCCAAAATCTACAGGTAGGCACTTTGCAAAAAACACCTCTGTTTTCCTTCCAAAATTTGGCTGTGTCCACGTTGTGCTTTGGGGCGTTTCCTGACGCGGGCGCTAGGCCTACCCACACAAGTGAGGTATCATTTTTATCGGGAGACGTGGGGGAACGCTGGGTGGAAGGAAATTTGTGGCTCCTTTCAGATTCCAGAACTTTCTGCCACAGAAATGTGAGGAACATGTGTTTTTTTAGCCAAATTTTGAGGTTTGCAAAGGATTCTGGGTAACAGAACCTGGTCCGAGCCACACAAGTCACCCCATCTTGGATTCCCCTAGGTCTCTAGTTTTCAGAAATGCACAGGTTTGGTAGGTTTCCCTAGGTGGCGGCTGAGCTACAGGCCAAAATCTACAGGTAGGCACTTTGCAAAAAACACCTCTGTTTTCCTTCCAAAATTTGGCTGTGTCCACGTTGCGCTTTGGGGCGTTTCCTGTCGCGGGCGCTAGGCCTACCCACACAAGTGAGGTATTATTTTTATCGGGAGACGTGGGGGAACGCTGGGTGAAAGGAAATTTGTGGCTCCTCTCAGATTCCAGAACTTTCTCCCACAGAAATGTGAGGAACATGTGTTTTTTTAGCCAAATTTTGAGGTTTGCAAAGGATTCTGGGTAACAGAATCTGGTCCGAGCCACACAAGTCACCCCATCTTGGATTCCCCTAGGTCTCTAGTTTTCAGAAATGCAAAGGTTTGGTAGGTTTCCCTAGGTGGCAACTGAGCTACAGGCCAAAATCTACAGGTAGGCACTTTGCAAAAAACATCTCTGTTTTCCTTCAAAAATTTGGCTGTGTCCACGTTGCGCTTTGGGGCGTTTCCTGTCGCGGACGCTAGGCTTACCCACACAAGTGAGGTATCATTTTTATCGGGAGACGTGGGGGAACGCTGGGTGGAAGGAAATTTGTGGCTCCTCTCAGATTCCAGAACTTTCTGCCACATAAATGAGAGGAACATGTGTTTTTTTAGCCAAATTTTGAGGTTTGCAAAGGATTCTGGGTAACAGAACCTGGTCCGAGCCACACAAGTCACCCCATCCAGGATTCCCCTAGGTCTCTAGTTTTCAGAAATGCACAGGTTTGGTAGGTTTCCCTAGGTGGCGGCTGAGCTACAGGCCAAAATGTACAGGTAGGCACTTTGCAAAAAACACCTCTGTTTTCCTTCAAAAATGTGGCTGTGTCCACGTTGCGCTTTGGGGCGTTTCCTGTCGCGGGCGCTAGGCCTACCCACACAAGTGAGGTATCATTTTTATCAGGAGACGTGGCGGAACGCTGGGTGAAAGGAAATTTGTGGCTCCTCTCAGATTCCAGAACTTTCTGCCACAGAAATGTGAGGAACATGTGTTTTTTTAGCCAAATTTTGAGGTTTGCAAAGGATTCTGGGTAACAGAACCTGGTCCGAGCCACACAAGTCACCCCATCCAGGATTCCCCTAGGTCTCTAGTTTTCAGAAATGCACAGGTTTGGTAGGTTTCCCTAGGTGGCGGCTGAGCTACAGGCCAAAATCTACAGGTAGGCACTTTGCAAAAAACACCTCTGTTTTCCTTCCAAAATTTGGCTGTGTCCACGTTGTGCTTTGGGGCGTTTCCTGACGCGTGCGCTAGGCCTACCCACACAAGTGAGGTATCATTTTTATCGGGAGACGTGGGGGAACGCTGGGTGGAAGGAAATTTGTGTCTCCTTTCAGATTCCAGAACTTTCTGCCACAGAAATGTGAGGAACATGTGTTTTTTTAGCCAAATTTTGAGGTTTGCAAAGGATTCTGGGTAACAGAACCTGGTCCGAGCCACACAAGTCACCCCATCTTGGATTCCCCTAGGTCTCTAGTTTTCAGAAATGCACAGGTTTGGTAGGTTTCCCTAGGTGGCGGCTGAGCTACAGGCCAAAATCTACAGGTAGGCACTTTGCAAAAAACACCTCTGTTTTCCTTCCAAAATTTGGCTGTGTCCACGTTGCGCTTTGGGGCGTTTCCTGTCGCGGGCGCTAGGCCTACCCACACAAGTGAGGTATCATTTTTATCGGGAGACGTGGGGGAACGCTGGGTGGAAGGAAATTTGTGGCTCCTCTCAGATTCCAGAACTTTCTCCCACAGAAATGTGAGGAACATGTGTTTTTTTAGCCAAATTTTGAGGTTTGCAAAGGATTCTGGGTAAGAGAACCTGGTCCGAGCCACACAAGTCACCCCATCTTGGATTCCCCTAGGTCTCTAGTTTTCAGAAATGCACAGGTTTGGTAGGTTTCCCTAGGTGGCAACTGAGCTACAGGCCAAAATCTACAGGTAGGCACTTTGCAAAAAACATCTCTGTTTTCCTTCAAAAATTTGGCTGTGTCCACGTTGCGCTTTGGGGCGTTCCCTGTCGCGGGCGCTAGGCCTACCCACACAAGTGAGGTATCATTTTTATCGGGAGACGTGGGGGAACGCTGGGTGGAAGGAAATTTGTGGCTCCTCTCAGATTCCAGAACTTTCTCCCACAGAAATGAGAGGAACATGTGTTTTTTTAGCCAAATTTTGAGGTTTGCAAAGGATTCTGGGTAACAGAATCTGGTCCGAGCCACACAAGTCACCCCATCCAGGATTCCCCTAGGTCTCTAGTTTTCAGAAATGCACAGGTTTGGTAGGTTTCCCTAGGTGGCGGCTGAGCTACAGGCCAAAATGTACAGGTAGGCACTTTGCAAAAAACACCTCTGTTTTCCTTCAAAAATTTGGCTGTGTCCACGTTGCGCTTTGGGGCGTTTCCTGTCGCGGGCGCTAGGCCTACCCACACAAGTGAGGTATCATTTTTATCGGGAGACGTGGCGGAACGCTGGGTGGAAGGAAATTTGTGGCTCCTCTCAGATTCCAGAACTTTCTGCCACAGAAATGTGAGGAACATGTGTTTTTTTAGCCAAATTTTGAGGTTTGCAAAGGATTCTGGGTAAGAGAACCTGGTCCGAGCCACACAAGTCACCCCATCTTGGATTCCCCTAGGTCTCTAGTTTTCAGAAATGCACAGGTTTGGTAGGTTTCCATAGGTGGCGGCTGAGCTACAGGCCAAAATCTACAGGTAGGCACTTTGCAAAAAACACCTCTGTTTTCCTTCCAAAATTTGGCTGTGTCCACGTTGTGCTTTGGGGCGTTTCCTGACGCGGGCGCTAGGCCTACCCACACAAGTGAGGTATCATTTTTATCGGGAGACGTGGGGGAACGCTGGGTGGAAGGAAATTTGTGGCTCCTTTCAGATTCCAGAACTTTCTGCCACAGAAATGTGAGGAACATGTGTTTTTTTAGCCAAATTTTGAGGTTTGCAAAGGATTCTGGGTAACAGAACCTGGTCCGAGCCACACAAGTCACCCCATCTTGGATTCCCCTAGGTCTCTAGTTTTCAGAAATGCACAGGTTTGGTAGGTTTCCCTAGGTGGCGGCTGAGCTACAGGCCAAAATCTACAGGTAGGCACTTTGCAAAAAACACCTCTGTTTTCCTTTCAAAATTTGGCTGTGTCCACGTTGCGCTTTGGGGCGTTTCCTGTCGCGGGCGCTAGGCCTACCCACACAAGTGAGGTATTATTTTTATCGGGAGACGTGGGGGAACGCTGGGTGAAAGGAAATTTGTGGCTCCTCTCAGATTCCAGAACTTTCTCCCACAGAAATGTGAGGAACATGTGTTTTTTTAGCCAAATTTTGAGGTTTGCAAAGGATTCTGGGTAACAGAATCTGGTCCGAGCCACACAAGTCACCCCATCTTGGATTCCCCTAGGTCTCTAGTTTTCAGAAATGCAAAGGTTTGGTAGGTTTCCCTAGGTGGCAACTGAGCTACAGGCCAAAATCTACAGGTAGGCACTTTGCAAAAAACATCTCTGTTTTCCTTCAAAAATTTGGCTGTGTCCACGTTGCGCTTTGGGGCGTTTCCTGTCGCGGACGCTAGGCTTACCCACACAAGTGAGGTATCATTTTTATCGGGAGACGTGGGGGAACGCTGGGTGGAAGGAAATTTGTGGCTCCTCTCAGATTCCAGAACTTTCTGCCACATAAATGAGAGGAACATGTGTTTTTTTAGCCAAATTTTGAGGTTTGCAAAGGATTCTGGGTAACAGAACCTGGTCCGAGCCACACAAGTCACCCCATCCAGGATTCCCCTAGGTCTCTAGTTTTCAGAAATGCACAGGTTTGGTAGGTTTCCCTAGGTGGCGGCTGAGCTACAGGCCAAAATGTACAGGTAGGCACTTTGCAAAAAACACCTCTGTTTTCCTTCAAAAATGTGGCTGTGTCCACGTTGCGCTTTGGGGCGTTTCCTGTCGCGGGCGCTAGGCCTACCCACACAAGTGAGGTATCATTTTTATCAGGAGACGTGGCGGAACGCTGGGTGAAAGGAAATTTGTGGCTCCTCTCAGATTCCAGAACTTTCTGCCACAGAAATGTGAGGAACATGTGTTTTTTTAGCCAAATTTTGAGGTTTGCAAAGGATTCTGGGTAAGAGAACCTGGTCCGAGCCACACAAGTCACCCCATCTTGGATTCCCCTAGGTCTCTAGTTTTCAGAAATGCACAGGTTTGGTAGGTTTCCATAGGTGGCGGCTGAGCTACAGGCCAAAATCTACAGGTAGGCACTTTGCAAAAAGCACCTCTGTTTTCCTTCCAAAATTTGGCTGTGTCCACGTTGTGCTTTGGGGCGTTTCCTGACGCGGGCGCTAGGCCTACCCACACAAGTGAGGTATCATTTTTATCGGGAGACGTGGGGGAACGCTGGGTGGAAGGAAATTTGTGGCTCCTTTCAGATTCCTGAACTTTCTGCCACAGAAATGTGAGGAACATGTGTTTTTTTAGCCAAAGTTTGAGGTTTGCAAAGGATTCTGGGTAAGAGAACCTGGTCCGAGCCACACAAGTCACCCCATCTTGGATTCCCCTAGGTCTCTAGTTTTCAGAAATGCACAGGTTTGGTAGGTTTCCATAGGTGGCGGCTGAGCTACAGGCCAAAATCTACAGGTAGGCACTTTGCAAAAAACACCTCTGTTTTCCTTCCAAAATTTGGCTGTGTCCACGTTGTGCTTTGGGGCGTTTCCTGACGCGGGCGCTAGGCCTACCCACACAAGTGAGGTATCATTTTTATCGGGAGACGTGGGGGAACGCTGGGTGGAAGGAAATTTGTGGCTCCTTTCAGATTCCAGAACTTTCTGCCACAGAAATGTGAGGAACATGTGTTTTTTTAGCCAAATTTTGAGGTTTGCAAAGGATTCTGGGTAACAGAACCTGGTCCGAGCCACACAAGTCACCCCATCTTGGATTCCCCTAGGTCTCTAGTTTTCAGAAATGCACAGGTTTGGTAGGTTTCCCTAGGTGGCGGCTGAGCTACAGGCCAAAATCTACAGGTAGGCACTTTGCAAAAAACACCTCTGTTTTCCTTCCAAAATTTGGCTGTGTCCACGTTGCGCTTTGGGGCGTTTCCTGTCGCGGGCGCTAGGCCTACCCACACAAGTGAGGTATTATTTTTATCGGGAGACGTGGGGGAACGCTGGGTGAAAGGAAATTTGTGGCTCCTCTCAGATTCCAGAACTTTCTCCCACAGAAATGTGAGGAACATGTGTTTTTTTAGCCAAATTTTGAGGTTTGCAAAGGATTCTGGGTAACAGAATCTGGTCCGAGCCACACAAGTCACCCCATCTTGGATTCCCCTAGGTCTCTAGTTTTCAGAAATGCAAAGGTTTGGTAGGTTTCCCTAGGTGGCAACTGAGCTACAGGCCAAAATCTACAGGTAGGCACTTTGCAAAAAACATCTCTGTTTTCCTTCAAAAATTTGGCTGTGTCCACGTTGCGCTTTGGGGCGTTTCCTGTCGCGGACGCTAGGCTTACCCACACAAGTGAGGTATCATTTTTATCGGGAGACGTGGGGGAACGCTGGGTGGAAGGAAATTTGTGGCTCCTCTCAGATTCCAGAACTTTCTGCCACATAAATGAGAGGAACATGTGTTTTTTTAGCCAAATTTTGAGGTTTGCAAAGGATTCTGGGTAACAGAACCTGGTCCGAGCCACACAAGTCACCCCATCCAGGATTCCCCTAGGTCTCTAGTTTTCAGAAATGCACAGGTTTGGTAGGTTTCCCTAGGTGGCGGCTGAGCTACAGGCCAAAATGTACAGGTAGGCACTTTGCAAAAAACACCTCTGTTTTCCTTCAAAAATGTGGCTGTGTCCACGTTGCGCTTTGGGGCGTTTCCTGTCGCGGGCGCTAGGCCTACCCACACAAGTGAGGTATCATTTTTATCAGGAGACGTGGCGGAACGCTGGGTGAAAGGAAATTTGTGGCTCCTCTCAGATTCCAGAACTTTCTGCCACAGAAATGTGAGGAACATGTGTTTTTTTAGCCAAATTTTGAGGTTTGCAAAGGATTCTGGGTAAGAGAACCTGGTCCGAGCCACACAAGTCACCCCATCTTGGATTCCCCTAGGTCTCTAGTTTTCAGAAATGCACAGGTTTGGTAGGTTTCCATAGGTGGCGGCTGAGCTACAGGCCAAAATCTACAGGTAGGCACTTTGCAAAAAGCACCTCTGTTTTCCTTCCAAAATTTGGCTGTGTCCACGTTGTGCTTTGGGGCGTTTCCTGACGCGGGCGCTAGGCCTACCCACACAAGTGAGGTATCATTTTTATCGGGAGACGTGGGGGAACGCTGGGTGGAAGGAAATTTGTGGCTCCTTTCAGATTCCTGAACTTTCTGCCACAGAAATGTGAGGAACATGTGTTTTTTTAGCCAAAGTTTGAGGTTTGCAAAGGATTCTGGGTAAGAGAACCTGGTCCGAGCCACACAAGTCACCCCATCTTGGATTCCCCTAGGTCTCTAGTTTTCAGAAATGCACAGGTTTGGTAGGTTTCCCTAGGTGGCGGCTGAGCTACAGGCCAAAATCTACAGAAAGGCACTTTGCAAAAAACACCTCTGTTTTCCTTCCAAAATTTGGCTGTGTCCACGTTGCGATTTGGGGCGTTTCCTGTCGCGGGTGCTAGGCCTACCCACACAAGTGAGGTATCATTTTTATCGGGAGACGTGGGGGAACGCTGGGTGGAAGTAAATTTGTGGCTCCTCTCAGATTCCAGAACTTTCTCCCACAGAAATGTGAGGAACATGTGTTTTTTTAGCCAAATTTTGAGGTTTGCAAAGGATTCTGGGTAACAGAACCTGGTCCGAGCCACACAAGTCACCCCATCCAGGATTCCCCTAGGTCTCTAGTTTTCAGAAATGCACAGGTTTGGTAGGTTTCCCTAGGTGGCGGCTGAGCTACAGGCCAAAATGTACAGGTAGGCACTTTGCAAAAAACACCTCTGTTTTCCTTCAAAAATTTGGCTGTGTCCACGTTGCGCTTTGGGGCGTTTCCTGTCGCGGGCGCTAGGCCTACCCACACAAGTGAGGTATCATTTTTATCGGGAGACGTGGCGGAACGCTGGGTGGAAGGAAATTTGTGGCTCCTCTCAGATTCCAGAACTTTCTGCCACAGAAATGTGAGGAACATGTGTTTTTTTAGCCAAATTTTGAGGTTTGCAAAGGATTCTGGGGAAGAGAACCTGGTCCGAGCCACACAAGTCACCCCATCTTGGATTCCCCTAGGTCTCTAGTTTTCAGAAATGCACAGGTTTGGTAGGTTTCCATAGGTGGCGGCTGAGCTACAGGCCAAAATCTACAGGTAGGCACTTTGCAAAAAACACCTCTGTTTTCCTTCCAAAATTTGGCTGTGTCCACGTTGTGCTTTGGGGCGTTTCCTGACGCGGGCGCTAGGCCTACCCACACAAGTGAGGTATCATTTTTATCGGGAGACGTGGGGGAACGCTGGGTGGAAGGAAATTTGTGGCTCCTTTCAGATTCCAGAACTTTCTGCCACACAAATGTGAGGAACATGTGTTTTTTTAGCCAAATTTTGAGGTTTGCAAAGGATTCTGGGTAACAGAACCTGGTCCGAGCCACACAAGTCACCCCATCTTGGATTCCCCTAGGTCTCTAGTTTTCAGAAATGCACAGGTTTGGTAGGTTTCCTTAGGTGGCGGCTGAGCTACAGGCCAAAATCTACAGGTAGGCACTTTGCAAAAAACATCTCTGTTTTCCTTCAAAAATTTGGCTGTGTCCACGTTGCGCTTTGGGGCGTTTCCTGTCGCGGACGCTAGGCTTACCCACACAAGTGAGGTATCATTTTTATCGGGAGACGTGGGGGAACGCTGGGTGGAAGGAAATTTGCGGCTCCTCTCAGATTCCAGAACTTTCTGCCACATAAATGTGAGGAACATGTGTTTTTTTAGCCAAATTTTGAGGTTTGCAAAGGATTCTGGGTAACAGAACCTGGTCCGAGCCACACAAGTCACCCCATCCAGGATTCCCCTAGGTCTCTAGTTTTCAGAAATGCACAGGTTTGGTAGGTTTCCCTAGGTGGCGGCTGAGCTACAGGCCAAAATGTACAGGTAGGCACTTTGCAAAAAACACCTCTGTTTTCCTTCAAAAATTTGGCTGTGTCCACGTTGCGCTTTGGGGCGTTTCCTGTCGCGGGCGCTAGGCCTACCCACACAAGTGAGGTATCATTTTTATCGGGAGACGTGGGGGAACGCTGGGTGGAAGGAAATTTGTGGCTCCTTTCAGATTCCTGAACTTTCTGCCACAGAAATGTGAGGAACATGTGTTTTTTTAGCCAAATTTTGAGGTTTGCAAAGGATTCTGGGTAAGAGAACCTGGTCCGAGCCACACAAGTCACCCCATCTTGGATTCCCCTAGGTCTCTAGTTTTCAGAAATGCACAGGTTTGGTAGGTTTCCCTAGGTGGCGGCTGAGCTACAGGCCAAAATCCACAGAAAGGCACTTTGCAAAAAACACCTCTGTTTTCCTTCCAAAATTTGGCTGTGTCCACGTTGCGCTTTGGGGCGTTTCCTGTCGCGGGCGCTAGGCCTACCCACACAAGTGAGGTATCATTTTTATCGGGAGACGTGGGGGAACGCTGGGTGGAAGGAAATTTGTGGCTCCTCTCAGATTCCAGAACTTTCTCCCACAGAAATGTGAGGAACATGTGTTTTTTTAGCCAAATTTTGAGGTTTGCAAAGGATTCTGGGTAACAGAATCTGGTCCGAGCCACACAAGTCACCCCATCTTGGATTCCCCTAGGTCTCTAGTTTTCAGAAATGCAAAGGTTTGGTAGGTTTCCCTAGGTGGCAACTGAGCTACAGGCCAAAATCTACAGGTAGGCACTTTGCAAAAAACACCTCTGTTTTCCTTCAAAAATTTGGCTGTGTCCACGTTGCGCTTTGGGGCGTTTCCTGTAGCGGGCGCTAGGCCTACCCACACAAGTGAGGTATCGTTTTTATCAGGAGATGTGGGGGAACGCTGGGTGGAAGGAAATTTGTGGCTCCTCACAGATTCCAGAACTTTCTGCCACAGAAATGTGAGGAACAGGTGTTTTTTTAGGCAAATTTTGAGGTTTGCAAAGGATTCAGGGTAACAGAACCTGGTCCGAGCCACACAAGTCACCTTATCTTGGATTCTCCTAGGTCTCTAGTTTTCAGAAATGCACAGGTTTGGTAGGTTTCCCTAGGTGGCGGCTGAGCTACAGGCCAAAATCTACAGGTAGGCACTTTGCAAAAAATACCTCTGTTTTCCTTCACAAATTTGGATGTGTCCACGTTGCGCTTTGGGGCGTTTTCTGTCGCGGGAGCTAGGCCTACCCACACAAGTGAGGTATCATTTTTATCGGGAGACGTGGGAGAACGCTGGGTGGAAGGAAATTTGTGGCTCCTCCCAGATTCCAGAACTTTCTGCCACAGAAATGTGAGGAACATGTGTTTTTTTAGCCAAATTTTGAGGTTTGCAAAGGATTCAGGGTAACAGAACCTGGTCCGAGCCACACAAGTCACCCCATCTTGGATTCTCCTAGGTCTCTAGTTTTCAGAAATGCACAGGTGTGGTAGGTTTCCCTAGGTGGCAGGTGAGCTACAGGCCAAAATCTACAGGTAGGCACTTTGCAAAAAATACCTCTGTTTTCCTTCACAAATTTGGATGTGTCCACGTTGCGCTTTGGGGCGTTTTCTGTCGCAGGCGCTAGGCCTACCCACACAAGTGAGGTATCATTTTTATCGGGAGACGTGGGGGAACGCTGTGTAGAAGGGAATTTGTGGCTCCTCCCAGATTCCAGAACTTTCTGCCACAGAAATGTGAGGAACATGTGTTTTTTTAGCCAAATTTTGAGGTTTGCAAAGGATTCGGCGTAACAGAACATGGTCCGAGCCACAAAATTCACCCCATCTTCGATTCCCCTAGGTCTCTAGTTTTCAGAAATGCACAGGTTTGGTAGGTTTCCCTAGGTGGCGGCTGAGCTACAGGCCAAAATCTACAGGTAGGCACTTTGCAAAAAACACCTCTGTTTTCCTTCAAAAATTTGGCTGTGTCCACGTTGCGCTTTGGGGCGTTTCCTGTCGCGGACGCTAGGCTTACCCACTCAAGTGAGGTATCATTTTTATCGGGAGACGTGGGGGAACGCTGGGTGGAAGGAAATTTGTGGCTCCTCTCAGATTCCAGAACTTTCTGCCACATAAATGTGAGGAACATTCGTTTTTTTAGCCAAATTTTGAGGTTTGCAAAGGATTCTGGGTAACAGAACCTGGTCCGAGCCACACAAGTCACCCCATCCAGGATTCCCCTAGGTCTCTAGTTTTCAGAAATGCACAGGTTTGGTAGGTTTCCCTAGGTGGCGGCTGAGCTACAGGCCAAAATCTACAGGTAGGCACTTTGCAAAAAACACCTCTGTTTTCCTTCCAAAATTTGGCTGTGTCCACGTTGCGCTTTGGGGCGTTTCCTGTCGCGGGCGCTAGGCCTACCCACACAAGTGAGGTATCATTTTTATCGGGAGACGTGGGGGAACGCTGGGTGGAAGGAAATTTGTGGCTCCTCTCAGATTCCAGAACTTTCTCCCACAGAAATGTGAGGAACATGTGTTTTTTTAGCCACATTTTGAGGTTTGCAAAGGATTCTGGGTAACAGAATCTGGTCCGAGCCACACAAGTCACCCCATCTTGGATTCCCCTAGGTCTCTAGTTTTCAGAAATGCAAAGGTTTGGTATGTTTCCCTAGGTGGCAACTGAGCTACAGGCCAAAATCTACAGGTAGGCACTTTGCAAAAAAAATCTCTGTTTTCCTTCAAAAATTTGGCTGTGTCCACGTTGCGCTTTGGGGCGTTTCCTGTCGCGGACGCTAGGCTTACCCTCACAAGTGAGGTATCATTTTTATCGGGAGACGTGGGGGAACGCTGGGTGGAAGGAAATTTGTGGCTCCTCTTAGATTCCAGAAGTTTCTCCCACATAAATGAGAGGAACATGTGTTTTTTTAGCCAAATTTTGAGGTTTGCAAAGGATTCTGGGTAACAGAACCCGGTCCGAGCCACACAAGTCACCCCATCCAGGATTCCCCTAGGTCTCTAGTTTTCAGAAATGCAAAGGTTTGGTAGGTTTCCCTAGGTGGCGGCTGAGCTACAGGCCAAAATCTACAGAAAGGCACTTTGCAAAAAACACCTCTGTTTTCCTTCCAAAATTTGGCTGTGTCCACGTTGCGCTTTGGGGCGTTTCCTGTCGCGGGCGCTAGGCCTACCCACACAAGTGAGGTATCATTTTTATCGGGAGACGTGGGGGAACGCTGGGTGGAAGGAAATTTGTGGCTCCTCTCAGATTCCAGAACTTTCTCCCACAGAAATGTGAGGAACATGTGTTTTTTAGCCAAATTTTGAGGTTTGCAAAGGATTCTGGGTAATAGAATCTGGTCCGAGCCACACAAGTCACCCCATCTTGGATTCCCCTAGGTCTCTAGTTTTCAGAAATGCAAAGGTTTGGTAGGTTTCCCTAGGTGGCGGCTGAGCTACAGGCCAAAATCTACAGGTAGGCACTTTGCAAAAAATACCTCTGTTTTCCTTCACAAATTTGGATGTGTCCACATTGCGCTTTGGGGCGTTTTCTGTCGCGGGAGCTAGGCCTACCCACACAAGTGAGGTATCATTTTTATCGGGAGACGTGGGGGAACGCTGGGTGGAAGGAAATTTGTGGCTCCTCTCAGATTCCAGAACTTTCTGCCACATAAATGTGAGGAACATGTGTTTTTTTAGCCAAATTTTGAGGTTTGCAAAGGATTCTGGGTAACAGAACCTGGTCCGAGCCACACAAGTCACCCCATCCAGGATTCCCCTAGGTCTCTAGTTTTCAGAAATGCACAGGTTTGGTAGGTTTCCCTAGGTGGCGGCTGAGCTACAGGCCAAAATGTACAGGTAGGCACTTTGCAAAAAACACCTCTGTTTTCCTTCAAAAATTTGGCTGTGTCCACGTTGCGCTTTGGGGCGTTTCCTGTCGCGGGCGCTAGGCCTACCCACACAAGTGAGGTATAATTTTTATCAGGAGACGTGGCGGAACGCTGGGTGGAAGGAAATTTGTGGCTCCTCTCAGATTCCAGAACTTTCTGCCACAGAAATGTGAGGAACATGTGTTTTTTTAGCCAAATTTTGAGGTTTGCAAAGGATTCTGGGTAAGAGAACCTGGTCCGAGCCACACAAGTCACCCCATCTTGGATTCCCCTACGTCTCTAGTTTTCAGAAATGCACAGGTTTGGTAGGTTTCCATAGGTGGCGGCTGAGCTACAGGCCAAAATCTACAGGTAGGCACTTTGCAAAAAACACCTCTGTTTTCCTTCCAAAATTTGGCTGTGTCCACGTTGCGCTTTGGGGCGTTTCCTGTCGCGGGCGCTAGGCCTACCCACACAATTGAGGTATCATTTTTATCGGGAGACGTGGGGGAACGCTGGGTGGAAGGAAATTTGTGGCTCCTTTCAGATTCCAGAACTTTCTGCCACAGAAATGTGAGGAACATGTGTTTTTTTAGCCAAATTTTGAGGTTTGCAAAGGATTCTGGGTAACAGAATCTGGTCCGAGCCACACAAGTCACCCCATCTTGGATTCCCCTAGGTCTCTAGTTTTCAGAAATGCAAAGGTTTGGTAGGTTTCCCTAGGTGGCAACTGAGCTACAGGCCAAAATCTACAGGTAGGCACTTTGCAAAAAAAACACCTCTGTTTTCCTTCAAAAATTTGGCTGTGTCCACGTTGCGCTTTGGGGCGGTTTCCTGTCGCGGGCGCTAGGCCTACCCACACAAGTGAGGTATCATTTTTATCAGGAGATGTGGGGGAACGCTGGGTGGAAGGAAATTTGTGGCTCCTCCCAGATTCCAGAACTTTCTGCCACAGAAATGTGAGGAACATGTGTTTTTTTAGCCAAATTTTGAGGTTTGCAAAGGATTCAGGGTAACAGAACCTGGTCCGAGCCACACAATTCACCCCATCTTCGATTCCCCTAGGTCTCTAGTTTTCAGAAATGCACAGGTTTGGTAGGTTTCAATAGTTGGCGGCTGAGCTACAGGCCAAAATCTACAGGTAGGCACTTTGCAAAAAACACCTCTGTTTTCCTTCCAAAATTTGGCTGTGTCCACGTTGCGCTTTGGGGCGTTTCCTGTCGCGGGCGCTAGGCCTACCCACACAAGTGAGGTATCATTTTTATCGGGAGACGTGGGGGAACGCTGGGTGGAAGGAAATTTGTGGCTCCTCTCAGATTCCAGAACTTTCTCCCACAGAAATGTGAGGAACATGTGTTTTTTTAGGCAAATTTTGAGGTTTGCAAAGGATTCAGGGTAACAGAACCTGGTCCGAGCCACACAAGTCACCTTATCTTGGATTCTCCTAGGTCTCTAATTTTCAGAAATGCACAGGTTTGGTAGGTTTCCCTAGGTGGCGGCTGAGCTACAGGCCAAAATCTACAGGTAGGCACTTTGCAAAAAACATCTCTGTTTTCCTTCAAAAATTTGGCTGTGTCCACGTTGCGCTTTGGGGCGTTTCCTGTCGCGGACGCTAGGCTTACCCACACAAGTGAGGTATCATTTTTATCGGGAGACGTGGGGGAACGCTGGGTGGAAGGAAATTTGCGGCTCCTCTCAGATTCCAGAACTTTCTGCCACATAAATGTGAGGAACATGTGTTTTTTTAGCCAAATTTTGAGGTTTGCAAAGGATTCTGGGTAACAGAACCTGGTCCGAGCCACACAAGTCACCCCATCCAGGATTCCCCTAGGTCTCTAGTTTTCAGAAATGCACAGGTTTGGTAGGTTTCCCTAGGTGGCGGCTGAGCTACAGGCCAAAATGTACAGGTAGGCACTTTGCAAAAAACACCTCTGTTTTCCTTCAAAAATTTGGCTGTGTCCACGTTGCGCTTTGGGGCGTTTCCTGTCGCGGGCGCTAGGCCTACCCACACAAGTGAGGTATCATTTTTATCAGGAGACGTGGCGGAACGCTGGGTGGAAGGAAATTTGTGGCTCCTCTCAGATTCCAGAACTTTCTGCCACAGAAATGTGAGGAACATGTGTTTTTTTAGCCAAATTTTGAGGTTTGCAAAGGATTCTGGGTAAGAGAACCTGGTCCGAGCCACACAAGTCACCCCATCTTGGATTCCCCTAGGTCTCTAGTTTTCAGAAATGCACAGGTTTGGTAGGTTTCCATAGGTGGCGGCTGAGCTACAGGCCAAAATCTACAGGTAGGCACTTTGCAAAAAACACCTCTGTTTTCCTTCCAAAATTTGGCTGTGTCCACGTTGTGCTTTGGGGCGTTTCCTGACGCGGGCGCTAGGCCTACCCACACAAGTGAGGTATCATTTTTATCGGGAGACGTGGGGGAACGCTGGGTGGAAGGAAATTTGTGGCTCCTTTCAGATTCCTGAACTTTCTGCCACAGAAATGTGAGGAACATGTGTTTTTTTAGCCAAATTTTGAGGTTTGCAAAGGATTCTGGGTAAGAGAACCTGGTCCGAGCCACACAAGTCACCCCATCTTGGATTCCCCTAGGTCTCTAGTTTTCAGAAATGCACAGGTTTGGTAGGTTTCCCTAGGTGGCGGCTGAGCTACAGGCCAAAATCCACAGAAAGGCACTTTGCAAAAAACACCTCTGTTTTCCTTCCAAAATTTGGCTGTGTCCACGTTGCGCTTTGGGGCGTTTCCTGTCGCGGGCGCTAGGCCTACCCACACAAGTGAGGTATCATTTTTATCGGGAGACGTGGGGGAACGCTGGGTGGAAGGAAATTTGTGGCTCCTCTCAGATTCCAGAACTTTCTCCCACAGAAATGTGAGGAACAGGTGTTTTTTTAGGCAAATTTTGAGGTTTGCAAAGGATTCAGGGTAACAGAACCTGGTCCGAGCCACACAAGTCACCTTATCTTGGATTCTCCTAGGTCTCTAGTTTTCAGAAATGCACAGGTTTGGTAGGTTTCCCTAGGTGGCGGCTGAGCTACAGGCCAAAATCTACAGGTAGGCACTTTGCAAAAAATACCTCTGTTTTCCTTCACAAATTTGGATGTGTCCACGTTGCGCTTTGGGGCGTTTTCTGTCGCGGGAGCTAGGCCTACCCACACAAGTGAGGTATCATTTTTATCGGGAGACGTGGGAGAACGCTGGGTGGAAGGAAATTTGTGGCTCCTCCCAGATTCCAGAACTTTCTGCCACAGAAATGTGAGGAACATGTGTTTTTTTAGCCAAATTTTGAGGTTTGCAAAGGATTCAGGGTAACAGAACCTGGTCCGAGCCACACAAGTCACCCCATCTTGGATTCTCCTAGGTCTCTAGTTTTCAGAAATGCACAGGTGTGGTAGGTTTCCCTAGGTGGCAGGTGAGCTACAGGCCAAAATCTACAGGTAGGCACTTTGCAAAAAATACCTCTGTTTTCCTTCACAAATTTGGATGTGTCCACGTTGCGCTTTGGGGCGTTTTCTGTCGCAGGCGCTAGGCCTACCCACACAAGTGAGGTATCATTTTTATCGGGAGACGTGGGGGAACGCTGTGTAGAAGGGAATTTGTGGCTCCTCCCAGATTCCAGAACTTTCTGCCACAGAAATGTGAGGAACATGTGTTTTTTTAGCCAAATTTTGAGGTTTGCAAAGGATTCGGCGTAACAGAACATGGTCCGAGCCACAAAATTCACCCCATCTTCGATTCCCCTAGGTCTCTAGTTTTCAGAAATGCACAGGTTTGGTAGGTTTCCCTAGGTGGCGGCTGAGCTACAGGCCAAAATCTACAGGTAGGCACTTTGCAAAAAACACCTCTGTTTTCCTTCAAAAATGTGGCTGTGTCCACGTTGCGCTTTGGGGCGTTTCCTGTCGCGGACGCTAGGCTTACCCACACAAGTGAGGTATCATTTTTATCGGGAGACGTGGGGGAACGCTGGGTGGAAGGAAATTTGTGGCTCCTCTCAGATTCCAGAACTTTCTGCCACATAAATGTGAGGAACATTCGTTTTTTTAGCCAAATTTTGAGGTTTGCAAAGGATTCTGGGTAACAGAACCTGGTCCGAGCCACACAAGTCACCCCATCCAGGATTCCCCTAGGTCTCTAGTTTTCAGAAATGCACAGGTTTGGTAGGTTTCCCTAGGTGGCGGCTGAGCTACAGGCCAAAATCTACAGGTAGGCACTTTGCAAAAAACACCTCTGTTTTCCTTCCAAAATTTGGCTGTGTCCACGTTGCGCTTTGGGGCGTTTCCTGTCGCGGGCGCTAGGCCTACCCACACAAGTGAGGTATCATTTTTATCGGGAGACGTGGGGGAACGCTGGGTGGAAGGAAATTTGTGGCTCCTCTCAGATTCCAGAACTTTCTCCCACAGAAATGTGAGGAACATGTGTTTTTTTAGCCACATTTTGAGGTTTGCAAAGGATTCTGGGTAACAGAATCTGGTCCGAGCCACACAAGTCACCCCATCTTGGATTCCCCTAGGTCTCTAGTTTTCAGAAATGCAAAGGTTTGGTATGTTTCCCTAGGTGGCAACTGAGCTACAGGCCAAAATCTACAGGTAGGCACTTTGCAAAAAAAATCTCTGTTTTCCTTCAAAAATTTGGCTGTGTCCACGTTGCGCTTTGGGGCGTTTCCTGTCGCGGACGCTAGGCTTACCCTCACAAGTGAGGTATCATTTTTATCGGGAGACGTGGGGGAACGCTGGGTGGAAGGAAATTTGTGGCTCCTCTTAGATTCCAGAAGTTTCTCCCACATAAATGAGAGGAACATGTGTTTTTTTAGCCAAATTTTGAGGTTTGCAAAGGATTCTGGGTAACAGAACCCGGTCCGAGCCACACAAGTCACCCCATCCAGGATTCCCCTAGGTCTCTAGTTTTCAGAAATGCAAAGGTTTGGTAGGTTTCCCTAGGTGGCGGCTGAGCTACAGGCCAAAATCTACAGAAAGGCACTTTGCAAAAAACACCTCTGTTTTCCTTCCAAAATTTGGCTGTGTCCACGTTGTGCTTTGGGGCGTTTCCTGTCGCGGGCGCTAGGCCTACCCACACAAGTGAGGTATCATTTTTATCGGGAGACGTGGGGGAACGCTGGGTGGAAGGAAATTTGTGGCTCCTCTCAGATTCCAGAACTTTCTCCCACAGAAATGTGAGGAACATGTGTTTTTTAGCCAAATTTTGAGGTTTGCAAAGGATTCTGGGTAACAGAATCTGGTCCGAGCCACACAAGTCACCCCATCTTGGATTCCCCTAGGTCTCTAGTTTTCAGAAATGCAAAGGATTGGTAGGTTTCCCTAGGTGGCGGCTGAGCTACAGGCCAAAATCTACAGGTAGGCACTTTGCAAAAAATACCTCTGTTTTCCTTCACAAATTTGGATGTGTCCACATTGCGCTTTGGGGCGTTTTCTGTCGCGGGAGCTAGGCCTACCCACACAAGTGAGGTATCATTTTTATCGGGAGACGTGGGGGAACGCTGGGTGGAAGGAAATTTGTGGCTCCTCTCAGATTCCAGAACTTTCTGCCACATAAATGTGAGGAACATGTGTTTTTTTAGCCAAATTTTGAGGTTTGCAAAGGATTCTGGGTAACAGAACCTGGTCCGAGCCACACAAGTCACCCCATCCAGGATTCCCCTAGGTCTCTAGTTTTCAGAAATGCACAGGTTTGGTAGGTTTCCCTAGGTGGCGGCTGAGCTACAGGCCAAAATGTACAGGTAGGCACTTTGCAAAAAACACCTCTGTTTTCCTTCAAAAATTTGGCTGTGTCCACGTTGCGCTTTGGGGCGTTTCCTGTCGCGGGCGCTAGGCCTACCCACACAAGTGAGGTATAATTTTTATCAGGAGACGTGGCGGAACGCTGGGTGGAAGGAAATTTGTGGCTCCTCTCAGATTCCAGAACTTTCTGCCACAGAAATGTGAGGAACATGTGTTTTTTTAGCCAAATTTTGAGGTTTGCAAAGGATTCTGGGTAAGAGAACCTGGTCCGAGCCACACAAGTCACCCCATCTTGGATTCCCCTAGGTCTCTAGTTTTCAGAAATGCACAGGTTTGGTAGGTTTCCATAGGTGGCGGCTGAGCTACAGGCCAAAATCTACAGGTAGGCACTTTGCAAAAAACACCTCTGTTTTCCTTCCAAAATTTGGCTGTGTCCACGTTGCGCTTTGGGGCGTTTCCTGTCGCGGGCGCTAGGCCTACCCACACAATTGAGGTATCATTTTTATCGGGAGACGTGGGGGAACGCTGGGTGGAAGGAAATTTGTGGCTCCTTTCAGATTCCAGAACTTTCTGCCACAGAAATGTGAGGAACATGTGTTTTTTTAGCCAAATTTTGAGGTTTGCAAAGGATTCTGGGTAACAGAATCTGGTCCGAGCCACACAAGTCACCCCATCTTGGATTCCCCTAGGTCTCTAGTTTTCAGAAATGCAAAGGTTTGGTAGGTTTCCCTAGGTGGCAACTGAGCTACAGGCCAAAATCTACAGGTAGGCACTTTGCAAAAAAAACACCTCTGTTTTCCTTCAAAAATTTGGCTGTGTCCACGTTGCGCTTTGGGGCGGTTTCCTGTCGCGGGCGCTCGGCCTACCCACACAAGTGAGGTATCATTTTTATCAGGAGATGTGGGGGAACGCTGGGTGGAAGGAAATTTGTGGCTCCTCCCAGATTCCAGAACTTTCTGCCACAGAAATGTGAGGAACATGTGTTTTTTTAGCCAAATTTTGAGGTTTGCAAAGGATTCAGGGTAACAGAACCTGGTCCGAGCCACACAATTCACCCCATCTTCGATTCCCCTAGGTCTCTAGTTTTCAGAAATGCACAGGTTTGGTAGGTTTCAATAGTTGGCGGCTGAGCTACAGGCCAAAATCTACAGGTAGGCACTTTGCAAAAAACACCTCTGTTTTCCTTCCAAAATTTGGCTGTGTCCACGTTGCGCTTTGGGGCGTTTCCTGTCGCGGGCGCTAGGCCTACCCACACAAGTGAGGTATCATTTTTATCGGGAGACGTGGGGGAACGCTGGGTGGAAGGAAATTTGTGGCTCCTCTCAGATTCCAGAACTTTCTCCCACAGAAATGTGAGGAACATGTGTTTTTTTAGGCAAATTTTGAGGTTTGCAAAGGATTCAGGGTAACAGAACCTGGTCCGAGCCACACAAGTCACCTTATCTTGGATTCTCCTAGGTCTCTAGTTTTCAGAAATGCACAGGTTTGGTAGGTTTCCCTAGGTGGCGGCTGAGCTACAGGCCAAAATCTACAGGTAGGCACTTTGCAAAAAATACCTCTGTTTTCCTTCACAAATTTGGATGTGTCCACGTTGCGCTTTGGGGCGTTTTCTGTCACGGGAGCTAGGCCTACCCACACAAGTGAGGTATCATTTTTATCGGGAGACGTGGGGGAACGCTGGGTGGAAGGAAATTTGTGGCTCCTCCCAGATTCCAGAACTTTCTGCCACAGAAATGTGAGGAACATGTGTTTTTTAGCCAAATTTTGAGGTTTGCAAAGGATTCTGGGTAACAGAACCTGGTCCGAGCCACACAATTCACCCCATCTCCGATTCCCCTAGGTCTCTAGTTTTCAGAAATGCACAGGTTTGGTAGCTTTCAATAGTTGGCGGCTGAGCTACAGGCCAAAATCTACAGGTAGGCACTTTGCAAAAAACACCTCTGTTTTCCTTCAAAAATGTGGCTGTGTCCACGTTGCGCTTTGGGGCGTTTCCTGTCGCGGGCGCTAGGCCTACCCACACAAGTGAGGTATCATTTTTATCGGGAGACGTGGGGGAACGCTGGGTGGAAGGAAATTTGTGGCTCCTCTCAGATTCCAGAACTTTCTCCCACAGAAATGTGAGGAACATGTGTTTTTTTAGGCAAATTTTGAGGTTTGCAAAGGATTCAGGGTAACAGAACCTGGTCCGAGCCACACAAGTCACCTTATCTTGGATTCTCCTAGGTCTCTAGTTTTCAGAAATGCACAGGTTTGGTAGGTTTCCCTAGGTGGCGGCTGAGCTACAGGCCAAAATCTACAGGTAGGCACTTTGCAAAAAATACCTCTGTTTTCCTTCACAAATTTGGATGTGTCCACGTTGCGCTTTGGGGCGTTTTCTGTCACGGGAGCTAGGCCTACCCACACAAGTGAGGTATCATTTTTATCGGGAGACGTGGGGGAACGCTGGGTGGAAGGAAATTTGTGGCTCCTCCCAGATTCCAGAACTTTCTGCCACAGAAATGTGAGGAACATGTGTTTTTTAGCCAAATTTTGAGGTTTGCAAAGGATTCTGGGTAACAGAACCTGGTCCGAGCCACACAATTCACCCCATCTCCGATTCCCCTAGGTCTCTAGTTTTCAGAAATGCACAGGTTTGGTAGCTTTCAATAGTTGGCGGCTGAGCTACAGGCCAAAATCTACAGGTAGGCACTTTGCAAAAAACACCTCTGTTTTCCTTCAAAAATGTGGCTGTGTCCACGTTGCGCTTTGGGGCGTTTCCTGTCGCGGGCGCTAGGCCTACCCACACAAGTGAGGTATCATTTTTATCGGGAGACGTGGCTGAACGCTGGGTGGAAGGAAATTTGTGGCTCCTCTCAGATTCCAGAACTTTCTGCCACAGAAATGTGAGGAACATGTGTTTTTTTTGCCAAATTTTGAGGTTTGCAAAGGATTCTGGGTAACAGAATCTAGTCCGAGCCACACAAGTCACCCCACCTTGGATTCCCCTAGGTCTCTAGTTTTCAGAAATGCACAGGTTTGGTAGGTTTCCCTAGGTGGCGGCTGAGCTACAGGCCAAAATCTACAGGTAGGCACTTTGCAAAAAACACCTCTGTTTTCCTTCAAAAATGTGGCTGTGTCCAAGTTGCGCTTTGGGGCGTTTCCTGTCGCGGATGCTAGGCTTACCCACACAAGTGAGGTATCATTTTTATCGGGAGACGTGGGGGAACGCTGGGTGGAAGGAAATTTGTGACTCCTCTCAGATTCCAGAACTTTCTGCCACATAAATGTGAGGAACATGTGTTTTTTTAGCCAAATTTTGAGGTTTGCAAAGGATTCTGGGTAACAGAACCTGGTCCGAGCCACACAAGTCACCCCATCCAGGATTCCCCTAGGTCTCTAGTTTTCAGAAATGCACAGGTTTGGTAGGTTTCCCTAGGTGGCGGCTGAGCTACAGGCCAAAATCTACAGGTAGGCACTTTGCAAAAAACACCTCTGTTTTCCTTCAAAAATTGGGCTGTGTCCACGTTGCGCTTTGGGGCGTTTCCTGTCGCGGGCGCTAGGCCTACCCACACAAGTGAGGTATCATTTTTATCGGGAGACGTGGCAGAACGCTGGGGTGAAGGACATTTGTGGCTCCTCTCAGATTCCAGAACTTTCTGCCACAGAAATGTGAGGAACATGTGTTTTTTTAGCCAAATTTTGAGGTTTGCAAAGGATTCTGGGTAAGAGAACCTGGTCCGAGCCACACAAGTCACCCCATCTTGGATTCCCCTAGGTCTCTAGTTTTCAGAAATGCACAGGTTTGGTAGGTTCCCATAGGTGGCGGATGAGCTACAGGCCAAAATCTACAGGTAGGCACTTTGCAAAAAACACCTCTGTTTTCCTTCCAAAATTTGGCTGTGTCCACGTTGCGCTTTGGGGCGTTTCCTGTCGCGGGCGCTAGGCCTACCCACACAAGTGAGGTATCATTTTTATCGGGAGACGTGGGGGAACGCTGGGTGGAAGGAAATTTGTGGCTCCTTTCAGATTCCAGAACTTTCTGCCACAGAAATGTGAGGAACATGTGTTTTTTTAGCCAAATTTTGAGGTTTGCAAAGGATTCTGGGTAACAGAACCTGGTCTGAGCCACACAAGTCACCCCATCTTGGATTCCCCTAGGTCTCTAGTTTTCAGAAATGCACAGGTTTGGTAGGTTTCCCTAGGTGGCGGCTGAGCTACAGGCCAAAATCTACAGATAGGCACTTTGCAAAAAACACCTCTGTTTTCCTTCCAAAATTTGGCTGTGTCCACGTTGCGCTTTGGGGCGTTTCCTGTCGCGGGCGCTAGGCCTACCCACACAAGTGAGGTATCATTTTTATCGGGAGACGTGGGGGAACGCTGGGTGGAAGGAAATTTGTGGCTCCTTTCAGATTCCAGAACTTTCTGCCACAGAAATGTGAGGAACATGTGTTTTTTTAGCCAAATTTTGAGGTTTGCAAAGGATTCTGGGTAACAGAACCTGGTCCGAGCCACACAAGTCACCCCATCTTGGATTCCCCTAGGTCTCTAGTTTTCAGAAATGCACAGGTTTGGTAGGTTTCCCTAGGTGGCGGCTGAGCTACAGGCCAAAATCTACAGGTAGGCACTTTGCAAAAAACACCTCTGTTTTCCTTCCAAAATTTGGCTGTGTCCACGTTGCGCTTTGGGGCGTTTCTTGTCGCGGGCGCTAGGCCTACCCACACAAGTGAGGTATCATTTTTATCGGGAGACGTGGGGGAACGCTGGGTGGAAGGAAATTTGTGGCTCCTCTCAGATTCCAGAACTTTCTCCCACAGAAATGTGAGGAACATGTGTTTTTTTAGCCAAATTTTGAGGTTTGCAAAGGATTCTGGGTAACAGAATCTGGTCCGAGCCACACAAGTCACCCCATCTTGGATTCCCCTAGGTCTCTAGTTTTCAGAAATGCAAAGGTTTGGTAGGTTTCCCTAGGTGGCAACTGAGCTACAGGCCAAAATCTACAGGTAGGCACTTTGCAAAAAACACCTCTGTTTTCCTTCAAAAATTTGGCTGTGTCCACGTTGCGCTTTGGGGCGTTTCCTGTCGCGGGCGCTAGGCCTACCCACACAAGTGAGGTATCATTTTTATCAGTAGATGTGGGGGAACGCTGGGTGGAAGGAAATTTGTGGCTCCTCACAGATTCCAGAACTTTCTGCCACAGAAATGTGAGGAACATGTGTTTTTTTAGGCAAATTTTGAGGTTTGCAAAGGATTCAGGGTAACTGAACCTGGTCCGAGCCACACAAGTCACCTTATCTTGGATTCTCCTAGGTCTCTAGTTTTCAGAAATGCACAGGTTTGGTAGGTTTCCCTAGGTGGCGGCTGAGCTACAGGCCAAAATCTACAGGTAGGCACTTTGCAAAAAATACCTCTGTTTTCCGTCACAAATTTGGATGAGTCCACGTTGCGCTTTGGGGCGTTTTCTGTCGCGGGAGCTAGGCCTACCCACACAAGTGAGGTATCATTTTTATCGGGAGACGTGGGGGAACGCTGGGTGGAAGGATATTTGTGGCTCCTCCCAGATTCCAGAACTTTCTGCCACAGAAATGTGAGGAACATGTGTTTTTTTAGCCAAATTTTGAGGTTTGCAAAGGATTCTGGGTAACAGAACCTGGTCCGAGCCACACAATTCACCCCATCTTCGATTCCCCTAGGTCTCTAGTTTTCAGAAATGCACAGGTTTGGTAGGTTTCAATAGTTGGCGGCTGAGCTACAGGCCAAAATCTACAGGTAGGCACTTTGCAAAAAACACCTCTGTTTTCCTTCAAAAATTTGGCTGTGTCCACGTTGCGCTTTGGGGCGTTTCCTGTCGCGGGCGCTAGGCCTACCCACACAAGTGAGGTATCATTTTTATCGGGAGACGTGGCGGAACGCTGGGTGGAAGGAAATTTGTGGGTCCTCTCAGATTCCAGAACTTTCTGCCACAGAAATGTGAGGAACATGTGTTTTTTTAGCCAAATTTTTAGGTTTGCAAAGGATTCTGGGTAACAGAATCTTGTCCGAGCCACACAAGTCACCCCACCTTGGATTCCCCTAGGTCACTAGTTTTCAGAAATGCACAGGTTTGGTAGGTTTCCCTAGGTGGCGGCTGAGCTACAGGCCAAAATCTACAGGTAGGCACTTTGCAAAAAACACCTCTGTTTTCCTTCAAAAATTTGGCTGTGTCCACGTTGCGCTTTGGGGCGTTTCCTGTCGCGGACGCTAGGCTTACCCACACAAGTGAGGTATCATTTTTATCGGGAGACGTGGGGGAACGCTGGGTGGAAGGAAATTTGTGGCTCCTCTCAGATTCCAGAACTTTCTGCCACATAAATGTGAGGAACATGTGTTTTTTTAGCCAAATTTTGAGGTTTGCAAAGGATTCTGGGTAACAGAACCTGGTCCGAGCCACACAGGTCACCCCATCCAGGATTCCCCTAGGTCTCTAGTTTTCAGAAATGCACAGGTTTGGTAGGTTTCCCTAGGTGGCGGCTGAGCTACAGGCCAAAATCTACAGGTAGGCACTTTGCAAAAAACACCTCTGTTTTCCTTCAAAAATTGGGCTGTGTCCACGTTGCGCTTTGGGGCGTTTCCTGTCGCGGGCGCTAGGCCTACCCACACAAGTGAGGTATCATTTTTATCGGGAGACGTGGCAGAACGCTGGGATGAAGGACATTTGTGGCTCCTCTCAGATTCCAGAACTTTCTGCCACAGAAATGTGAGGAACATGTGTTTTTTTAGCCAAATGGTGAGGTTTGCAAAGGATTCTGGGTAAGAGAACCTGGTCCGAGCCACACAAGTCACCCCATCTTAGATTCCCCTAGGTCTCTAGTTTTCAGAAATGCACAGGTTTGGTAGGTTTCAATAGTTGGCGGCTGAGCTACAGGCCAAAATCTACAGGTAGGCACTTTGCAAAAAACACCTCTGTTTTCCTTCAAAAATGTGGCTGTGTCCACGTTGCGCTTTGGGGCGTTTCCTGTCGCGGGCGCTAGGCCTACCCACACAAGTGAGGTATCATTTTTATCGGGAGACGTGGCTGAACGCTGGGTGGAAGGAAATTTGTGGCTCCTCTCAGATTCCAGAACTTTCTGCCACAGAAATGTGAGGAATATGTGTTTTTTTAGCCAAATTTTGAGGTTTGCAAAGGATTCTGGGTAACAGAATCTAGTCCGAGCCACACAAGTCACCCCACCTTGGATTCCCCTAGGTCTCTAGTTTTCAGAAATGCACAGGTTTGGTAGGTTTCCCTAGGTGGCGGCTGAGCTACAGGCCAAAATCTACAGGTAGGCACTTTGCAAAAAACACCTCTGTTTTCCTTCAAAAATTTGGCTGTGTCCACGTTGCGCTTTGGGGCGTTTCCTGTCGCGGACGCTAGGCTTACCCACACAAGTGAGGTATCATTTTTATCGGGAGACGTGGGGGAACGCTGGGTGGAAGGAAATTTGTGGCTCCTCTCAGATTCCAGAACTTTCTGCCACATAAATGTGAGGAACATGTGTTTTTTTAGCCAAATTTTGAGGTTTGCAAAGGATTCTGGGTAACAGAACCTGGTCCGAGCCACACAGGTCACCCCATCCAGGATTCCCCTAGGTCTCTAGTTTTCAGAAATGCACAGGTTTGGTAGGTTTCCCTAGGTGGCGGCTGAGCTACAGGCCAAAATCTACAGGTAGGCACTTTGCAAAAAACACCTCTGTTTTCCTTCAAAAAGTGGGCTGTGTCCACGTTGCGCTTTGGGGCGTTTCCTGTCACGGGCGCTAGGCCTACCCACACAAGTGAGGTATCATTTTTATCGGGAGACGTGGGGGAACGCTGGGTGGAAGGAAATTTGTGGCTCCTTTCAGATTCCAGAACTTTCTGCCACAGAAATGTGAGGAACATGTGTTTTTTTAGCCAAATTTTGAGGTTTGCAAAGGATTCTGGGTAACAGAACCTGGTCTGAGCCACACAAGTCACCCCATCTTGGATTCCCCTAGGTCTCTAGTTTTCAGAAATGCACAGGTTTGGTAGGTTTCCCTAGGTGGCGGCTGAGCTACAGGCCAAAATCTACAGATAGGCACTTTGCAAAAAACACCTCTGTTTTCCTTCCAAAATTTGGCTGTGTCCACGTTGCGCTTTGGGGCGTTTCCTGTCGCGGGCGCTAGGCCTACCCACACAAGTGAGGTATCATTTTTATCGGGAGACGTGGGGGAACGCTGGGTGGAAGTAAATTTGTGGCTCCTTTCAGATTCCAGAACTTTCTGCCACAGAAATGTGAGGAACATGTGTTTTTTTAGCCAAATTTTGAGGTTTGCAAAGGATTCTGGGTAACAGAACCTGGTCCGAGCCACACAAGTCACCCCATCTTGGATTCCCCTAGGTCTCTAGTTTTCAGAAATGCACAGGTTTGGTAGGTTTCCCTAGGTGGCGGCTGAGCTACAGGCCAAAATCTACAGGTAGGCAGTTTGCAAAAAACACCTCTGTTTTCCTTCCAAAATTTCGCTGTGTCCACGTTGCGCTTTGGGGCGTTTCTTGTCGCGGGCGCTAGGCCTACCCACACAAGTGAGGTATCATTTTTATCGGGAGACGTGGGGGAACGCTGGGTGGAAGGAAATTTGTGGCTCCTCTCAGATTCCAGAACTTTCTGCCACAGAAATGTGAGGAACATGTGTTTTTTTAGCCAAATTTTGAGGTTTGCAAAGGATTCTGGGTAACAGAACCTGGTCTGAGCCACACAAGTCACCCCATCTTGGATTCCCCTAGGTCTCTAGTTTTCAGAAATGCACAGGTTTGGTAGGTTTCCCTAGGTGGCGGCTGAGCTACAGGCCAAAATCTACAGATAGGCACTTTGCAAAAAACACCTCTGTTTTCCTTCCAAAATTTGGCTGTGTCCACGTTGCGCTTTGGGGCGTTTCCTGTCGCGGGCGCCAGGCCTACCCACACAAGTGAGGTATCATTTTTATCGGGAGACGTGGGGGAACGCTGGGTGGAAGGAAATTTGTGGCTCCTTTCAGATTCCAGAACTTTCTGCCACAGAAATGTGAGGAACATGTGTTTTTTTAGCCAAATTTTGAGGTTTGCAAAGGATTCTGGGTAACAGAACCTGGTCCGAGCCACACAAGTCACCCCATCTTGGATTCCCCTAGGTCTCTAGTTTTCAGAAATGCACAGGTTTGGTAGGTTTCCCTAGGTGGCGGCTGAGCTACAGGCCAAAATCTACAGGTAGGCAGTTTGCAAAAAACACCTCTGTTTTCCTTCCAAAATTTCGCTGTGTCCACGTTGCGCTTTGGGGCGTTTCTTGTCGCGGGCGCTAGGCCTACCCACACAAGTGAGGTATCATTTTTATCGGGAGACGTGGGGGAACGCTGGGTGGAAGGAAATTTGTGGCTCCTCTCAGATTCCAGAACTTTCTCCCACAGAAATGTGAGGAACATGTGTTTTTTAGCCAAATTTTGAGGTTTGCAAAGGATTCTGGGTAACAGAATCTGGTCCGAGCCACACAAGTCACCCCATCTTGGATTCCCCTAGGTCTCTAGTTTTCAGAAATGCAAAGGTTTGGTAGGTTTCCCTAGGTGGCGGCTGAGCTACAGGCCAAAATCTACAGGTAGGCACTTTGCAAAAAATACCTCTGTTTTCCTTCACAAATTTGGATGTGTCCACATTGCGCTTTGGGGCGTTTTCTGTCGCGGGAGCTAGGCCTACCCACACAAGTGAGGTATCATTTTTATCGGGAGACGTGGGGGAACGCTGGGTGGAAGGAAATTTGTGGCTCCTCTCAGATTCCAGAACTTTCTGCCACATAAATGTGAGGAACATGTGTTTTTTTAGCCAAATTTTGAGGTTTGCAAAGGATTCTGGGTAACAGAACCTGGTCCGAGCCACACAAGTCACCCCATCCAGGATTCCCCTAGGTCTCTAGTTTTCAGAAATGCACAGGTTTGGTAGGTTTCCCTAGGTGGCGGCTGAGCTACAGGCCAAAATGTACAGGTAGGCACTTTGCAAAAAACACCTCTGTTTTCCTTCAAAAATTTGGCTGTGTCCACGTTGCGCTTTGGGGCGTTTCCTGTCGCGGGCGCTAGGCCTACCCACACAAGTGAGGTATAATTTTTATCAGGAGACGTGGCGGAACGCTGGGTGGAAGGAAATTTGTGGCTCCTCTCAGATTCCAGAACTTTCTGCCACAGAAATGTGAGGAACATGTGTTTTTTTAGCCAAATTTTGAGGTTTGCAAAGGATTCTGGGTAAGAGAACCTGGTCCGAGCCACACAAGTCACCCCATCTTGGATTCCCCTAGGTCTCTAGTTTTCAGAAATGCACAGGTTTGGTAGGTTTCCATAGGTGGCGGCTGAGCTACAGGCCAAAATCTACAGGTAGGCACTTTGCAAAAAACACCTCTGTTTTCCTTCCAAAATTTGGCTGTGTCCACGTTGCGCTTTGGGGCGTTTCCTGTCGCGGGCGCTAGGCCTACCCACACAATTGAGGTATCATTTTTATCGGGAGACGTGGGGGAACGCTGGGTGGAAGGAAATTTGTGGCTCCTTTCAGATTCCAGAACTTTCTGCCACAGAAATGTGAGGAACATGTGTTTTTTTAGCCAAATTTTGAGGTTTGCAAAGGATTCTGGGTAACAGAATCTGGTCCGAGCCACACAAGTCACCCCATCTTGGATTCCCCTAGGTCTCTAGTTTTCAGAAATGCAAAGGTTTGGTAGGTTTCCCTAGGTGGCAACTGAGCTACAGGCCAAAATCTACAGGTAGGCACTTTGCAAAAAAAACACCTCTGTTTTCCTTCAAAAATTTGGCTGTGTCCACGTTGCGCTTTGGGGCGGTTTCCTGTCGCGGGCGCTAGGCCTACCCACACAAGTGAGGTATCATTTTTATCAGGAGATGTGGGGGAACACTGGGTGGAAGGAAATTTGTGGCTCCTCCCAGATTCCAGAACTTTCTGCCACAGAAATGTGAGGAACATGTGTTTTTTTAGCCAAATTTTGAGGTTTGCAAAGGATTCAGGGTAACAGAACCTGGTCCGAGCCACACAATTCACCCCATCTTCGATTCCCCTAGGTCTCTAGTTTTCAGAAATGCACAGGTTTGGTAGGTTTCAATAGTTGGCGGCTGAGCTACAGGCCAAAATCTACAGGTAGGCACTTTGCAAAAAACACCTCTGTTTTCCTTCCAAAATTTGGCTGTGTCCACGTTGCGCTTTGGGGCGTTTCCTGTCGCGGGCGCTAGGCCTACCCACACAAGTGAGGTATCATTTTTATCGGGAGACGTGGGGGAACGCTGGGTGGAAGGAAATTTGTGGCTCCTTTCAGATTCCAGAACTTTCTGCCACATAAATGTGAGGAACATGTGTTTTTTTAGCCAAATTTTGAGGTTTGCAAAGGATTCTGGGTAACAGAACCTGGTCCGAGCCACACAAGTCACCCCATCTTGGATTCCCCTAGGTCTCTAGTTTTCAGAAATGCACAGGTTTGGTAGGTTTCCCTAGGTGGCGGCTGAGCTACAGGCCAAAATCTACAGGTAGGCACTTTGCAAAAAACAGCTCTGTTTTCCTTCCAAAATGTGGCTGTGTCCACGTTGCGCTTTGGGGCGTTTCTTGTCGCGGGCGCTAGCCCTACCCACACAAGTGAGGTATCATTTTTATCGGGAGACGTGGGGGAACGCTGGGTGGAAGGAAATTTGTGGCTCCTCTCAGATTCCAGAACTTTCTCCCACAGAAATGTGAGGAACATGTGTTTTTTTAGCCAAATTTTGTGGTTTGCAAAGGATTCTGGGTAACAGAATCTGGTCCGAGCCACACAAGTCACCCCATCTTGGATTCCCCTAGGTCTCTAGTTTTCAGAAATGCAAAGGTTTGGTAGGTTTCCCTAGGTGGCAACTGAGCTACAGGCCAAAATCTACAGGTAGGCACTTTGCAAAAAACACCTCTGTTTTCCTTCAAAAATTTGGCTGTGTCCACGTTGCGCTTTGGGGCGTTTCCTGTCGCGGGCGCTAGGCCTACCCACACAAGTGAGGTATCATTTTTATCAGGAGATGTGGGGGAACGCTGGGTGGAAGGAAATTTGTGGCTCCTCACAGATTCCAGAACTTTCTGCCACAGAAATGTGAGGAACATGTGTTTTTTTAGGCAAATTTTGAGGTTTGCAAAGGATTCAGGGTAACAGAACCTGGTCCGAGCCACACAAGTCACCTTATCTTGGATTCTCCTAGGTCTCTAGTTTTCAGAAATGCACAGGTTTGGTAGGTTTCCCTAGGTGGCGGCTGAGCTACAGGCCAAAATCTACAGGTAGGCACTTTGCAAAAAATAC
This sequence comes from Pleurodeles waltl, assembly GCF_031143425.1. Taxonomy (NCBI): domain Eukaryota; kingdom Metazoa; phylum Chordata; class Amphibia; order Caudata; family Salamandridae; genus Pleurodeles; species Pleurodeles waltl. The sequence continues at coordinate 37,918,080 of NC_090436.1, forward strand.
CTCTGTTTTCCTTCACAAATTTGGATGTGTCCACGTTGCGCTTTGGGGCGTTTTCTGTCACGGGAGCTAGGCCTACCCACACAAGTGAGGTATCATTTTTATCGGGAGACGTGGGGGAACGCTGGGTGGAAGGAAATTTGTGGCTCCTCCCAGATTCCAGAACTTTCTGCCACAGAAATGTGAGGAACATGTGTTTTTTAGCCAAATTTTGAGGTTTGCAAAGGATTCTAGGTAACAGAACCTGGTCCGAGCCACACAATTCACCCCATCTCCGATTCCCCTAGGTCTCTAGTTTTCAGAAATGCACAGGTTTGGTAGCTTTCAATAGTTGGCGGCTGAGCTACAGGCCAAAATCTACAGGTAGGCACTTTGCAAAAAACACCTCTGTTTTCCTTCAAAAATGTGGCTGTGTCCACGTTGCGCTTTGGGGCGTTTCCTGTCGCGGGCGCTAGGCCTACCCACACAAGTGAGGTATCATTTTTATCGGGAGACGTGGGGGAACGCTGGGTGGAAGGAAATTTGTGGCTCCTCTCAGATTCCAGAACTTTCTCCCACAGAAATGTGAGGAACATGTGTTTTTTTAGGCAAATTTTGAGGTTTGCAAAGGATTCAGGGTAACAGAACCTGGTCCGAGCCACACAAGTCACCTTATCTTGGATTCTCCTAGGTCTCTAGTTTTCAGAAATGCACAGGTTTGGTAGGTTTCCCTAGGTGGCGGCTGAGCTACAGGCCAAAATCTACAGGTAGGCACTTTGCAAAAAATACCTCTGTTTTCCTTCACAAATTTGGATGTGTCCACGTTGCGCTTTGGGGCGTTTTCTGTCACGGGAGCTAGGCCTACCCACACAAGTGAGGTATCATTTTTATCGGGAGACGTGGGGGAACGCTGGGTGGAAGGAAATTTGTGGCTCCTCCCAGATTCCAGAACTTTCTGCCACAGAAATGTGAGGAACATGTGTTTTTTAGCCAAATTTTGAGGTTTGCAAAGGATTCTGGGTAACAGAACCTGGTCCGAGCCACACAATTCACCCCATCTCCGATTCCCCTAGGTCTCTAGTTTTCAGAAATGCACAGGTTTGGTAGCTTTCAATAGTTGGCGGCTGAGCTACAGGCCAAAATCTACAGGTAGGCACTTTGCAAAAAACACCTCTGTTTTCCTTCAAAAATGTGGCTGTGTCCACGTTGCGCTTTGGGGCGTTTCCTGTCGCGGGCGCTAGGCCTACCCACACAAGTGAGGTATCATTTTTATCGGGAGACGTGGCTGAACGCTGGGTGGAAGGAAATTTGTGGCTCCTCTCAGATTCCAGAACTTTCTGCCACAGAAATGTGAGGAACATGTGTTTTTTTAGCCAAATTTTGAGGTTTGCAAAGGATTCTGGGTAACAGAATCTAGTCCGAGCCACACAAGTCACCCCACCTTGGATTCCCCTAGGTCTCTAGTTTTCAGAAATGCACAGGTTTGGTAGGTTTCCCTAGGTGGCGGCTGAGCTACAGGCCAAAATCTACAGGTAGGCACTTTGCAAAAAACACCTCTGTTTTCCTTCAAAAATTTGGCTGTGTCCAAGTTGCGCTTTGGGGCGTTTCCTGTCGCGGATGCTAGGCTTACCCACACAAGTGAGGTATCATTTTTATCGGGAGACGTGGGGGAACGCTGGGTGGAAGGAAATTTGTGGCTCCTCTCAGATTCCAGAACTTTCTGCCACATAAATGTGAGGAACATGTGTTTTTTTAGCCAAATTTTGAGGTTTGCAAAGGATTCTGGGTAACAGAACCTGGTCCGAGCCACACAGGTCACCCCATCCAGGATTCCCCTAGGTCTCTAGTTTTCAGAAATGCACAGGTTTGGTAGGTTTCCCTAGGTGGCGGCTGAGCTACAGGCCAAAATCTACAGGTAGGCACTTTGCAAAAAACACCTCTGTTTTCCTTCAAAAATTGGGCTGTGTCCACGTTGCGCTTTGGGGCGTTTCCTGTCGCGGGCGCTAGGCCTACCCACACAAGTGAGGTATCATTTTTATCGGGAGACGTGGCAGAACGCTGGGGTGAAGGACATTTGAGGCTCCTCTCAGATTCCAGAACTTTCTGCCACAGAAATGTGAGGAACATGTGTTTTTTTAGCCAAATTTTGAGGTTTGCAAAGGATTCTGGGTAACAGAACCTGGTCCGAGCCACACAAGTCACCCCATCTTGGATTCCCCTAGGTCTCTAGTTTTCAGAAATGCACAGGTTTGGTAGGTTCCCATAGGTGGCGGATGAGCTACAGGCCAAAATCTACAGGTAGGCACTTTGCAAAAAACACCTCTGTTTTCCTTCCAAAATTTGGCTGTGTCCACGTTGCGCTTTGGGGCGTTTCCTGTCGCGGGCGCTAGGCCTACCCACACAAGTGAGGTATCATTTTTATCGGGAGACGTGGGGGAACGCTGGGTGGAAGGAAATTTGTGGCTCCTTTCAGATTCCAGAACTTTCTGCCACAGAAATGTGAGGAACATGTGTTTTTTTAGCCAAATTTTGAGGTTTGCAAAGGATTCTGGGTAACAGAACCTGGTCTGAGCCACACAAGTCACCCCATCTTGGATTCCCCTAGGTCTCTAGTTTTCAGAAATGCACAGGTTTGGTAGGTTTCCCTAGGTGGCGGCTGAGCTACAGGCCAAAATCTACAGATAGGCACTTTGCAAAAAACACCTCTGTTTTCCTTCCAAAATTTGGCTGTGTCCACGTTGCGCTTTGGGGCGTTTCCTGTCGCGGGCGCTAGGCCTACCCACACAAGTGAGGTATCATTTTTATCGGGAGACGTGGGGGAACGCTGGGTGGAAGGAAATTTGTGGCTCCTTTCAGATTCCAGAACTTTCTGCCACAGAAATGTGAGGAACATGTGTTTTTTTAGCCAAATTTTGAGGTTTGCAAAGGATTCTGGGTAACAGAACCTGGTCCGAGCCACACAAGTCACCCCATCTTGGATTCCCCTAGGTCTCTAGTTTTCAGAAATGCACAGGTTTGGTAGGTTTCCCTAGGTGGCGGCTGAGCTACAGGCCAAAATCTACAGGTAGGCACTTTGCAAAAAACACCTCTGTTTTCATTCAAAAATGTGGCTGTGTCCACGTTGCGCTTTGGGGCGTTTCCTGTCGCGGGCGCTAGGCCTACCCACACAAGTGAGGTATCATTTTTATCGGGAGACGTGGCGGAACGCTGGGTGGAAGGAAATTTGTGGCTCCTTTCAGATTCCAGAACTTTCTGCACAGAAATGTGAGGAACATGTGTTTTTTTAGCCAAATTTTGAGGTTTGCAAAGGATTCTGGGTAACAGAACCTGGTCTGAGCCACACAAGTCACCCCATCTTGGATTCCCCTAGGTCTCTAGTTTTCAGAAATGCACAGGTTTGGTAGGTTTCCCTAGGTGGCGGCTGAGCTACAGGCCAAAATCTACAGATAGGCACTTTGCAAAAAACACCTCTGTTTTCCTTCCAAAATTTGGCTGTGTCCACGTTGCGCTTTGGGGCGTTTCCTGTCGCGGGCGCTAGGCCTACCCACACAAGTGAGGTATCATTTTTATCGGGAGACGTGGGGGAACGCTGGGTGGAAGGAAATTTGTGGCTCCTTTCAGATTCCAGAACTTTCTGCCACAGAAATGTGAGGAACATGTGTTTTTTTAGCCAAATTTTGAGGTTTGCAAAGGATTCTGGGTAACAGAACCTGGTCCGAGCCACACAAGTCACCCCATCTTGGATTCCCCTAGGTCTCTAGTTTTCAGAAATGCACAGGTTTGGTAGGTTTCCCTAGGTGGCGGCTGAGCTACAGGCCAAAATCTACAGGTAGGCACTTTGCAAAAAACACCTCTGTTTTCCTTCCAAAATTTGGCTGTGTCCACGTTGCGCTTTGGGGCGTTTCTTGTCGCGGGCGCTAGGCCTACCCACACAAGTGAGGTATCATTTTTATCGGGAGACGTGGGGGAACGCTGGGTGGAAGGAAATTTGTGGCTCCTCTCAGATTCCAGAACTTTCTCCCACAGAAATGTGAGGAACATGTGTTTTTTTAGCCAAATTTTGAGGTTTGCAAAGGATTCTGGGTAACAGAATCTGGTCCGAGCCACACAAGTCACCCCATCTTGGATTCCCCTAGGTCTCTAGTTTTCAGAAATGCAAAGGTTTGGTAGGTTTCCCTAGGTGGCAACTGAGCTACAGGCCAAAATCTACAGGTAGGCACTTTGCAAAAAACACCTCTGTTTTCCTTCAAAAATTTGGCTGTGTCCACGTTGCGCTTTGGGGCGTTTCCTGTCGCGGGCGCTAGGCCTACCCACACAAGTGAGGTATCATTTTTATCAGTAGATGTGGGGGAACGCTGGGTGGAAGGAAATTTGTGGCTCCTCACAGATTCCAGAACTTTCTGCCACAGAAATGTGAGGAACATGTGTTTTTTTAGGCAAATTTTGAGGTTTGCAAAGGATTCAGGGTAACTGAACCTGGTCCGAGCCACACAAGTCACCTTATCTTGGATTCTCCTAGGTCTCTAGTTTTCAGAAATGCACAGGTTTGGTAGGTTTCCCTAGGTGGCGGCTGAGCTACAGGCCAAAATCTACAGGTAGGCACTTTGCAAAAAATACCTCTGTTTTCCGTCACAAATTTGGATGAGTCCACGTTGCGCTTTGGGGCGTTTTCTGTCGCGGGAGCTAGGCCTACCCACACAAGTGAGGTATCATTTTTATCGGGAGACGTGGGGGAACGCTGGGTGGAAGGATATTTGTGGCTCCTCCCAGATTCCAGAACTTTCTGCCACAGAAATGTGAGGAACATGTGTTTTTTTAGCCAAATTTTGAGGTTTGCAAAGGATTCTGGGTAACAGAACCTGGTCCGAGCCACACAATTCACCCCATCTTCGATTCCCCTAGGTCTCTAGTTTTCAGAAATGCACAGGTTTGGTAGGTTTCAATAGTTGGCGGCTGAGCTACAGGCCAAAATCTACAGGTAGGCACTTTGCAAAAAACACCTCTGTTTTCCTTCAAAAATTTGGCTGTGTCCACGTTGCGCTTTGGGGCGTTTCCTGTCGCGGGCGCTAGGCCTACCCACACAAGTGAGGTATCATTTTTATCGGGAGACGTGGCGGAACGCTGGGTGGAAGGAAATTTGTGGGTCCTCTCAGATTCCAGAACTTTCTGCCACAGAAATGTGAGCAACATGTGTTTTTTTAGCCAAATTTTTAGGTTTGCAAAGGATTCTGGGTAACAGAATCTTGTCCGAGCCACACAAGTCACCCCATCTTGGATTCCCCTAGGTCTCTAGTTTTCAGAAATGCACAGGTTTGGTAGGTTTCCCTAGGTGGCGGCTGAGCTACAGGCCAAAATCTACAGGTAGGCACTTTGCAAAAAACACCTCTGTTTTCATTCAAAAATGTGGCTGTGTCCACGTTGCGCTTTGGGGCGTTTCCTGTCGCGGGCGCTAGGCCTACCCACACAAGTGAGGTATCATTTTTATCGGGAGACGTGGCGGAACGCTGGGTGGAAGGAAATTTGTGGCTCCTTTCAGATTCCAGAACTTTCTGCACAGAAATGTGAGGAACATGTGTTTTTTTAGCCAAATTTTGAGGTTTGCAAAGGATTCTGGGTAACAGAACCTGGTCTGAGCCACACAAGTCACCCCATCTTGGATTCCCCTAGGTCTCTAGTTTTCAGAAATGCACAGGTTTGGTAGGTTTCCCTAGGTGGCGGCTGAGCTACAGGCCAAAATCTACAGATAGGCACTTTGCAAAAAACACCTCTGTTTTCCTTCCAAAATTTGGCTGTGTCCACGTTGCGCTTTGGGGCGTTTCCTGTCGCGGGCGCTAGGCCTACCCACACAAGTGAGGTATCATTTTTATCGGGAGACGTGGGGGAACGCTGGGTGGAAGGAAATTTGTGGCTCCTTTCAGATTCCAGAACTTTCTGCCACAGAAATGTGAGGAACATGTGTTTTTTTAGCCAAATTTTGAGGTTTGCAAAGGATTCTGGGTAACAGAACCTGGTCCGAGCCACACAAGTCACCCCATCTTGGATTCCCCTAGGTCTCTAGTTTTCAGAAATGCACAGGTTTGGTAGGTTTCCCTAGGTGGCGGCTGAGCTACAGGCCAAAATCTACAGGTAGGCACTTTGCAAAAAACACCTCTGTTTTCCTTCCAAAATTTGGCTGTGTCCACGTTGCGCTTTGGGGCGTTTCTTGTCGCGGGCGCTAGGCCTACCCACACAAGTGAGGTATCATTTTTATCGGGAGACGTGGGGGAACGCTGGGTGGAAGGAAATTTGTGGCTCCTCTCAGATTCCAGAACTTTCTCCCACAGAAATGTGAGGAACATGTGTTTTTTTAGCCAAATTTTGAGGTTTGCAAAGGATTCTGGGTAACAGAATCTGGTCCGAGCCACACAAGTCACCCCATCTTGGATTCCCCTAGGTCTCTAGTTTTCAGAAATGCAAAGGTTTGGTAGGTTTCCCTAGGTGGCAACTGAGCTACAGGCCAAAATCTACAGGTAGGCACTTTGCAAAAAACACCTCTGTTTTCCTTCAAAAATTTGGCTGTGTCCACGTTGCGCTTTGGGGCGTTTCCTGTCGCGGGCGCTAGGCCTACCCACACAAGTGAGGTATCATTTTTATCAGTAGATGTGGGGGAACGCTGGGTGGAAGGAAATTTGTGGCTCCTCACAGATTCCAGAACTTTCTGCCACAGAAATGTGAGGAACATGTGTTTTTTTAGGCAAATTTTGAGGTTTGCAAAGGATTCAGGGTAACTGAACCTGGTCCGAGCCACACAAGTCACCTTATCTTGGATTCTCCTAGGTCTCTAGTTTTCAGAAATGCACAGGTTTGGTAGGTTTCCCTAGGTGGCGGCTGAGCTACAGGCCAAAATCTACAGGTAGGCACTTTGCAAAAAATACCTCTGTTTTCCGTCACAAATTTGGATGAGTCCACGTTGCGCTTTGGGGCGTTTTCTGTCGCGGGAGCTAGGCCTACCCACACAAGTGAGGTATCATTTTTATCGGGAGACGTGGGGGAACGCTGGGTGGAAGGATATTTGTGGCTCCTCCCAGATTCCAGAACTTTCTGCCACAGAAATGTGAGGAACATGTGTTTTTTTAGCCAAATTTTGAGGTTTGCAAAGGATTCTGGGTAACAGAACCTGGTCCGAGCCACACAATTCACCCCATCTTCGATTCCCCTAGGTCTCTAGTTTTCAGAAATGCACAGGTTTGGTAGGTTTCAATAGTTGGCGGCTGAGCTACAGGCCAAAATCTACAGGTAGGCACTTTGCAAAAAACACCTCTGTTTTCCTTCAAAAATTTGGCTGTGTCCACGTTGCGCTTTGGGGCGTTTCCTGTCGCCGGCGCTAGGCCTACCCACACAAGTGAGGTATCATTTTTATCGGGAGACGTGGCGGAACGCTGGGTGGAAGGAAATTTGTGGGTCCTCTCAGATTCCAGAACTTTCTGCCACAGAAATGTGAGGAACATGTGTTTTTTTAGCCAAATTTTTAGGTTTGCAAAGGATTCTGGGTAACAGAATCTTGTCCGAGCCACACAAGTCACCCCATCTTGGATTCCCCTAGGTCTCTAGTTTTCAGAAATGCACAGGTTTGGTAGGTTTCCCTAGGTGGCGGCTGAGCTACAGGCCAAAATCTACAGGTAGACACTTTGCAAAAAACACCTCTGTTTTCATTCAAAAATGTGGCTGTGTCCACGTTGCGCTTTGGGGCGTTTCCTGTCGCGGGCGCTAGGCCTACCCACACAAGTGAGGTATCATTTTTATCGGGAGACGTGGCGGAACGCTGGGTGGAAGGAAATTTGTGGCTCCTCTCAGATTCCAGAACTTTCTGCCACAGAAATGTGAGGAACATGTGTTTTTTTAGCCAAATTTTGAGGTTTGCAAAGGATTCTGGGTAACAGAATCTAGTCCGAGCCACACAAGTCACCCCACCTTGGATTCCCCTAGGTCTCTAGTTTTCAGAAATGCACAGGTTTGGTAGGTTTCCCTAGGTGGCGGCTGAGCTACAGGCCAAAATCTACAGGTAGGCACTTTGCAAAAAACACCTCTGTTTTCCTTCCAAAATTTGGCTGTGTCCACGTTGCGCTTTGGGGCGTTTCTTGTCGCGGGCGCTAGGCCTACCCACACAAGTGAGGTATCATTTTTATCGGGAGACGTGGGGGAACGCTGGGTGGAAGGAAATTTGTGGCTCCTCTCAGATTCCAGAACTTTCTCCCACAGAAATGTGAGGAACATGTGTTTTTTTAGCCAAATTTTGAGGTTTGCAAAGGATTCTGGGTAACAGAATCTGGTCCGAGCCACACAAGTCACCCCATCTTGGATTCCCCTAGGTCTCTAGTTTTCAGAAATGCAAAGGTTTGGTAGGTTTCCCTAGGTGGCAACTGAGCTACAGGCCAAAATCTACAGGTAGGCACTTTGCAAAAAACACCTCTGTTTTCCTTCAAAAATTTGGCTGTGTCCACGTTGCGCTTTGGGGCGTTTCCTGTCGCGGGCGCTAGGCCTACCCACACAAGTGAGGTATCATTTTTATCAGTAGATGTGGGGGAACGCTGGGTGGAAGGAAATTTGTGGCTCCTCACAGATTCCAGAACTTTCTGCCACAGAAATGTGAGGAACATGTGTTTTTTTAGGCAAATTTTGAGGTTTGCAAAGGATTCAGGGTAACTGAACCTGGTCCGAGCCACACAAGTCACCTTATCTTGGATTCTCCTAGGTCTCTAGTTTTCAGAAATGAACAGGTTTGGTAGGTTTCCCTAGGTGGCGGCTGAGCTACAGGCCAAAATCTACAGGTAGGCACTTTGCAAAAAATACCTCTGTTTTCCGTCACAAATTTGGATGAGTCCACGTTGCGCTTTGGGGCGTTTTCTGTCGCGGGAGCTAGGCCTACCCACACAAGTGAGGTATCATTTTTATCGGGAGACGTGGGGGAACGCTGGGTGGAAGGATATTTGTGGCTCCTCCCAGATTCCAGAACTTTCTGCCACAGAAATGTGAGGAACATGTGTTTTTTTAGCCAAATTTTGAGGTTTGCAAAGGATTCTGGGTAACAGAACCTGGTCCGAGCCACACAATTCACCCCATCTTCGATTCCCCTAGGTCTCTAGTTTTCAGAAATGCACAGGTTTGGTAGGTTTCAATAGTTGGCGGCTGAGCTACAGGCCAAAATCTACAGGTAGGCACTTTGCAAAAAACACCTCTGTTTTCCTTCAAAAATTTGGCTGTGTCCACGTTGCGCTTTGGGGCGTTTCCTGTCGCGGGCGCTAGGCCTACCCACACAAGTGAGGTATCATTTTTATCGGGAGACGTGGCGGAACGCTGGGTGGAAGGAAATTTGTGGGTCCTCTCAGATTCCAGAACTTTCTGCCACAGAAATGTGAGCAACATGTGTTTTTTTAGCCAAATTTTTAGGTTTGCAAAGGATTGTGGGTAACAGAATCTTGTCCGAGCCACACAAGTCACCCCATCTTGGATTCCCCTAGGTCTCTAGTTTTCAGAAATGCACAGGTTTGGTAGGTTTCCCTAGGTGGCGGCTGAGCTACAGGCCAAAATCTACAGGTAGGCACTTTGCAAAAAACACCTCTGTTTTCATTCAAAAATGTGGCTGTGTCCACGTTGCGCTTTGGGGCGTTTCCTGTCGCGGGCGCTAGGCCTACCCACACAAGTGAGGTATCATTTTTATCGGGAGACGTGGCGGAACGCTGGGTGGAAGGAAATTTGTGGCTCCTTTCAGATTCCAGAACTTTCTGCCACAGAAATGTGAGGAACATGTGTTTTTTTAGCCAAATTTTGAGGTTTGCAAAGGATTCTGGGTAACAGAACCTGGTCTGAGCCACACAAGTCACCCCATCTTGGATTCCCCTAGGTCTCTAGTTTTCAGAAATGCACAGGTTTGGTAGGTTTCCCTAGGTGGCGGCTGAGCTACAGGCCAAAATCTACAGATAGGCACTTTGCAAAAAACACCTCTGTTTTCCTTCCAAAATTTGGCTGTGTCCACGTTGCGCTTTGGGGCGTTTCCTGTCGCGGGCGCTAGGCCTACCCACACAAGTGAGGTATCATTTTTATCGGGAGACGTGGGGGAACGCTGGGTGGAAGGAAATTTGTGGCTCCTTTCAGATTCCAGAACTTTCTGCCACAGAAATGTGAGGAACATGTGTTTTTTTAGCCAAATTTTGAGGTTTGCAAAGGATTCTGGGTAACAGAACCTGGTCCGAGCCACACAAGTCACCCCTTCTTGGATTCCCCTAGGTCTCTAGTTTTCAGAAATGCACAGGTTTGGTAGGTTTCCCTAGGTGGCGGCTGAGCTACAGGCCAAAATCTACAGGTAGGCACTTTGCAAAAAACACCTCTGTTTTCCTTCCAAAATTTGGCTGTGTCCACGTTGCGCTTTGGGGCGTTTCTTGTCGCGGGCGCTAGGCCTACCCACACAAGTGAGGTATCATTTTTATCGGGAGACGTGGGGGAACGCTGGGTGGAAGGAAATTTGTGGCTCCTCTCAGATTCCAGAACTTTCTCCCACAGAAATGTGAGGAACATGTGTTTTTTTAGCCAAATTTTGAGGTTTGCAAAGGATTCTGGGTAACAGAATCTGGTCCGAGCCACACAAGTCACCCCATCTTGGATTCCCCTAGGTCTCTAGTTTTCAGAAATGCAAAGGTTTGGTAGGTTTCCCTAGGTGGCAACTGAGCTACAGGCCAAAATCTACAGGTAGGCACTTTGCAAAAAACACCTCTGTTTTCCTTCAAAAATTTGGCTGTGTCCACGTTGCGCTTTGGGGCGTTTCCTGTCGCGGGCGCTAGGCCTACCCACACAAGTGAGGTATCATTTTTATCAGTAGATGTGGGGGAACGCTGGGTGGAAGGAAATTTGTGGCTCCTCACAGATTCCAGAACTTTCTGCCACAGAAATGTGAGGAACATGAGTTTTTTTAGGCAAATTTTGAGGTTTGCAAAGGATTCAGGGTAACTGAACCTGGTCCGAGCCACACAAGTCACCTTATCTTGGATTCTCCTAGGTCTCTAGTTTTCAGAAATGCACAGGTTTGGTAGGTTTCCCTAGGTGGCGGCTGAGCTACAGGCCAAAATCTACAGGTAGGCACTTTGCAAAAAATACCTCTGTTTTCCGTCACAAATTTGGATGAGTCCACGTTGCGCTTTGGGGCGTTTTCTGTCGCGGGAGCTAGGCCTACCCACACAAGTGAGGTATCATTTTTATCGGGAGACGTGGGGGAACGCTGGGTGGAAGGATATTTGTGGCTCCTCCCAGATTCCAGAACTTTCTGCCACAGAAATGTGAGGAACATGTGTTTTTTTAGCCAAATTTTGAGGTTTGCAAAGGATTCTGGGTAACAGAACCTGGTCCGAGCCACACAATTCACCCCATCTTCGATTCCCCTAGGTCTCTAGTTTTCAGAAATGCACAGGTTTGGTAGGTTTCAATAGTTGGCGGCTGAGCTACAGGCCAAAATCTACAGGAAGGCACTTTGCAAAAAACACCTCTGTTTTCCTTCAAAAATTTGGCTGTGTCCACGTTGCGCTTTGGGGCGTTTCCTGTCGCGGGCGCTAGGCCTACCCACACAAGTGAGGTATCATTTTTATCGGGAGACGTGGCGGAACGCTGGGTGGAAGGAAATTTGTGGGTCCTCTCAGATTCCAGAACTTTCTGCCACAGAAATGTGAGGAACATGTGTTTTTTTAGCCAAATTTTTAGGTTTGCAAAGGATTCTGGGTAACAGAATCTTGTCCGAGCCACACAAGTCACCCCATCTTGGATTCCCCTAGGTCTCTAGTTTTCAGAAATGCACAGGTTTGGTAGGTTTCCCTAGGTGGCGGCTGAGCTACAGGCCAAAATCTACAGGTAGGCACTTTGCAAAAAACACCTCTGTTTTCATTCAAAAATGTGGCTGTGTCCACGTTGCGCTTTGGGGCGTTTCCTGTCGCGGGCGCTAGGCCTACCCACACAAGTGAGGTATCATTTTTATCGGGAGACGTGGCGGAACGCTGGGTGGAAGGAAATTTGTGGCTCCTCTCAGATTCCAGAACTTTCTGCCACAGAAATGTGAGGAACATGTGTTTTTTTAGCCAAATTTTGAGGTTTGCAAAGGATTCTGGGTAACAGAATCTAGTCCGAGCCACACAAGTCACCCCACCTTGGATTCCCCTAGGTCTCTAGTTTTCAGAAATGCACAGGTTTGGTAGGTTTCCCTAGGTGGCGGCTGAGCTACAGGCCAAAATCTACAGGTAGGCACTTTGCAAAAAACACCTCTGTTTTCCTTCAAAAATTTGGCTGTGTCCACGTTGCGCTTTGGGGCGTTTCCTGTCGCGGACGCTAGGCTTACCCACACAAGTGAGGTATCATTTTTATCGGGAGACGTGGGGGAACGCTGGGTGGAAGGAAATTTGTGGCTCCTCTCAGATTCCAGAACTTTCTGCCACATAAATGTGAGGAACATGTGTTTTTTTAGCCAAATTTTGAGGTTTGCAAAGGATTCTGGGTAACAGAACCTGGTCCGAGCCACACAGGTCACCCCATCCAGGATTCCCCTAGGTCTCTAGTTTTCAGAAATGCACAGGTTTGGTAGGTTTCCCTAGGTGGCGGCTGAGCTACAGGCCAAAATCTACAGGTAGGCACTTTGCAAAAAACACCTCTGTTTTCCTTCAAAAAGTGGGCTGTGTCCACGTTGCGCTTTGGGGCGTTTCCTGTCGCGGGCGCTAGGCCTACCCACACAAGTGAGGTATCATTTTTATCGGGAGACGTGGCAGAACGCTGGGATGAAGGACATTTGTGGCTCCTCTCAGATTCCAGAACTTTCTGCCACAGAAATGTGAGGAACATGTGTTTTTTTAGCCAAATGGTGAGGTTTGCAAAGGATTCTGGGTAAGAGAACCTGGTCCGAGCCACACAAGTCACCCCATCTTAGATTCCCCTAGGTCTCTAGTTTTCAGAAATGCACAGGTTTGGTAGGTTTCAATAGTTGGCGGCTGAGCTACAGGCCAAAATCTACAGGTAGGCACTTTGCAAAAAACACCTCTGTTTTCCTTCAAAAATGTGGCTGTGTCCACGTTGCGCTTTGGGGCGTTTCCTGTCGCGGGCGCTAGGCCTACCCACACAAGTGAGGTATCATTTTTATCGGGAGACGTGGCTGAACGCTGGGTGGAAGGAAATTTGTGGCTCCTCTCAGATTCCAGAACTTTCTGCCACAGAAATGTGAGGAACATGTGTTTTTTTAGCCAAATTTTGAGGTTTGCAAAGGATTCTGGGTAACAGAATCTAGTCCGAGCCACACAAGTCACCCCACCTTGGATTCCCCTAGGTCTCTAGTTTTCAGAAATGCACAGGTTTGGTAGGTTTCCCTAGGTGGCGGCTGAGCTACAGGCCAAAATCTACAGGTAGGCACTTTGCAAAAAACACCTCTGTTTTCCTTCAAAAATTTGGCTGTGTCCACGTTGCGCTTTGGGGCGTTTCCTGTCGCGGACGCTAGGCTTACCCACACAAGTGAGGTATCATTTTTATCGGGAGACGTGGGGGAACGCTGGGTGGAAGGAAATTTGTGGCTCCTCTCAGATTCCAGAACTTTCTGCCACATAAATGTGAGGAACATGTGTTTTTTTAGCCAAATTTTGAGGTTTGCAAAGGATTCTGGGTAACAGAACCTGGTCCGAGCCACACAGGTCACCCCATCCAGGATTCCCCTAGGTCTCTAGTTTTCAGAAATGCACAGGTTTGGTAGGTTTCCCTAGGTGGCGGCTGAGCTACAGGCCAAAATCTACAGGTAGGCACTTTGCAAAAAACACCTCTGTTTTCCTTCAAAAAGTGGGCTGTGTCCACGTTGCGCTTTGGGGCGTTTCCTGTCACGGGCGCTAGGCCTACCCACACAAGTGAGGTATCATATTTATCGGGAGACGTGGGGGAACGCTGGGTGGAAGGAAATTTGTGGCTCCTTTCAGATTCCAGAACTTTCTGCCACAGAAATGTGAGGAACATGTGTTTTTTTAGCCAAATTTTGAGGTTTGCAAAGGATTCTGGGTAACAGAACCTGGTCTGAGCCACACAAGTCACCCCATCTTGGATTCCCCTAGGTCTCTAGTTTTCAGAAATGCACAGGTTTGGTAGGTTTCCCTAGGTGGCGGCTGAGCTACAGGCCAAAATCTACAGATAGGCACTTTGCAAAAAACACCTCTGTTTTCCTTCCAAAATTTGGCTGTGTCCACGTTGCGCTTTGGGGCGTTTCCTGTCGCGGGCGCTAGGCCTACCCACACAAGTGAGGTATCATTTTTATCGGGAGACGTGGGGGAACGCTGGGTGGAAGGAAATTTGTGGCTCCTTTCAGATTCCAGAACTTTCTGCCACAGAAATGTGAGGAACATGTGTTTTTTTAGCCAAATTTTGAGGTTTGCAAAGGATTCTGGGTAACAGAACCTGGTCCGAGCCACACAAGTCACCCCATCTTGGATTCCCCTAGGTCTCTAGTTTTCAGAAATGCACAGGATTGGTAGGTTTCCCTAGGTGGCGGCTGAGCTACAGGCCAAAATCTACAGGTAGGCACTTTGCAAAAAACAACTCTGTTTTCCTTCCAAAATTTGGCTGTGTCCACGTTGCGCTTTGGGGCGTTTCTTGTCGCGGGCGCTAGGCCTACCCACACAAGTGAGGTATCATTTTTATCGGGAGACGTGGGGGAACGCTGGGTGGAAGGAAATTTGTGGCTCCTCTCAGATTCCAGAACTTTCTCCCACAGAAATGTGAGGAACATGTGTTTTTTTAGCCAAATTTTGAGGTTTGCAAAGGATTCTGGGTAACAGAATCTGGTCCGAGCCACACAAGTCACCCCATCTTGGATTCCCCTAGGTCTCTAGTTTTCAGAAATGCAAAGGTTTGGTAGGTTTCCCTAGGTGGCAACTGAGCTACAGGCCAAAATCTACAGGTAGGCACTTTGCAAAAAACACCTCTGTTTTCCTTCAAAAATTTGGCTGTGTCCACGTTGCGCTTTGGGGCGTTTCCTGTCGCGGGCGCTAGGCCTACCCACACAAGTGAGGTATCATTTTTATCAGTAGATGTGGGGGAACGCTGGGTGGAAGGAAATTTGTGGCTCCTCACAGATTCCAGAACTTTCTGCCACAGAAATGTGAGGAACATGTGTTTTTTTATGCAAATTTTGAGGTTTGCAAAGGATTCAGGGTAACTGAACCTGGTCCGAGCCACACAAGTCACCTTATCTTGGATTCTCCTAGGTCTCTAGTTTTCAGAAATGCACAGGTTTGGTAGGTTTCCCTAGGTGGCGGCTGAGCTACAGGCCTAAATCTACAGGTAGGCACTTTGCAAAAAATACCTCTGTTTTCCGTCACAAATTTGGATGAGTCCACGTTGCGCTTTGGGGCGTTTTCTGTCGCGGGAGCTAGGCCTACCCACACAAGTGAGGTATCATTTTTATCGGGAGACGTGGGGGAACGCTGGGTGGAAGGATATTTGTGGCTCCTCCCAGATTCTAGAACTTTCTGCCACAGAAATGTGAGGAACATGTGTTTTTTTAGCCAAATTTTGAGGTTTGCAAAGGATTCTGGGTAACAGAACCTGGTCCGAGCCACACAATTCACCCCATCTTCGATTCCCCTAGGTCTCTAGTTTTCAGAAATGCACAGGTTTGGTAGGTTTCAATAGTTGGCGGCTGAGCTACAGGCCAAAATCTACAGGTAGGCACTTTGCAAAAAACACCTCTGTTTTCCTTCAAAAATTTGGCTGTGTCCACGTTGCGCTTTGGGGCGTTTCCTGTCGCGGGCGCTAGGCCTACCCACACAAGTGAGGTATCATTTTTATCGGGAGACGTGGCGGAACGCTGGGTGGAAGGAAATTTGTGGGTCCTCTCAGATTCCAGAACTTTCTGCCACAGAAATGTGAGGAACATGTGTTTTTTTAGCCAAATTTTAAGGTTTGCAAAGGATTCTGGGTAACAGAATCTTGTCCGAGCCACACAAGTCACCCCATCTTGGATTCCCCTAGGTCTCTAGTTTTCAGAAATGCACAGGTTTGGTAGGTTTCCCTAGGTGGCGGCTGAGCTACAGGCCAAAATCTACAGGTAGGCACTTTGCAAAAAACACCTCTGTTTTCATTCAAAAATGTGGCTGTGTCCACGTTGCGCTTTGGGGCGTTTCCTGTCGCGGGCGCTAGGCCTACCCACACAAGTGAGGTATCATTTTTATCGGGAGACGTGGCGGAACGCTGGGTGGAAGGAAATTTGTGGCTCCTCTCAGATTCCAGAACTTTCTGCCACAGAAATGTGAGGAACATGTGTTTTTTTAGCCAAATTTTGAGGTTTGCAAAGGATTCTGGGTAACAGAATCTAGTCCGAGCCACACAAGTCACCCCACCTTGGATTCCCCTAGGTCTCTAGTTTTCAGAAATGCACAGGTTTGGTAGGTTTCCCTAGGTGGCGGCTGAGCTACAGGCCAAAATCTACAGGTAGGCACTTTGCAAAAAACACCTCTGTTTTCCTTCCAAAATTTGGCTGTGTCCACGTTGCGCTTTGGGGCGTTTCTTGTCGCGGGCGCTAGGCCTACCCACACAAGTGAGGTATCATTTTTATCGGGAGACGTGGGGGAACGCTGGGTGGAAGGAAATTTGTGGCTCCTCTCAGATTCCAGAACTTTCTCCCACAGAAATGTGAGGAACATGTGTTTTTTTAGCCAAATTTTGAGGTTTGCAAAGGATTCTGGGTAACAGAATCTGGTCCGAGCCACACAAGTCACCCCATCTTGGATTCCCCTAGGTCTCTAGTTTTCAGAAATGCAAAGGTTTGGTAGGTTTCCCTAGGTGGCAACTGAGCTACAGGCCAAAATCTACAGGTAGGCACTTTGCAAAAAACACCTCTGTTTTCCTTCAAAAATTTGGCTGTGTCCACGTTGCGCTTTGGGGCGTTTCCTGTCGCGGGCGCTAGGCCTACCCACACAAGTGAGGTATCATTTTTATCAGTAGATGTGGGGGAACGCTGGGTGGAAGGAAATTTGTGGCTCCTCACAGATTCCAGAACTTTCTGCCACAGAAATGTGAGGAACATGTGTTTTTTTAGGCAAATTTTGAGGTTTGCAAAGGATTCAGGGTAACTGAACCTGGTCCGAGCCACACAAGTCACCTTATCTTGGATTCTCCTAGGTCTCTAGTTTTCAGAAATGCACAGGTTTGGTAGGTTTCCCTAGGTGGCGGCTGAGCTACAGGCCAAAATCTACAGGTAGGCACTTTGCAAAAAACACCTCTGTTTTCCTTCCAAAATTTGGCTGTGTCCACGTTGCGCTTTGGGGCGTTTCTTGTCGCGGGCGCTAGGCCTACCCACACAAGTGAGGTATCATTTTTATCGGGAGACGTGGGGGAACGCTGGGTGGAAGGAAATTTGTGGCTCCTCTCAGATTCCAGAACTTTCTCCCACAGAAATGTGAGGAACATGTGTTTTTTTAGCCAAATTTTGAGGTTTGCAAAGGATTCTGGGTAACAGAATCTGGTCCGAGCCACACAAGTCACCCCATCTTGGATTCCCCTAGGTCTCTAGTTTTCAGAAATGCAAAGGTTTGGTAGGTTTCCCTAGGTGGCAACTGAGCTACAGGCCAAAATCTACAGGTAGGCACTTTGCAAAAAACACCTCTGTTTTCCTTCAAAAATTTGGCTGTGTCCACGTTGCGCTTTGGGGCGTTTCCTGTCGCGGGCGCTAGGCCTACCCACACAAGTGAGGTATCATTTTTATCAGTAGATGTGGGGGAACGCTGGGTGGAAGGAAATTTGTGGCTCCTCACAGATTCCAGAACTTTCTGCCACAGAAATGTGAGGAACATGTGTTTTTTTAGGCAAATTTTGAGGTTTGCAAAGGATTCAGGGTAACTGAACCTGGTCCGAGCCACACAAGTCACCTTATCTTGGATTCTCCTAGGTCTCTAGTTTTCAGAAATGCACAGGTTTGGTAGGTTTCCCTAGGTGGCGGCTGAGCTACAGGCCAAAATCTACAGGTAGGCACTTTGCAAAAAACACCTCTGTTTTCCTTCAAAAATTTGGCTGTGTCCACGTTGCGCTTTGGGGCGTTTCCTGTCGCGGACGCTAGGCTTACCCACACAAGTGAGGTATCATTTTTATCGGGAGACGTGGGGGAACGCTGGGTGGAAGGAAATTTGTGGCTCCTCTCAGATTCCAGAACTTTCTGCCACATAAATGTGAGGAACATGTGTTTTTTTAGCCAAATTTTGAGGTTTGCAAAGGATTCTGGGTAACAGAACCTGGTCCGAGCCACACAGGTCACCCCATCCAGGATTCCCCTAGGTCTCTAGTTTTCAGAAATGCACAGGTTTGGTAGGTTTCCCTAGGTGGCGGCTGAGCTACAGGCCAAAATCTACAGGTAGGCACTTTGCAAAAAACACCTCTGTTTTCCTTCAAAAAGTGGGCTGTGTCCACGTTGCGCTTTGGGGCATTTCCTGTCGCGGGCGCTAGGCCTACCCACACAAGTGAGGTATCATTTTTATCGGGAGACGTGGGGGAACGCTGGGTGGAAGGAAATTTGTGGCTCCTTTCAGATTCCAGAACTTTCTGCCACAGAAATGTGAGGAACATGTGTTTTTTTAGCCAAATTTTGAGGTTTGCAAAGGATTCTGGGTAACAGAACCTGGTCTGAGCCACACAAGTCACCCCATCTTGGATTCCCCTAGGTCTCTAGTTTTCAGAAATGCACAGGTTTGGTAGGTTTCCCTAGGTGGCGGCTGAGCTACAGGCCAAAATCTACAGATAGGCACTTTGCAAAAAACACCTCTGTTTTCCTTCCAAAATTTGGCTGTGTCCACGTTGCGCTTTGGGGCGTTTCCTGTCGCGGGCGCTAGGCCTACCCACACAAGTGAGGTATCATTTTTATCGGGAGACGTGGGGGAACGCTGGGTGGAAGGAAATTTGTGGCTCCTTTCAGATTCCAGAACTTTCTGCCACAGAAATGTGAGGAACATGTGTTTTTTTAGCCAAATTTTGACGTTTGCAAAGGATTCTGGGTAACAGAACCTGGTCCGAGCCACACAAGTCACCCCATCTTGGATTCCCCTAGGTCTCTAGTTTTCAGAAATGCACAGGATTGGTAGGTTTCCCTAGGTGGCGGCTGAGCTACAGGCCAAAATCTACAGGTAGGCACTTTGCAAAAAACAACTCTGTTTTCCTTCCAAAATTTGGCTGTGTCCACGTTGCGCTTTGGGGCGTTTCTTGTCGCGGGCGCTAGGCCTACCCACACAAGTGAGGTATCATTTTTATCGGGAGACGTGGGGGAACGCTGGGTGGAAGGAAATTTGTGGCTCCTCTCAGATTCCAGAACTTTCTCCCACAGAAATGTGAGGAACATGTGTTTTTTTAGCCAAATTTTGAGGTTTGCAAAGGATTCTGGGTAACAGAATCTAGTCCGAGCCACACAAGTCACCCCATCTTGGATTCCCCTAGGTCTCTAGTTTTCAGAAATGCAAAGGTTTGGTAGGTTTCCCTAGGTGGCAACTGAGCTACAGGCCAAAATCTACAGGTAGGCACTTTGCAAAAAACACCTCTGTTTTCCTTCAAAAATTTGGCTGTGTCCACGTTGCGCTTTGGGGCGTTTCCTGTCGCGGGCGCTAGGCCTACCCACACAAGTGAGGTATCATTTTTATCAGTAGATGTGGGGGAACGCTGGGTGGAAGGAAATTTGTGGCTCCTCACAGATTCCAGAACTTTCTGCCACAGAAATGTGAGGAACATGTGTTTTTTTATGCAAATTTTGAGGTTTGCAAAGGATTCAGGGTAACTGAACCTGGTCCGAGCCACACAAGTCACCTTATCTTGGATTCTCCTAGGTCTCTAGTTTTCAGAAATGCACAGGTTTGGTAGGTTTCCCTAGGTGGCGGCTGAGCTACAGGCCAAAATCTACAGGTAGGCACTTTGCAAAAAATACCTCTGTTTTCCGTCACAAATTTGGATGAGTCCACGTTGCGCTTTGGGGCGTTTTCTGTCGCGGGAGCTAGGCCTACCCACACAAGTGAGGTATCATTTTTATCGGGAGACGTGGGGGAACGCTGGGTGGAAGGATATTTGTGGCTCCTCCCAGATTCCAGAACTTTCTGCCACAGAAATGTGAGGAACATGTGTTTTTTTAGCCAAATTTTGAGGTTTGCAAAGGATTCTGGGTAACAGAACCTGGTCCGAGCCACACAATTCACCCCATCTTCGATTCCCCTAGGTCTCTAGTTTTCAGAAATGCACAGGTTTGGTAGGTTTCAATAGTTGGCGGCTGAGCTACAGGCCAAAATCTACAGGTAGGCACTTTGCAAAAAACACCTCTGTTTTCCTTCAAAAATTTGGCTGTGTCCACGTTGCGCTTTGGGGCGTTTCCTGTCGCGGGCGCTAGGCCTACCCACACAAGTGAGGTATCATTTTTATCGGGAGACGTGGCGGAACGCTGGGTGGAAGGAAATTTGTGGGTCCTCTCAGATTCCAGAACTTTCTGCCACAGAAATGTGAGGAACATGTGTTTTTTTAGCCAAATTTTAAGGTTTGCAAAGGATTCTGGGTAACAGAATCTTGTCCGAGCCACACAAGTCACCCCATCTTGGATTCCCCTAGGTCTCTAGTTTTCAGAAATGCACAGGTTTGGTAGGTTTCCCTAGGTGGCGGCTGAGCTACAGGCCAAAATCTACAGGTAGGCACTTTGCAAAAAACACTTCTGTTTTCATTCAAAAATGTGGCTGTGTCCACGTTGCGCTTTGGGGCGTTTCCTGTCGCGGGCGCTAGGCCTACCCACACAAGTGAGGTATCATTTTTATCGGGAGACGTGGCGGAACGCTGGGTGGAAGGAAATTTGTGGCTCCTCTCAGATTCCAGAACTTTCTGCCACAGAAATGTGAGGAACATGTGTTTTTTTAGCCAAATTTTGAGGTTTGCAAAGGATTCTGGGTAACAGAATCTAGTCCGAGCCACACAAGTCACCCCACCTTGGATTCCCCTAGGTCTCTAGTTTTCAGAAATGCACAGGTTTGGTAGGTTTCCCTAGGTGGCGGCTGAGCTACAGGCCAAAATCTACAGGTAGGCACTTTGCAAAAAACACCTCTGTTTTCCTTCAAAAATTTGGCTGTGTCCACGTTGCGCTTTGGGGCGTTTCCTGTCGCGGACGCTAGGCTTACCCACACAAGTGAGGTATCATTTTTATCGGGAGACGTGGGGGAACGCTGGGTGGAAGGAAATTTGTGGCTCCTCTCAGATTCCAGAACTTTCTGCCACATAAATGTGAGGAACATGTGTTTTTTTAGCCAAATTTTGAGGTTTGCAAAGGATTCTGGGTAACAGAACCTGGTCCGAGCCACACAGGTCACCCCATCCAGGATTCCCCTAGGTCTCTAGTTTTCAGAAATGCACAGGTTTGGTAGGTTTCCCTAGGTGGCGGCTGAGCTACAGGCCAAAATCTACAGGTAGGCACTTTGCAAAAAACACCTCTGTTTTCCTTCAAAAAGGGGGCTGTGTCCACGTTGTGCTTTGGGGCGTTTCCTGTCGCGGGCGCTAGGCCTACCCACACAAGTGAGGTATCATTTTTATCGGGAGACGTGGCAGAACGCTGGGGTGAAGGACATTTGTGGCTCCTCTCAGATTCCAGAACTTTCTGCCACAGAAATGTGAGGAACATGTGTTTTTTTAGCCAAATGGTGAGGTTTGCAAAGGATTCTGGGTAAGAGAACCTGGTCCGAGCCACACAAGTCACCCCATCTTAGATTCCCCTAGGTCTCTAGTTTTCAGAAATGCACAGGTTTGGTAGGTTTCAATAGTTAGCGGCTGAGCTACAGGCCAAAATCTACAGGTAGGCACTTTGCAAAAAACACCTCTGTTTTCCTTCAAAAATGTGGCTGTGTCCACGTTGCGCTTTGGGGCGTTTCCTGTCGCGGGCGCTAGGCCTACCCACACAAGTGAGGTATCATTTTTATCGGGAGACGTGGCTGAACGCTGGGTGGAAGGAAATTTGTGGCTCCTCTCAGATTCCAGAACTTTCTGCCACAGAAATGAGAGGAACATGTGTTTTTTTAGCCAAATTTTGAGGTTTGCAAAGGATTCTGGGTAACAGAATCTAGTCCGAGCCACACAAGTCACCCCACCTTGGATTCCCCTAGGTCTCTAGTTTTCAGAAATGCACAGGTTTGGTAGGTTTCCCTAGGTGGCGGCTGAGCTACAGGCCAAAATCTACAGGTAGGCACTTTGCAAAAAAGACCTCTGTTTTCCTTCACAAATTGGGCTGTGTCCACGTTGCGCTTTGGGGCGTTTCCTGTCGCGGGCGCTAGGCCTACCCACACAAGTGAGGTATCATTTTTATCGGGAGACGTGGCAGAACGCTGGGGTGAAGGACATTTGTGGCTCCTCTCAGATTCCAGAACTTTCTGCCACAGAAATGTGAGGAACATGTGTTTTTTTAGCCAAATTTTGAGGTTTGCAAAGGATTCTGGGTAAGAGAACCTGGTCCGAGCCACACAAGTCACCCCATCTTGGATTCCCCTAGGTCTCTAGTTTTCAGAAATGCACAGGTTTGGTAGGTTCCCATAGGTGGCGGCTGAGCTACAGGCCAAAATCTACAGGTAGGCACTTTGCAAAAAACACCTCTGTTTTCCTTCCAAAATTTGGCTGTGTCCACGTTGCGCTTTGGGGCGTTTCCTGTCGCGGGCGCTAGGCCTACCCACACAAGTGAGGTATCATTTTTATCGGGAGACGTGGGGGAACGCTGGGTGGAAGGAAATTTGTGGCTCTTTTCAGATTCCAGAACTTTCTGCCACAGAAATGTGAGGAACATGTGTTTTTTTAGCCAAATTTTGAGGTTTGCAAAGGATTCTGGGTAACAGAACCTGGTCCGAGCCACACAAGTCACCCCATCTTGGATTCCCCTAGGTCTCTAGTTTTCAGAAATGCACAGGTTTGGTAGGTTTCCCTAGGTGGCGGCTGAGCTACAGGCCAAAATCTACAGATAGGCACTTTGCAAAAAACACCTCTGTTTTCCTTCCAAAATTTGGCTGTGTCCACGTTGCGCTTTGGGGCGTTTCCTGTCGCGGGCGCTAGGCCTACCCACACAAGTGAGGTATCATTTTTATCGGGAGACGTGGGGGAACGCTGGGTGGAAGGAAATTTGTGGCTCCTTTCAGATTCCAGAACTTTCTGCCACAGAAATGTGAGGAACATGTGTTTTTTTAGCCAAATTTTGAGGTTTGCAAAGGATTCTGGGTAACAGAACCTGGTCCGAGCCACACAAGTCACCCCATCTTGGATTCCCCTAGGTCTCTAGTTTTCAGAAATGCACAGGTTTGGTAGGTTTCCCTAGGTGGCGGCTGAGCTACAGGCCAAAATCTACAGGTAGGCACTTTGCAAAAAACACCTCTGTTTTCCTTCCAAAATTTGGCTGTGTCCACGTTGCGCTTTGGGGCGTTTCTTGTCGCGGGCGCTAGGCCTACCCACACAAGTGAGGTATCATTTTTATCGGGAGACGTGGGGGAACGCTGGGTGGAAGGAAATTTGTGGCTCCTCTCAGATTCCAGAACTTTCTCCCACAGAAATGTGAGGAACATGTGTTTTTTTAGCCAAATTTTGAGGTTTGCAAAGGATTCTGGGTAACAGAATCTGGTCCGAGCCACACAAGTCACCCCATCTTGGATTCCCCTAGGTCTCTAGTTTTCAGAAATGCAAAGGTTTGGTAGGTTTCCCTAGGTGGCAACTGAGCTACAGGCCAAAATCTACAGGTAGGCACTTTGCAAAAAACACCTCTGTTTTCCTTCAAAAATTTGGCTGTGTCCACGTTGCGCTTTGGGGCGTTTCCTGTCGCGGGCGCTAGGCCTACCCACACAAGTGAGGTATCATTTTTATCAGTAGATGTGGGGGAACGCTGGGTGGAAGGAAATTTGTGGCTCCTCACAGATTCCAGAACTTTCTGCCACAGAAATGTGAGGAACATGTGTTTTTTTAGGCAAATTTTGAGGTTTGCAAAGGATTCAGGGTAACTGAACCTGGTCCGAGCCACACAAGTCACCTTATCTTGGATTCTCCTAGGTCTCTAGTTTTCAGAAATGCACAGGTTTGGTAGGTTTCCCTAGGTGGCGGCTGAGCTACAGGCCAAAATCTACAGGTAGGCACTTTGCAAAAAATACCTCTGTTTTCCTTCACAAATTTGGATGTGTCCACGTTGCGCTTTGGGGCGTTTCCTGTCGCGGGCGCTAGGCCTACCCACACAAGTGAGGTATCATTTTTATCGGGAGACGTGGCGGAACGCTGGGTGGAAGGAAATTTGTGGGTCCTCTCAGATTCCAGAACTTTCTGCCACAGAAATGTGAGGAACATGTGTTTTTTTAGCCAAATTTTTAGGTCTGCAAAGGATTCTGGGTAACAGAATCTTGTCCGAGCCACACAAGTCACCCCATCTTGGATTCTCCTAGGTCTCTAGTTTTCAGAAATGCACAGGTTTGGTAGGTTTCCCTAGGTGGCGGCTGAGCTACAGGCCAAAATCTACAGGTAGGCACTTTGCAAAAAACACCTCTGTTTTCATTCAAAAATGTGGCTGTGTCCACGTTGCGCTTTGGGGCGTTTCCTGTCGCGGGCGCTAGGCCTACCCACACAAGTGAGGTATCATTTTTATCGGGAGACGTGGCGGAACGCTGGGTGGAAGGAAATTTGTGGCTCCTCTCAGATTCCAGAACTTTCTGCCACATAAATGTGAGGAACATGTGTTTTTTTAGCCAAATTTTGAGGTTTGCAAAGGATTCTGGGTAACAGAACCTGGTCCGAGCCACACAGGTCACCCCATCCAGGATTCCCCTAGGTCTCTAGTTTTCAGAAATGCACAGGTTTGGTAGGTTTCCCTAGGTGGCGGCTGAGCTACAGGCCAAAATCTACAGGTAGGCACTTTGCAAAAAACACCTCTGTTTTCCTTCAAAAAGTGGGCTGTGTCCACGTTGCGCTTTGGGGCGTTTCCTGTCGCGGGCGCTAGGCCTACCCACACAAGTGAGGTATCATTTTTATCGGGAGACGTGGCAGAACGCTGGGGTGAAGGACATTTGTGGCTCCTCTCAGATTCCAGAACTTTCTGCCACAGAAATGTGAGGAACATGTGTTTTTTTAGCCAAATGGTGAGGTTTGCAAAGGATTCTGGGTAAGAGAACCTGGTCCGAGCCACACAAGTCACCCCATCTTGGATTCCCCTAGGTCTCTAGTTTTCAGAAATGCACAGGTTTGGTAGGTTTCAATAGTTGGCGGCTGAGCTACAGGCCAAAATCTACAGGTAGGCACTTTGCAAAAAACACCTCTGTTTTCCTTCAAAAATGTGGCTGTGTCCACGTTGCACTTTGGGGCGTTTCCTGTCGCGGGCGCTAGGCCTACCCACACAAGTGAGGTATCATTTTTATCGGGAGACGTGGCTGAACGCTGGGTGGAAGGAAATTTGTGGCTCCTCTCAGATTCCAGAACTTTCTGCCACAGAAATGTGAGGAACATGTGTTTTTTTAGCCAAATTTTGAGGTTTGCAAAGGATTCTGGGTAACAGAATCTAGTCCGAGCCACACAAGTCACCCCACCTTGGATTCCCCTAGGTCTCTAGTTTTCAGAAATGCACAGGTTTGGTAGGTTTCCCTAGGTGGCGGCTGAGCTACAGGCCAAAATCTACAGGTAGGCACTTTGCAAAAAACACCTCTGTTTTCCTTCAAAAATTTGGCTGTGTCCACGTTCGCTTTGGGGCGTTTCCTGTCGTGGACGCTAGGCTTACCCACACAAGTGAGGTATCATTTTTATCGGGAGACGTGGGGGAACGCTGGGTGGAAGGAAATTTGTGGGTCCTCTCAGATTCCAGAACTTTCTGCCACATAAATGTGAGGAACATGTGTTTTTTTAGCCAAATTTTGAGGTTTGCAAAGGATTCTGGGTAACAGAACCTGGTCCAAGCCACACAGGTCACCCCATCCAGGATTCCCCTAGGTCTCTAGTTTTCAGAAATGCACAGGTTTGGTAGGTTTCCCTAGGTGGCGGCTGAGCTACAGGCCAAAATCTACAGGTAGGCACTTTGCAAAAAACACCTCTGTTTTCCTTCAAAAATTGGGCTGTGTCCACGTTGCGCTTTGGGGCGTTTCCTGTCGCGGGCGCTAGGCCTACCCACACAAGTGAGGTATCATTTTTATCGGGAGACGTGGCAGAACGCTGGGGTGAAGGACATTTGTGGCTCCTCTCAGATTCCAGAACTTTCTGCCACAGAAATGTGAGGAACATGTGTTTTTTTAGCCAAATTTTGAGGTTTGCAAAGGATTCTCGGTAAGAGAACCTGGTCCGAGCCACACAAGTCACCCCATCTTGGATTCCCCTAGGTCTCTAGTTTTCAGAAATGCACAGGTTTGGTAGGTTCCCATAGGTGGCGGCTGAGCTACAGGCCAAAATCTACAGGTAGGCACTTTGCAAAAAACACCTCTGTTTTCCTTCCAAAATTTGGCTGTGTCCACGTTGCGCTTTGGGGCGTTTCCTGTCGCGGGCGCTAGGCCTACCCACACAAGTGAGGTATCATTTTTATCGGGAGACGTGGGGGAACGCTGGGTGGAAGGAAATTTGTGGCTCCTTTCAGATTCCAGAACTTTCTGCCACAGAAATGTGAGGAACATGTGTTTTTTTAGCCAAATTTTGAGGTTTGCAAAGGATTCTGGGTAACAGAACCTGGTCCGAGCCACACAAGTCACCCCATCTTGGATTCCCCTAGGTCTCTAGTTTTCAGAAATGCACAGGTTTGGTAGGTTTCCCTAGGTGGCGGCTGAGCTACAGGCCAAAATCTACAGGTAGGCACTTTGCAAAAAACACCTCTGTTTTCCTTCCAAATTTTGGCTGTGTCCACGTTGCGCTTTGGGGCGTTTCTTGTCACGGGCGCTAGGCCTACCCACACAAGTGAGGTATCATTTTTATCGGGAGACGTGGGGGAACGCTTGGTGGAAGGAAATTTGTGGCTCCTCTCAGATTCCAGAACTTTCTCCCACAGAAATGTGAGGAACATGTGTTTTTTTAGCCAAATTTTGAGGTTTGCAAAGGATTCTGGGTAACAGAATCTGGTCCGAGCCACACAAGTCACCCCATCTTGGATTCCCCTAGGTCTCTAGTTTTCAGAAATGCAAAGGTTTGGTAGGTTTCCCTAGGTGGCAACTGAGCTACAGGCCAAAATCTACAGGTAGGCACTTTGCAAAAAACACCTCTGTTTTCCTTCAAAAATTTGGCTGTGTCCACGTTGCGCTTTGGGGCGTTTCCTGTCGCGGGCGCTAGGCCTACCCACACAAGTGAGGTATCATTTTTATCAGTAGATGTGGGGGAACGCTGGGTGGAAGGAAATTTGTAGCTCCTCACAGATTCCAGAACTTTCTGCCACAGAAATGTGAGGAACATGTGTTTTTTTAGGCAAATTTTGAGGTTTGCAAAGGATTCAGGGTAACTGAACCTGGTCCGAGCCACACAAGTCACCTTATCTTGGATTCTCCTAGGTCTCTAGTTTTCAGAAATGCACAGGTTTGGTAGGTTTCCCTAGGTGGCGGCTGAGCTACAGGCCAAAATCTACAGGTAGGCACTTTGCAAAAAATACATCTGTTTTCCTTCACAAATTTGGATGTGTCCACGTTGCGCTTTGGGGCGTTTTCTGTCGCCGGAGCTAGACCTACCCACACAAGTGAGGTATCATTTTTATCGGGAGACGTGGGGGAACGCTGGGTGGAAGGATATTTGTGGCTCCTCCCAGATTCCAGAACTTTCTGCCACATAAATGTGAGGAACATGTGTTTTTTTAGCCAAATTTTGAGGTTTGCAAAGGATTCTGGGTAACAGAACCTGGTCCGAGCCACACAATTCACCCCATCTTCGATTCCCCTAGGTCTCTAGTTTTCAGAAATGCACAGGTTTGGTAGGTTTCAATAGTTGGCGGCTGAGCTACAGGCCAAAATCTACAGGTAGGCACTTTGCAAAAAACACCTCTGTTTTCCTTCAAAAATTTGGCTGTGTCCACGTTGCGCTTTGGGGCGTTTCCTGTCGCGGGCGCTAGGCCTACCCACACAAGTGAGGTATCATTTTTATCGGGAGACGTGGCGGAACGCTGGGTGGAAGGAAATTTGTGGGTCCTCTCAGATTCCAGAACTTTCTGCCACAGAAATGTGAGGAACATGTGTTTTTTTAGCCAAATTTTTAGGTTTGCAAAGGATTCTGGGTAACAGAATCTTGTCCGAGCCACACAAGTCACCCCATCTTGGATTCCCCTAGGTCTCTAGTTTTCAGAAATGCACAGGTTTGGTAGGTTTCCCTAGGTGGCGGCTGAGCTACAGGCCAAAATCTACAGATAGGCACTTTGCAAAAAACACCTCTGTTTTCCTTCAAAAATTTGGCTGTGTCCACATTGCGCTTTGGGGCGTTTCCTGTCGCGGACGCTAGGCTTACCCACACAAGTGAGGTATCATTTTTATCGGGAGACGTGGGGGAACGCTGGGTGGAAGGAAATTTGTGGCTCCTCTCAGATTCCAGAACTTTCTGCCACATAAATGTGAGGAACATGTGTTTTTTTAGCCAAATTTTGAAGTTTGCAAAGGATTCTGGGTAACAGAACCTGGTCCGAGCCACACAAGTCACCCCATCCAGGATTCCCCTAGGTCTCTAGTTTTCAGAAATGCACAGGTTTGGTAGGTTTCCCTAGGTGGCGGCTGAGCTACAGGCCAAAATCTACAGGTAGGCACTTTGCAAAAAACACCTCTGTTCTCCTTCAAAAATTTGGCTGTGTCCACGTTGCGCTTTGGGGCGTTGCCTGTCGCGGGCGCTAGGCCTACCCACACAAGTGAGGTATCATTTTTATCGGGAGACGTGGCGGAACGCTGGGGTGAAGGAAATTTGTGGCTCCTCTCAGATTCCAGAACTTTCTGCCACAGAAATGTGAGGAACATGTGTTTTTTTAGCCAAATTTTGAGGTTTGCAAAGGATTCTGGGTAAGAGAACCTGGTCCGAGCCACACAAGTCACCCCATCTTGGATTCCCCTAGGTCTCTAGTTTTCAGAAATGCACAGGTTTGGTAGGTTCCCATAGGTGGCGGCTGAGCTACAGGCCAAAATCTACAGGTAGGCACTTTGCAAAAAACACCTCTGTTTTCCTTCCAAAATTTGGCTGTGTCTGCGTTGCGCTTTGGGGCGTTTCCTGTCGCGGGCGCTAGGCCTACCCACACAAGTGAGGTATCATTTTTATCGGGAGACGTGGGGGAACGCTGGGTGGAAGGAAATTTGTGGCTCCTTTCAGATTCCAGAACTTTCTGCCACAGAAATGTGAGGAACATGTGTTTTTTTAGCCAAATTTGGAGGTTTGCAAAGGATTCTGGGTAACAGAACCTGGTCCGAGCCACACAAGTCACCCCATCTTGGATTCCCCAAGGTCTCTAGTTTTCAGAAATGCACAGGTTTGGTAGGTTTCCCTAGGTGGCGGCTGAGCTACAGGCCAAAATCTACAGGTAGGCACTTTGCAAAAAACACCTCTGTTTTCCTTCCAAAATGTGGCTGTGTCCACGTTGCGCTTTGGGGCGTTTCTTGTCGCGGGCGCTAGCCCTACCCACACAAGTGAGGTATCATTTTTATCGGGAGACGTGGGGGAACGCTGGGTGGAAGGAAATTTGTGGCTCCTCTCAGATTCCAGAACTTTCTCCCACAGAAATGTGAGGAACATGTGTTTTTTTAGCCAAATTTTGAGGTTTGCAAAGGATTCTGGGTAACAGAATCTGGTTCGAGCCACACAAGTCACCCCATCTTGGATTCCCCTAGGTCTCTAGTTTTCAGAAATGCAAAGGTTTGGTAGGTTTCCCTAGGTGGCAACTGAGCTACAGGCCAAAATCTACAGGTAGGCACTTTGCAAAAAACACCTCTGTTTTCCTTCAAAAATTTGGCTGTGTCCACGTTGCGCTTTGGGGCGTTTCCTGTCGCGGGCGCTAGGCCTACCCACACAAGTGAGGTATCATTTTTATCAGGAGATGTGGGGGAACGCTGGGTGGAAGGAAATTTGTGGCTCCTCACAGATTCCAGAACTTTCTGCCACAGAAATGTGAGGAACATGTGTTTTTTTAGGCAAATTTTGAGGTTTGCAAAGGATTCAGGGTAATAGAACCTGGTCCGAGCCACACAAGTCACCTTATCTTGGATTCTCCTAGATCTCTAGTTTTCAGAAATGCACAGGTTTGGAAGGTTTCCCTAGGTGGCGGCTGAGCTACAGGCCAAAATCTACAGGTAGGCACTTTGCAAAAAATACCTCTGTTTTCCTTCACAAATTTGGATGTGTCCACGTTGCGCTTTGGGGCGTTTTCTGTCGCGGGAGCTAGGCCTACCCACACAAGTGAGGTATCATTTTTATCGGGAGACGTGGGGGAACGCTGGGTGGAAGGATATTTGTGGCTCCTCCCAGATTCCAGAACATTCTGCCACAGAAATGTGAGGAACATGTGTTTTTTTAGCCAAATTTTGAGGTTTGCAAAGAATTCTGGGTAACAGAACCTGGTCCGAGCCACACAATTCACCCCATCTTCGATTCCCCTAGGTCTCTAGTTTTCAGAAATGCACAGGTTTGGTAGGTTTCAATAGTTGGCGGCTGAGCTACAGGCCAAAATCTACAGGTAGGCACTTTGCAAAAAACACCTCTGTTTTCCTTCAAAAATTTGGCTGTGTCCACGTTGCGCTTTGGGGCGTTTCCTGTCGCGGGCGCTAGGCCTACCCACACAAGTGAGGTATCATTTTTATCGGGAGACGTGGCGGAACGCTGGGTGGAAGGAAATTTGTGGGTCCTCACAGATTCCAGAACTTTCTGCCACAGAAATGTGAGGAACATGTGTTTTTTTAGCCAAATTTTGAGGTTTGCAAAGGATTCTGGGTAACAGAATCTAGTCCGAGCCACACAAGTCACCCCATCTTGGATTCCCCTAGGTCTCTAGTTTTCAGAAATGCACAGGTTTGGTAGGTTTCCCTAGGTGGCGGCTGAGCTACAGGCCAAAATCTACAGGTAGGCACTTTGCAAAAAACACCTCTGTTTTCCTTCAAAAATTTGGCTGTGTCCACGTTGCGCTTTGGGGCGTTTCCTGTCGCGGACGCTAGGCTTACCCACACAAGTGAGGTATCATTTTTATCGGGAGACGTGGGGGAACGCTGGGTGGAAGGAAATTTGTGGCTCCTCTCAGATTCCAGAACTTTCTGCCACATAAATGTGAGGAACATGTGTTTTTTTAGCCAAATTTTGAGGTTTGCAAAGGATTCTGGGTAACAGAACCTGGTCCGAGCCACACAAGTCACCCCATCCAGGATTCCCCTAGGTCTCTAGTTTTCAGAAATGCACAGGTTTGGTAGGTTTCCCTAGGTGGCGGCTGAGCTACAGGCCAAAATCTACAGGTAGGCACTTTGCAAAAAACACCTCTGTTTTCCTTCAAAAAATTTGGCTGTGTCCACGTTGCGCTTTGGGGCGTTTCCTGTCGCGGGCGCTAGGCCTACCCACACAAGTGAGGTATCATTTTTATCGGGAGACGTGGCGGAACGCTGGGTGGAAGGAAATTTGTGGCTCCTCTCAGATTCCAGAACTTTCTGCCACAGAAATGTGAGGAACATGTGTTTTTTTAGCCAAATTTTGAGGTTTGCAAAGGATTCTGGGTAAGAGAACCTGGTCCGAGCCACACAAGTCACCCCATCTTGGATTCCCCTAGGTCTCTAGTTTTCAGAAATGCACAGGTTTGGTAGGTTTCCATAGGTGGCGCCTGAGCTACAGGCCAAAATCTACAGGTAGGCACTTGCAAAAAACACCTCTGTTTTCCTTCCAAAATTTGGCTGTGTCCACGTTGTGCTTTGGGGCGTTTCCTGACGCGGGCGCTAGGCCTACCCACACAAGTGAGGTATCATTTTTATCGGGAGACGTGGGGGAACGCTGGGTGAAAGGAAATTTGTGGCTCCTTTCAGATTCCAGAACTTTCTGCCACAGAAATGTGAGGAACATGTGTTTTTTTAGCCAAATTTTGAGGTTTGCAAAGGATTCTGGGTAGCAGAACCTGGTCCGAGCCACACAAGTCACCCCATCTTGGATTCCCCTAGGTCTCTAGTTTTCAGAAATGCAAAGGTTTGGTAGGTTTCCCTAGGTGGCGGCTGAGCCACAGGCCAAAATCTACAGGTAGGCACTTTGCAAAAAACACCTCTGTTTTCCTTCAAAAATTTGGCTGTGTCCACGTTGCGCTTTGGGGCGTTTCCTGTCGCGGACGCTAGGCTTACCCACACAAGTGAGGTATCATTTTTATCGGGAGACGTGGGGGAACGCTGGGTGGAAGGAAATTTGTGGCTCCTCTCAGATTCCAGAACTTTCTGCCACATAAATGTGAGGAACATGTGTTTTTTTAGCCAAATTTTGAAGTTTGCAAAGGATTCTGGGTAACAGAACCTGGTCCGAGCCACACAAGTCACCCCATCCAGGATTCCCCTAGGTCTCTAGTTTTCAGAAATGCACAGGTTTGGTAGGTTTCCCTAGGTGGCGGCTGAGCTACAGGCCAAAACCTACAGGTAGGCACTTTGCAAAAAACACCTCTGTTCTCCTTCAAAAATTTGGCTGTGTCCACGTTGCGCTTTGGGGCGTTTCCTGTCGCGGGCGCTAGGCCTACCCACACAAGTGAGGTATCATTTTTATCGGGAGACGTGGGGAACGCTGGGTGGAAGGAAATTTGTGGCTCCTTTCAGATTCCAGAACTTTCTGCCACAGAAATGTGAGGAACATGTGTTTTTTTAGCCAAATTTTGAGGTTTGCAAAGGATTCTGGGTAACAGAACCTGGTCCGAGCCACACAAGTCACCCCATCTTGGATTCCCCTAGGTCTCTAGTTTTCAGAAATGCACAGGTTTGGTAGGTTTCCCTAGGTGGCGGCTGAGCTACAGGCCAAAATCTACAGGTAGGCACTTTGCAAAAAACACCTCTGTTTTCCTTCCAAAATTTGGCTGTGTCCACGTTGCGCTTTGGGGCGTTTCTTGTCGCGGGCGCTAGGCCTACCCACACAAGTGAGGTATCATTTTTATCGGGAGACGTGGGGAACGCTGGGTGGAAGGAAATTTGTGGCTCCTCTCAGATTCCAGAACTTTCTCCCACAGAAATGTGAGGAACATGTGTTTTTTTAGCCAAATTTTGAGGTTTGCAAAGGATTCTGGGTAACAGAATCTGGTCCGAGCCACACAAGTCACCCCATCTTGGATTCCCCTAGGTCTCTAGTTTTCAGAAATGCAAAGGTTTGGTAGGTTTCCCTAGGTGGCAACTGAGCTACAGGCCAAAATCTACAGGTAGGCACTTTGCAAAAAACACCTCTGTTTTCCTTCAAAAATTTGGCTGTGTCCACGTTGCGCTTTGGGGCGTTTCCTGTCGCAGGCGCTAGGCCTACCCACACAAGTGAGGTATCATTTTTATCAGTAGATGTGGGGGAACGCTGGGTGGAAGGAAATTTGTGGCTCCTCACAGATTCCAGAACTTTCTGCCACAGAAATGTGAGGAACATGTGTTTTTTTAGGCAAATTTTGAGGTTTGCAAAGGATTCAGGGTAACTGAACCTGGTCCGAGCCACACAAGTCACCTTATCTTGGATTCTCCTAGGTCTCTAGTTTTCAGAAATGCACAGGTTTGGTAGGTTTCCCTAGGTGGCGGCTGAGCTACAGGCCAAAATCTACAGGTAGGCACTTTGCAAAAAATACCTCTGTTTTCCTTCACAAATTTGGATGTGTCCACGTTGCGCTTTGGGGCGTTTCCTGTCGCGGGCGCTAGGCCTACCCACACAAGTGAGGTATCATTTTTATCGGGAGACGTGGCGTAACGCTGGGTGGAAGGAAATTTGTGGGTCCTCTCAGATTCCAGAACTTTCTGCCACAGAAATGTGAGGAACATGTGTTTTTTTAGCCAAATTTTTAGGTCTGCAAAGGATTCTGGGTAACAGAATCTTGTCCGAGCCACACAAGTCACCCCATCTTGGATTCCCCTAGGTCTCTAGTTTTCAGAAATGCACAGGTTTGGTAGGTTTCCCTAGGTGGCGGCTGAGCTACAGGCCAAAATCTACAGGTAGGCACTTTGCAAAAAACACCTCTGTTTTCCTTCAAAAATGTGGCTGTGTCCACGTTGCGCTTTGGGGGCGTTTCCTGTCGCGGGCGCTAGGCCTACCCACACAAGTGAGGTATCATTTTTATCGGGAGACGTGGCGGAACGCTGGGTGGAAGGAAATTTGTGGCTCCTCTCAGATTCCAGAACTTTCTGCCACATAAATGTGAGGAACATGTGTTTTTTTTAGCCAAATTTTGAGGTTTGCAAAGGATTCTGGGTAACAGAACCTGGTCCGAGCCACACAGGTCACCCCATCCAGGATTCCCCTAGGTCTCTAGTTTTCAGAAATGCACAGGTTTGGTAGGTTTCCCTAGGTGGCGGCTGAGCTACAGGCCAAAATCTACAGGTAGGCACTTTGCAAAAAACACCTCTGTTTTCCTTCAAAAAGTGGGCTGTGTCCACGTTGCGCTTTGGGGCGTTTCCTGTCGCGGGCGCTAGGCCTACCCACACAAGTGAGGTATCATTTTTATCGGGAGACGTGGCAGAACGCTGGGGTGAAGGACATTTGTGGCTCCTCTCCGATTCCAGAACTTTCTGCCACAGAAATGTGAGGAACATGTGTTTTTTTAGCCAAATGGTGAGGTTTGCAAAGGATTCTGGGTAAGAGAACCTGGTCCGAGCCACACAAGTCACCCCATCTTGGATTCCCCTAGGTCTCTAGTTTTCAGAAATGCACAGGTTTGGTAGGTTTCAATAGTTGGCGGCTGAGCTACAGGCCAAAATCTACAGGTAGGCACTTTGCAAAAAACACCTCTGTTTTCCTTCAAAAATGTGGCTGTGTCCACGTTGCGCTTTGGGGCGTTTCCTGTCGCGGGCGCTAGGCCTACCCACACAAGTGAGGTATCATTTTTATCGGGAGACGTGGCTGAACGCTGGGTGAAGGAAATTTGTGGCTCCTCTCAGATTCCAGAACTTTCTGCCACAGAAATGTGAGGAACATGTGTTTTTTTAGCCACATTTTGAGGTTTGCAAAGGATTCTGGGTAACAGAATCTAGTCCGAGCCACACAAGTCACCCCACCTTGGATTCCCCTAGGTCTCTAGTTTTCAGAAATGCACAGGTTTGGTAGGTTTCCCTAGGTGGCGGCTGAGCTACAGGCCAAAATCTACAGGTAGGCACTTTGCAAAAAACACCTCTGTTTTCCTTCAAAAATTTGGCTGTGTCCAACGTTCGCTTTGGGGCGTTTCCTGTCGCGGACGCTAGGCTTACCCACACAAGTGAGGTATCATTTTTATCGGGAGACGTGGCAGAACGCTGGGGTGAAGGACATTTGTGGCTCCTCTCCGATTCCAGAACTTTCTGCCACAGAAATGTGAGGAACATGTGTTTTTTTAGCCAAATGGTGAGGTTTGCAAAGGATTCTGGGTAACAGAACCTGGTCCGAGCCACACAGGTCACCCCATCCAGGATTCCCCTAGGTCTCTAGTTTTCAGAAATGCACAGGTTTGGTAGGTTTCCCTAGGTGGCGGCTGAGCTACAGGCCAAAATCTACAGGTAGGCACTTTGCAAAAAACACCTCTGTTTTCCTTCAAAAATGTGGCTGTGTCCACGTTGCGC
This sequence comes from Pleurodeles waltl, assembly GCF_031143425.1. NCBI lineage: Eukaryota > Metazoa > Chordata > Amphibia > Caudata > Salamandridae > Pleurodeles > Pleurodeles waltl. Next base: position 37,953,734 of record NC_090436.1, read on the forward strand.
TTTGGGGCGTTTCCTGTCGCGGGCGCTAGGCCTACCCACACAAGTGAGGTATCATTTTTATCGGGAGACGTGGCTGAACGCTGGGTGGAAGGAAATTTGTGGCTCCTCTCAGATTCCAGAACTTTCTGCCACAGAAATGTGAGGAACATGTGTTTTTTTAGCCACATTTTGAGGTTTGCAAAGGATTCTGGGTAACAGAATCTAGTCCGAGCCACACAAGTCACCCCACCTTGGATTCCCCTAGGTCTCTAGTTTTCAGAAATGCACAGGTTTGGTAGGTTTCCCTAGGTGGCGGCTGAGCTACAGGCCAAAATCTACAGGTAGGCACTTTGCAAAAAACACCTCTGTTTTCCTTCAAAAATTTGGCTGTGTCCACGTTCGCTTTGGGGCGTTTCCTGTCGCGGACGCTAGGCTTACCCACACAAGTGAGGTATCATTTTTATCGGGAGACGTGGGGGAACGCTGGGTGGAAGGAAATTTGTGGCTCCTCTCAGATTCCAGAACTTTCTGCCACATAAATGTGAGGAACATGTGTTTTTTTTAGCCAAATTTTGAGGTTTGCAAAGGATTCTGGGTAACAGAACCTGGTCCGAGCCACACAGGTCACCCCATCCAGGATTCCCCTAGGTCTCTAGTTTTCAGAAATGCACAGGTTTGGTAGGTTTCCCTAGGTGGCGGCTGAGCTACAGGCCAAAATCTACAGGTAGGCACTTTGCAAAAAACACCTCTGTTTTCCTTCAAAAATTGGGCTGTGTCCACGTTGCGCTTTGGGGCGTTTCCTGTCGCGGGCGCTAGGCCTACCCACACAAGTGAGGTATCATTTTTATCGGGAGACGTGGCAGAACGCTGGGGTGAAGGACATTTGTGGCTCCTCTCAGATTCCAGAACTTTCTGCCACAGAAATGTGAGGAACATGTGTTTTTTTAGCCAAATTTTGAGGTTTGCAAAGGATTCTGGGTAACAGAACCTGGTCCGAGCCACACAAGTCACCCCATCTTGGATTCCCCTAGGTCTCTAGTTTTCAGAAATGCACAGGTTTGGTAGGTTTCCTAGGTGGCGGCTGAGCTACAGGCCAAAATCTACAGGTAGGCACTTTGCAAAAAACACCTCTGTTTTCCTTCCAAATTTTGGCTGTGTCCACGTTGCGCTTTGGGGCGTTTCTTGTCACGGGCGCTAGGCCTACCCACACAAGTGAGGTATCATTTTTATCGGGAGACGTGGGGGAACGCTTGGTGGAAGGAAATTTGTGGCTCCTCTCAGATTCCAGAACTTTCTCCCACAGAAATGTGAGGAACATGTGTTTTTTTAGCCAAACTTTGAGGTTTGCAAAGGATTCTGGGTAACAGAATCTGGTCCGAGCCACACAAGTCACCCCATCTTGGATTCCCCTAGGTCTCTAGTTTTCAGAAATGCAAAGGTTTGGTAGGTTTCCCTAGGTGGCAACTGAGCTACAGGCCAAAATCTACAGGTAGGCACTTTGCAAAAAACACCTCTGTTTTCCTTCAAAAATTTGGCTGTGTCCACGTTGCGCTTTGGGGCGTTTCCTGTCGCGGGCGCTAGGCCTACCCACACAAGTGAGGTATCATTTTTATCAGTAGATGTGGGGGAACGCTGGGTGGAAGGAAATTTGTAGCTCCTCACAGATTCCAGAACTTTCTGCCACAGAAATGTGAGGAACATGTGTTTTTTTAGGCAAATTTTGAGGTTTGCAAAGGATTCAGGGTAACTGAACCTGGTCCGAGCCACACAAGTCACCTTATCTTGGATTCTCCTAGGTCTCTAGTTTTCAGAAATGCACAGGTTTGGTAGGTTTCCCTAGGTGGCGGCTGAGCTACAGGCCAAAATCTACAGGTAGGCACTTTGCAAAAAATACATCTGTTTTCCTTCACAAATTTGGATGTGTCCACGTTGCGCTTTGGGGCGTTTTCTGTCGCGGGAGCTAGACCTACCCACACAAGTGAGGTATCATTTTTATCGGGAGACGTGGGGGAACGCTGGGTGGAAGGATATTTGTGGCTCCTCCCAGATTCCAGAACTTTCTGCCACAGAAATGTGAGGAACATGTGTTTTTTTAGCCAAATTTTGAGGTTTGCAAAGGATTCTGGGTAACAGAACCTGGTCCGAGCCACACAATTCACCCCATCTTCGATTCCCCTAGGTCTCTAGTTTTCAGAAATGCACAGGTTTGGTAGGTTTCAATAGTTGGCGGCTGAGCTACAGGCCAAAATCTACAGGTAGGCACTTTGCAAAAAACACCTCTGTTTTCCTTCAAAAATTTGGCTGTGTCCACGTTGCGC